>NC_139018.1:174300049-174917549 GCF_964374135.1 Grampus griseus
TGAGGCCCTTCCTGTTTCTGCTCACCACCTGGTCCCAAAGCCAATGTCACTATTTTAAGATTTTTATTACAGAGTCCCACTTCCATGTACCAGTATCTGTTATGGTTATCTAATTCTGTAACAAATTACCTAAAATCTTGTAATCTTAGAACAACAACCATTTTGTTGTACTTCACAAATTGTAGGTCAGTGAAAAGGGCAGGCTCAGATGGTGGTTATTCTTCTCCATGTAGCATCAGCTGAGGTTAGTTGGTGGCATTCAGTTAAAGGATGGGCTGGTTTGAAGAGTCCAAGACAGTTTTACTCACATTTCTGACACTTTGACAAGGATCATTCAAAAGCTATTCTTGGCTGGGGCTGTCAACCAGAGTGCCTACACCTAGCTTTTTCAGCATGACAGTCTCACTGTAATTAGACTGTGGTGACAGTAGCACAAAAGACAGGAAGGAGGAAATAGGTATCTTCTGTTGTAAAATTCTTACTTATATGTGAAGTGGTGTACTATTATTAGAAGTTAGATTGTGGTAAGTTAAAGCGCTATAGTTTAAGCACCAGAGCAACCACTAAAACTACAAAAGAAACAGGTATGTCTAATAAGCCAACAGTGGAGATAAAATGAAATACTAAAAAATATTCAGTTCCAGATAAGGCAAGAAAAAATGGGAAAAGGATAAATTTGGGCAAATAGAAAATAGCAAGATGGTTACTTTGAATTCAGTCATATAAATAGTTATATTGAGTATAAATGGTCTAAATGCTCTGAAGGTGGAGATCATCAGGCTAGATAAAAAAGCAAGACCTACTAACCACAAACTGTCCACAAGAAATCCTCTTCATATATGAACACACAGGTTATAAGTAAAAGGATTGAAAAAGATATGCCATGCAAACACTAATCATTAAGAAAACTGGACTGGCTGTATTAATATACAACAAAATAGGCTTCTGAGCAGGGAATATTACTAGTAATATTGAGAGATATTTCATAATGACAAGAGAATCAGTTTATCAAAAAGACATGACAATCCTAAATGTCTATGAGCCCAATAACAGAGCTTCAAAATACTTGAAGCAAAAATTGACAGAACAGAAAGGATAAATAGGCAAAACTACAGTTGTAGTTAGTCTCAAACACTTCTCTCTCAGCATTTGATTTATAAGTAGGCAGGCTATTAATAAAAACTAGAATCTGGAGCAACACTGTTAACCAGTGGACTTAATTGACATTTATAGAATATTGCACTCAATAATAGAGGAACACACATTCTTTTCAAGTACACATGGAATTTTCATCAAGGTAGATCATATAACAAGTCTCAATAGATTTTAAAAGATTAAAACTATACAGGATATGTTGTTTTACTATTTCTAAATTGAACTAAAAGTCAATAACAATAGAATATATAGAATTCCTCCCCCAAATATTTAGAAATTAAACAATACAGTTTAAAAAAAAACCATGGTTCCAAGAAATCACAAGAAAAATTAGAAAATATTTTTTAACTGAATGAAAAATGAAAACACATTAGATCAGTATTTATGCAGCTAAAGCAGTGCTCAGAGGAAAATGTATAGCTTTAAAATACATACATTAGAAAAGAAAAAAAGTCTAAAACCAATTATCTAAGCTTTCACCTTAAGGAGCTGGAAAAATCAAAGCAAAATGAACCCGAAGTATGCGGAAGGTAGAAAACAAGAAGTAGAAATCAATAAAATAAAATATTATAAAACAGACAAATAATAGAGAAAATTGATGAAAGCAAAAGCTGTTTTATTATTGTTTTTTACCAGATCAGGTTAGTTGGCCCTCTTTAGTGTCAGTTCAGTGCCTTCCATATATATATTCCTAGATATAAGAGGTTAAAATTATCAGCGTCTTAGGCTCTAGGCCCAGAAACTGGTGTCTTGTCATATCCACCATATTTTATTGGTCAAATAAGTCAAAGAGGTTACCCAAATTCAAGGTTGAGGAGAGACATATACCCACTTCTCAGTGGGAGAAGTTTCAAAATATTTGTGTCACTCTTAAGCACAGTCATTTTTGAAGACCTCAGAGAGATATGAAAACGAAGAGTGCTGAATGAGCTGAAATAGCAGAAACGGAGGAGCATGTAGGAGATGAGATTGCTAGCAGTCATCCTTCCTGAGCGTGTTTGCTGAGAATGGACACTGGCTAAGGATCAAGCTTGCTATGGAAGTGAAATTCTATAAGGGAAAGAGGAACCATGGGAATTTTGATGGTCACATAGTCTGGCATGGTGAACTGGAACCTAGGGAGGCCTCAGACACACAGCTCGTTTTCCCCATAGGTTGTTTGCTGAGCCTTGGGGCGGGATGGGAGGTTGGGAAGTTGAGCTGGAAATATGCAGTGACGTCTTCTGCAGTCCTGCAGTGCTTAGGAGACCGTCTCCATGTGATGGAGTAGGGTGCAGCTGCAATAAACACACCACTGATTTCACCTTTGAGACGTTTTACACCAGAAATAAGCTGATTAGATTGAAGTGAGCAGCTTCTCACCCTACCTGTCTAATAGAGGAAAGGATGGGCCCTCACTGGGAGAAGATAACATCAACCACAGTTTTATGGCTGTTACATTGACAGTATTGATAATAAACTAAAAAGTTAGGTGACATGTGAAAAGTAAAAAAAAAAAAGTTCAAAGAAGAAGGTACAAGAGAAGCAGATCCACCAATGATACAGACTTAGGAGTTACCAAACAAAGATTTTATAGCTGTTGTGAATGTGTTAAAGGAAATAAAGGAAGAGGCTAGCAAAGTGGATGAAAAGATGAACAGTATCAATAGAAAGTTGGGATCTATCAAAAAATAATCAAGTGGGTATTCTAGAGCTGAGAAATACGATATCTGAAATTAAGATTTGAGTTTAAGAGCAAACTTGGCACAACAAAAATAACTAGAACTAGTGAACTAAAGGAAAGTTCAGTGGAAAAAAGTACAAGCTCAGAAAGAAAAAGGAACGGAAAGAAAAAAAACAGCTTAAGAGACATAGGGGATTGAGTCACTTCATCTAATGTACATGTGGTTGGAGTCCCAGGAGGAGAGAATGAGCAAAAGAAATATTTGAAAAGATAATGACCAAAGGTTTTCCAAACTGATGAAAGATAGCAATCCACAAGTTCAAGAAGCACCAGAAACTTAGTGAACCCCAAGCAAGATAAATATGAAGAAAAACACACCTAAGTACAACTTAGTGAGACTTGTGAAAACCAGCTATAAAGAGAAAAATCTTAAAACAACTGAAGGAAATAAACCACACTCCCTTCAATGGAGCAACAGTCAGATTGGTGGCTGACTGTCCTACAGACATTATTAAAATCAGATCATAAAGGAATGACATCCTTAAATTTTAAGTGCAGAAAGGAAAAATATGGCCAACATGAAACTCTATACCCAGCAAAAAAATTTTTTTTTAATTGAAGGCAAAATAAAGATGTTTTTAGACAAAAGATGTGACACTTCCTCACAAGTAGACCCACAGTACAATAATACTAAAGAAAGTTATTCACTCGGAAAACAAGTAATCCCAAGTGAACCATAAAAACTCAGGGAAAAATGAAGAGCATAGGGAAGCATAAATATATGAGTAAGTATAAAAGATTTCAGACCATTGAAAGCAACAATAGTAATGTTTTGTGGGGCCTTAAACATACATAGAAATGGAGTTAAACTGGTATTTTTGTCTTGCTCAGGAAGTGGTAAAAGTCAACTGTAAATCAAGAAAGTATTTATAATCTGTAAGATAATTGCTAAAAATATTACAAAAATGTTTAAACAAAAACTTCACCAAAAGTAAAATGGTATAATAAAAAATTGATTAATCAAAAAAAGAGGAATAAGTGAAGAAAAAAGAGCAGATGGAATGAATAGAAAATTTATAACAGAAAGGTATCCTTAAATATAATTAAATTACGTGTAAATAGGCTTATTCCTCCAATTAAAAAACAAATTTTTGGACTAGATATTTTAAAAAGAAAAAATATATAGTTTGCATAAGTTATATATCACATAAAAGGGTATGGAAAACAAAGAAAAGGTACACTATACAAATACTGACCAGAAACTCTTGTATATTAATATCAGACAAAGCAGACTTTATGCCAAGAAGAATTATGAGAGATAAAGGGGGGCATTTTATAATGATAAAGGATCAATTCAGTAGGAAGACAGAACAGTTCTAAATTTATATGTTCCTAACAACATAACTTCAAAATATATAAAGCTAAAATTGACAGGACAAAAAGGAGAAGTAGATAAATCATAGTCAGAGAATTTAACAACCTTCTTTCAACCACTAATATAACAAGCAGATTAAAAAAAAAAATTTTTATTGTGGTAAAAGTCACATAATGTAAAGCATACTATTTAAACCATATTTAACTGTCCAGTTCAGTGGCGCTAAGTGCATTCACGTTGTTGTGCAGCTCTTACCATCATCCATCTCCCGAATTTTTCACCTTCCTAAATTGAAACTCTGTCCCCAGTAAACACTAACTCCCTATTTCCTTCCCCCCACCCCCAAGCTCCTGGCATCTACCAATGTACTTTCTGACTCTCTGAATTTGGCTATTCTAGGTGCCTCATATAAGCGGAATCAAACAGTATTTGTCTGCACCTAATGTATATTGGAATGCAGGTATTATTTTGTTATTTAAGGTTAACTTAATATATGTCCAGCAAGCAGATTTTTAACAATGAGTAAGGTGATAGACTATTTAAACAATGTGATTAATTTGACCTATTTATAGAACATTATTTGCTATTTATAGAACATTATTTCCAACAACTGCAGAATGCACATTTTTTTCAAGCATGCGTGGAACTTTTACCAGAATAGAACGTGTGCTAAGCCAAAAAGCCAATCTCAACAGATTTCAAAGGATTGATATCATAAAGTATATGTTCCATGGTGGAATTAAACTAGAAATATGTAACAGAAAGATAAAAAATTTCTCAATTTGCATGGAAAATAAGCAGCACACTTTTAAATAATCCCTAGGTCAAAGAAGTACTCACAACCACAATCAGAAAATATATTGAGGGCTTCCCTGGTGGCGTAGTGGTTGAGAGTCCGCCTGCCAATGCAGGGGACACGGGTTCGTGCCCTGGTCCGGGAAGATCCCACATGCCGCGGAGCGGCTGCGCCCATGAGCCATGACCGCTGAGCCTGCGCGTCCGGAGCCTGTGCTCCACAACGGGAGAGGCCACAACAGTGAGAGGCCCGCGTACTGCAAAGGAAAGGAAAAATCAAAAAAAAAAAAAATATATATATATATATTGAACAGAATCAGTATCAGAACATGTGAGACACAAAGTAGTGCCTGGGGAGAATTGTACAGCTTTAAATGCATTTGTTTAAAAGGTAACATTAGGGCTTCCCTGGTGGCGCAGTGGTTAAGAGTCCGCCTGCCGATGCAGAGGACACGGGTTCGTGCCCCGGTCCGGGAAGATCCCACATGCTGCGGAGCGGCTGGGTCCTTGAGCCATGACCTCTGAGCCTGCGCGTCCGGAGCCTGTGCTCCGCAACGGGAGAGGCCACAGCAGTGAGAGGCCCGTGTACCGCAAAAAAAAGAAAAAAAAAAAAAAAAAAGAAGGTAACATTAAAAGCCAGCCATCTAATCTTGCATCTCAAAAAGCTAGAAAAAGAAATGCAAACTAAATTCAGATAAACTAGAAATAACTAACAGAAAAAAGACAAAGAAAATTAGCAAAGTCAAAGGTGTTTCTTTGAAAATATTAATAAAATTGATAAACTCCTACTTAAAATAAAGAGCTCAAATTAACAATATGGTATAAAAAGGAAATATTACTAGAGATCCCAGAAATATTAAAGGATAAGAAAATACTATGAGCACCTTTATGTCAGTACATTTGACAACTTGTATGAAATGGACAAATTCCTTACCAAACTGACACTCAAAAAAGTAAAAATTGTGAATAGTATTATACCTTTTAAAGGCATTGAATCTGGGACTTCCCTGGTGGCACAGTGGTTAAGAATCCACCTGCCTATGCAGGGGACACAGGTTCAATCCCTGGTCCGGGAAGATCCCACATGCTGCGGAGCAACTAAGCCTGTGTGCCACAGATACGAAGCCTGCGCTCTAGAGCCCACGAGCCACAACTACTGAGCCTGCGCGCCCTAGAGCCCATGTGCCACAACTACTGAGCCTGCGTGCCACAACTACTGAAACATGCACGCCTACAGCCCGTGCTCCACAACAAGAGAAGCCACTGCAATGAGAAGCCTGCGCACTGTAACAAAGAGTAGCCCCTGCTCGCCGCAACTAGAGAAAGCCCGCGTGCAGCAACGAAGACCCAACACAGCCAAAAACAAAAAAGGCATTGAATCCATGCTTGGAAATCTTCCCATCTCTAGTAATGTTCTTCACCTGAACTAGGTCTCAGTTTTAGGTCTCTGATGTAAAAGTTCACTGTGGCTGCTGACAAGATTTAGACTCAACTCCCCTTCCATACAGTTTCCTTCAGATTGATCTCCGTTTATTTACTTTTCATCCCATTTTTTGGAGTTTGAGGCGTCCAATTAAGTATATCACATTTCCTTCTGCCAGCTTCCGAACCTTTGAGAAGCAGACATAACTCAGGTTGGCATAAAAATGTCGACCTTATTTGTGGGGGAACTGGGTAAAAGCATCCTTAGGTCTGACTCTAGTCATCGTACCCCTTCGAATTGGACTGACCTAACTTGCCCTTCTGAGTTTGCCATGTGGATGAGAGGGGAATGTATGCAGGTTTGGGCAAGCAAGTTCTAAGAGAGGGTGAGAGACTGGTGACATGTGTGGTCAGTCTTTCACTCTCTCTCATCAAATAGATAAGGCAGAGAGAGGGAGAGGGAGAGAGAAAGGGAGAGGGAGAGAGAGAGGGAGAGGGAGAGGGAGGGAGAGAGGGAGAGAAAGAATGGTGTTTTTTCACCTGTCAACCTGGTTGGAGCCCTACTCTTATTATCCTCTTTCTCTAAGAAGTCAGATCTACCCTGTTCAGATGGAACCCCCAGTTCCACTGCCAACCTACTTCTGGGTCCTCATGTCATCTGGACCCCCTGCTCTATTTTGAATAAGTTTTTATGATTTTGATCTTACCCCCAGAATTCTTGCCTCTCCTCTGCAGAAATGTAAACCTGGCTTTCGTAGGCAGTGCTATTTTTTAACTGTACTATAACAAGTTATATTCTTTAACTTGATCAGTGCTGTCAACCAGAATCATCTCAAGATCTCAAATGCTGAAAGTCCCTCTGTTTTCCTTCCTCCTCTTCTCTGGCTAGTGTTTTCCCTTCAAAGCCTCAAATTCAGAGATTCCTTCAGTTATATACTGTCTCTCCACCTCTCTTTCCCTCCCCCCTCTCTATCACAGCAGATGGCCGTGCTATTGATCTTAACTTCCTCAACTGTACGCCCTTCTACACAATAATTTTTATCTATATCCGTCACCCATCCTTTCTTCCATTTCTAACCATAAAGAGAAAACAGTTTCTCCTCTTAACATGGCGAACTCTAACCAGACGTCTTTTCCCACCTTCTCACTAGACTTTGCTCCATTATTAACCTCTCTTCCTTTTACTGGCATTAAAAATGAAAACAACAAGTCTTGTTAAAGATTCAGCTTTCCTTTCAAACTATGCCAGGCCTCTTAGAGTAGTTAATTCCATTTCTCCATTTTCTTTAATTCCCCCAATTACTGGAAGTTTCTGTTCTCTTTTATTGCCATCCTGAAATTTCTTTCTAAGCTCACCAGCGCCTGTTAAGTTATTCTTAGCCCTCCTTCCGCCCTGAAAAGACAGGACCGGGTGCTGCCTCCTTTGCCTCTTCTTCCTCAACTTCACTGATGGACCGCAGACTTTGTGGAAAGCTCCCCTCTCAAATAAGTAAACCTTTTAGAAGGTAAGCAAACTGTCTTATTGACTTGCTGTAACAAGGGAGACCACACAGATGATTCTGAAGGACTGCCTGCTTTAGGAAATGAATTTAGGATTTTTATAGGTTGATTATAGGTTGATTATAGGTTTTATAGGTTGATTATCAGGTTCTAGGGTAAGAGGTCAGAAGTGAGCTGAGTCTTTGGGTTGGTTGATTTCTTAAAGTCATGATCAATGCCCACACGCAAGGTGGTGATTGAAAGGGAAGGTCTGTGGCGGCCGAGGACACTGCGTCTGTGACTGTCCGACTGAATGCTGGTAACCGTTCCAGCCCTCGGTCTTGCATAACTGATGGCGTGGTTATTCGCGTTCTCACTTTCAAGCACGTCTTCAGTGTATTTTTGACGATTTAAATCCGTTGCAGTTGCCCTGGTTTCCCCTTACCTTGGCTATTACAGTAACAAAATAGGTCTCACCGCCTTTCGAATCTTCTCATAGTAACTCTAAAACCAGAGCCATCTTTCTAGAGTACAAATTCGAATGAGTTTTCTACTGAAAACCCTCGGTGGCTCTTTTTATGTATAAAATACAGCTGCATATACTGAGTGTAGCATTCAGCCCCTTTTCCAGTCCTCGTCTGTCTGTTGGTCTGTGGGTTCCCTGCTCCCTCCCTCCATCCTGCTTTTCCCCCTCACTCCCTGCCCCCCTTTTCTCTTCCTCACCCCCAGACTATGCTTTTATCATAGAAGTATACTGACTTTTCTGAGCTCATACTCTGTATTGTGGCCTCTGTGCCTAAAACAAAATAATTTTTGTTTCTTCTTGGAACGTTACTTGTTTCTAAACCTTACCTTTATCCGATTGTTAAAAGCCCTGTCTCTTTTCAAACTGTATTTAAATGTCACCTTTACAGAGCACGTTACTTTGCTGGGACTGTGTAGCAAAATCCTGCAGACGGGGTGACTTCAACAGTAGCAGTCTGTTTGCTCAGTCTTGGAAGCTAGTCATCTGAGATCAAGGTGTCGCAGGCTTGATTTCCTCTGAGGGCTCTCTCCGTAGCTTGCAGATGTCCGCCTTCTTTCCTTGTCCTCACATGGTCTTTCCCCTGGTGTGTCTCTTTGTGTCCTAACTTCCTCTTCCTATAGGGGCACCAGTCAGATTGGATTAGGGCCCACCCTAAAGGCCTTATTTTAATTTAATCATATCTTAAAGGGCCTTTTCTCCAAATACAGACACATCCTGATGTACTGGGGGATGAGGGCTTCGACACATGATTTTGGGGGGTTAGAAGACACAGTTCAGTCCCTAACACAGAGCCTCTGTACGTCTTCCCTGCAGTGAGGAGCCCTCCCCCAAACCCAAAGCACTCTGGACCACTTGCAGTGTTTATTGTATTTGCCTTGATGTGGGGTTTTTCGAGTTGATCTGTCTGTCTCTGGCGGTTTGTGGGTTTCCTAAGGACAGGAACTATCTCTTACTCAACTTCATCGCTCCCTGCTCTCTAGTGCTGAGTGGGGCTTGATTGTTCGCTAAATTTTAAACGATTCAGCGTAAATTGGGCTTAAATATCTAATAATATATTTTCCAGAAGTTTTAGGAGATTGACATAAAAAATATAGGAAGGGAATATGTTATACTTCCTATTTTAGAAGTCTTTGAGCATAGCTTGAGATTTTTATCTTAGGTTCTTAAATTATACATAATATAAGTAATGTCAGTTTTGTAGAACTAAATATAACTCTTTTATGATGTTTAATCATCTAATTGGCTTCTGTGAGCTACCTATCAGTTCTTTCAATTTTATTACTTCCATTACATTTGTTTTCAGATAAAGATGAATGTCATGTCTCAACCAACACTGAAAATGTGACGTTTAGAAGACATTTGCTAAGTCGAGTCACCTCATGTAAGTCTGCTCACATCTCTCAGCATCAGCTTAATATTGATTTAAAATGTAAAGAATTAAGTTCACCACCTTTGAGGCTTTCTCAACGCTCAAATTGCTCAGAATATCTCAGAGTCCCCTTGTATATTGAATCACTGGTCTTGGAAAACAGTGGAAAGATGATTACGTACTAAATTTCATGTGCTTATTACAAATACAATGTTTAAAATCAAGGTATTATTTTAAAACTGAGAGTAGCACTTCAAGATCGTCCTTTATTTTGTATCAAGTCTAGGCAACAAGTCCCAACTGTGTGCCAAACTTAATGGTTCTAAGACGGTTTTCCATTGTAACAAATGTTTTGTATTTCAGTTTCTTAAGTCTTTGTACGGTTTTTTAAAATATGTTCTTGATCATTAAAGGGCGATATATAGTAACTGGAACCTTAAATGGTTAACTATTTACTCAAAAAATGTAGCTTTGAAAAGTCATCTTAACCAATCCCAACTATTATAATTATCTCCTAATGGTCTTCTGTCTTCATTCTGTCTTCTATCCTGTTTTTGTTGCCAGACAGATCTGCAGGTAGAACCACTCCAATAATTTTAAAACCCTTTAATGGCTCCCCACTCACTACTGGATAGAATCCATGCCTTCCCCTGGCATTCACAGCCCTCTCCCAAGCTCCTAAAAATACCCCCCGCCTTAGCCAGCTGAGCTCTCTCCTGTTCTCTGACTTCTCGTTCTTGTCTGTGCCTCTGCGTCTCAACTTGGACTGTTTCCTTGGTGTTCTCTGTGACGTCCTTTGCTCCTCCCTTTCTGGTTTCTCTGCCGGTTGAAATCTTGGCGCAAGCTGGCCCCTCAAGGCTCAGCTCAGGTGTGGACCCCTCCACGAAGCTTTCCCTGATCACTCCAGCTAGAAGCACGAGCTCTTCCCCTCTCTGCTGGCTTCGCCCAGGATTTTGTTTTTACCACTGTTTCAGCACATTTCACCCTGCAGCTTTAGTGTGTGTGTTGATGTCTGTCTTATCTCCCACCCGAGGTTGTGAGGGCCAGAAAATCAAACCTCTTGTCTGACTTATTTTTGTCTTACACAGCATTCGGCAATAACCTTTAATAGTGCTTGGTAAATATTTGTATAACAAATTGAGAATGTGCCTGGACTTTTCTCCCATCATCCCCTTCCGTCTTTCATCCTTACAGACACATATGGTCCGTATTCATGGCAACTGTTCTCCCTCGTTGTGCCCTCCTGGCAGACCTGCACACTGCCATCTTATCCTAGGCAAACACTGACCGTGGTGTAATTAACAAGATACGGTCAGTTCCCAGCCTCAGAAATAAACTGTAGTCCCAAAGTTCATGTCTAATTCTGCTGTTTGGAATGCAGAAAGCATTTTTCCACAAAAACAATGTTATAAATAGTGGTTAGGTTTCTCAGCCAGCCCTCCCAAGACTAGTTAACCCAGAAGTACCAGTGTAGCCTCCGTGTATCACATTGTTTTGTAGAGAACCTCTAACTCTGGATATGGAAACACATCTCTCGTTCCCTAGAAGCAGAACAGTAACTTTCTGGGCAGCCTGAGCTGTAGGAGGGTCTGAGCTGGGGCTCTGGCATGGCCCCTCCCCCCATATTGGATACCCTCATACCAGCAGCTTTTTGGTTTTCAGTATTTGCATAAGGAACATTTACCGATAGGTCACTGATACTCTCATGTCTTCGGAATTGAGGGCAAGGGGACGCTTGCTCTTCTCATCATCCCACAGTAGATTCGGATGGTAAATAGGGCTTCAGCTGCCCTGTCACATGGGGGTTAAGTGAGGTATTGACAGATGAGGAGTGTCTTACTACTGCTCACTTTCAGTTGTCCTGTGGGCTTATGGGAATTAAATATATAAGCATGGAAAAACTTCTCTCTATAGGAAAAACACATTTCTAGGCATCAGCTCTGTATTTGACATGACATCAGTTTTGTGGACAAGTGATTCTCATTCCTACGTGGGCGTAGTGATGCTTTGCCATGAAAAGCACCCGTGTATGTAAACAGCCCTGGAGGCTGACGGTTTCTGCTGTCAGGCTGTAAGAATAGCACTCCATAAAATTTAGAGAATTTAACATGTTCAGCATCTTATGAGCTTGGAGCACAGGAGTGAGTGTCTATTTTATGTTTAGTACTGTCCTAGATGCTGGGGACTGGGGAACGGGAACCAAAGATAATATGAAAAGTGTCCTTTCCCCTCCAGGAGCCTGAATCAGGGAGTAGAGTATGAAAGAAGCATTCGCAGTGCAAACAATATGTTGTTAATTGCCATAAAGTACTTCAGGAAGGTAGCAAACGTTCTTAGGATGATCAGAATGGCATGATTCCCCATGGTTATAAATATAGTGGTGGGATTTCATTTAGTCTTAGAGCAATGGTGAAGGTCTAAATAAAGAGCTAGGAGAGGAAATGATATTCCAGGTTGGATTAACAGCATGAACAGAGGACTAGAGTTACAAACAGACAAGCGAAACAGCATTACTGGCTGGAACAGAAGGTTTAGTTTACGTCAGTGAAATAATAGGTGGGAAAATGGCGCCAGTGGTTCCACCCTGGCAGTGAATAAGCGCTCATCCGTAGATCTTTTTAAACATACAAGTCCCTGGATCTTAACCCCGGAACTAATAAATAGAATTGCTGGGGCATGAGACCTAAGCCTCTTTATCTTTTAACGCTCCCCCAGTGGTTGAGAACCACTGAATTAGAAGGAGGGGCTGAACGTAGGAGTCAGGCCTCTGTCCCTCAAGCAGTGGGAAGCCCTCAGGGGCTTCTGAGACGGGTGACATATGAGCAACGGGCGTTTGCCAAGATAAAGGATTCGTCAACTGCATGTGAACGGCAGAGAAATAAGAACCAGCTTGAGTCTGAGCAGTGGTGGTGGGAAGGCAGAGGTCACATGTGTACGTGTTCATGGATGTATGGGAGTCAGCGATGTCAGCCTTGACCTCGGCGTGATTTCTTTTATAAACCGCTTATACGACTTCACCCTCATTAGTCTGATCTGTTTTCTCTTACAACCTGGCAACTTAAACAGTAATTTCCGCCAGTTTGCATTTAATGGAAGGAGACCATTGTCTACTCATGTCCACGTCTAACTCATAATCATAAGTGAAGTTGTGTGTATGAGGAATGCGACCTGTAGCGTACTCGTAAGGCGTGTACTAGCCACCCACACGTGCAGTAAGACAACCTCAGTTCTCACTGGGCAGGATTGCGCCAACAGCCGGAGTCACATGTACGATACTTACATGATTCTCTAGCATCTAGTTGAAATTGAAGCAGTAGTCTAAATTATGCTATGCGCTTTAATATTTTTAGCAAGAGATTTGATAAGCGCTTCATTTTTCTGGCAGCAGACCCACGCCTGCTTCCTGACAGCAGCAGCTGCCCTTCCTCTGAGTTCATGCTTCTCTCCTGCCCACACCTCCTCCCCTCCCCTCCGGGCCCATCCCCTGCTGGTGTCTGTGCACCACACCACACCCCATCCTCACCCGGGGGGCAGCAGAGAGGAGATTAAAGCAGTCAGAATTTCACTTCTCCTTTGCCACTGACACGGCCGGCTGACCCTGGAGTCTCACACTCCTGGCCGACGCCGGACGTGAAGCCTGCCAGCGTATCCACACTCAGAAGTCTCAAACCACGCCTTAGTCGGACATGTTTCCCATCTCTTTGACGTATTTTAAATAACTTATGTTTGGCAACAATGGGCCATGTTTATTAGATGGCAGAGAATAAATTCAAGGTGTGATGTTTTGATATGACCTGTCCCCTTTAAAAAAGGATTCAACATCATGGATTTTTAAAAAAGAACCACTCTCTTGGCTATTCTGTAACAGTACATACAGTGACAGCAGTTCCTGCTCTGGTCTTCTTTGCCTGTGGCAGTTAATTTACTCTTGTGTTATCAATATCTCCAGATCTCTTGACTTAAATTTTTATGACAACTTAGGCTTTCACTAACCATCCACATGTTTAACCAGACAATGGATGGTCTGCTCAGATTTGAGGGAGCCTGTAGGAGAAAGGGAAGCGGGGAGAACTAAAATTTGTTGAGTACCCACTCCGTGCCATGTCCTTTACGTGTCTTTTATGATCTTAACTCCATTTTACAACGGAGGAACTTGGGATTTAGAGAGGTTTTTTAGAACTTTTTTTTTTTTTTGCAGTACGCGGGCCTCTCACTGTTGTGGCCTCTCCCGTTGCGGAGCACAGGCTCCGGACGCGCAGGCTCAGCGGCCATGGCTCACGGGCCCAGCCGCTTTGCGGCATGTGGGATCTTCCCGGACCGGGGCACGAACCCGTGTCCCCTGCATCGGCAGGCGGACTCTCAACCACTGTGCCACCAGGGAAGCCCTAGAGAGGTTTTAAAAATGTATCTGATGTCAGAAGTCTAGTCAGCGATAGAACTGGGTTTTGATCCCAGGTCTGGCTATCTAACTGTTTAAGCAGACTGATCCTACAGGTCTGCGTGACTTTTATTTGTTGGGAAACATCAGTGAACTTGGAATTGGTCGGGGGTGGGGGGTTGGGTGTAAGCTTTACCTCCCTCACTAATAACCGTGACCATTTTAATGAAATTTTTTTAACACCTTTATTGGAGTATAATTGCTTTACAATAGTGTGTTAGTTTCTGCTTTGTAACAAAGTCGATCAGTTATACATATACATATATCCCCATATCCCTCCCTCTTGCGTCTCCCTCCCACCCTCCCTATCCCACCCCTCTAGGTGGTCACAAAGCACCGAGCTGATCTCCCTGTGCTATGCGGCTGCTTCCCACTAGCTATCTACTTTACGTTTGGTAGTGTATATATGTCCATGCCTCTCTCTCACTTCATCCCAGCTTACCCTTCCCCCTCCCCATATCCTCAAGTCCATTCTCTAGTAGGTCTGCGTCTTTATTCCTGTCTTGCCCCTAGGTTCTTGAGAACCTTTTTTTTTTTAGATTCCATATATATGTGTTAGCATACGGTATTTGTTTTTCTCTTTCTGACTTACTTCACTCTGTATGACAGACTCTAGGTCCGTCCACCTCACTACAAATAACTCAATTTCGTTTCTTTTTATGGCTGAGTAATATTCCATTGTATATGTGTGCTGCATCTTCTTTATCCATTCATCTGTCGATGGACACTTAGGTTGCTTCCATGTCCTGGCTAATGTAAATAGAGCTGCAATGAACGTTGTGGTACATGACTCTTTTTGAATTATGGTTTTCTCAGGGTATATGCCCAGTAGTGGGATTGCTGGGTCGTATGGTAGTTCTATTTTTATTTTTTTAAGGAACCTCCATACTGTTCTCCATAGTGGCTGTATCACTTCACATTCCCACCAACAGTGCAAGAGGGTTCCCTTTTCTCCACACCCTCTTCAGCATTTATTGTTTGTAGATTTTCTGATGATGCCCATTCTGACTGGTGTGAGATGATATCTCATTGTAGTTTTGATTTGCATTTCTCTGATGATTAGTGATGTTGAGCATTCTTTCATGTGTTTGTTGGCAATCTGTATATCTTCTTTGGAGAATAATGAAATTTTAATTTAAAATATTTAATGCTCTCAGCTTCAGTTTCCTCATTTATCCTATGGGGATAAAGCCTGCTTTACTGACCATTTGGGATGGTTGTGAGAATAATAAGCTAGTGAATTTCAGTATGATTTTACACGTATAAAAACCCTTGAAAGATTGAGAGATTTTTAATGAAAGCAAAAAACAAGCAAAAACCCACAAAGCATTAAATGAGATGATTTGGATAGATTTTGTGGTATTTCACTTCTTAACATTGCTCTACAAACTTTCCAAATAATATTTGTCAGTTTTGTAAGTCCCCACCACCATGGTTTGCCAAACTGCGTCACTGAATTAAACATCTCAGTGCAGCAGAGAGAGTCCTGGCTACATACCAGGTACCTCATTTCACTTACCAGAAGCAATCATTAGTTTCTATACCATATCCAACAGGTCTGAACTCTGCTAGATACTGAAATGTTCATAGCCAGTGAGGACTCAGAATGTTCTAAGTCTGCTCACTAGTCATAGACTTATCGGACTAAAGTTAATGTTAACATTCTCAGGATAATTCTTTATATTTTTGAAGTTTTTAATAAGCCTGAGTAATAAAGTCACATTTTGTAAAAGTACTTTCACAAAACTGCTCTTCAAAAGTGTTTCCGGGTTTCTGGGCAACGTTCATAGGTTACAGGATGGTGAATACTGAAAGAGAGCTCTGAGCTATTGTCATCCACTTAAACTTCTTCCACGTATACAGAGAAGAGATAAGAAATGTAGGGAACTCGTTAAGTTACAAGGACAAGGTTACGAATGAAGTGGCCATGAGCCTGAGGAGTACCAAGGTCATGTCCTAGGTTTACCCCAAACCTTTACCCCATTAAAGCCCTAAGTCTCTCCTGAAAGGCAAATGCCTTAGGAAGCCCAGCTGAGACCATGGGAGAATGGTATTAGAATAGTATTCAGATGTGGATCCAGAAGACTGCACCTGTTCAGTCTTGGACCCAGAAGTGCCTAGGGCTCTTCCGCATCTGCCATGCGTCCCAGGAGGGGTCCCTAGTCCTGAGGTGCTGACTCCCACCTGACTTCTAGTGCCAGCACTGCGCTTGCTTCCTACATCTGGTGGATGGATGCCTCCAGGAAGGGAAAGGAGACACAGGAAGCAAAGTAAACGTACAAAGCAGAGACTGTCCATAATTGTGGACCATGTTTGGCTTGCACAATGTTCTTTTTAAACGCGAATTCGTTATTAACTAGCATTATTCTAACTAGTTCCTAATTGAATTTGCTGTTAATTAATTTAATGTACGAATCCAGATTTCTGGGTTCTCTTGAAAACTGTCAGATGTGGCAGCTTTAGTCCTACCTTTGCAGGTGGCTGTCGTCCGTTAGAGCTGACGAGAAGTTGCCTCAATGAGATGGGAGCCTGTGCTTGCCAGTTCTCACAGCCCCACCCCTGGCTGTTGGTTTCCTTTAAATAGAATGAAGAGGAAAGTTAAATGTTGCTTATACTGCCATTTGTGTTAAAATTGGAAATAACAGGTTGATAGGATAGCACATTTCAGTATAAGTGAAAGACTGTGTTATTGTCCTAGGGCTGTTGTAACAATGTACCATAAACTGGGTGGCGTCAAACAACCAAAGTTTGTTCTCTCATTGTTTGGAGGCTAGAAATCTGAAATGAAGGTGTTGGCAGGATCCTGCTCCCTCAGAGGCCTCGGGGGAGGACCCGTGTTTCCTCTTGTAGCTGCTGGTAGCCCCACGTGCTCCTTGGTTTGTGGCACCACCACTCCAGCCTCTGCCCCCGTCTTCTCTTGGCTGTCTTCCCTGTGTCCAGACTTTCCTCTTATGAGGACAGTAGTCATATTGTATTAGGGCCTGCCCTAATGCAGGACAAACTCATTTTAACTGAGTTATGCCTACGAAGACCCTATTTCCAAATAAGGTTACGTTCACGGTTACCCGGACTTAGGACTTCAGTGTAACATTTTGCAGGGGCACAATTCGACCCGTAACTGATGGCATATTTCTTGGTGGAGTGCAGAGTAATAGTTTAAGGGCAGAGGTCCCTGGAACAGGGTGCCTGCATTCGTACTTAAAACTTGTGTGCTCTGTAATATTGGACCAGCCGCCTACCCCTCTCAGTGACTCTCCATGCCCTCATCTGTCAAATGAGGATGATGGTACCCGCCTCACAGGGCTGAAGTGAAGACAAAGTGAGGAAATACATGGAAAGGACTTGGAACAGCGTATGGCACGTGCTAAGTTTCAATAAACTGAGCCATTATTCTCTTCACTGTTATTCACTCTTACTCATATACACAAGTTCTGTGCATGCAAGGAGTTTCCGTGTCCAAAGCTGTTATTTAAGATAGCATTATGAAGCAAGCCATGGACAAAGTAGAAATAATAGATAGAAGTGCTGCATGAAAAAAAAAAAAGCAACTTAAACCAATAAAAAAGAGAGTGAGAGAGGCTGGAATGTTAATAAGATTTACTTTTTCCTGCAAATAAAAGAATCATAATACATTAAAAATGTTTAGTCTCCTCACTGTATTGGATTACCTGCCCAGCCTCTAGATGCACTTGAAAGTGATAAAGACCCAGGCAGGAACTTCAGACCTAGAGGCTTAGATGTTGACTCTTGGGCTGGTGAGCACAGTGGCCCGGAGATAACACTGGGGAGGTTAGTCCAGGGAGAGCATCCAAGGAACACATTCCTTCTAAGTATCCCCGCCTGCCTCCTTGGAAGCATGTTATTACTGTCTGCCTCCTTCCCATAAACCCTTGCATTGAAATTATCCTGGTTTCCCGTCACTGGGCCAGAGATTGAGCCCGAATAATTCTTTACATTTAGACCCTACTTTTCTTCCAAAGGGACCAAATATTTTGAGATATATTATTTCATTTTTCCACATAGCGTTTATGTAAGACAGCCGTACAACTTGAATTTTATTAAAAACTGAGAACTCCAGTAGAGAAGGTTTAAAGAAATGACAGGACTTTCCAAAGTCCCTGGAAGAAGATTGTTCTACAGCTTAGGGCTGTTGGGTATGCAGTACTACAGAACATATATGTGCCTCAGTCTCCAAGGTAGTGCTGTCCTGAAAACATGAGACTATTCAGATAAAATCAAAGTATCTTACCTAAATGGTGAAAGGGGCATATGGGTATGATATTTACTATTTGTGATTTTGTTTTAATAAAAGAAGTTAGGCTGTTTAATTTTTGGCAAAGAAGTGGTGTTGTGTCATTCAGTTAGTAATTTGGAACATTTCAATTAAATGATGAATTCATCAGGACTCCTTCAGTTGCAAATGCAAGAAAGCCAGTTCAAGCCAGCTTATGAAAATCAAAGGAACTTAATTGTTTATATAACTATGGTTTCCAGAGGTACATCTGGCGTCAGGCATGGTTGCAGCCAGGAACTCGGATGATCTCATCTGGACTCTTTTTCAGCTCTGCTGGTTTCTTTATTCGTCATTCTCCAGACAGCATGTGATCAGTGAGATGACCGGCAGTGGCTTGAGACTGTCATCTTCTCAGCTGAGCAGTCCCAACAGAAAGAGAACTTGTGGGGCTAAACACCTTGCTGCCTGCCTTAGAGAAGATGCGAATCAACCCTCCTTGACCCCGTGTGTGATGAGTCATCACTGAGGCCCAGCGGAGGGCATGATTTCCCAGTGCTTCAGTGAAGAGGTGTGGTCCAGGGACTGGAAGCCCCCCTGGGGTCTTCTCATGCAGCAGAGAGGCTTTCTCCAAAGAATTCGAGGAAGGGTGGTGGGAGTGTGTGCTCAGCAGACCAAAATTGTAGTGGCCTCAGAGCGTTACAAATGGTGTGTGGTGGAGACTGTAAGTTCTGATTTTAAGATGGCAAATAGAGAACTTTCTGCCTTCTCCTATTACAAAATCCATCCAGAACAAAGGAAATAAGAAAAAAAAAAATCCGGCTCTATCTTTGATAAAAAGTAGGTGACATTAGTAACCCACAAATATGAACACAGAAGTCATATGACCCTGTGACTTAGCCGAGGACAGTGAAACACCTAAGCCCCACGAGGAGAGTAACACGCCAGGAAGCAGCTTTGCCCACAGAACCCTAGGAGGTCTCTGGTTAGGCTGGAGAGGGAGCTAAGGCATCCGGTTAGAAACAGACCCCGCCCGCTGCAAGTCTGTGAAAGGACCAGTTGGACACTCGGATCCTTGTCTCACCCCAGCCAGATAACTACCTTCCCCACAGCCCAGGCAATGGAAGGTTTATTCTCTGGAGATGTTGACACTTCAGAGAATCGAGGCTCAGGGACACGGGAGCTGTGGAGGGTGGAGTCAAGTAAACATCCGCCCTGCTCTTAGGGCATCAGGGGCCAAGTTCCCAGTCAGGTGCTGGAGGATTGTCCAGAGAGCCTGATGGGTCCCAGAGAGACTTCCTATAGGGGTTCCCCACAGGGAAAGCCAGCTTGCTCCCCACTTGCTCTTCCGTGAAGAGCAAGCTTCAACAAGCTCAGCCCATAGGCAGAGCCGCCATCTTGCTTTACTAATAACTTACACTTAAATAGGGAGAGTCAGCCAAGGATCAACAGATATTTGGGAATACCTCCCATATGAAAGCAGAGATAAAGCAAACAGAAATAAAGAACTCTGAGGGGACAAAACATCAGGGAACTTAAGAAACAAACTAATTACTATCTCTGAAAATGTGAGAAGATTTTGCATAGCAGAATCCTTTTTAAGAAGGAGAATTAAAGGAGAGGAAAATTAAAGAACAAGAAGTAACTCACAAAATTAGAAATGTGGTGGCTGAGGGGCTTCCCTGGTGGCGCAGTGGTTGAGAGTCCGCCTGCCGATGCAGGGGATGCAGGTTCGTGCCCCGGTCCGGGAGGATCCCACATGCCGTGGAGCGGCTGGGCCCGGTGAGCCATGGCTGCTGAGCCTGCACGTCCGGAGCCTGTGCTCTGCAACGGGAGAGGCCACAACAGTGGGAGGCCCACGTACCACGAAAAAAAAAAAAAAAAAAAGAAATGTGGTGGCTGAAATCAATTCCTTAGAGGGATTGAAAAATAAATTTGAGGAAGAAATAATTAGAGACACAGTCCAGAAGATTCTGTCACTCACTTATACAAGAGAAAATTTGGAGAGAATTATCAAAGAAATAATATAAGACACTTTCCTAGAACAGAAAGAAAAGATAAATGATAAAGTTTCCAGAGAAGAGAAATTGTCATATACAAAGTGTTCTGGATAAGAACAAACAAGGGACCCCTCAACATCAGTACTGATATAGAAACATAAATTGTGAAATATTCTCTTAAGGGATAATTTTTGTCATTAAAAAGCATTTCTTCTTTTACCTGAGAGTTAGTTACTGTCAAATATCTCTAGTTTCCTTAGCACATTTAAAATATTCCACTTACAAATTTTCCATTATTTAAACCTATTTAAATGTTTTATATAATCTGAGGTACACCTGAAAATTTGTGTTTCAGAGATTTAGGATATTTTATGGTGCTTTTTTGTACCATAAATACATAAATATTTTATGTATTTTTTGATTCACTAATTCACTCAACAGATAATTGAGTGATCTTTTCTCAAGGTACTGTGGAGTTGATACTTCTTGGTTTTGTGTGATAGTCTAACATCTGGTCCATAGTTTTATAGTCAGTGATAATAAATATGACTGATTTAGAAACTCACTGATGATACTAGGGTATGTGGTAGCAGGACCTGCAAAATATTTTTCTTTTTTTTTTTGTCCCAACATACTGTGATATCTTTTTTTTTTTTTTTTTTTGGCCGTGCCACATGGCTTGTGGGATCTTAGTTACCTGACCAGGGACCGAACCTGGGCTGGCAGTGAAAGAGCTGAGTCCTAACCACTGGACCACCAGGGAATTCCCCAAAACATATTGTGATTAGAAGTGACAAAGTTTGGGTCCTACTTTTCAAATATGTTTGGCTCTTATTTTTATACATGTATAAAACTATATTAATTGTGAGTAACAAAGTATCAGTGTAGAATATTAGTTTTTGTCTTATCTTTTATCAGTGTAGAAGACAGAGTCCTGAGTGCTAATTTCTTCCAGAAATTAGAGGCATCAAAAGTTGAAATTTAGCAAACACTTTTTTCAAATTTTAATTATTTGAAAAAATAATATTTTTAGGATTTGATGAATATTATTTTTGACTATATAACTAATAAAATGTATTATTATGGTATTTTTGGATTAAAAATCTCCTCCAAATAGCATTTTGGTTTTTAAAACATTCAGAATTTTAGGTTGTGAACGTTAAAAAAGAATTGAAATTTTAAGTGCAGTGCAGCTCCCTCCGCTTTTTGGACTAGTTTCGAAAGCCTAATGAAATGGAAGGCAAGTGTCTTTTTCCACTTAAAAATGGTTATATTTTATTTGTTAATGTACTATAATGAGAACAAAATAATATAGAAAAGTCAAGAAATGAAAAAGTGCCAGGATTCTTCTTGCCAATATAACTTTTTAGAATTGTGCTGAGTTGCTTTTGCTGTAAAAACCAGACCCAGTCTCTTATGGATTCTCTAGGTAATGACATTTTGTGGAGGACTTCTGTAGTTCTTTTGGCTTAGCGAGGTCGAGAATTTTGAATTAGAATTATAAAGCTGGAAGACATCCTCTTATTCATTTTACAAACGAAGGAACTGAAGTCCGGAGAAATCATGATTTATCCAGGGTCATACAGTTAACAGCGAGGGCTGGAGGAGAGACATGGCCTCCTGGCAGGCAGCTCAGTGAGTGATCTTTGTAAAAGACCCTTCGGGTTTATTCTCACCACCATCACGTTACGTGTAGTGTCCATAATTTATTGCATTAGGCCCAAGATGCAACTTACAGGTTTGTGTTTAGTTTTCTGAAGCTGAGGGAACGTTTAGAATTAGGAATACTGACAGTGACCCAAAAAACTGGAATGGCAAGAAGCATTTGGAAGAACTGTTGCCTGGGGTAGAAGATGTCCCTTGCTTAGACTCCAGCCCTGCTCTCTAGAAGGAGCTCCACTGTTCAGTATTCCCTAGGACCTGAATGTCTTCTGGAAGGTTCTTCTTTGCCCATCTTCCGCCAGGGTCACGCTTATACGGACATTGGGGGAATATTCCCGCCTTGGAGGCTGTGTAACCTTTGTTTCCTACTTTATGATCATGCCGTTTTGGTGGTTAGAGCATTGTGTTAGGAGTCAGCTGGAGGCTTAGAGGCAAGGCTTGGGGGGTGGGGGGCTGGCAACGTTATTCCCTCAGAAACTTAGCTGGCTTCTGACCTCCCTCCTTGTAGTTGACTCCATATGCCAGACGGAGGGATTACGTGTCCCATCTGTCAGGGACAGTCTCAGTTTATATCCCTCGTGCAGGTTAAGTGATAATGCCCTCTTTCACTCTCAAAACTGTCCCGGGTTGGACAGTAAATTGTGTATGGTCTCTCTAGCCAGAAAAGCATGCCAGGAAGCCCCACGCCTAATTTATTCCTTTGCTTCCTGTCTCCCGTTCCCCCTCTCTCAGTGTATGGGGGCCCTTGGATGGCCATTTGAAATAGGCTTCCTGGGAAGTTCACCGACTCAGCCTGATCGGCAGCAAGGCTGACTTCCCCCTGTTCACCTGAGAAGACCTAACAGGCCATCTTTACTCAAAGCCTTTTTCAGTCTCCTCTCTTGCTGTGTAAAATCCGGAAGCGGTCAGATTTTCTAACCCTGGGAGCCTCCAGACTTTGGGATTCTCCCCTCCCTTTCAGTTCTGCTCTCAGACCTGTCACTCCTTGCCTGTGCAGATTTCTTTCTTGTAAATTCTCAATAAATGCAGCAAGTAATAACGTTATTCTGATATTGTTTTCCATCTCTTTTTCCCTGTAGGCTTAGTTAGACACTTAGTTAACACTTAGGTAGATAGCTCTGAAGCTATCTCAGGCATTTTCAAGCATTGAGGTATAATGTACACAGAGCAAAGGCACAGCTTTCGGTTCAGTGAGATTGACAGTCGTATACACCGTGTAGGCCGCCACCAAGACCAAGATACAGAGCATCTCCATTGCCCCAGACGGAGGCCGCTTTCCAGTTAGCTCCCTGGAGACAGCCACTTTTCGACTTCTTTAACCACGGTTCCCTCTTCACAAGCAGTACTTGTATTAAAAGTTTTGTGACTGTGTGACATGACTGTCCTTCTATCCTTTACTCGGTCTCTCCCTTGCCTGCTGCCGGGCTGCTAAGCAGTTGTCATATATTTTAGATTTGTTTTGTTTGGTCTGCACCCCACTTAAAGATACCATTTTTTTAATGTTAGCTGGGGAAAGCTAAGTGCTGTAGTAAGTGAACCACAAAAAACGTAACAGCTTCAACCTATTTAAAGTGTATCTATTGCTAACGAGCAGTGCACTGAAGGCGTCCTCCGTCAGTCGGTAACTGTCATTAACCTGGGCCTCTGAGTCCTCCAGTAGCTGGGGAAGGAGCAGGAAGCTACCTCACCCGCTTCTGGAAAGCCTCGACCTGAGATCTGACATTCAGCCCCATTCTTGTGGGGACAGCTATGCACAAGACCACCTCTGGTGCAAGGGAGGAGGTTTGCAAATGGGGACTCTGGCTTGACACTACTTCTCAGTGGCAGCTCCACACCATGAGGCGGGAAAGCAAAGTTTGGAAGATGTTAGTTGTCTACAAGGTTAATGTCACAGCTTTTATTTTCTTTTAATAACATAATACCATATTGCTTTTCTTTTCTGTCTTCATGTTACTTCTTTTTCTCTGTGTTGTGTATTCTTTTATGCTTTTCAAATAAACGTTTTAGCATTGGAAAAAGTTTTAAAAGGGTATTGCTATCTCTATGATAGAAATGTTCAAGGCAAAAGCAATTTAGTTTCCTTAGACTATTCTGATGAAATTAAAATTATCTCTGGCTATTAGCAGATATAACTTAACTTTTAAAAGATAAGGATCCATGATATCACCATTTCTAATCAATATTGTATCAGAGATCCTAGCCGGCAGAGTAGAATAGAGGAGAAAACCCTAAAAAAAATAAAAATAAAAAAGTGTAGGAATGGAAAGGAAGAAAAAAACTGTCACTGTTGGCAAATGATATAAGTGTCTATGTAGAAATTTTCCAGCACTCTGCAGCTAAATTCTTAGCATTAACTAGAGAGTTGAGCAAGGTTCTTGGACACAAAGTTTTTGTGGAAAAGCCAGTTGCATTTCTATGGACCAGCAAAAACAGAAACAAAACAGGATGTAATTTTTTAAAAACATTTTATTTTGAAATAATTAGCATCCTACATAGCCGTGGTATATCTTCTCAAACTAAGAAATTAACATTGATACAATAATATAAACTGAACTGTGGCTTTATTTAGATTTTCCCAGTGTTTCTACTGATGTCCTTTTTCTGTTTCAGGGTCAAACCCAGGTAGCTGTTATCTCTTTAGTCTACTCCAATTTGTAGCAATTTCTTGATCTTTTCTTTCTGGGACCTGATGCTTTGAAGAGTAATGGTCAGATCCTTTGTAGAATGGACCTCAATTTGGGTTTGTCTGATGTTTTCTCATGGTTATGTCTCATCCAATCAACATGACATCACTGGCGATGTTAACCTTCATCACGTGGTGTCGCCAGGTTTCTCCACAGTGGAGTTACTGTAGAAAATGCAATTCAAAAAATATACAATTTACAGTAGAGGCACAATGTAAGTAGCATTTGAATAAATCTAACAAATAATGTCTACAGCCTTTATTGAGAAAGTTATAAACTTTTATCGAAAGACATTAGCTACAGTCCAGTTAAATGGAGAGAAACACAGTATTAATGGATTGGAAAACTTAATGTTGCAAAGATAGTAATTCTCTCAATGCACCTAGAATCAAATTCCTAACAAATTTCGGGGGTTTTAACATTACTACTACTAGTAGTAGTATTACTCATCTTTAATGTTGTTATTTTGGTGATGCTTAACATTATAATTCTGAACTTAACATGGTAGAGGAGTGGTCCAAGAATTACAAAGACAAAGTGAAGACAAAGTCTTTCCTACCTATATTGTGACTTAATGTAAAATTATTATAATTAAGTCAGTGTATGATATAAAGATATACAAATTGGCCAATGGAAAGAATAGAGAATTCAGAAACAGATCCATCTATATATGGAACCTAGGTTTATAACAAAACTGGTATTGTAAACCACTGGGGGAAAGGACGGGTGGGTTTTTCAGTGTATCAAGTTGGGGCAAGAGATTGCTCATATGAAAGAGCATGCTGTTGGATTCCTATGTCATATCACAGGCAAAATGGGAAATGGTGAAATTATCAGTTATAAATTTATAATTAGACTTAATTATAAAATTAGAAGCAGAACCCAGGAAAGAACAGTTGAAGGAAAAAAACAAAGCTACCAAAGGAATGAAAACAAAATTGGAAGGCGTGAAAGGGAAAACAGATGATACAGAAGAAGAGTGAGGTCATAGGGATTAGAGATGCGAGAAGGGAGCCAAGTCAGACAGACATTTAAAAGATGATGTAACGCCTTTGGGTTTAAAATAGCAGTGTTTACAGTATGCCAGAACTGCATCAGTTACTACCTGTCCTCATCCTTCTGAGCTATGTGCCAGAAATCAAAAAGCGATCTATAAATTAGTTTAACGATCTATCTACCAGCAACTCAATTACTCAATCATTTGTGGAAAGCAAAGAATTGGAAACCATCTGACTTTGAAAGGGATTTATTATCACTTTCTCAGTTTGGGAAAGTTTATTTCCCAAATAAAGATAAAGATTTATCAAATAACTGTTATATTTATTACTCTTTTACTTAGAGGCACCTTGTTTAACCCAATGTGCTTAGAAAGTGTTATTTAGAAACATTATTAATTTTAATATATACTTACCAACATACAATGAGTTTTTGGAGGAATATTTTGTCTTAACATATGTTTGAAACGTATTTTTATCAAAACCTTGCAGCTATAATGTACGTCACTGAATTGAGGGAAAATGGTTGCCATTTAATCTAATTGACAAAGCTTAGTCATCAACTTTAAACTTATCTTCCAAGTCAGACTTCCTTCTGTCAGTAAAAATCCGACTTGATTTTTCAGCTCAAATAAATATGTTAATGTACGTTTCCATGACAACCATCACACAGCTGAATTCTAATTCTAACACAGACAAATAGATAAGGCACAGAGCCTTGCCACGTGTTGCCTGGATACAGTGATGCTGCTGCCTTCAAGATTTCTTTGCTTTGCGCTCCCTAACGTCTCCCAGAGTTGAGCTGTACCTTTTACAATAGTAAGGGTTTTGGAAGGTAAGGTCCTTAAGTAAAAACACTCTCATTACTGCTTCATTCTACTCTGTACCTGATTTTGTAATTTACTAACATGGGCCCACATACTCCATTTCTTAATAAAGTAGGTATGTTATATGTATGATGGGGAGTGAACAAATCCTTACTGTAGTGCTTTGATTAAAGGAGGATTTACAGGTTTGGCTTCCTGGAGGGTTTTTGTATGCCAAGGCAATGCACTAGCCGGGATTTGTGAGTGGTATGCATTTCTTTTGTAAAGTGGGAAAAGAGTGATTGTGAAGGAGGGGAAGAGGGACTGAGAAGAGGCTGGCATGGTACCTTGGCCTCAGGTACATTCCGGAAGAGGTCAGTAATAGGAAGGACGGAGGTTGAGGATCTGGAATTTGATTGCCTTTAAACGATCTGTGCCGACGTATCTCTTAGTCTTCATATAGCTCTAAATGTACCTCAATTTGTAGACCGCTGATACAGAAGACAGGCAGAACAGGTCCATCGTATATATAATTGTAGATACAACAAGACACCCAAACTAATGAAGTAAATCCAATATTTAGAGATTAAGCTTTTCTGAAATAAAAGACAACTAGAATCTGCATATTAAAGGGGCGTACTGTGTGTCTGTGCCTAGTAAAAGTGCTGGACCTCAGAGGTAAAGAACAATTCCTTTGGGGAACCAGGCACATAGGTTGAGTTTTTTTTGTAAGGGGGGAAATTATGTTGGCCTCAGATTTCAGTCAATGCAGGAAAATGGAATATACTTTAAAGATTTTGAAGAAAAGAATAGGTAACTTAGAGCTTTTTATATCTGTTTAAACAATCCTTCAAGTATAAGTCAACCAGCAAATAGTTTTGAACTTAAAGAATTTTCAAAAATGATTCCTTTGGGCCTTTATGGAGGCAATAATAGAGAACAGATTTTTTTAATCCTGGCTTTGCAGGGTAAAGATGTACTTGGAGCTGCCAGAACAGGATCTGGCAAGACTTTGATTTTCCTTATCCCAGTACTGGAAGCTTTTTATCATTCTTAATAGACTTTGACAGACAGACTCTGGGTCCTGATAATACTTTCTACGAGAGAACTTATCTATTTCTCAGGCCTTTTCTGAGAATTAGGAAAGAATCCTGGCTTTTCAGCAATCTCATCATCGATGGAAAGACCTGAGACAGGGTGTTTGAGAAGATCAACCACATAAATATATTATACTTGTTTGCATACAGGTTTGACTGTTGAACACAAGGATGAGACAATAAGTGTTCATGACACCCGTCTCCAAAGGTTAGTTCATGATGAGGTAGAGTAGAATCTTGGGCGTGGACCTTTGCTGACACTACGAATGCTGTTATAAAAAGAAAGAAAGAAAGAAAGAAAACATCTTTCTAAATAACATTGACTTTGCTTTTTTCTAGGCAAAACAACTCAGATCTGTAAAAGACCTTGTACCTTGTGTGCTTGAGTTTGAAAATCTCTGAATATGTTAGAGTTGGTGAGAAAAGTAAAATATAACATCCCTGTCCCTTTGGAATAAAACTACGTAGGTTGTGAGCTGAAGTAAGAAATAAGTATCCTATATTCCTTTTTGAGAAGTATTATATTTTTTTCCAGTTGTCGAGAGGTTCGGTCCCTAAACCAAGTTTCCTACTGCCTGTACTCTGGTATTTCTATTCTTGACTTCTGTTGTTGACAACAGCAGATGAGAACAATGCAAGTGTGTAATAAGTTTATCTGCAAGAGAGTGAACTGTGCTCTTTGGTACTGATACTATAGCCAGGGTGTTGGATATTCAGGCCACGAATTGAGTTCTTCAGTTTGATTGCCCAGAGGATACCAACTCATATTCACAGAGTCAGAAGAAAGAAAGGATAGTACAGCAACTTCTTGAGTAGAAAGTGCTTATGAAAGAAATAAAAATCAATCCAGAAAAATGTATGGACATCTAGAAAACAAAAACAAAAACTGGAGTCATCTTTAGCCCAAGATCAACAATGAAAAGAAAGAGGTCAAAGGTATTTTGTTTGTTTGTTTGTTTGTTTGCGGTACACGGGCCTCTCACTGTTGTGGCCTCTCCCGTTGCGGAGCACAGGCTCCGGACGCGCAGGCTCAGCGGCCATGGCTCACGGGCCCAGCCGCTCCGCGGCATGTGGGATCTTCCCGGACCGGGGCACGAACCCACGTCCCCTGCATCGGCAGGCGGACTCTCAACCACTGCGCCACCAGGGAAGCCGGTATTTTGTTTCTTACATATGTAAGTATATCTGATGAAGGATGAAAGAGTATTTGATTTGAACAAGTTACGTTTACCCAAATAGGCTATATTTCTTGTTCTTACTATAAGCAGCTCCTTGGATAAGATTCCTTCAGAAAGTGTAGAAACAGCTGACCAAAGAGTTGTTAAAGAGCTTAAGGCTCTATCCCTCACCCATGACTAAGTGGAGGAATTTAGAGCTTATTGCAGTGAGAAGATGTCCATCATTAAGTAAGGTAGAAAAAGGCCAGAAGCAGGAGAGGAAGAGTACAAGCTGGCCAATGGTGTTAATAAAGAAGAGGAGGGAGAGGAAGGGAGGCAGATGAGGGGAAACATGGAAGCGAAGATGGTCAAACCAAAAGGGCCTCAGACTCAGTCTGCTCCTAGTACTGATGAGGAAATCGCAGAAACAAAAAAAGTAATGAAACACTTTAAGTGAATAAGAAAATAACACGACTGATGAAGGGAAGTTGGTTCACCAGTGGCCGCCAATGTAGGAATCCACTGTGAAGGATACTAAGGAAGACGATCATGGTAGTATCAGCCCTGATAAAGCAGAAGATAGGCTTCTGGAAGAGGGTGCATTTGATCAAGAAGAGCATGGGAAGAAAGTTAAGGCAAAGCATGTGGAGAAAAGACTTCTAAAAAGTGAAACCAAAAGAGAAGCCAGCAAGAGGCAAGCAGAGGCCAAAGATGAAGGGGGGATGATGCCTTTTAGGGCTGGGTGTGGTGTGTGATGAAGGATTTGATCCATTCACTCCCAGATCCTGATAAATACAGACGTCTGAAAAATCAGACAGTGAAGATGGAAAATGAAATTAGTGATACCTGGAAGAAGCAGAGAATGAGGAAGAGGACAACAGTGAGGTGAAAGGAGTGAAACAAGTTGCAGTGGAAAGGAGGCCACATGGGAAACCTACGAGCTTTGGGATACAGGCCTGTCTTTAGCAGAGGACAAAGGGCTTGTGTTATGTCTGCTCAGAAGTCGAAGCTAAATACTTCTTGCTCTACTCTTCTTGAAACCCTTGGTTATGACTATGTGGGCCTGAAGTCAAAAAAGAGTTGGCTTTGGAACAGTGAGGTACCAAGAGTCCCATCCTTAAAAGATCAATGCAGCTTCAGATAGAAGTGGTCATATATTTAACCCCCTTCTTGCTCCATCACAGAATGTGCTTAAAGTGAGTGGATTAAAGAAACTTCCTGATCCCATTTCCAGCATGTATGCTCTTGGATTATATCCATTCCTTTATTTTACTGTCAAGTTGTGGAGTCCTTGTCCCATTTTTAGAAATTCTTGTCTTGCTTACTATTCAGAACATACTATGCTTATTCGTTTATTAAACAAAATTGCTCAGAATTTTGATGTATTTAGTATTTCCAAGAAGAGTGTGTATGATGGAGCAGCCCTATTTTGAATTGAGATTATCAATAATATGCCTATTCCCATTTTTAATAAAAGTACAACATCTAAGAATAAAATTAACAAGAGTCATGCAAAAATTTCTACATTGGAAACAATAAAACATTATTGAGAAAAATTAAAGCAGACTTGAATAAATGAAGAAGGATGGCATGTTCGTGGATTGGAAGACTCAATTAGATGACAGTTCTCCCCAGATTGACCTATAGATTCAACTTAATCCCTATCATAATCCCACAGGCTTTTTTTTTTTTTTTTAATTGGCAAGCTGACTCTAAAAGTTATATGGAAATGTAAAAGACTGAGACTATCCAGAACAATCTCCAAATCATAGCTGGGGGAGTTGACTTCATAACCTAACCCTAAACTACAGTAACCAAGGTAGTGTGGTGCTGCCGTAAAGATCAACAAGCCGATGGACGCAACTGAATAGAGAGGCCGGAAGAGACCCACAGTTATATGGTCGTTGGATTTCCAACCGAGACCCAAAGCAACCAAGTGGGGAGAGGAAAGGTTTTCAGTAAGTGGTGCTGGAATAACTGGATATCCATATGGAAAAAAAGAAATCTCAACTCCTACCTTGCACCGTGCACAAAGATTAATTTGAGATGGATCATGTTACTTAAATGTAAAAGCTAGAACCATTAAGGCTTTTAGAAAAACACATCAGAGAATATCTTCATGATTTGGAGGTAGGCAAAGATTTAAATGTAGAAAGCAATAGCCATAAGAAAAAAATGTATAACTTAGATTTTATCAGAATTTAAAAAAACAAACTTGTGGTCATCAAAAGACACCATTAAGAAAACAAAAAGATGAGCCACCGACTGGGAAAAAATACTCACAAAACCTGTATTTGTCGAAGGGCTACACAGATGATGAATTTATACAACTCCATAACAAAAACACAAAGCGGGGATGGGGACAAATGATTTGAAAAGACACTTTAGAACAACAACGCTCCGCCACAGAAGGTGTTTGAATGGCCAGTAAGCCGGTGTTCAGCGTCATTAGTCGCTAGGGAAATGCAAGTTAAAACGATAGTGAGACACCCACCAGAATGGCTACAGTTAAACAGCTTGGTAACACCAAATGTTAAGGATGTAGAGCACCTGGAACTCTTACATATTGTGTGAGAGGCTTAAACGGTGCAACCTCTCAGGAAAAAGATCTGGAAGTTTCCTATAAAGCTAAACAGACACTTACCTGGTGACCCAGCAATTCTACTCCTAGGTATCTACCCAAGAAAAATGAAAATATAAATCCACAAAATAAGATGTAGACAAGAAGAACATAGCATATGGATATGTGACTTCATTCATAATAGCCAAAAACTAGAAGCAGCCCAGGTGTCTCAGTAAGAGAACGGATAAACAGACTGGTGTGTTCATAAAATAGAGTACTACTCTGAGAGAGAGAAACAGCACTGACACCAGCAACAACACGGCTGAATCCCATCATACTAACTGAGAGAAGCCTCATCCAAAAGAATACATCGTGCGATTCTCCATTTCTGTGAAGTTTTAGAACAAGCAAGGTTTGTCTGTGAGAGAAAAGAATCGGAAGCGTGGTCGCCTCTAGGGGAGGAGCAACGGATGACTGGGGAGGATCACGAAGGCACCTTTTCTGAGGTGTGCTTCTGGTGTGGGTTACAAGGTATATGCATTTGTTTAAAACTCATGGGATGGTCCACTTAAGATTTGTGCGTGTCATTGTATGTAAATTTCACTCCAAAAGAGGAAAAAGAAAGCTTAAAAAAATATCTCAAGGAGGTACTATTTTATATCCAGCAGACTGGCAATGCAGTGGGGCACCCTGACCCCTCTGACCCTCACTAGTGGTGGTGTCAGTTGGATCGACCTTGAAAAACTTTGTCATTATCTAACAACTTGTGCATATACCAACCCAGCAGTTCCACTCCGAGAGATAGAAGCTCTTGCAAACATACGTGGAGAAACGCATATGACAATGTTCCAGAAAACCAGAAAGAACTCAGATAGCCATCAACAAGAGAAGGCATAAATTGTGCCGTGTTGAAACATACCACTACAGGTGAACCTTAGGAATGTATAAGAATGCTTCCAATATGATTCCAACCAATATAATTCCATCCCAGATCTTACAGAATTTAAGATTTGATTCTTGATTTGATTAGGGATACATATGCTAACACTATAAAGGAAGGTGAGGGAAAAAATTCAAGGTGTTTGGGGAGAAGTCATGGCAAGAAGGAGTGGAATTGGAATGGGAAAGACCACAAAGACGACTTTGGAGTGACTGGTAATGTTCTATTCCCTAATCTCCACAGTAGGAAGACAGATGTTCATGTTATTATTTTTCATTATAACGTACACATATGCAAAAATATTGTTTGGTATATATTCAATATTTAGTAATAATTTCATGAAAGATAATGTACATTTTAAATTTAATCTTTAAGAATTCTTTATTAGCAACAATATGATATGCAGGATATAAGAAGTTGGCTTTCTGATATCATTAATTCAGTCATTTGTTCAAATGTTTATTAAATGCCTGTACACAGCGTGATAGGGATGTGACATTGGTTAAGCCTTTATTTGGAGACTAAGGTTTCCGTAGCTGTATCCTAAAATGAATTTGAAAAACGACTGAAATCGAAGATGGTTACAGTCTTACATAGGCCCAGCTTTGACCTCAGTCCCCTAATGCTAGTCCAGGGGACGTCTGAAGGCACACTTTTAAGAATTGGGATGTCACTTGGACTGGTCATTGACCAGCCATTAAAGTTATCTTACAGTCGGGTCATGGAGAATGTCTCCCATAATTTATCTTCTTGAAACTTAACTATGATAAAAATTCTCAGGATGCTGTGGCTAACACTTAAATCTTACTGCTCTTCTGTTGAATCTTAAGCAGTTTCAAGGTATTTATGGATTTTTCATTTTAACATCTCCTGCAAAATTTGTGAGTAATTTTCATTAAATGAACTCGCCAGAAAATAAAGATTGAACTCTGTAGCTATAATGCGGTCCTAAATTCGTAGCTTAAAATGAAAAGGGCTTACCCCAATCCTTGACTTTTTATAAGTATTCAAACATTCCTTTGAATGTCAAATAATAAATTCATAGTGCTAGATATCCAGCAAGATGGCAGTCCTGTTGCCTATATGAAGTGCTTAAATATACCCAATTGCAATTCCAAAGCTTTATTGCTTCATTTATCACAGGAAATGCCAGAGTTCTGAAATATTTTGTAAGGAAAGCTACCCTACTTGTATGAATTCTCATAGGAATTACCAAGAATATTATGCCAATTCAATCCTAAGTATTGAAGTTAGAGTTCTAAATGACATTTAATAGTATGATTTATTTTCTGTCTTAAACTTTATAGGTCACATAAACAAGATCCTATCCTTTCATATTGCTTTTTATTGTTAAAGTGTCTGAGTGATGATAAAAATCTAAGCTTAAGAACTGTCAGATGATTTATGATATTTCATTTATTTTTCAAAGGATTGGGGTGTCACCAATAAGCCTATTAGAATTGTAGGTTTAAAGTTCCTCAATTTTAAAAAAGACCAGCTGCGTAAACAAGTGTGTTAGCTTTGTAATTTAATTCCGTGTGATTTTTTATAATACTTCAAAGTACCAAAGGAGGCAGTTTTTCTTAGGTCATAAATGCTTATTTATGTCATTATGATCTCAAACTTTCAAGTGCATTTCAAGATCTACTTTTTAAAATATTAATACGTTTTTATTGTGTTCTTTATAACCTCAAGACATTTCTCCTTTTGTCGACCTAAATCTGCCTTTCTTCATGGGCTGACATCAACAGCACGGAATGTGGATGAACTGGAGGAAAACTGCTTTAAAAAATTAGAATTCTGTAGTCAGGGATGGATAATCTAAACTATCTTTGCGAGTGTGCTGTAAGCACCTTAAAGCTGTTTTTTTTGTTGTTATTAAATTGTAAATTGGGGATAATTGTAAGTTCACATGCAGTTAAAAGAAATAACCCGTGTACCCTTTACATAGTTTCCCCCAAATGTAACTTCCAGGATACTAACATGGATACAATGCAGATCCTATTCAGATTTTCCAAGTTTTACTTGAACTCATCTGTGGATGTATGTATTTAGTTCCTGTGCACTTGTTATCACAGGTATAGCTTCTTGTGTCTACTGTAGTCAAGATACAGAGAAGTTCCATCACAAGGATTTCTCAAGTTGCCATTTTATAACTACACTCACCTACCTCCCCCACTTGCCAGCCCTGACCCCTGGCAACCACTGATCTGTCCTCTGTTTCTATAATTTTGTCATTTCAATAATGTTATATAAGTGGAATCCTAGAGTGTATAATCTTTAGTGTTGACTTCTTCATTTAGCGTAATTCCCTTCAGATTCATCCATATTCTTGTGTGTATCAGTAGTTTGTTCCTTTTCATCATTGAGTGGCATTCCATCAAAATCTATTTTGATTTTTAGTCTTCATATGTACACACACATAAAATATGAGATAATTAAAATATCAGTTTAAAAGTGGTTTAAGATATGTTACTATTAACCTATCAATTAAAATTCCAGGTAAGTTTTTAGTATCCTTTCAGTCATTTCGATTGGACTTGTCTGTGTCTTAAAGTACTAAGAGCAGATGCTTTGCCAGCTGTACACACATTTCCAGTAGGAAAAATAATGCTATTTTCTAACAATAACTCATTCTAATAAAAATTGGCAAGTTTGGAGAAAAGACAGTAGCTGATACCATGCAAGACAGGTCCTTGTTTTGATTCCAGCAGATTTACTGTTTAGTTTTTTTTTCTTTCATGTAGCCTATAGCTCATGTGCATTTCAAGATCTACTTTTCATGTAACCCCACTAGCTCTTTTCATACAGCCTATTATTATACAAGTAACTCTCCTTACCCTTGTGCCTGTGTTTGTTAATGTGATAAATAAAGCTGTAGATGTGGATGAGATCTCCTAGGGAGAGACTATAAAGTGAGACCCAATGTTTACCTTGAGGAGCTCCAAGACTTAATGGCCAAGGATGGCCGGAAAGGCAGCAGGAAAAAACCAGGGGCTTCTGGTTCATGACAGCTAAGAGAAAAGAGGGTATGAAGAAGGAATAGCCTCAGCTGAATCTTCTTCCCCACTTTCACATGTGGTAACTGTGCTCTTAAGTCTTTCTGCATCCAGGCCTGGGGAGGATGCAGAGACCTCCAGGACCTCGCTTCTCCAGAAGTGCTCAGTTGAGCTTGGGAGCCTCAGGAACCAATGTGAAAGAAGCTCTAGCCAGGCACACTGTGAATAAGAATAAGTGTACCTGATATTACCCCTAATTCTGGTCATGAAGACAGTTGCAGAAATCTCTTTGCATCCCTGTCATTATCACTGCCATCTATGTGTACCATAGTTGTGTGGATATATTTGGACATGGTTATCAAAATTGGAAGAAGGCATGACGTACCAGCATGACAAATGCATTTTTAGATTCAGGCCAGTGTTTCCTGGTGGTTACCATGACTGCATAAGCCACAGCTCCTTCTAAAATGCCTTTACGATACTTAACTTGCTCACACGTAGTTAGATCGTACAGTTAATGTCATTACTTGGGGATGGAAAACACCCTTCTGTTACTAACACTACCTTGAAACTTAAATGTCTGAAAATGATTCGCCATGCAGTATTAAGAAGTAAAATGCTTTTATTACTTTCAATGAGAGGACAAGGCTCTAAATGTAGGTGTTCAGGGTGAAAATGAAGGAGAGTGAGTAGGACCAGGAAAAGCAAATTAGAGTAAAAAGTAATTTTCTGAGATTTATCATTTCAGGTGTTTGAGTTCTGTTTTTCTGGAAATATAAAATCTCAGCCCAGAGCCAGGAACTCTGCAGTTTAGTCAGTTAGAAACTTGTGTTGTATTTTTGGAGTCGAATTTTCCTGTTGCCCACGTAAAGATGTCAGTGAGTTAGAAGCAGCTCATGGCTACTTTGTGTGAGTTACTGAGTGTTGATTATGTGATAACCAGAACCAAAACTTAACCATGTCTTTGGATTTGTAACTTCATATAATTCAGTAGTCATTGTTTAGGTCATGTTCACATACATATACATTGAGAAATCTTAGTACTTTACTAAAGTGGTAAGCTTTTATATTATACAGTAGAATAAGGTAAATATTTTTATGGATTTTGCTTAAGATCCTAAATACTGTGCCTTTTTTTTCAGTAAATGTAGATGTAACCTTCATGCCATACAAGTGATATTGTTTTGCATTTTTCTCTCAAGTTTGAAAATCCAATTGTGTTTCCTGAGTATGTTGAAGAAAATCAGCAAATTTTATCTTCTACACATTTTGAGAGAAATAACTGCAAACCTTATATAAGAATAATGCAAAGATTTGATTAGAAAATGTTTGCACGCTGATGTATCATAATTTCCATATTTGCCTCATGAGGCCTACTTTTGAAACGTCTGCGATGGATGCTACTTCCAGAGTATAGTTCATAAATGAAGTTCCTGTATTGAGACGTTTAGTTTTGCTATGTCAGGCAGAATATGGTCTTTCTCTCAGAAAGTGCTTGGGCAACTAACTTTCAGTCTTAGTGGTTTAAACTAGCATTTCACATCTCACTGCACTTGTACTGATTTTTTTATTTGCAGGGTTTTTAAAATCCTTTCTTTTACACCATGGCCATGAGATAGATGTGATATTAATCAGGAAAGGTAGAACAGCTACATTCATTTCCTACTCTGCTCTCCTTAGAGTTCTTCAGAATAAATGTGTTTAAGGGCAAATCCGAAGTAAAGACTTCACCGTGTGTACCTCTTACCATTAGGGTGATACTAAGTGGAATGGTGAACACTTACAAAGGTAAACCAGCCAGACCTAAGTGCCATGTATAGAGCACTGCACTCAACACAGGCCGAGCACACACTCCTTCCAGTGCACACGGCTCCATCTCCTTGACAGACTTGCCGTTAGGCCATGAAACAAGCCTCAATAAATGTAAAAAGGATCGAAAACATACAAAGTATGTCCTCTGACCACAGTAGAATGCAATTAGAAATAAGTAGCAGAAGGAAATTTGGGAAATTCACAATTATGTGAAAGTTAAACAGCATACTCCTAAATAGCCAGTGGGTTAAAGAAGAAATCACAAGAGAAATTAGGAAATACCTTGATATAAAGTAACTTAAATACAACATGCCAAAATTTACAGGATGCAGCTAAAGAAATTAGAGGGAAACTTATAGCTATAAATGCCTGCTTCTTTTTTTTTTTTTTTTTTTTTTTTTTTTTTTGCGGTACTCGGGCCTCTCACTGCTGTGGCCTCTCCCGTTGCGGAGCACAGGCTCCGGACGCGCAGGCTCAGTGACCATGGCTCATGGGCCCAGCCGCTCCGCGGCATGTGGGATCTTCCCGGACCGGGGCACGAACCTGTGTCCCCTGCATCGGCAGGCGGACTCTCAACCACTGCGCCACCAGGGAAGCCCCCCTGCTTCTTTCTTTTAAAGGCCACATGTTAAATGGTTTTATTTATATGATATTTCCAGACTAAGCAAATCCATGGAGACAGAAAGTAAATCAGTGATTTCCGGGGACAGGCAGTGGGGTAGAGTGATGGGACATTTTGGTATTAGATGGTGATGAGAGTTGTACAACTTTGTGAATATACCAAAAACCACTGAAATGTACACTTTGAAAGGGTGAATTTTACGGTATGTGAATTGTATCACAAATATAAATAAATCAATCTGAACTGAGCCCCTCCTGGGTATTCTGTTATTGTGCCCCACATGCTTTGGGTACCATATGAACACAAAGGGTGTGAACCCTGCCTTCTAGAGCTGCTAGTCTGTTGGGGGTAGTACCCCCGGTCCGGGGTACTAGACATGATCTAAGTATAATTACAATTGTGGTCAGTGACCTGAGGGAAAAAGGTACCTGTTCACTATTAACAGGGGTATCTCAGCCAGACGAGGTCAAAAGACGGTCCTCCTAAGGAAGTGATACTGCCTTGAGACCTGAAGGATGGTTTCAGGTTATCGCAAAGAAAAGAGGCGTCACAGGGAGGGGGACCAGCATGTAGACAGTCTGGACGACAGAGCCACGGTATGTTCTGGGGGTTGGAGGAAGGCCAGTGTGGCTGGGCACAGAGAGTGGGGGTGAGGGGTGCAGGAGGAGACACAGAAGCGGACCGAGGCCGGACTGTGCAGAGCCTCGTGGGCGCATTATGGCTTGTAGTGGCTTTGATTCTGGACCGCACGGCACGCTCTGTGTTACGAGAGCATCACTGTGGCCGTGTCGGTTGCAGGAGCAGGCGTGGAAGCAGGTAGAAGGGTATTCAGTGGTCTCTCAGGGGATGGTAGAGCACACCTGGAGCCAGGTAATTGGCAGTGGAACTGAGAAGAAATGGACGTATCTGAGGGCTTTTTAAGAGATAAAATTGACACGATCTGGTGAAGGCCTAGAGATGGGAAGTGAGGGAGGGCGTGTAAGGCGTGGCTCCTGGACGCTGGACTTTTGAAAGTGAGTAGGTCAGAGGGTCGTTTCTGAGCCAGAGATTTTCCTGTCACACTTTGTATGGACAACTTCAAGTAACATGAATGTTGGTTGTTTTTTTTTTCTTTTGAGAACTAGTTCTTTCTTACCAAGGCAGTCACACATTATGTAGAGCTATGCAATTTGCTGATAGCAAATATTTGGGGAAAGTTAACAATTTTTTTGAGAAAACCAGATACATTTTTTAGTATCTGCCAGATGCATTTCGGTCTTGGGCTCTTTTGGTCTTGGAGCCTCTTTTGGCCTAGCCTGCATCTTCAGGGTCTTATAATGTACTTGGCCTTGCTGTAGAGATCATCTGTCGTTTAAATTTCCTCATTTTGATGTAAGTATTGAAAATAGACTCTGAAATAATTTTCTGGCAAGTAACTACCTTCTAATGAGGAATAACTGAAATGAATCCAGTTTTAGCAATTCTTATTTCCTTGGCCAGCCAAAGTCTTACAATGTCAAGCTCTTCAGAGATGTTTTTATTCTGCAGTTATATGGAGCAATAACAGTTTATTATAATTTCTAAAAGCCACTTTGGCAATTTAAGACTACACGGAAATAAACTTTATACCCTAAAATTTTTTTCAAATGACCTTTGAAGAGTTAGTTATTTGGGTATCCACTTGCATTTGGAATGTCAACATACAGAACGAACAGATGGGTAAAGACCTGACGAAGAAAATAGATCATGCCAATAGGTTGTGATTTAGGTTAAGTTTTACCGTAACTGTTACAAGGAAGGCCCTTCTGCTTACAGTGTTTATTGCTAATCTACCAGTAATAGACAAACCTTATAAATCTATAAATGCCACTGTGTACAGCAAAGCAGGAGGCAAATTTAAATTAGGGGAATAAAGAGTCATTTAGAGAAAGTCTTAGTGACCTGCCTTTTGCAGCCCTCTTCTGGGGCATTTTCACTAATGTTTGTTCTCATGGGCCAACACACACAGGAGGGAGTCAGCCTATTGTTCATAATTTTTCCACGAGAACACTGAAGCTTGCATCCATTTGAATCAAGTTTCCTTTTTTGTAACTAGCAATATAGGCTCAATCTAAGGATTAGCTCTTTGCTGGTAAGCATTAACTGTACGTGCTTATTCTATTGTGCATTTTAATTTCTGAGAATTGTCCTTTGAAATGGGGACTTTAAATGCAGACCTACTAGAGAATGGACTTGAGGATACGGTTAGGGGAAAGGGCAAGATGGGACAAAGTGAGAGGGTAGCATGGACATATATACACTAACAAACGTAAGGTAGATAGCTAGTGGGAAGCAGCTGCATAGCACAGGGAGATCAGCTCGGTGCTTTGTGACCACCTAGAGGGGTGGGATAGGGAGGGTAGGAGGGAGGGAGGCGCAGGAGGGAAGAGATATGGGGACATATGTATATGTATAACTGACTCAATTTGTTATACAGCAGAAACTAACACACCATTGTAAAGCAATTATACTCCAATAAAGATGTTAAAAAAAAAGAAATGGGGACTTTAAGAACAGGGAGGGCTTCCTTGGTGGCGCAGTGGTTGAGAATGAGCCTGCCAATGCAGGGGACACAGGTTCGAGCCCTTGTCCGGGAAAATCCCACATGCCGCGGAGCGACCAAGCCCGTGTGCCACAACTACTGAGGCTGCGCTCTGGAGTCTGTGCACCACAACTGCTGAGCCCATGTACCACGACTACTGAAGCCCACGCGCCTAGAGCCCGTGCTCCGCAACAAGAGAAGCCACCGTAGTGAGAAGCCACCGTAGTGAGAAGCCCGCACACAGCAACGAAGAGTAGCCCCCGCTCACTGCAACTAGAGAAAGCCTGTGTGCAGCAACGGAGACCCAACACAGCAGAAAAAAAAGAAAGAAAAGAACAGGGAAATTTGGAGGTTAGAGGCAGTTGTGGTTAAAAGCAGAACCTAGTACCTGTCTTCAGACCTCAGCTCCACCATTTTACTAGCTGTGAGAGCTTAGATAAGTTACTTAACCTCTCTGTGCCTAATTCCTTATATGTGAAAGGGTGATCATAAAATACCCATCCCAAGGCTGTGGTGAGAATTAAATAAATTAGCACACATTTAAAATGGCTAGAACACTGTTTGGAAGATAGTAAGCTCAAAATAAATGTTAGTTGCTGCCGCTGTTGTTATATTGCTAAAATATAAAATAAATAAAATAGTAAATTAAATATAAATTAAATAAACAAATAAAGATAAAATATTAACTCTCACCTGAAAATTAAGATGTTATAACTCAGTTATGGTGGTCGTTTTTGTTGATTTTGTTTGTTGTTTGGGCTTTTTTGGTGGAGCAAGGACAAGGTTACACGGCTAGTAAGTGGTGGAAACCAGGTTTCCTAAAGAGTTGGTTTAGGTCAGGAGTTAGCAAACTATGGCTTACAGGCCAAACTGGGCCTGTTTTTATACAGCTTGCAAGCTAAGAATGTTTTTACATTTCTAAATCATTGAGGGAACATCCAAAGAAGATAATATTTTGTGACACATGAAAATTACATAAAATTCAAGTGTCTTTGTCCATAAATTAAAAAGTTTATTGGTACACAGCCATGTTTATTCATGCATATTGTCTCTGGCTGCTTTCACGCTACACCAGCAGAAAGGAGTAGCTGTACAGAGACCGTAGGGCCCATAAAACTGAAAATATATGCTAAATGGCCCGTTACACAAAACGTGTTCTATTAGTTATATTGACTGAATGAATGAACTGTCCTCCTTTGACAAAAGATGTAAGCTTGCATAAGAAAGCATATGACTTCAGTTATCCTTGTGTCCAGAACACTTTTGTTTTGTTTTGTTTTGATTTAGAAAAAGTATAATTTTCCACCTTGGTTAAAATTCTGTTGAACCTGACATACAAGTTCATGAGTAGACTTAATTCAACTGTAGTAGATGGCGTAAGTGCAGACATGCCAAAAAACATACTTCTTCAGTAAAGAGTATTAAGATTTGGATTCCTCTCAAGAACTGTCAGAACAAAAGTTCAATTGTGTGTGTGTGTGTTGAAGGGTATTTGCCATCCCATAATTCTTTTTTAAAGGTTCTTGAAATAGAATTCTGAAGCAGTCTGCTCGTAAGATGGATTTTACCGTGATAACATACCCGCAGAGCACAGTGTTATAATCCCACTTCAGGAGTTACTTGTTGTTAGTTTTCTCAAGGCTTTGACTTTGTGACTCAGAGCCTCATATTTCTAAGACAGCCCAGACTGTGGAGGCTTTTGGCAATTGAGCCTAGAGAACATGGGCCTTGATTTTGTCCCACAGATCATTTAGGCAAATAACCTTTTCTCCTCTCCTTATGCTATTTTTAACTATGATGTGGATCTTTTTTGTTTTGGTTGGTTACATAATCTTTATTTAGGAAATGTTTTGCTCTTGAATATCCGTAAATCTTGCAACTCCTTCTGTTTAGGTTTACATCTTTCAAAGTATATTCATCAAATGCTTTTGAACGACTTCTCCCCTGCAAGGCCCCAGGGCTAATGGGAACAAGACAGAGCTGGGCCCTGCCCTTGGAGAGTTTTGAGTTTGTCAGGTTGATAGATGTTAAATTAACATAAGTATCATCAGTGTTGGGAAAGAAGAATTAAATTGTGTACTGGATTCGTAAACTAAGAAAACCTAAACTCATCAGGGGAAGTCAGAGAATATATTGCTCCTTTGGAGTTTTTTATTTTTTAGTTTTCTGTATTTGAAAATCTGTTCTCGGCTAAATGCCTGTTACTAAGCTGAAATTATTTTGAGTTTAGCAAAAGTATTGAAATAAGAATTTTAAGAACTTACATCTAATGGCCCTCTTATTGATCTATGCACAATTTCCTAATTACTATTTATTGGTAGACATTAGATGGTTGAGTGATGAACCTCGTGCATTTGTTTTTGACAGAAAATTACTAAGTGTAATGATCACAGTAAATTTGGGATGAGGAAAATACAAAGTGAAAAAAGACTACCATTTAGTTTGTTAATTATCACTTGAAAATCAAAATATCCATTTATCCTTCTTGAACAGGAATGTTTTAAAAGTGGATTCTAGGGTTTCCCTGGTGGCGCAGTGGTTGGGAGTCCGCCTGCCGATGCAGGGGAAGCGGGTTCGTGCCCCGGTCTGGGAAGATCCCACATGCCGCAGAGAGGCTGGGCCCGTGAGCCATGGCCGCTGAGCCTGCGCGTCCGGAGCCTGTGCTCCGCAACGGGAGAGACCACAACAGTGAGAGGCCTGCGTACTGCAAAAAAAAAAAAAGTGGATTCTAGCTAGTTTTTTTTTTTTCTCTTTTGGAACAGTTTTTGTTTATAATATAAAAATAGACGGTTATATATTTTATACACACATACACTGTGTTTATGTGTATGGGTGTATATATAAACACACACACCAAAAAATGTACAAAGAAAAGAGGGAATTTTCACCAACCCAAGTCCCAAAGGTAACCACTGTTGACAATTTGATTTCTCTTGGAAATACAACTTTTTTTTTTTTTTTAAGACAAATAACATCAGAGCATACTCACTGTTCCACAGTTTGCTTCACTTAAGATTATTTCCTGGATGTCTTTCCCTGCCAGTGTTTACTGAGGACCACCTGCCTCTCCAGATCTACTTCATTCTTGTTGTTCTTATCACTGATAATGTTATTTTAAGTAGTCCATCCATAAGGTAAAATATTCAAAAAGTTTGTTTACAAAAGAGTGTGCAGTGGAAGTCCGCCTCCTGCCCGAATGTGCACCCCAGGTCGCTCCAGGGGCAGCCACCCTGGCAGTTTCTTATCCTTTGAAATCGTTCCTTTATTTTTATATGCCTTCCCTTGGTGAGACTAAAATTAACCCCCTGCCCAGTCATTTATAGGGAATCTGAATGCTTAGTGAATTTCCAGCAGCAACCAATTGATCTTGTAATGTCAGCGTTTAAGATTGCATACCAACGGGCTTCCCTGGTGGTGCAGTGGTTGAGGGTCCGCCTGCCGATGCAGGGGACACGGGTTCATGCCCCCGTCCGGGAAGATTCCACATGCCGCGGAGCGGCTGGGCCCGTGAGCCGTGGCCACTGAGCCTGAGCGTCCAGAGCCTGTGCCCTGCAACGGGAGAGGCCACAGCAGTGAGAGGCCCGCGTACCGCAAAAAAGAAAAAAAAAAAAAAGATTGCATACCAAAATGAGAAAAGATTTCCCACTAGTTGTATTTCAGTTTTGAATTTCATGCCATGTGATTGTTTAGAGGCTATAATCCGTAGGTGTACAATCTTTGCCAATGTTTTAGATCCTTAAAATGTAACTGAATGTTCCCAGCAGAAGCCCCACAAGGCCTACATGCCCCAGAGCACCTCCTCCCACCTGCCCTCACCCACCCACGTATGCTGTCTCACTGTCAACGTTGTGAATTACAGACCCAGGTCTTGGGCGGCCTTGCTGCTTTCATCTCAAAGCTAACAGGGATTTATGGCTAGTCTCTGAGATGCCTACGGTTATCCTAATCTGGAACCACTTGGGTTAACTTCATACCCTCAGCTTAATTTGGGTAGTGCCAGAGCCTGGGGAGGGGAGGGGGGTGGCTGGGGGAGCGGGCAGTGGATTGAAGTGGGGGGCACTCACCTCTGCCTGAGCCAGCCTGGACCTGAGAAGCTGTTGGTTAGGGAAGCACTTGCCCTGTAACACTGGGTCTTTTGTCAACTGCTGATACTAAAGTACCTCATGAACAGAGATGGTCTAGAAACCCCTGCCTGTCTGATAAACTCACCGGAGAATGCGGGGTGATACATGTTTTGGAGAAATAAAAAGAAGTAAACCAGATCCAGTCTTCAGAGTGGCTATGTTGACATGCATATGGCCTGAGGAGCCCTAGGCTGGGACTTCCTGTTTATAGGAAGCATTTACTTCTGTGTAAAATATGTTCCTCAAAATATACGCAGATCTGTGAAAAATGCCATTGGTGGTTTGATAGGGATTGCGTTGAATCTGTAGATTGCTTTGGGTAGTAGAGTCATTTTCACAATACTGATTCTTCCAATCCAAGAACATGGTATATCTCTCCATCTGTTTGTGTCATCTTTGATTTCTTTCATCAGTGTCATAGTTTTCTGTATACAGGTCTTTTGCCTCCTTAGGTAGGTTTATTCCTAGGTATTGTATTCTTTTTGTTGCAATGGTAAATGGGATTGTTACCTTAATTTCTTTCTGATTTTTTTGTTGTTAGTGTATAGGAATGTAAGAGATTTCTATGTATTAATTTTGTATCCTGCAGCTTTACTAAATTCATTGATTAGCTCTAGTAGTTTTCTGGTGGCATCTTTAGGATTTTCTATGTATAGGACCCCAATGTTCATAGCAGCACTATTTACAATAGCCAGGACATGGAAGCACCCTAAATGTCCGTCAGCAGATGAATGGATAAAGAGTGGTACATATATACAATGGAATACTACTCAGCCATAAAAAGGAACGAAATTGGGTCATTTGTACAGACGTGGATGGACCTAGAGAGTGTCATACAGAGTGAAGTAAGTAAGCAAGAGAAAAACAAATATCGTGTATTAATGCATATATGTGGAGTTCAGAAAAATGGTATAGGTGACCTTATTTTCCAAGCAGAAATAGAGACACAGAGGTAGAGAGCAAGCGTACGGATACCAAGTGGGGAAAGGGTGGGTGGGATGAATTGGGAGCTTGGGACTGACATATATACACTATTGATACTATGTATAAAATAGACAACTGATGGGAGCATACTGTAGAGCACAGGGAACTCCTAATGCACTGTGGTGTCCTAAATGGGAGGGAGATCCAAAAGGGAAGGGATATATGTATATGTACGGCTGATTCATTTTGCTGTACAGTAGACACTAACACAACATTGTAAAGCAACTATACTCCAATAAAAATTCAAAAAAAAAGAAAAGAAAAAAAATATACACAGAAGTTAAGTGCATAATGCTATATAAGAAGATTCTATCACCAGAGAACTAGTAAAACATTATACAATTCCTTAATACATCATTTCTTTTCACATAGATATATGTGTAGTATAAATATTGTATCTTTGTAAATATTCTTTAATTTTATTATTTCTCTTCACAATTGAAGACATATATGCCTGGCTAAAGTCCACTGTGCTTCCAAATAGGTTAAAGATTTGCCTACTTAAAATATCCTGAATGATTCGCCTTTTTTGCCTAAATTTATGTAGGTCATAAGACCTATGCTTCTTATCACTAGTATAATCACATTTACCTTTTTAAAACTGTAAAGAAAAGCATAACAAAATTTATCATCTTTCCCATCTTTTTGTAGAACCAATCTCTAGAGCATCTTCATCTTGCAAAACTGCAGCCCTATACCCATCAAACAACAAGTCCCCGTTTTCCCTCCCCACAGCCCTTGGCAATCACCATTCTACTTTCTGTTTCTATGAATTTGACTACTCTGATACCTCATATAAGTAGAATCACAGAGTGTTTGTCTTTTTTTGTCTGACTTATTTCACTTAGCATGTCCTCAGGTTCATCATGCTGTAGCAGGTGTCAGAGTTTCCTTCCTTTTTAAAGCTGAACACTGTTCCATTGTATGCATGTACTACATTTTGTTTATCCCTCATCCATTGATAGATAACTTGGGTTACCTCTGGGCGACTGTAAATAGTGTTGCTATGAACATAGGTGTGCATATATCTCTTCGATATCTGCTTTCTTTTCTTTTGGATATATACCCAGAAGTGAAATTGCTGAATCGTATGGTAATTTCTAGTTTTAATTTTTTGAGGAACCACCATACTGTTTTTTATAGCAACTGTACCATTTTTCTTTCCCACCAACAGTACAGAAAGGTTCCAATTTCTCCATAGCTTTGCTGACACTTGAAATTTTCTTTTTTTTTTTTTTTTTGGTAGTAGCCATCCTAATGGATGTGGGGTGATATCTAATGATGGTTTTGATTTGCATTTCTCTAATGATAAGTAATATTGAACATCTTCATATGCTTTGTGACCATTTGTATGTATCTCCTTTGGACATATGTCTATTCAGCTCCTTCACCCTTTTTTTTTTTTTTTTTTTTGCGGTACACGGGCCTCTCACTGTTGCGGCCTCTCCCGTTGCGGAGCACAGGCTCCGGACGCGCAGGCTCAGCGGCCATGGCTCACGGGCCCAGCCGCTCCGCGGCATGTGGGATCTTCCCGGACCGGGGCACGAACCTGTGTCCCCTGCATCGGCAGGTGGACTCTCAACCACTGTGCCACCAGGGAAGCCCCACCCATTTTTTAATTGGGTTATTTGATTTGCTGCTGTTGTTGAGTTGTAGAGTTCTTTATATATTCTGAATATTAACCCCTTATTTAGACAAATGATTGCACATATTTTCTCCCATGCCATAGGCTGCTCTTTCACTCTATTGAATGTTTTCTTCGATGCACAGAAACTTTTGATTTTGATATGATACAGTTTGTCTATTTTTACGCTTGTTACCTATGCTTTTGGTGTCCTGTTAATCACATTTACCTTTAATCTTTTGAGCTCTGCTGATTTTTCTGAAAGAATAAGAGCGAAATGTAAGGAAATATTTAAATAATCATAAAACCGTGGCACAGACATAGTTGGACACGGCTTCAGAGTGAATTGTTGGCTGTTGGGCCGCACCGTCATGCACTAGCTTAAAAAGTCGCTTCATCAGCTAATGTGACAATGTATATGCAGCCCAAAAGGCAGTTTGAGATGTGGATCTATAAAGTGTAAAGAAATGGATTTGGGGGCCACGGTAAAGCACATGAAAACAAAGGATCAGGAAACACTGGTAATCATATCCTTTCGTTGGAATCCCTGTGTATGCACAATGAACCATTGTAGGAAGGCTTGCAAGACAAAATGTTCCTCTGTTTCCTGCCGCATTCTTCTGTTTCTCATCTTGCCTATGCGGTGATGCCTCATGGTCCGTTAACACTTCTAAGCGAATAGAGATAATTTGAAAGTTTTATTTGAAGCCTGACTTTCAAATTTAGAGCAGTAGAAGATGGTTCTTAAAATATGTAACTTCACTTGGCTCACCTTAAATGTTAATAAATGTTGCAGTTGATCAGCAGCACGACCATTTGACAACCAGCCAATGGTTATTGACTATTTAGACCAGCGACAATGCACAGAGTCTATAGGTGTCTTTCTGGCTGCAGTAGAGAGAGGAAGAGCCGGTTCTTAACTGGTTTTCTGTATCTTCTAAGATATTTAAAGAAACTGGAATTTAAGTGCTTTTTTTTTTATCACAAGCCATTTCTCCTTCTACAATAATGCTGCCATTGTGCCTGTTTCCCTCCCACTTGCTTTTTCTTTCTTTTGTGATTGCTGCCCATTCATCCTTCCCCTGCTCGTTAACCCACGCGGGTGTTGCCCGCCCTTCTTCTTGCCGGATTCTCCTTCCCACCCATCCAAACTTACCATTCCGTGTCTTCAGCCCTCCTCTCTCTTCCAGCCTCTGTAGGATTAAAATGAGCCCAACGGAGTCTCTGTGGAGATCATTTCGGATTTCAGGTCACTAGTGGACACACACAGCAAATACTTCCTAAGTACCAGGTCAGGTGGCTTCTTCTTCCACCTGGTGCCCAGGTGTTGGTCAGGCAGCTACCAGGAAATCCTTAAGCTTCAGTGTTGCTTCTGGACCATCTTGTCCTGCAAACACCTAAAGAAAGCAGTTTTGAGTCTTGGAAGCTTAAGCAGAAAAAAGAAGCTACTGAGACATCTACCCCACCCCCCGCCTTTATTTTCTTTTAGGTATAAATAAATAGGAATCTTTATGAGCAAGCCTTAAGTTGACAAAAGAGACAACAGAAAACAAGTGAAAACTGCCCGTGACAGATAAGCCTCTTGGCTCAGTCTCGTACCCACGTGAGGATTTTACTCCTTAAATAAAACTTTGTAGCAGATACAGAATTTTCTGCAATAAAAGTCCATGTGTGCTTGTTTAACTTTTCAGTTCAGCGTTAGGTGAATGAGAATTCAGGTTATTGAGTGGTTACTTAGTTCCGGTAGCCCTCTGGCGAATCAGTTTGCGGTATGAGAGGATGCAGTAATCATATTCGAGAAGTTTTATTCATTAACAAAAGGTACCAAAATAAATTTAGCCGGGGTCACAGCGTTTAATTTAATAGTATTCCAATAATAACTGCCATAATTAGTTTCAGATTTGCCTTCCTTCCCAGAGGACAAGGATTTTTAGCTTTTTGATGCCTATTTAAAGCATGAGAATGACAGGAAAATTAATGTCACGACCTTTAGAGCCTGTTTATGGTTTTTCCATGTCATACCCTAAAGGATGTGGGGAGTAGTGTGCATCTAAAATAAACCACTTAGTACGGACAAGTAAAAATTGGGTTAATTGGGTTCACCAGATCCTCAGCTGGTAGCACCTCAGTCAAGACTCCATTTCATATTAGACAGAGGAGCACGCTTTATACACTATAAAATTATCTCTTAAACTACACCTGTTACATTCTGTGATGTCTTGAGAAGAAAAACAATTTTAAAAGGACAGTTCTTCAAATACGTAGGATTTTTTTCCTCCTATAACTTTATCTGGCTTGTCTGCTTCAATTAGGAAATCACTTTGTCTTTCCATTTTCACAACAAAAATGCGCTGACACCACCTCGCAGGCCGCACTCCCTGACCCGCACACCCACTTCCTTTGGGTGACTTGGGGCAGCACTGACTATTTTTCCCTTTCTAGTCCGTCAGGGACTTCCCGTAAACAATCACTTTCTAGATCCTTGAGAGGTGAAACTTGTTTGCACTTTATTGTCAGGGTTTGTGTATTTCAACAGAGAGCAAGGGTTGTCTGTTCAACTAGAGTTGAGAAAACTATCTAGGCAAGCTGGACTCTGAAGCTTTTGGATTAGTTGGTTGAACTAATCCTGTGGCAAATTCGGCAAGTGGCATTTTGCAAGGAGTCTCATGCGTCGCTGGGTACGTCAGTGCCGCTTCCTTGCATGACGGTACGGCAGTGTCCATAAAAATTTTAAGTTGACCCGGACATTTCTTACCCTGACTTCACCCTTCGGATGGACTTGCACGTGCCAGCTAGGCTGTGAGTATAAGGATGCAGACTGCAGCTTCGTGGGTAGGAGCAGAAGGCTGAGGACAGTCTCACTGTCAGTCGGTAGGTGGCTGGTTCATAAACTGCGGCTCCATGCAACGAAATACTCTACAGCCTTTGCAAGGAATGAAGAGGCTCCGTAAGCGCGGACACGAGAGCTCCTGAAAATGTATTAAGCGAAAACAGAGCAGCGGGTATAATCTGCTCTGATTTGGGGACGGGAGAACGGGTGATAGAGCATATTTCTACACGTTAGCTTGTGTACACACAGACTGTTGCTGAAAGGATTTCCACAAAGGTGCTAAGACTCGCTGCCTCTAAAGACGGGAGCTGGGGGGGTGTAGGTCGAGAGTCAGGCTTGTTCATTTTTCCTTCGCTTTTTCCATGTCGGAGATAAGCATTGTATGGTAACCTAAGCGATAGACCAACGCCATCAGTGGCGGCAAATAAAAGAACAATTTAGGTGATGCTGCAGAGGTAGGCGTGTGACTGGGGTGTTCCAGGGAAAAGGTGAAAGTTTATTTTAGAAGAGGAAGACATCACCAGAATCATTCGTGAAGCAGTCCACACACTCACAGGAACGTGAAAAACTATGGAGCATAGATGAAGTTAGCAGGAAACAGAGCAGAGCAGGGGGGTTTTGTTTGTTTGTTTGTTTTTAATTGAACAGTCATTGTAAAGTTAATTAATGGGATTTTAATTCAGGGCAGAAATGGTAGAGAAGAAAAGAGCTAGAGATGGGAGCAGAGGTGAGAGGAGTGGGCGCCCTGGCAGTGCTGTGGGAGGGTGGAATTCCCAAAGACAGGCAGGCGGTAGAAATAGTTGTTGAAAGGACACCAAGTGGTCTGAGGTGATGCGACCAAAACTCCCTGGTGCTCAGCAGCCGAAAACGAATGTGAGGGATCCAGAATGATCTTCAGAGTGTATCCGTTTCCTGTAAACCTGCTTAGTTTGGAGATGATTTTGTCACTAAAGGTTGACAAGAGTGGTGGAAACGATCATTTCAAAATAATGAATTAAATCCGAATGGTTAGAAACACTGCCACCAGACTGCTGGAAGGAAACAAAATGCTGACTGGTTTCACAGCGTGTCTCCAATCGTGGACGTGTAAGTGACAGCCTCTTTATTTGATAGTATTTATTTTACTGTCTAGTGTCATTTCTTACCAAATGGTGCAATTCTCTTTTGAAATGCTTTCATCTTCATCATGATGATAACCTCACAGCCCAGAAGGATCCATCCTTTTAGCATTGAGAAGCCAGGCTGGAAATTCCAAAGATGCTCTGTTTGATGTAGAAAGAACCAAATGTTTTCCTTACATCTTTATCTTTTACCTTTGAATAAATAAGGGATGGAAGAATGCCCGTTTGTTAAAACTTGCCTAAATCTTGGGTCTTTTTAGACTTAACTAAAATGCACTCAGGCCTTTTAACAGGAAAGCAGCATTGTCAAATTACTTCATTTATAGATAATTTTGGGAATCATTGTTTCCTACGACTTGTTATTGATAGTTAATGACACTTAAAACAATGTTGATATATCTGAAAAGTCCCACACCTGCTACTAGAGAAACTGAAGAAACGAGGACATTTTTTACATTTACGTAAGATAATTTTTAAGTCATTTTAGGAGTGCTTCAGTCCTAAAAACACAACCAGGCAATCTGCAGAGATCAAAGGAAATTTATTACTGAAAAAATTAACTTAGTCACTTATCTGTCACTTTAAGTTATAGAAAAGTATAGTAATGGCAGAATTAATAAGCTATTCCTTCAGATTTCAAAAATCACTATTCATTTAAAAAATGACTCAGAATTTTAGAAACTCATCTATTGAAAATAAAAGATTTAAATGGTATGAAAAGTACTAGATGGAACCATGCAAGTATTGTTAAATAATTTCTAGCACTCTTATTTTTACAGGATTATTGACATTTATTCATTCAATAAGCATTTATTAAACCTTATTATAAACCAGGTACTTCTAGGTTCTGGAAGTATAAAGATAAATATGGCATTGCCCCTGCCATCAGGAAACTCACAAATTTAAGGGGAAAAATGGACAGATTTAAGCAGATGCTGCGTCCTAAGAGAGCCAGTCAAAGTGTGTTGAAAGGTAATGGACAGATCAGTAGAAATTTCTTCAATGGGCCAAGAAATTGTAGACGTTGCAGAGGCGTTGAGTAGGAATTGTCTAGCAGGGCAGGGGCGAGAAGGCTGTTCATGAAGAGCTGTGGAGGCAAACGAGAACGGCCTTTTGAGATGCAGCTGCTAAACGTAGTGGTGATAGCCACACAGGCCAGTGCGCTAAAGGCCTCGTGTGCCGGGCTGAGGAGGTCGGGCTTCATCCGTGGACAGCAGGGAGCCACTGATGGACCTGAAGCACGAGGAAACCATTTTAATGGTTAGATTTGCATGAAAAAGACCCTTTCAGGACTACTGGGTAAAGATGATAGTGGAACTCAGAGATAAAGTTAAGGAATTTTTCCAGAAAGGGCAAAAACAAAAGAGGTTAAACACGGGACTTCCCTGGCAGTCCAGTGGTTAAGCCTTCGCCTTCCAGTGCAGGGGGTGCGGGTTCAGTCCCTGGTTGGGGAGCGAAGATCCCACAGGCCTGGCAGCCAAAAAACCAAAACATAAAACAGAAGCAATATTGTAACAAATTCAGTAAAGACTTAAAAAAAAAAAGGTCCACATCAAAAAAAAAAAAAAAAAAAGAACTTTAAAAAAAAAGAGGTGAAACACGTGAAAAGGGGAAAAAAATTGTTAACAGTCCAGGGAGGATAAACATCGGAATAAGAAGAGTTCAGGGGGAAAAGAACAGAGAAAAATAAATTAGGAAATCTTAGAAAAATAATTGAAGAAAATGTCCCAGGATCCAGAGTTTCCAGATTGAAAAGGCAAACACTTGGCAAATGGTTGAAAATAGGCTGAGAGACTTCATTGTGAAATTTCAAAACCTTGTTTCCATAGAGAAAAAAATAAAAACAGACTCATACAGAGGATCACAAATAGCTTTGGATGTCTTAACAGCAACACTAGAAACCGGAAGACAGTGGAAATTTCACCCTGGACTTCGGTGCTCAGAAAAATTATTAAGCAAGATTTTTGTTGATTGAGAGATAAGAATAGAGATAAATCTTCAACCTTCACAGTGGGACACCAGGAGGTACTGCCTAACACTGAACAATCAAGAAGTAAGATTATAAGCATGTGAGTGACAGAATGGAGGTATAAATATAAGAAGAGTCAGCTCGAAGAATTCAAAGTGCTTGTTTCTGGGGAAGATAGATGAATAAGCTCTGGGGGTCTAATGTACAGCATGGTGATTATAGTTAGTTGTGTTCTTAAAATCTGCCAAGAAAGTAGACCTTGAGTGTTCGCGCCACAATTTAAGTGTTCTTACCACAGGGGGAAAAAAAAAGTAACTGTGAGGTGACGGGTGTGTTAATCGAGCTGACTGTGGTGATCATTCTACAGGATATGCATACGTCACGTCATCACGTTGTACACATTTGGTGTATACAATTTTATTTGTCAATTAATTATACCTCAATAAATCTGAAAAAAATTTTTTTTTAATTTTAGGAGGCAGGAGCTGCATTTAGGTTTCAGGTAGCCAAGTGGAGCTGTGTAATAAGCAGAGAATATTTCACCCTGGAACCTGGGAACTAGAAATACAAATTTAGAGCTGTGGTTAGAGCCTTAGAAGTTGAAGTAATCTTACAGAAAATCTGTGAAGGGGATAAGAAAAACTAGGGTCTAAGGCTAGAATATATTTTCCTGGGTAGATTTTTATTAAGTTAGAAGAATGCCCTCCTAAACGCTATACCCTGCCTAGTTCAGTCATATGTGGAACACATGTGAAAGAACAAATATCTATATGTGCTTGCACTTTACGAGGGTGAATGATTAGATCTTACAGGTGAAAATGACCTTGTTTGTATTTCTAAGTATATTCTAGTATATTCCTTTTTTTTCTTGGAAAAAACCAAATGAACTTTTTTGCCAACTCAACAGTAACCTTTTTTTTTTTTTCCTTTTGGAAGAATCCTGCAGAACTTTACTACCATATATAATACCCTGTTTTTTGAATAGTTTTTTTTTACAAAGTATTTTCAACACATAGTATTCTAAGTTTAATCCTTTCTTCAGCCAAATGGGTTAAATAGTATTATCTCTCCCTTTCTAATTCAGGGAAACTAAAAGACAAAAAGATTCAATGACTTGTTCAAGCTCACAGAAGTTTCAATTAAAAACATACATCTCCCCACTCGGTTCACGGATCCTTCCACAACTTCTTAACACATTGCACAGTTGAGGTGGGGCTGGAACATGGTCCTGAAAATGAAGGGTCAGTCTAGTCTTTTCGGGTTTTGGTTTGGGGAATAGCAGTGAATATCTGGTGAGACCACCTTAGCAATAGGTCTAAAATTAGGGGAAGTGGGACAACCCAGACTTTCTGTAACGCTCAGTAGAAGAGAAGTTGCCTTGGAGGGACTCGAACAAACTAGTCCCCCAGGACAACTCTGTAAAGCATTTTACTGTGTCAGTGACTGACATTCAGAAATATCTGAATTTAAAGAGACCCTTTTTTTAAAAAAAAACTTATTTATTTATTTTTGGGTGTGTTGGGTCTTCATTGCTGCACGTGGGCTTTCTCTAGTTGTGGCGAGCGGGGGCTACTCACTGCGGTGGCTTGTTGCGGAGCACGGGCTCTAGGCGTGCGGGCTTCAGTAGTTGTGGCTCGCAGGCTCAGTAGTTGTGGCTCACGGGCTGTAGAGCGCAGGCTCAGTAGTTGTGGCGCACGGGCTTAGTTGCTTCGTGGCATGTGGGATCTTCCCGGACCAGGGCTCAAACCCGTGTACCCTGCATTGGCAGGCAGATTCTCAACCACTGTGCCACCAGGGAAGCCCAGAGAGGCACTTTTTAATTGAACTGATTAACAGTGTTCAACCACACAGGGGAGGAAGAAGATTGTCAAATATGTTATATTAATGCAAATATTAATATAGGCAGTTAAGAATTTTCTAAGTGGATCAAAACTCATTCTGTAGATTATCTTTCACCTTTTCTAATCCTTTTGTGCCAATTTCAGAATTTTATTATTTGTTTCTTAAATAGGACAGATTGAGATGGGAATAAGCATTTATTATAACTGAGCAAATGACTGCTACTATTAGTCAGAATCTGGGTACCATAAGATTACATTATTTTTGGAAAATTGAGCTTTAAGGTATTAGGATCCTCTCATTTATATAAAGATCTTGAGAAACTTGAGTTCCATCCATGCTGAAAAAAGTTATTTTTTTAAATCAGTGAAATATAGTACAACGACTTTAAAAACAGGCCGTTGCCTATAAAGTTAAACCACTCAGCAGTTTCACGCTAGGCAGTTTCACCCAAGAGATATGAACATGTTTATCTACACAAAGACTTGGACACAAATATTTATAGCAGTTTTATTCATGAGAGCCAAAAACTGGCAACAACTCAAATGCCCAACCATGGGTGAACGGATGAGCAAATTGCACTAGAGTCATAGGATGGAATACCATTCAGCAATAAAAAGAAATGATTTACTGGTACGTACAATAAAAGAATGTACACTGTTTGATTTATATGAAATGATAAGAAATTCTAGAAGAGGCAAAACTAATTTATGGTGACAGAAAGCATCAGTGATTGCCTGGGGCCAGGGAAAGGGGCTGGGGGTGGATCATAAGAGAACACAAGGGGACTCTCTGAGGTAATGAGGGAACTTTTTGATGTTAATGTTCTATATTTTCTTGTAATGTATCTGGGATTTGTTTTAATCGGGCATGGTAGGGTTACAGACACAGAGACAACTGCCTTTGGAAGAAGAATTTATTACTTACAGTTCCCAAGAAAGGGCGTGTGCCAGGCATTCAGGGCCACATGGGGAAGCTCCAGGGTTGGAAGTTGCAGGGAAGGCGGGATGGGAAAGCATGGCCTAGAGCCTTTATTGTGGTCTCCCTGGGAAAGGCGAAGCAGGGCAAAACAGTTTAGGATTGGCTAGTTTGAATGATGTCAGTGGTTCCAGGGTCTAAGGTAGTCCTAGCTGTCCAGTGCCTGGCCCTGGGGTGATTGAAGCCAGGGGAAATACTGGCTTGCTGTGTAAGAGTTCCATAAAGGAAGTGGTTGGGGATTTGGACTTTGCATTGAAAGATGTGCTCTCCGGAGGTGGTTTGCTATCTCTAGGATTATCTGGCCCTGGAAGGGGTACTCTGTCCAGCCAGCCAGGCCCCTCATATGTCAAAACATCATCAAATGCAGAAAAAGAAGAATGTAATTCCTACATAGATATGTATACGTGTGTGTGTGTGTGTGTTTGCTGTATGTAGATTATACCTCAATAAAGCTGATTTGAAAAGTTTTTTTAAAAAAATAGTGAAATATAATGGGCGCATGAAATTAAACAAGGTAGGAGAATTCATCCTCAAGTGCATTAAACGTTTGCAGACAATACCCAGGTTTATAAAAGAACAGAGCATCATCGAATACTTCATAGGTACAAGTTCATTCAGGCAGTTCCTTTCTTTCCCTCTCTGTGTTATGACTATTTCCTTATTACAGTAAAAGAAAGGTGGCTTTTTCACTCACATGATGTCTGGGGTTACGCAGCCTTCCTGAGGCCTTTCCTGCCATGGTGCTGAAGCACACGATGCGTGGTTCTTAGGGCTGGGCAAAAAAGCCTTCAGTCAGCTTCTCCTTCAACGTTTTCAGTGGCAGAGCTCAGCACTTCAAATAGCAGGTAATGGAGTGGGCGTCAGAGTTGAACGTCAACAGTCATGAGAAGCTGCTTCCTCGCGTCCGGCTGGGGTTTGCTTCCTTGTAACTTGTCTCCCTTCCTGGTCTGACGACTGCCCACTGGAGTTACCTAGTGTCGCTCGAATCTTTCCTCCATGTAACTTCCCTTCAAATATTTCAAGATGACTATTGCTTTCCCCTGAATTCTCTCATTTCCCAGGTTCACTCCCTTCCCAGCTTCTCTAAATCACTTTTTCCCTATTACTTCATTCCCATTCTTTGTTTCACTGATTTTCCTTTAATTCTAGTTTCCAGCAACAAACCTTCTCTCTCCATTTCCATTGACTTGGTACACACTTGTACAGGTGTTCATGAGACAGAAAAATGGAGGAAAGATGGAGGGGAAGGGAGGCTGAACGCAGCGGTGCAGGAGCGTGTATATGAATTTAGGGACCAGACACACTTGGAGAATTGGTTCTGGCTCATCCAGGTGACCTTGAGCACGTTACTCAATTTCCTTGGGCCTCAGTGTCCTGACCGTAAAGACGAGGGCAGTGCTGATTCCCTGGTGAGGATAAGAAGATTGTGTGTGTGTGTGTGTGTGTGTGTGTGTGAGAATTACTTTGTAGGTCCAGCCCATAGCAAATCCTCCGTGCAGAAGAGCTATAGTGTAGAATACAGTGGGGGGGCAGGTGTCTTCTGTGGATTCACCGACTCTGGCTCTAGCCTCAAACCTAAAATCTGTGGGACAGTCCCTGTGCAATGCTTTAAAGTCCAGAGCCACGAGATCACCATAGAATCAAAACTGAAGGAAGGCCTGGGAGAAGAACAGCTTCCCAATCAATAGGTTAGTAGCGTTACCTTCATATATAAAGAAGAGCCTGTTACAAATGACCCATAGTTAGACACCTAGAGACTTCATTACCTTTTTAAATGTTTTCATGTTTCAAGTTTTTCTGACCAATTGCATTATATTATGGCACTTATCTGAATGACAGTGTTTATTCTTTAGGAAATAGTTCCCTAGAAATAATTCCCTAATACTAATCAGTTAGTATTAAGTTCCCTTAATAATCTCGAGTAACATCCACATTGTAGCTCTCTGGATGGTGCCTACGTCCACACACAAGAGCACGCACTTAAACGCATACTCACACTCTGGGTTAATGGTAAGAAGCTTATTGAGCATAGAGCAAACGGTTTTCATTTATTCTGTAAGATTCTTTATCTAGATGTGTTTTTAGGAAACTTGTCAAGGCAGCATAGCAAAGACAAGGCAAGTTGTGCCTTAGGTTTCCTCAACTAGAAGATTTCCATTTCCAGCACCATCAGGTTGTCACTTCTCAAGTAACCAATTCACCTAATTTCCATTTTTAAATTTTCATTTTTAATCAACTCTGTTTAAATGTGACATATAAACTAAAATTAAAAGTAACCGTATGAGTGATTTATAAAGCATATTAAGTCTTGCTATAATCGATAGTATTCACTCATTGTGTTCTTTAATTTTTGTTCCTTTCCAATAGGTTTTTCTACTTAATGTACTTTTCAGCATTTAAGTAGGAAAAGCCAGGTTATAATGATCAGAGATTCTCTAGACTGTGAAGGACACAGTGGCTGCTAAATGCTGTTTCATAGTACCTTGAGTCAGGATGCGCGCTGACTTTGCTTGTGTGATATTTGAAAAATGCTAATACATCTTACATGACTTTTTAATGCATCTTCCCTGTAGAACATGTATATAATGGCCTTTTACTTCCAGCCCAATCAGAAGGTGAGATATTGTGATTACTCAGGTGTTTTCTTTAATACGCATTAGGTGTATTTATTGCCCTTTTGTTTTTCATAATAACAGTGGAATTAAATACAGTCATGCTTTATGTGGCAGAAGAAGATAACAGACTCCATTTGAGTGAATTTTCTACTTTAAGTACCAAGATATTGGGGGTGTACAGTTGAGATTATTTTACTGGTAATGCTTATCTAATATAACATTCCAAAGCAATTAAAATAAAAAGTTTTTTGTTTTGCTTTTTTTCAATTGCAGAGATAGTACTTGTTCATTGGGGAAACATAGCAATATGTCCATAAGCATAAGAAGGAAAGTTAAATAACAGTTTAATTCCTCACTCAGAGAGATAGCCACTTTTAACATGTGGCAGTTTCTCCTAAGTTGGTTACAGAGTGGTACAGTAACCAGCTCCTCTCATATAAAAATGTGTGGCAAACATTTTTCAACTTTTTAAATATTTTAAGAAACAGTGTCTGTAATAGTTTCATTATAAAAATATATCCTAATTGACTTGGTGTATATCTTCAATGGTAGCCTGAAGAATTTAGAAAGATAATGCGGATGATGCTAGTGAAGATGGTAGTACATAGCTTTGCACAGTATCATGATTTTCTGAGGTGGAAGGAAGCTCTAGATGAAAAGGAATGCAGAACTTTAAGGCTCAGGGTGCATCCTGCAAAAATACCCCCCAAACGCTTTGCATGCACCGCTCTGTAGACTTTTTCCAAGCATGCATTGCTTTGTCTTTTTTTATTTTTGCCATTTTTTAGGGAAAGAAATCTAAATTTTTTTTTGAAATTTATGTTTATTTGGTTATTAGTAAGGCTGGACATTCTAATGATTTACTAGTTTGACTTATATAAATCTGCAAGTTTTATGGAGTGCTTTCTCATTCTTATTAATTTGTTTATAACAGACCTGAGAGTGCAAGGACCATTTCTACCATATCCTTGCATAGTTGCACCTCAAAGACTGTTTGTTAAATGAGTAAGTGGGTGACTATATATCTATTGTAAATTTTCCATTTTTTCCCAATATTTGCCTTAATTTTTGACAGCTCTATTAAGGTGTAATTGGCATACAATAAATTACATGTATTTAAACTGCAATGCGGTATGTTTTGCTATATGTATGTAACACCCATGAAGCCGTCACCACAATCAAGGTAGTGAATGTATTCTTCTCACTAATAGGTGGATATATGTTCGTCGTGCCCAGCTGTAGGCCCTTCCTCCCAACTCTCTGTCTTCCTGTGCTCAGGCAACTATTAATCAGCTTTTCATTCCTACAATTTGCATTTTCTAAACACTTATAAAAATGAGGGCATAAAATATGTACCCTTTCTTTATCTGGCTCCTTTCACCCAGCATGATGTTTTCGCAGATTCATCCATATTGTTGTGTGGGTCAATAATTTACTCCTTTACATTGCTGAGGAGTGTTATGCTGAATGGATATACCACAGTTTGTTTCACTGCTCACCTGTTGATGAACATCTGGGTTGTTTCTGGTTTGGGGCTACTATCAGTAAAGCTGCTGTGAACATTCTTTGTACATATGCTTTCTTTTCTCTTGGATAAGTGGGAAGGAATTGCCTGGATCATATGACAGGTGTATCTTTAACTTATGAAGAAAACGCCAAACTATTTTTCAAAGTAATTGTACCCTTTCACATTACCAGCAGCAGTGTGAAAGACTTCCACTTCCTCTGCGTCCTTGCCAACGCCTTGGTATAGTGTTGTTGTGGTTTTTTTTATTTTAGCCATTCTAATAGGTGTGTGACTTTCACTTACATTTGTGGTTTTAACTTACATTTCTGTAATAACTAAGGATGTTGAGCACCTTTTTATGTCCCTGTTTGCAAGCCATATCTTTTTTGATGAAGTATCTCTTCAGATCTTTTGCCTGTTTTTTTAAATTGCATGTTTGTTTTTTTATTATTGAGTTTTGAGAGTACTTTATTCTGGATATAGTATCTTTACATATTTATTATTTGCAATTATTTTCTTTCACTCTGCAGCTTGTCTTTTCCTTCGCTTAATAGTTTTTTAAAGAGCAGAAGTTTTTAATTTTGGAGTCCAACTTATTAGTCATTTTGTGGATTATGCTTTAGATGTCCTATCTAAGATGTATTTACATGATGAAAAGCCATAGTGTTTTAGAAGTTTTGTAGTTTTAGGTTTTACATTCAGGTGTATGTTGCCCTTTGCATTTGTATGTGGTATGAGGTATATCTCAAAGTTTTGTTGTTGTTTGTGTATGGATATCCAATAGTCCAAGCACCATTTGTTGAAGTGACTATCTTTTCTCTACTGATTGCCCGCTGTACCTTCATGAAAAATCAGTTGGCCACATATGTATGGGTTTATTTCTAGACTCTCTAATAAGTCTTGAAATTAAAAGAGTATTATCTGTTTGTCTTATTGTTAAAAATGATTTTGGCTATTCTGGGTTCTTTGCACTTCCATGTGAATTTAAGAATAAGCTGGTTAACTTCTACAAAATGTCTATTGGGATTTTGATTAAGATTCCATTGAATCTATAACTCTGTTTGCAGAGAATTACCATTTTAACAATATTGAGTCTTCTGACCTGTGAACATGGTATATCTCTCCATTTATTTACGTCCTTAAAAATTTCTCTCATCATTGTTTTGTAGTTTTCAGTGTTTCACATCTTTTTTTCAGATTGACCCTTATTTCATATTTTTGATGTTGTTACAAATAGCATTTTAATTTCTGATTTATTGTTTCATTTCTGATTGTTACTAGTGTATGAAATGTAATTGATTTTTATATATTGATCTTGTATTCTTTAACCTTGTTAAACTCACTTAGTTATATTTATAGATTCCATTGAATTTTCTATGTAGATAATCACGCCATCTGCAAATACAGTTTATGTCTTGTTTTCCAGTGAAGATGCATTTTATTCATTTTCTGCTTTACTGCATTGGCTAGAACTTCCAATACAATATTGGTGAGAGTAGATATCCTTCTCTTAGTTGTAAACTTAGAGGGAAAGCATTCACTTCTTCTCTATTGGCATGATGTTAGCCATAGGTTTTTTCATAGATGTCCTTTACCAAGTTGGGGAAGTTTCCTTCTATTCTTTTCTAAAAGATTTTTTTTAAAGGAATGAATGTTGGATTTTGTCACATGCATTTTCTGCATCTATTGAGATGATCACATAGTTTTTCTTTTTTTACTTTGTTAATATGGTGAATTACATTGATTTTGAATATTAAATACGTGTACATTCCGGGGATAACCCTACGTGGTCAGGATGTGTTAATATTGTTGGATTTGATTTACTAACATCTTGTTTATAATTTTTGCATTTCTGTTAATGAGGGATATTGTCCAGAGATTTCTTTCCTTCCAGTGGCTTCTTGAGTGATTTTGGATTCTGGATAATGCTGGCCTCATAGAATTAGATACTTAGAATTCCCTCCTTTTCAGTTTTCTGGAAGAATTTGTGTATAATTGGTATTATTTCTTCCTTAAATATTATTTTTGTGTATAATTGGTATTAATTAATTGGTTTTATTGCTTTCTTAAATATTCAGTAGAATTCACCAAAGAAACCATTTGGGCCTAGAGTTCCTTAAGGGAAGATTTTTAACTAAACATTCAATTTCTTTGAAAACATAGGGCTCACTTTTTGAGTGAGCTTTGGTAGTTTGTGTCTTTCAGGGTAACTGTTCATTTTATTTAAATTATCAAATTTATTGTCAAAATGTTGTTTATAATGGACCCTTATGTCTTTTTTTTTTTTTTTGGCGGTACGCGGGTCTCTCACTGTTGTGGCCTCTCCTGTTGCGGAGCACAGGCTCCGGACGCGCAGGCTCCGGACGCGCAGGCTCAGCGGCCATGGCTCACGGGTCCAGCCGCTCCGTGGCATGTGGGATCTTCCCGGACCGGGGCACGAACCCATGTCCCCTGCATCGGCAGGCGGACTCTCAACCACTGCGCCACTGGGGAAGCCCCCTTACGTCTTTTTAATAGTGGTAGTCTGTAGTGATGACACCTCTCTCATTCCTGATACTGGTCATTTGTGTCTTCTTTCTCCTGATCAGTTGAGCTAAAAGTTTATCAATTTTATATATTCTCAAAGAATCTGTTTTTGATCTAATTGATTTTAGCTATTTTTCTGTTGTCCATTTCACTTATTTTTTCTCTGATCTCTTATTTCCTTTCTTCTACTTACTTTGGGTTAATTGTACTATTTTTTTATTTTTTAATGTGGAAACTGAGGCTTGAGACCTACCTTCTTTTCTAATATAGATGCTTTTAGTGCTCTAAATTACCCCCTGTGTACTGCTTTGATGGAATCATACAAATTTTGGTATGTTATGTTTGCATTTCATTCAGTTCAAAACACACTCTAATTTTCTTTTTGATTTCTTCTTTGATCCATAGGTTATTTATAGGTGTGTGATTTAGTTAACAAATATTTGGAGACTTTCCAGATACATTTCTGTGATTTTGGCTTCTACTTTTATTCCATTGTGCTCAGAGAATATACATTATGACTTGAATCCTCTTAAGTGTATCGAGCCTTGTTTTTATGACCCAGAATATGGTGCCTTAATAAGTATTTCGTGTGCACTTGAAAACAATGTGTATTCTGTTGTATTGGGTGGAATGTTCTATAAATGTCAATTAGGTAAAATTGGTTTATAGTGTCATTCAAATCTCCAGAGTCCTTAATGATTTTCTGTCTGCTTCTTTTATCGATTATTGGTTATTAATTATTCTCTATTTCTCCTTGCAGTTCTATCAGTTCTTGCTTTATGTATTTTGAAGCTCAGTTAGTAGGGACATAAACATTTAGGATTTTTGTAGCCTTTTGATGAGTTGTCCTTTTATAATTATGAAATGACCTTCGTTATGCCTGGTAACATTCTTTGCTCTATAATCTGCTTTTTCTGATACTAATATAGCCACACCACCTTTCTTTTGACTAGTGCTAACATGATATATCTTTTTCCATTCTTTTACTTGTAATCTGTTTGTGTCCTTATATTTAAAGTGCCTTTCTTACAGGCAGCATGTAGTTGGGTCTTGCTTTTTTGTCCAATCTATCTTTTAATTGGGATATTTAGATCATTTATGTTTAATATGATTATTGATATGTTTAGGTTTTAATCTATCATCTTGCTTTTTGTTTTCCATTTATTCTACCTATTCTTTGTTCTCTTTTCCTGTTTTCCCTTGAAAACTGAGTATATTTATGATTCCATCTTTTTGTTGTTGGCATATTAGATAAAATTCTTTCTTTCGTGATTTTAGTTGTTGCTTTGGGGTGTATAATATACATGTTTAACTTATAATCTAGCTTCCAGTGATACTATACCACTTCACCTGTAGTCTAAAGAACCTTACAATAGTATATTTACATTTCTCCCCTCTCTACATTTGTCCTGAAATTCTCATACATTTTATTTTTACATATGTTATAAACCCCACAATGCAGTGTTAATTATTTTTATTTAAACCATTATATTTTAAAGAGATTTTATTAAGAAAAAAGCCTTACATGCTTATCATGTAGTTCTGATTTCTAGTGTTGAAATCTTCCTTTCTGTATATAGATCTATATTTTAATCTAATATCATGTTCCTTCTACTTAAAGGGCATCATTTAACATTCCTGTAGTGCGGGTGGGCTTGTGATGAATTCCTTTGGCTTTTGTGTATACAAAAATGCCTTTATTTCTCCTTTATTTTTGAAAGATACTTTCTGTGAACATAGAATTCTAAATTACAGATCTTTTTTTCTTCAAGTACTTTAAGATGCGGCCCTAATGTCTTCTTACTTGCATTGCCTCACTTTAAATCTTTCCTTTTTTCACTCGTTTTGAGCCACTTGGTCATGATATGCTTTGGTGTAGTTTTCATGTTTCTTATGCTTTAAGTTTTTTGAGCTTTTTGGATCTGTTCATAGCTTTACTCAAATTTGGAAGTTTCCGCCACTATTTTCTTAAAATAATTTTTCTGACTTTCCATCTCTCTCTTCTCCAGTTACTGATATACTAGACTGCTTAAAGTTGTCCTAGAGCCCACTGGTGATCTGTTCATTTTTCTTTTGCTCTCTTCTTCCTGAGTTTCATTTTGGGTAGTCTCTATTGCTATGCCTGCAAGTTCACTAGTATTTTCTTCCGACATGCCTAATATGCTGATAATCCTATCCAGTGTATTTTTTTACCTTATATATTGTAGTTTACATCTTTGGAAATTTTATTTGGGTCTTTTTTTATGTCTTTCCTGTCTAAACTTTTTGAACATATGAAATACAGTTATACATCTAATGATCTTGTCGCTAATCCTAACATCTGTGTCAGTTCAGGGTCAGTTTTTATTATTTTCTACGCTACGGCTCACATTTCCTGCCTCTCTGTATTGCTTACGCTTCTTTATTAGGTGCCAGACACTCTGGCTTTTACTTTCTTGGGTGATGGATATTTCTGTCTTTCTATAAATATTCTTGAGCCGTGTTCTAAATACACAGGTGAGACACTTGGAAATGCTTTGATCCTTTTAGGTCTTGCTTTAAGATTTGTTTTGTGAAACCAAAGAAATGTTTGATGTAGGACCAATTCTTCCCCTTTATTAAAGCAAGATTATTCTTTGTACTGTACCCAGCATTCTGTGAATTAGGAGTTTTTTCAGTCTGACTTGTAAGAACAGACAGTATTCCTGTGAATACTTGATGGGACCCTATTCATTGCGCGCTCTCTCTCTCTCTCTCTCTCTCTCTCTCTCTCTCTCTCTCTCCAGCTCTTTTCTTCATTACTCTGGGAATTTCCACCCGCTTTCTCCCTTCCTGCACTGTAGATGATAGCGTTCACCTCATTTGTTTCCTGTCTCTCAAAGATCAGTCTTTTGTCACCTAAGGTCCAGTGTTTCGAAATATTGTTTTGTGTATTTTGTCTGTGTCTTGGTTGTTTCAGGAAGGAGGGCAAACCTGGTCTCTGTTGTTCAGTCTTGGCTGGAAGCAGAAGTCATGCCCTTTTATTTTACTTAGTTTTCTATTTTAAAAACATTTAAAATTTTCAATGGAAAAATTCATCAGTCTTTACCTTAATGGCTTCTGTCTTTGGCGTCGTGCTTAGAAACACTTCCGTGTTTGAAGGCTTACAAAAATATTTACCTGTATTTTTTCAAGGACTTTAATTGTCTTATACATTCAAATAGTTTATTAATATGGAACCCCGTATTCTAGACAATTTGGAAAGTAGCTAAAATGGAAGGGGAAACACCTGTAATTATATCACCAAGAACAAGGCTAATATCCATATTAACATATTTCCTGTCTTGCATTTTTCTGTGCCTTCGTTTTTTGTATAGTTGTTATCCTCGTGTGTATGTCATTTGGTGTGTGCATCTGGTACATCGTATCATCACCATTTTCCATGTTGTGACGGAATCTTCAAAATTGCATTTTAATGACTGAATTATGTTTCATCAAATGATTATATTGCAGTTATACTGCCTTTACTTATATTGTTAAACATTTTAGTTATTTCTTAAGCAGAATCTATAAAACATAATTATCAGGCAGGGCATTTTTAGGGAACCTTAACTGCCTACTTGCACATTTCCCTGACCCTACGAGGGCAGAGAGGCAGATACAGGGCCCTCTCAGTGTGTCATTGCTCCTCCCCAAGCCCACACCAGTGCATTCAGTGAAAGCCTGTCTGTATAAAAACTAGAAGGAAAATAAAAACTTCAGTTTCCCAATAGTTCAGTCCATTCCTTATTACTCATATAGTTATAAATAAAAAGCTTGTAATTTATATTTTTCGTTTGTGTTAACATGGCATCTCAATTACTTTCTAATTATTATTTGTGCTTGGTTATTTTTAGGCAAATTGTTGTTCAAGTCAAAGACATCATAATGCAGAGTGCTTCATCGGTACCACCAAAAGATCAAGGTAAGATAAGCCATGCCAGGGAAACCGGTAATGTGTGTGTCGTAAAGAGTTTTAACAAATGCATTTAACGTCACTGTCCTCCAACCATAAGGTGACTTATTTCCTGGAACTAAGAACCAAAAATCCAATTACATATGAAAGTTGATTTCTTTTGGTAAATGACTTGAGTGTCTGTGGATTCCTGGTTTATCAGACGACGTCCCCTTTACTGAGGGCAGCCCGTCTCATCCCACGTAAAACTCACAGACGCCAGCACCTCAGCTGGTAATTTAGCTGGCGCTAACAGATGCCAAATGAAGTTACAGAGCATTGGCTTTAACGAAGCAGAGTGACAGGTGTTCTAGTGAGAAGGATGTATACAGTATATATATTCTTGCACACGTATGCACACACAACACGCATGTAGAGAGAGAGAGGATGTTCGCTTATACATTTTTGACCTATTTCTTCCCATATACCCATTTAACAAAAAGAAACATAAAAGAAACTTTCCCCTCCATATGAATTTTTAAAAAGAAGATCATGGGTTTTTTTTTTTTTAGCAAGAGCTCCTGGACCTTTCAGGAAAGCCGTTTAAGGTGGAGATAGAGTCATTTCTGAATAAAGAATAACTAAATTTTCCTCAGTATAAACGGCAAAGTCTAACCTTTAAGAGGAATTCAAGACTTTCCCTGGCCTCTACTGATTCTCTTCCCTACAGAAGGTTTGATGTGTGTGTGAGAAAAATAATGCCTTTAAATGATTCAAAACTCGGCTTCCTTAGTGGAAGGTGTAGCTGTTCGTGAAAGGAGGGCATTTGCTTTAAAGACTCCTGAACTGGAGAAAACACTCTTTGTTTGCTCTGCCAAAATGAAAGGTGGTGGCATAACTGTGAAGAGTGTGGCGTCTGTGTCTGAAAGTTATTTCTGCCCCTGCAGTGCATAACCTTGGGTACATCACTTGACCTTAACTTTCTCATCTATAAATCCGTAAAATGAAGAAAGTAAGCCCTACGCTCTAGGTGATGTGGGGGTTGAAGGAGGTAATGCTGTAAATCACTCCGCACACGACTCCCCGCGGAGCGGGCCCTTATGAGGTGACGGCGGCTCTTGCTGTCAGGGGTGGTTATTAACACGTGGGCCCTGCCCGCCTGTGGAGGCCCACGCGGGAAGATGGGCACGGCTGCCTCCTGCTGGGGATGCCTCGCCGCCTTCAAAGGCCACGCGTGATCCAGGGGCGCTCATGGGAAGTGAACGCAGAGCAGACCCCCGGCTGGCTTCTCATCCAGGCCCGTGGCCAGAGGGAGAGTAAGAGCCCTTGAGAATCGCACACGTCCTAGCCCCAGACACTAGGGCAAGAGAGCGGACGGGGCAGACGGGCAGGGAGAGCAGGCCCTCGCTAGAAGTTAGAAGTGTGCATGCCCGTGAGCGTTTCGGTGCGTGTCCCCTGGGAGATCTCTGCACTTGTAGCCGATCAGTGTCCGAGCTGGCCTGACCTCCGTCCCCTGAGCAGGCGAGGAGAGGTGTGGCTGCTTGGAAGAGGGAGTCAGGAAAGCTGGGCCCTGGCCCGGATATAGCCCCAGCCAGCTGTGGGCCGCCAGACCAGTTATTTTGCCCCTAAGCCTGGGTTTCTTACTAGCGAAGCCAGGATTCCTAGCCGTTCTTTCCCAGCTCTAGCAGGTTACGAGTCAGGGTGAGTAACTAAGCAACGAGCTGCTGGGTTTCTGGCTGACACAGGGAAGCAAAGCTTGTCTCCACTCACACCTCTTGCCTACTTCGCTCTCCTCAGGGTTTACTTTGTTTTGGTTTTGTGTCTACCTCTCTGAGCTGCTGTGTAAGCTTAGTTATTACCTCCGTTGACTTGACCAAAGTAGAAGATGCCCTCACGCCTAGCGAGGATTCAGCAGCTCTCACAAACTCTGCATCAGTCTTTCCTGGGACCAAAGGTGTGTAAGCCCCAAACCCAGAATTTGACAGACAAAGAGATATAATAACTAAAAGACCTCAATTAATCGAGGGCCTCAGTGTAATAGTCACTCTACCTACAACTTGACATCCGTTGTTTTATTTAATGTTCACGATGTTCAATATAATCTTTATTTCTGTGGTTCAGGGAGATTAGGTTTTTTTTTTTTAACCAAGGTCACCAACCAGTTCAGTGACTGAGCCAAGATTTGAAGCTAGATCCATCAAAGTCCAAGACTGTTTGTCCCCTGCGTCATACTGTAAATTTATAAAGAAGATCTCTAATCTAGTTTTAGATCATCCCCCTTTTTCTTCTCTGATGAAACATTGTGCTTAATTAAATATATGAATACTTAAAGCTATTTCAATCCAAAGTAAGCAGAAATTAGAATTTGTATCGTGGGAAATTATATCAGTAAGGAAAGCTATGAGGCCTAAGAATTGCCCGGTTATTCATTAATTTACTCATTTATCAATTGCTTTCTGTGTGTCCTGGATTACTATTCATATTTTTTAACAAAGAAAAATGCCAGATTTTTAAATTATGATTTTGTTTTCATTTCTTTCATCAAATGTAATCACTTATGGGACATGAGAAGTTTGCTGATCACATGTCATTCATTAATTAAATGCTGAGCGATTTATGTAATGAACTATTGATGGCTGTCTATAAATTACAGTACATTCAAATTTCAGACTTGTAAGCACATGCGCGTGCACACAGGCGCACACACGCACGTTATACACGTTAACGTATGAAATTCAGGTAGGACATCACAGCAGAGTTGTGGAGCTTAAGAAAATCCATGGCATCATGTATGACACTATCTTCTAACAAAATTTCATACAGTGCAAGCAGATTTAATGATCACCAAGACAGTACTTACCAGGAACTATGCCCGGTGATATGAGGGATCCAAAGATAAATCAGACAGAAGCCTGCGCTCTTACAAGACACAAAATCCTAGTAGAACAGCAGACGTGTGTGTAATTAACCAGAATAAAGCATGACAAATGCTGTACTAGACCTGAGTGTGACGTACTTGGAGAACAGTTGGTTGAGCCAGAAGTTTGAGGCTGGTCAGGAAACACGACAGGAGGTAGCGTTTGCTCAGGATGTGAGCACAAGTGTAGAAGTCAGTCAGGTGGGGTTTAGGGGTCACAGGATGTGGAGTAAAGCTAGGAAAGAACTAGAGGAAACTAATTAGAAATTCCAGTGCCTTCTATTTAAATGTTTCCTAATTTTGGATAAAGAAATTAACATTGTAACATCACTCAGATAATTTGTAGTATATTAAAAGCTTTCCATTATAATAGTGTTGTTATTATCCCTTTCTGTGTAAAAGTGTTACTTATAGAATCTCCAGAAGTTATTTTGTTACAATCTTCTATGTTCTCACGCATTCAGGATTTAGAGATAGGATTTATGGTTTTCCCATAACTTTCTTTTTTTGTTTGGTATTTTCAAATGATAAGCTAATAAAAATGTAAGGACATGTATTCTGTGTTGGAAAACAGCAAATTGTAGCAAGTGATAAACCATGTTTTGGAAAAAAAAAAAAAAAGGCATGAAAACAACATGATAAGGCCAACTACAGCCGTAACTTCCACTTTAAATTTGTTGAAGGAAAGAAAACCACCAGAGTGACTGAAAACGCAAAGGCATTGATTTACTTGCCAGATGAGGAAACACACAAGTGAGCAGCCTTGCCAAATGGTTCTGTTAGAGGGACAGTTTACGTTCGTTATGTGCCAGGAAGAAGTTGACTGTAGTTGTGCCAGTTAAGGATTGAAGTGAGCACCTTGGAGAGGGCAGGATGAGTGTCAAGTCCCCACACAGTTAATTAACACAAGTCCCACTGTTCATTGGTCAGAAAAGAGTCTTAGGTCCCGGGAGGGTCTGTTTTGCTGGAGCCATTCAAACCTCTTAGATACTCGCCAGCTTCGCAGTTCAGTTTTGCCATTTCCTAGGCAAGTGTGCTGTGAGTAGAAAGGTCTTAGCGGTCTTCTGACACTTTTCTCGGCTCTGTCATAACATGTGTATAGTTTAAACGTAGTTATCAAATTGTGAGCACTGTTTTTGTCCAGTGAGAGCAAGAATAAATGGCGTTGGACTTCCCTGGTGGCGCAGTGGTTGAGAGTCTGCCTGCCTATGCAGGGGACACCGGTTTGTGCCCCGGTCCGGGAGGATCCCGCGTGCCGCGGAGCGGCTGGGCCCGTGAGCCATGGCCGCTGAGCCTGTGCGTCCGGAGCCTGTGCTCTGCAACGGGAGAGACTACAACAGTGAGAGGCCCGCGTACCGCAAAAAAAAAAAAAAAAAAAAAAAAGAATAGATGGCGCTGAGAAAATGCCAGATGCTTGGAGGCATCTTACTTCTTTTGAGTAAGTAGTAGTCGGTCTTAATGACCCCCTTCAGGAACACTGCAGTTAGCTAAACGCGCTCTGTACCATGCCTACTAGCCTTCAAAACCTGTGCATTATTTAACTGTGAAGCCAATAGCCATTACTGTCTTTCATGTGAATTCAGATTTGGAGCTGTGATAAAAAAGAAGAAAAAAGCCTAGATTTTCTGATTAGGTGAAATACTTTAAAAATAATCATGGCACAGCCTAAAAATATATTCTTATGTCTTAGAGACATAAAAAGCTGTACTTACATCTTACAGAAATAAACATTTTCGTATTAGTGAATATAGAATTTTTGAACTCAAGGAACACTTGGGGTAGGTAGTTAATAATGTTCTTTTTTTTTAAGTTTAGGAAAATGATCCTACTTATTTTAGACTCTTAGTATCAGTTGGGTTCTTTATGTAAACTTTTTAATGAATTTTCTGTTTTTGGCGGGCTTTTAAGCATCCTGGCATGTAGTGGTTTCTCAAATACATATTAAATTTTGTTAAAAGTGCTTTAAACTCTCAAACACTTTAAAAAAAAACATATTACTCAGGTGCTATGAAAAGATTTTAACCTTTGTTTTTTTATGAAACACCAAGCTGAAGTTGTCAAGTCTATGTGTTCACTTAACAAACATTTATTGCCTTTGGAGGGGCAATGAGCAAGGAGCAAAGGGGGAAAAAGGAAAACCAAACTAAGCTCTACGCTCTTATAGCTCAGTGTCAATGAATAAAACTGGGCTGTCTGTCCAAGCAGGAGTTGACCTTTTATGAGGACTCAGCCTACGAATGGCTTATGGTCTTGTCATCTAACTAAAGTTGCACCCTTCGAACATGGTATTGGAGATGCTTCCCGAGCCCCTTTCCTGTCTTTTGTCCTCCGCAGCCCTCTCGGTCTGGGGAAAGAGCACCAAGCTAAGAGCTGGACAGCTGAGCTCTGGTTATTCTTCTGCCCTTCTTTCTAGGCTCTGTGATCTTGGCTAAATCTGTGAGCCTCAGTCCTTTCATCTTTCGAATGGGGATGTTAATTTTGCCCTGACACAGTCCAATGAGATAAGATACTGTTGATTCTCGTCACTTGCAGCCGTCACATTCTGTAAAGTCACCACAAACACTGAATTAGCTAATACTGCACCATGGCTCCTACGGGAAATGCAGGGTTAGGTTTCCTGTGAGCCTTTGGTCATCTTCATGAGCTATCAACACAAACCCTGGCTTTATGTGTGTTTCTGTTTAAAGACACCTCACTGAATGTATCTTGTTGATTCCTTGACATGAATTGGCCTCACAGACGCAGCATTATAACTCATGCCTGAACAAAGCTTGTCGAACACACGTATTTTTTTCCATGAGGCACATCAGACTCTTCTAATGCTTAGGAACACTGCACAGCATATCAGCACTATGCTCGAGGGCTGTTTTAAACAGTGAAATCACTAACAAAAAGGAAAAAAGTTAAATGTGGCGCTAAATAGACTGCAGAAAGGACACTTGTTTACAGTGTGGGAGCTGAAACAAGGCAGAGCACCAACTACTGCTAGGAACATGACACACACTTTTTGCCTGTGCATGTCTACACATGACCACGACAGTGCCACCAGTGTGGATTTGGGGGTTGCAAGTAAACTTTAGCAAGCAGGTGAATGCACAAATACAGAATCCGCAAGTGTGGCTCAACCATGTATGAATGCCCTTTGTAAATTCATAGAGCGCAATAGAAATCTCAGAGTCAGTTACAGAATAAAAGTGCTTTCGGAACGCAGGTATAATAACTTTGTGTAAAGTTGATATGATCGGTGTCACGTTAATCAGGTAATAAGTGTATTATTTGAAAGTGACCACAAGTTCTTAGCTCAGTAAAGCTACAAAGACAACTCCTGCTGTGAACTCTGGCTCCTCAGGGCTCACATTTAATACACAGTAGCAGGGAGAAGCACTGTGACTTGTTGCTTTGCACTTAGTGGTTAAGGTGGCGTTGTGACCTCATTAAAGGCACGGAGGGCATTCCCTATGTTTTACCAAAATATTATGTTTCTAAATATGTGACATTCATATGGAAACATTTTGATCTTAACTAGCGGTGTAAGTGCTGTTCTTGGGCTTTTGGTACCATTTTATGTTGCAGACCAAGTACAAATTGACATTTTCAAGCTGGTTTTGGTTAACTCCTTAACGTTGGAAATTGGAACTTTCCAATGTAATAACCTGCTGTATTAATATGTTATGCTGTTGACAGAAGTACAAATGGAAAACACACACATACCTACAGAAAGTTCCTTGTAGAACAAAATGGAAATGACTTGGGTGGCCTAAACCTTATCAGGTAGACCTCATATTACGAGTTATTCTCCTATTTGAGATAAAATGCTAGAGTCTGGAATATCCTTTTTAGTAAATTCGGTTTATGAGTATCTCTGTTGTTTGAAATAGCCTGATTTCCACTGCTTAAAAAGCAGGCTACTCACCGGATCATCTCCTCTGGCCTGTATCAGTGTCACTGTAGCCACTCGGCAGCAGAGTCTGTCAGAAACTCCAATTAACCATGTAAATGTATTTCATAGCATCACATCTCACTTTGTCAGAACCCCTGCTGCCTTTCTATCATTAACATAAATGCAGGTGCAAACAGCATTTATGTACTTTGATAGGAAGCAGTTGGAGACATCTCACCGTGGGACCCAACATTTTCAGATTGTATACATCTGTTCAGATAATGTATGCGGCCCCAGCAACATGAACACAAGGATGGGAGCATCTGCCCCCAAGACCATTTGCCATATAGCAGGTGCTTACATCTTTATTTATGCAGATAGTTGGTGTGATAAGCTGAGTGGGGATAAAGGAAAGAATTTCGACGCGGTATTTAGATGTTATGCAAGCCAGAAGTATAGGCTAGGCATTTTATGTTTGTAAAAGTCTACTACTAATAGGAATGGAAATTTGTAAGTCTAGTCATGCTTTGAATGAACATCTTGTCTTTAAATTAATTGGCACCAAGACCCTAAAAACATTTACAGAAATTGCAATGTCCAACTTATATTAGAAACAGCAAGTTATTATTTTGGTTTTGATAAAGTAACTTTAAATGATTTTGAATGCATTTTGCTAAAAGTTCTGAAAGGAAAACAGTGCTCTGTTTTTTTCAAAAATTCTAATACTACTAAGAGAATCTTGTGATGATATTTCTTAAAATTGGAGAAAAAATGCAAATGTCATTAGTTTAAATATGTTATAAGATGTTCCATGAATATAAATTGAGTAAAATAAATTTCAAAGCATTAACATTTATAATATTTTTGTCAAAAAAATTTTTAATTTAAGCTGTATTCTAACATTTCCAACTAGTGATATTTAATTATAATTTATATTTTTATTAGGATAAATTACCTTTAAACACTTCATTTTCACAACTCTGTCTCATGGATCTGCCGTATTATGTTCTCACAAGGGAAAAGCGTGAAGGAAACAAAAACTTATCAACCAAAAGCAAGACATTTCCAGATTTTATTTTCTATTCTCATTCACATACACACACAAGAAATCAGAATCTTGAAAGAGCTTGAACTAGATTTCATGTAGTCGGCAGTTCTCAAACATTTTAGTTTCAGGCCCCTTTACGCTCTTAAAAACTATTGAGGACTCAAAGAATATTTTTTTATGTCAGTAGTGTCAAATGGGATTTACCATATTTGAGATTATAAACTGAAAAAACATGTATTTGTGAATTCATTTTAAAATAACAGTAATCTCACTACAGCTTAACATAAATAACATATTTTGTGTAATTGGCTATATTTTCCAAAGCAAAAAAATTAGTGAGAAGACTAGCATTGATTTATGTTTTTTGCAAGTCTTTAAAGTCTGGCTTCACTGAAAATGGTAGGAGTCTCCTATCTGGTCCTGCATTCAGTATGTTGTGCTATATTGTTTATGTTGAAGTATTTGAAGAAAATCCAGCTTTACAGTAACTGGAAAGGGAGGGAGTATTTTAATAGCCTTTTCAGATAATTGTGGATAATTTTCTTTGCTACTACACCAAAATGTGTCAGATAACTATACCTGAGTTTAAACGAGTCAGGTAGCAGCTTAAAGTTTAGTTGTAATGTGAAATTTGAAACCGTGTCAGTGTACTTCTTGTATTCTGTTACATTTAGGTCCATCGTGCAATGTGTATTAGAAAACAGTTCACTGAGTTACGCAGATCTTCTATATATGTCATTTTATACAATATTTTAAAAATCATATTTGTTAAAATAACCAGTAGTCTTACCTGAAAAATCACTAAGTCTAGGGAAGCTTCAATATCCTGGTGATGGATTCAAGTTTTCCAACATTCTAATGCTGCTCGAAAGCATGATTTTTATCACTGGCCATGGGTACTGCCAGATGTTTCTTCTTGTAATGACAAGGCTCGTTCATTCACGTCTGAGAAAATGTCTGCGAGGTACCCAGGTCTGAATATGTTCTCTCAACATATGTCTGTCAGATGTTCTTTCAAGTCAAGATGGTTATTCCATGAAGAGCAGCTAGTTCAGCTTCAGACCATCACATGAGCACTGTTCCTCGTGGCCACCGTCATGCCTCAATGAGCGGCGGAAGTGCTCTGGGGGGAATGAACCGTGTCATCGTACAGAATTTTTAAAAGGCCCGTAAGGATCAAGGTTTAAGAAAACTGAAATTTTATCCTGCGTTTTTGTTCTGCTGAGGGAGTATGGTGGCAAAGGATGTGGCTGCTTGGACAGTTTGCTGTCACTGCCTGAGTTCACTTTTATCCAATTACGTCCTTTGCTCCATCAACGCAACATGTGCAGAGGCCAACAGCGTAGAAAAGGGCAAGTGACATCTTATTACGAGTATGAAAAGAGAGTGTGAGGACCCTCCCCAGGTTGGCAGACCATACTTTGAGAAACCGTGCTCTAGTCTAATCCTCCCTTGGTAAAAAGAGAAACTTAAGACCAGGAAAGGTTATGATCTCGCGCGGGCTCACTCCAGTAGTAAGTGAAAGAACCAAAGCCAGGCCTCTGTTCTCATTCTTGCATGTAATGCAACTCGTCTTGTTTACCCCGAGGAGCTTCCCCCTCACCATCCAAAAAAGGGAAATTCTCAGATGCTCTGTCAAGGTGACTGAAGGGGCAGGACTTACCACGTGAGGAATTGAGAAATTCTTTCAGCATTTTCAGACTTCTTCATTCAGTCCTAATGTTCTTCATTGACCTCAGTTTTAGAAGCAAGAGCAATAGGATTTGAAAAAAATCTGGGAAATTTATATTATAACTGAAATTATAAAAGACCTTAGTAATGATTTTTTTCCTTTCATTTTTGCTCATCATAAAAAACCTCTTTAAGTCAGTACCTAAAAGTGTTATTAAATTGATTGTGTAATTGATGCTTTAAAAAAGTTACATTTTGACATAGGCCTAGAGGGTTTGTTCATCAGAAGCTCTGTGAAAGGACACCGTGGAGTTTGGGATTAAAATATACACACGACTATATATAAAACCAACAAGTACCTACTGTATAGCACAGGGAACTCTACTCAATAACCTATAACCACCTATAACAGAAAAGAATCTAAAAGAGAATAGATATACATGTATACGTATAACTGAATCACTTTGCTGTACACCTGAAACTAACACAACATTGTAAATAAACTGTATTTCAATAAAAAAATTCAAAAAAAAAAGAAGAGGAAGGCCACCACGGAAGAAGCCTGGCTTTTAAGCACTAGGGCACTGTGAAGGGACTCCCTCTGTGTTAATTTCCTTAAAATCTTAAACTTCCTGTAAGTCTCCAGTAGCCATGCTGTAGACTCCTGTTAGGAAAAGGAAGCGTGCGCTCTCTCCTGAGGGTTACACTCTGGTTGGAAAAGGTTAGTCAAAAGGATCTTCATTTTCCCAGCGTCGAGATGGTTGGTGTGGCACTCACAGCCACTGGAGGAGACCGACAATATAAACAGAGTCATCGCCAAACCCCTTCCTTAAGTTCGGTGTGTTGGAACGGAAGGAGAGCAGCTTTGGGGCCAGAGTGGGTTCACACCCATCTCTCACCTACCAGCTTGTGACCTCGCCAGGAAGTTTCAGTTCCTGCATCCGTGGCCCAGAGATGTTACTACCAAGAGCGGGTGGAGGATGAAGTGAGATCATAGCTTAAGCACCGAATCTGACTCTTGACGGAGGGACATTTTAGTCCTTCACAAGGGGGTTTAAGGGTTTAGGATGAGGAAAGATAGAGTTAATAAGGAGAAACGGGGAGCATATACTCTACCTATGGTAAATTTTCTCACAAAGAAAAGAAAGGAGGTAGGGCAGTAGCTTGAAGAGGAGAGAAAGCCCAAGGATTATTTATGGTTGTTGGGTTTGTTTGTATAGTTTCTTGTCCAGCAAAAGCACAGGAGAAAGCAAGGCAATACAGCCGAGAGCTATCAGGTCACTCATTTAGTGAATAACGTATTGCCTGATGGCCACGTACCAGACAGGGACTAGGGACCGAGGTCCTGGCAGTGAACAAAGCCAGCCACTGCTTCCTTGGAGCTTACATTCTAGTGGGAGGAGACAGGTGATATAATCTCATTATAAACATAAGTGCTGTGAAGGACAATTAAAGAAAACAGTTGAGCGCCTGGGGTGGAGCACTGCCTTCAGGTGCGATGGTCGGGAAGGCCTCCTGAACGCCCGGGGCTCGCTGATGGTGTAGGAGCCCAGAGGCAGCGGAGGGGCCTGGAGACAAGTGTGGCTGCAGCACGGTGTTGGGAACACCCCATTTCCTGATTCTGAGATACACATCTTCTTACCTTTTCGTGCTTTAGGACTCGGGGCATATGGTGTATATTTAGAGCAATAAGGCCTCGCCCTCCTGACCCCACCCCAGGAAAAAGTAACCATATTTGTGTTGTATAATTAAAGAGGAGAGTTCAGAAGTAGGAAGCAGGAGCAGTGACCTCTCTCTTCCGCACGAAGTGTCAGTCACTTGAAGCTGCTAAAACAAAGTACCATGGACCGAGTGGCTTCCAAACAACAGAAATTTATTTCTCAAGTTTAGAGGCTGAAAGTCCAAGATCAGGCGCGAGCATGGTCAGGTTCTGGTGAGAGCCCTCTTCTGGGCGGCAGGCTGCCATCTTCTCAGTGTACGCTCCTGTAGCAGAGAGAGAGGAAGAGAAGTCTCTGGGGTCCCTCTTATAAGGGCAGCAGTCCCACTCATGAGGGCTCCACCCTCGTGACCTGATTAACTCCTAATACCATTACACTGGAGGTTAGCATTTCAATATGTGAATTTGGGGGTGGGGAGGGAAGGCACAAATACTCAGTTCATTGCAAGGTCAATGCCAAAAATCACTGACAAGAGAGAGAGCCATGGGGGAAGGGTAGGGTGGGGCAGAGGGGTGGGGCCTCAGACAAGCAGTGGGAGAAACCTGGGCTGGTCCCAGTGAGGGACTGAAGGGAGTCTGCTAGGACAAGAAACTGACTGTGGAATCAGTCTGCAGCCTCAGACTGGAAACCTGACATTTATGATGTTGTCCAGTGTTCACAGTGGTTGGATTTCTCCAGCACCAGGCAGCAGGCAGTGGGAGTGGAAAGCATGGGGGAAGTAGGGGAACCAGGCGGGGTAAGCGCTGTGGAAAGACGCACGGCATGCCGGGAGTATCCAGGGATGATCAGGCAGGAAGCCAACTCCAGGACCAGGAGTATTTACCTAAGTACACATACCTATGTACGTGCAGAGCCTCGGGGAAAAGAGAACGCAGGTGGACTGTGTCATCACTCCATCCCCTTGGAGAAAATGGGGAGTTAACGCTTACATGTTCCTAACCTGTGGACGAGAGTGAGTGTTTCCTTCAGCCATGTCTGTAGTTGTCATCCAAAGAACAATAAAGATATTGATGGAGGAGAAGCCAGGCAGAATTCAAAGGGAAAGGAGTCCAGATTGGTCCCACAGCTTTCACACTCCGAGGCCGTCGTGGTTTTGTACCTCAGAATCTGTACAGTATGTGGGGGTTAGCTCACGGAGGTCCGGACTGGTCAGCCCCGTGGGAATAACTCCCACAAGCCCGGGACCTTGGTGCCAGCAGTGCCTGGTCCTTCCTTTTCTTTCTCTTTATTTTCTTCCAAGTGTCAGTATCATAGGTGGTCTCTGTGCTAAGGTAAGATGTACCTTGATTGAAGAAGTGAGGAACGGTAAAGATTCAGCAAGCAGGAGTTTTAGGGAATAATTATCCACGTAACAAAGAGATACGCGGTGCTGTACGTTTGTACTTACAAATCATGAACTGTTTGACATAAAAGCTGAGGTGCAGAAAGACCAGAAAAAAACAAAAATGTCCTAAATCAGTGTGAGTTGTGAAGATAAAATATCTGTACAACTCTGCCATAAAGCAGTGGAACCATTATTTCATTTTTTAAAATGCAGTTTGCACATTCTTTAAAGATGTCTGTTCTATATATATACAGCAAATCTACTTTTGAAATTATGGTATAAAAATAAGAATATCTTTGTGATTCCAGTCCCTTGCTTTTAACTCTCCTGCTGTTGAAACATTGTGATCTTTACCACTCTAGTTTCATAATCATGGTATTTTGACCAAAAGCAAGAACTTTCTGCACTGTCCTAGTTTAGTCGTTCCAGCTGACTGCGTGTTCTGATGTTGAAACCTTGTCTTTTCGTTCATCCCACTAAGGAAAAGGTTTTCTTCACCAACTGTCATCCCAGATATGTAACTGTTCCAACTGATATTGAAATATAAGGTGTAAACAGAAGGGGTCCATTTGTAACTCGGTGGTGGAAGATTTCTTGCCCTGAGACGTTTATGTAGCTCACTAAAGCCCTTTTGCAGGAGGTGTTTCCCTGCTCACCAGTCCTGTTGAGAAACAGCTGACTCAGAAGAAGTCGGCATCTCCTGGAAAGACAGCGCGCACAGGTATTTGTTCTATGGGAGTTAGAGTGTCGAACGAAGTGATTTGCTGCTTTCACCTTGATGTGGTCCAGTTAGCAAGGCCTTCTGGGTTTCAGCTGTGTGACTCACCTGAACATTCACAATCCTAGCAGTATTAACAGCAAAAAGAATAACGGGAGGATGGGCTTAACAAAGCATCCCTCTGGCTTGCTTTGCGTTCCTCATAGATCGTTAGCTCTTAGTCAGATTCTGGCGCTACTCAGTCATTCTTAGATTTGGGTAAAGATACCAAGTTGACTGCTGTGTAATAGTGAATAAAATCTTGCTCACATTACAGGGTTTTTTGGGGTTTTTTTTTTTTTTTTGCCAAAACGATAAATAACTTCATCTTTCTCGATGCATTAAAAATAAGAATATATCATAGTTTTCAACTGTTTTTCATCAGAAGCACTTGAAATTAAAAATAGTTCCTCCCAGAAATGAGGACTGATACAGGGGGCTTAATTAAAATGAAGGAGAAATTCACTGAAATTGAGCATTATTAAAAAGTATTTTAAATGTAGTACTTTTTAAATTTTCATTTGGGACATTAATTATATGACCCAAAAAGAATAATTAGCTACTAGAATTTAACAAAAACCACATTGTGTAATTTTTTTTTCTTTTATTGCCGTTAATGTTTTAGGTAACTGGCTTTTAAATTTGTTCATAAAGAGTGCTTGTTTCCCCATGCTTCATGACATATTCACATATCTAATTTGTTCAATTTGATGGGCTACAGACCCTCTTTGGATGCTAGACTTTTCTTTCTATAAACAAGCTATCTTAAACTTACTTCTTAATGATCCCCCCCCACCACCGCAGCATACTGAAATCTACAAGTGCTGTCAAAGTTCTGGTTGCCCTGACCCACCCTCTGAGAGTCCCCATATTTTCTCTTCCGAATTGAGAAACCCCGTGGCCATTGCTCTCACCGTCCTCCTGAGATGTGGCCAGAGTCGCTAGTCCCACTCTAGACCCCGTCCCTCCCAGGACCCCTGAGACCTGGGCTTACCCCCATCCCCTGAAGGGCCACCAGGGGAGTTTTGTCCCCTGCTAAGCTGGAGAACAACAGCAGTTAGCATCAATGCTCAGTATAAACAAAAGCAGAGGAGGATGTCCCCAGAAAACAGCCCTTTACAATGCACGTATGTTCACTCCTATTCACTAGAACTGTTCATCTGCTTAGCACTTTGTCAACTGGATGCAAAAATTGGGGGGCGGGGCAGGGGAAGAGAGCCTGACAGGCTGGATCAGATGTAATAAGTGAGCTGTCAGAGAGAAGTGCTTTACAGGTTTATGGGGAGCATCGTTCACAAGGAATAGTTATTTCTTCCCGCTTTCCTTGATTTACCTCTTAAAAAAGAAATACCCGTTTAAGGGTTCAGTGCTGCTGCCGTATGATTCACGGTCAAGATTTGTGCGTTTTTTCCTCCCACCAAAAATAAATGTCAGGAGCTTCGTACTTCTTGGCAAGAGAAGGTAGGAAACTGCTGAGAATCTAACATGTGGTAAGCACCACCCTGGCACGTTTAATGCGTACTTTCTTCATTTAATCCTGACAGCGACCAGATACTATTATGCCCATTTCATAAATGGGAACATTCAGGCTGAGTGACTCTCCCAAACCACGAGACAGAGACAGGAGTTGAACCCACATCTGTCTGAACCCCCAAACCCGTGATCTTACCACTAGAGACTGTGATGGTGACTGTCACCGTGCATAATAGCTTCCAGGCAGCAGGTAGACCTGAGAAGAGCCTTTGGAGTCACGCGGGCCAAGGCTTGAGTTCCAGCCTGTTACCCGCTGGCTGCAAAATCTTCATCTGTAAAATGCACATAACAGTAACTCCTGACCCAGCGCGTTGTGGGGATTAAAGGACATAACGCGCGCGCAGTATTTTGCACAGCACCTGACACGTAAATTGGGAACATGCTCGCTTCCTTTGTACAGTGTCAGATTTCCTGAACTTGGGCTCCTAGTAGAATGACTCTAGGCGGGCTGAGTGCTGTAGATGTGTGGACTGGAGTGATGATTGGCATCCCGAGTCCTTGGAAACAAAGCACCCGTGTGCCTGTGTTGCCAGCGCGCTTTACGGTACCATCTCTCCCGCCAGCACTCAGTACAGCCCTGTAGATGGCGCCTCAGAGCCGGGACATGCGGGGGAACGGGTGGGCGACGGCTCCACGTGTTTGTAGGTTTTTCAACAGAATTAAGTTGAGCTGCCTTGTGTTCTGAGACGTTTCTTTCATCTCAGATTTCTCCGGGGTTTTACCATGCTTGTTCTAACCAGAGACCATCCTGGGAAACAGTTTGAACCCCAACTGGAACTTATTATTGGAAAGCCAAGTGGGAGGGAGGACAGGGATGCCAACCAATAAAATTGAAGATAGGGTTTTTCAGTTCAATAACGTTAAAACCTAAACAAGTCCTAAAAGTTTTGGCTTTTTCGTGGCCAAGACTTGGCAACACTTTCGCTCTGAGCCTGGAGCCAGGGACTGCGTCAAGAGCGGGGGGCCCCCTCTCTCCACCTCCGCTCCGGCTTAGCCGCGGGCCCTCGGGTCCCCGCAGGTGGAATGAGGGGCAGCCATGCCCGAACCAGCCAAGGGTCGGGTGGGAAGAACTCTGTTCAGAAGCAGCGCTGCGGGCCTCGGTTCATGCCGGTGGGAATCAGGAAGTGAGCTGCTTGCGGCTCTTGGACAGTCACCCGCCCCGTGTTCCTGTCTCTTAACACGGTGTGCGGGGCCACGTTGTGGCACAGTTAGAGGGGGCTGGCTCAGATGCGGGCGCGCGGTGCCACTGGGCCCTCGGCTTCCATCCGCCGCCTGGCAGGGCAGCTGACACGCACCAGCCCCGGGCTCTGGAGGAGATGGAGGGGGACGCACACGGTGCTTTCTCCGGACAGATACCTGGCCGCCTTTCTGGGTTTGTCAGAACCCTGTGGATAGGAAGTGGGAAACTCAGCTTTGAAAATCTGCTTTTACCTTCAGGTGACTATTACCTTTTCATCAGTTCTCTAATAAGTGGGCTGTTGGAAAGAATCATTTGATGGTAATTGAAGTTTGGAGATATGACAAGCCATTGCTATTTCAAATTTTTTTCTTCTCCTTAAAATCCAGAGATAAAAATTATATTTTGGAGCTAATTAGGGCAATTTTGTAAAGAATTTTCCCCCTTTTGAGGGGAGGATGAAGGAGAGGAAGGAAGGTCACTGCTTTGCATTGGAATGGGACGGACCTGGGTTGTGTGGATTTTGGCATGTAATTAACTTCCTCAAGCCTCTTTTTGCCTCATCTGTAAAAGGGGACAATAATGTTTATTTGCAGAGTTTGCATAAGGATTCAATTAAAAGACCAGCATAGATTCTAGACCATAATAAGGACTCATTGCCTCCTCGTTTTCCTTTAATCCACAGTTAGATCAAATTCTCACCAACTGTAAATGTCACTCTTCAAAATAATTGTTCAATATGCTTAACATATTAAAAACAGTCCACATTTAAAATCCTAATACTAAGTATTTGCATTGTAGAACTGTGCAAAAATTAATTTTACTGAGTGAGGCTTTTATGTTTTCAGTTGAGAAAAGTCCATGTTTAGTGCCTCAGAGTCCTGTGGGTCTAACTGTGTTACGGGTAATTCCGCAGGATTTCCAGAAATGATGAATGTCAGTAGAAATTTCGACTTACCATTTAGTGCACAGTTCTGTGAAATCTGTAAGTTAGTAGGTGACAGGTGACGGGGTTTAGATCACACCATCTGGCAGAGGCCTTGTAAATGTGTCGTGGAATAAACCACTGTTGCAACTACGTGGCCAAGAAAGCCTTCCCACAATCAGACAGCTCAGTGTTTTAAAAAACTTAATGGCATTTGCAGTTTCTCTAAACACTCCTATTGATCAAACCTCTTTAAAAAGAAAAAGAAAAGAAAACCCCTGTAGTTATTGTAGCATAACTGACCTTTATTGCAGACGGCCCTGTTTTATTTTAAAGAGCCAGTGTTGGGAGGAACAGTTCTCAGGACTGCGGTTGTGCTTCGGGGATGAGCTCTGATGCTTCTCAGGGCTGAACCTTGGGGGGTAGTGATGAACTGCCTGTGAGACGATTCGATTACTTCCCTTATCATTAGCAATTCTTATCATTAAGTAGGCAAGGAAAGTAAAAACCCGAGATGCTCTCAAGGTGTCATCTGGACACAGTCATTTACGTACGGACGCACACTTACCCATCACAGATATCCCCACGGATAACCTTTTGCAAAACGGATCCAAAAGGGAAACTTTCGTTTTCCTTTTATTCATTCAAAAAATATTTGTAAGTACCTCCTGTGTGCCAGGCCCCGAGAGCATTCAGTGGGAGATACACATGCATCCCACCCCGACCTGTACTTCCCCCGGTGGCTCCACCCCGAAGGCCACACTAAGGCCAGTTTCTTTAGTTTCCTTTGAGAGAGATTCTGTGTGTATACAGGAGTAGATCTGTGTGTGTTTCTCACTGCTTTTTTTTTTAAATCCAAGTGATAGCATACGATAAACCTCACATCTTGGAGAGTATTCCATGTCAGTCTAACTCATTCTTCTTTTCCACTGTGGCATAGTATTCCGTTGTATGGTTGGATGAGTATTAGTACCCTGTTGCTGGACGTTTTAGTAATTCCTAGGGGTTCTTCTTTCCTTCTATTTTTGTGGCCTCGCCGTCTTTCTCCTGCCTTGCTTTTCTTCTGATGCATCGTTTCATTCCCTATCACTGCATCATTAATGATTCTGGGAGGTGGGACTCAGCACCACCTTCGTGAAGACCCCACCCTTGTATGTAATCCCCAACAGATCCGGGCAGGCATGAGCAAGTTAGCTTACTGTGCAAGGCCTTGTCTTTTCACCCCACAGACTTCTCGTGACTAGCTTGTGGTTAGTGATCATGAAGCCAGTTGATACGCTCTTCTACGCCAGCACCCACTTCTTTGAATTGCAGGGAACTGAAGGATGACTCTGTGCGGCGGGCCCCGTACTTCTCACCCAGGGCCCTGTGGTCTCAGGCCACCAGGCTGCTCACCGATCAGTGTTCTCTGTTGCCGGGACAGCTGGTTACCCTAAAGAGTTTCCTGTGCTCCTGGACCACGGTCGGCCTCCTTTTCTTTTGACTGCCATTGCTCTTTGTGTGTGATTTTATTTCCACTGTAATGGACGAACTCTTGAAGATCAGTTGAAGCACATCCACTTTTTTTTTTTTTTTGCGGTACGCGGGCCTCTCACTGCTGTGGCCTCTCCCGTTGCGGAGCACAGGCTCTGGACGCGCAGGCTCAGCGGCCATGGCTCATGGGCCCAGCTGCTCCGCGGCATGTAGGATCCTCCCGGACCGGGACACGAACCCGCGTCCCCTGCATCGGCCACCAAGGAAGGCCGAAGCACATCCACTTTACATGTATCGTAATTAGCTCCCTCCCTCGCCTTTGGAATGGCTCAGTAAAGATAGTTGGTTTCATTGCTGGAAACCTTAGCTGTCAGAAGGTTGCTTCCTTACACTTGGTCATAAAACCTAGGAAGCCCCTTCCCAGTGGAAGTCTTTGGGGACCTTGACGTGACCTTGACCACCGCTTGTTGCTTCAGCTGCATCTTCTCTTCTTTGTTATTTCTGCTCCTCATTGTGCTGGCGTCGCCATTCTCTGCCTCTGAGGGTCAGTTTTCTGTTTCTAGCTGTTCCTCTTCTCTTCACTCTAATCCCCGTCTTTTTCCCTCCTCGCATGTCTGTTTTCTTTAAAGCGACGTCTACTCCAGAGCTTGCTTGTTTCTGCCACTATTTGTGGGGTTCACGTCCCAACAGCGTCACTTACTGTCTCTCTTGTTAGTTCCTCAGGTGGTTCGTCAGTTGGCCTCACCTCTCCCCTTTATCTCAAAAGGTTTTGTTGTTGTTTGGTTTGGTTTTTCGTTTGTTTGTTTGTTTTTAAATCATGGTGCAAACCCATTTCCTTATGCTGGCAGTGGGCAAATTTTCAAAGTAATTTGGCATTGTTCAAGCTTGCTTTTAAGTTATGTTTTTTTTTTTTTTCTTTCAGCCACTGGTCACTTTATCACAAATACCACTTACAAATTAAACAAATAATTATCAGATTTCTGAGCCCATGCCTAACCCTGTTCCAGGCCCTGAAGAGGCAGATAAACACCCCTCCCTCGAGAAATTCACTCCAGGGGTGGGGGGGGCTGCGGACCATAATGAAGTCCGTGAGCACGTGTACGGGAGAAAATTAAAACAGGAAGGCGGGGCAGGGAGCTCAGAATGGGGTACAGGTTACTGAGGCGCTCAGGGAAGAGTTCATCACGAAGAGGCCGTTTGAACAAAACTTGAAGGGAATGCTGCAGCAGGTACCGGCGGTCACCTAGGGAAGCAGTCAGGGTGGTGAGAGCGCAGGCGAGGACCAGCCCCGGGGGGGCGGTTGGCGTGCCTGGAGGCGGTGCGGGTCAGAGGGCTCCCAGGAGCCGAGGGCGCCAGGCCCTGGAGGCCCCTGCGAGGACTTGGGCTCTGGCTCGGGGACGAAGAGCCGACCGCACAGACTTGAGCAAGACAAGTGACGTGTCTTGTGCTGCGATGCGTTACTGTCACGTACTATTTCAAGAGGACTTGCGGCTAATTAAGGCCAGCATAGCCTTTCTTCCAGCTCTTCTCGCTATAAATATTGTGTGCTCGATCACTTAGGAGTATGGCCTAGACAGAAATCACCCAATGTTTCTTCTTTTTTCCCTCCCTCACCCCCGATAGGTTGTGTAGATGCAAAGACCATTGTGATTGTTAGTGGAATTATTTAATAAGCCTTGTCCCTAGGCAGCCAAAAGCTTTCAATACTTTTAAGCTCTCTGCAAACTTTCACCAGTTCTGATTAGTATATTTATCAATACGTACAACTTACGTCAGTGCTTCTTGCAGAAAGATGAGATGAGGCTTAACATGAAAGACGTTTAAATTTAAAGGCTGTGAACGTAGAAGTGAAAAATGAATTAAATTATGCAGGGAGATGAGGCAAAGGTAGCATATCAATTTGGGTGACTGTTGTGAGGTGATCGACCAGTCAGTTTACCCGTGAACTTCATGGTAGCAAAGCCAAAAAGGAAAAACAACAGATGACATAATTATCCTTGTCTGATGCCCCCAGACCGTAACACGACTCTTTTCCCTCTTCCTCTAATGTAAGCTACGAAGGTAAACTGGTCCGTCAGGATATATTTCAACCTTATTCCTACTGTGCTACTATTACTCGCAGAGTGTCGTTTTTGCTGAAAACATCAATTTTCTGCTAAAATTGCCACTTCACTGACTGTAGACATGAAAATCAAGGTTGATTTTTTTTAATGTTTATTTGTCTGCTTTACCAGATTGCCAGCTACCTAAGGCAGAAATTGTACCCATTCATCTTTAGATCCTTGGTGGCCCCTAAAGAAATAGTTCTTCAGTCCTCTTCCTATGACTCCAAAACCTAACAGGCTCTGAAAACAGAAAATGTTATCAAACGTTGGGTACCAAAGCTCATTCAGAGGCAAAGCCTGAACTGAAATAAGACCCTTTAAAAACCTTCATGTTTTTCCCCCTTGTGAAGACTCACGTGTTACTCCAGAGGTGGTACTAGGTACTAGGTACTAGGTTCCCCCTTGTGAAGACTCACGTGTTACTCCAGAGGTGGTACTAGGTTTAACTAGGGGTACTCTGCCGACTCTGCTGGGTGTTAGGTAACACCTGGCGTGAGCATCTTACTACTTTCCTAAAATTTGAAAGTGTAAATTCCAAAATACATCTGGCCGCAGTGGTTTCAGAAGAGGACTCACAGGCCTGCCACATCCACTGTCTAGAATAGTGTAGGCACCTGGTAAACGCGCGTCGAAGTGCAGCTTGACGAGCACGAGGTACTTAGAAGTGGGAAGCCCCTCTGCAGCCAGGCCTTCGGAGCTTGAGGCCTCGGGGGATCAAGGCAGTGAATCGGCCCTGAGAAGCAAGAGCTGTTTCCTTAATTGTTCCTCAGAGCAGTAATCACTGCTCTTCCGTCAGCCTAATCTGGGGAATGTGAAGTGTTAGTCGCCAGTTAAAGTTGTTCCTCTTGGTGTCCTGGAAGGGGCTTTTTGTGTGATTCGTGTATTTTTTATGTTGTCTCTGTATCTTATCACTGTGTATCTTTTTGTTTTTCTTCCAACGTGCTTGTAAGGTGTCACGTCAGCTTTTTTAATACTGGTGATTTAATTGCAAAAGCACACATAAACAGTTTGGAAGGTATGAGAAGAAATCCACAAGTCACACGGGAAAACAGCCACCAAGCCAGCATTCAGGCTGGAATGCATCCACTGTGCAGAACGAATTGGCTGCCAGTGGGTCAAACTGTGTATCCTGAAATTGAGTGGAAAAGAAGTTTGATACAAGAAACATTTGTTTCGTACCAAAGATACAGTGGGAAATAGCAAGGCAGATCCAATACGGGCTTCACGCTCACAGAGCTTAATAGGGAAAGCAAGACATTTCTATGAAAGAAATAGAGTACAAGGCAGAACGTGCCAGAGGGTGGGCAGCCCGGGAGCTTGGGGGAGGGGTGGGGTCGCCCTGGCGGAATTAGGCCAGTGGAGAGGACGGACTTGTGGAATACAAGGAGGGGGAAGCCCCAGCTCTCAGGAAGCTCTGTGTTTAGTGGTAGAGATGCATAAACAGATAAATTACCGTGGAAAGTGGTGAATCATCAGTCCTGGGAGGGTGGGCAGGAGCTGACCTTCAGGCTGGGTCTTGAGGAACACGGGGTTTGCCCCCAAGGGCAGGGCTGGGTCTAGGGATGCTTCCAGGCAGAGGGAATGGTAAGATGCTTATGTGACACCAGCGTGACTTTTTATGCTGCATTGTCCTTGCAGGTGAATCAAACAGCCCTCCTGGAACGATTCAGGGTGGGAAGGGTCTGCAGGGTAAGAGTCAGTTTAGAACCATCGCTCCAAAACTTGCGCCCCGAGTCCTGGCGCCCAGAGTGGTCCCGGGCCCGGCGCCCTCCCTCTCTGACCACGCGCATCCAGGCCCCTCCCTCGGCTCGAAGGCCCTGGGGATGCCCCCCCAGAATTACGCGCTGATGCAGGTGGCCGGCCAGGAAGGGACCTTCTCTCTCGTCGCTCTGCCACACGTCGCCTCGGCTCAGCCACTCCAGAAACCCAGACTGCCTCTGCCCAAGAACCTGAAGCTGCCCATCCCCCGGTACCAACGCCCAGGACATAGCAAAGGAGCCAGAAAGAAACCGGGGTGCAGCTCCTCCGACAGGGGCTGTAGCCAAGCTCCCGCCCAAACCCAAGCGGCCCCTCCCCTGCCTGAGCACCCCGAGGCCCCGCACAAGCCCAGCCCACCCAAGCCGGCGCTGGCACCCGGCCAGGCCCCGGCCTCGCTGACCAGTGGGGGTGGCCGTGGAGACCCTGGGCCCCCAGGGACCAGCGACCACGGAGGTCGGGACCCTCCCGCCGCCCCAGCGCTGTCCACACCGGAGGAGCCCTCTGCCGAGCGGGGCCTCCCGAAGAGTTCAGGGAGAGCAGGCGTTGCAGGCAAGAAGCCCTCCAGGAAGCCTGCTGTCGCCAGGGGAGAACTTAGAGAACAGGTCGACCCTGGCAGGGCCGCGACCCATTTGTCGCCAGGCGTTATTGGAAACGCGGTTCAGGTGGTCCCTTCCATCCCCAGAGGTAAACTGCCCATCCTGCCCTACTCAAGAGCGAGGGCGTCGCAAGTTTACAAAGGCGGAGCAGCTGTGAACGTTGCGCATGTTTCTCTCCCTGGGCTCAGGGCAGCCGGTGATAAGACCTCGTCCATCCCGGAGGGCTTCTGTTCGGCCCCCCAGGTGGCCGACAGGGCACCTGCCCCACAGGCGTCGTGGCAGAGCCCCTGCGACAGGGCCTACTGTCCGGCCACCAAAGCCGACCTCAACCACAAAACAAAACCGAACAGCGGGGCAGCCAAGAGAAGAGGAAGAAAACGGAAGGTCCCGGATGAACTTCTGACATTTCAGAGTAAAAGGAGGAAATGTGTCAGTAATAAGTGTAAAGATGGCAAAGGAAGAGCCAAAGCCGAGCCCCAGGAATCCAGGGACCAAAAACCTGGGGCTGTGAAAAAATACCGCAGCATCATGCCCAAGCCTGTCCTGGTCCTGCCGGCCCTGGCTCCCCTGGCCTCGCCCGCGGCCACGCTACAGCCCCCGGCGCCCGGCAGCCGGGAGCACGCGTCGTTCAATCACTCCCTCGCCGCCCCCAAGCATCTGGGCTGCAGGCAGGACGACGGCCCCTCCCCAAAGCCCGGCCCGGCCTTTAGAAATGGGGTCTCCGGCCTCAAGAAGCCTTCGCACGGATGCCACGTGTACGAGCACGCCTTCCAGCCCAAGCAGCACCTCCGCGAGCGCGCCAACACGCACAGCGACAGCCGGCCCTACAGCTGCCGGCTCTGCCGCAAAGCCTACGTGCGGCCGGGCAGCCTGAGCGCACACGTGCGGCTGCATCACGGCGACTCCCGGCCCAGGAGGCTCGTGTGCTGCGAATTCTGCGCCAAGGTGTTCGGCCACGTCAGAGTCTACTTCGGCCACCTGAAAGAGGTGCATGGGGTGGCCGTCAGCACCGAGCCCTCCCCCTGCGAGCCGCAGCCGCAGCCGGGGGACTTGCTGAGGACCAGGGAGCAGACTGCCCGAGGGATGGAGGGACCGGTGGACAGGTGAGTGTGGGGATGCTTCGGAATTGAGGTCAGGGCCAGATTCCACATGCAGCAAGGTGGGTTTGGAAGACCCTCCCCCAGGTTAAGATTTCATAAGGGAGCTGCCACCTCTTCCCTCTGTTCTGTGAAGAGTGGCCACATTCCTCTCTGGTCTCTGATCATTAGTGATTTTTGATGACTCCGCCTTCTACGAGCCAGGACACAGAGGTCCCTTTGAGGGACGCTGGGGACAGTTGGGCAAGAGATTGATTTTGCATCTGAAATATGAAAGAGTAACTTAGTGTCTATAGTTCTGGTGCTTCCGAGAAGTAATGTTCTCCAAACTCTTGGCCACAGAATGTATACCCAAAGAGCACCATTTAGCCCAGAACACGGCGTGGCAGGTGGCGGGGACTCAGCGCGGCTCTGCTGCACGGACCAGCCCCCGGGTGCGGGCCTGAGGCGCAGCACTTGCCCTGTTTCCCCGTCAGGCGGGGTTTACCGTCTCCTGTGTCCTTGTCTGTTCAGCGCTGCTTCCCAGCACCGTAAACGAGCCAGCTGAGTAATCTGAAAGACTGCCAGGCGGGTCTGAGAGTTGGAGTAAACCAGGGAAACGCCCTGGTCTGTCCACCTTGCTCTAGGTGATGGGGCGGAGGTTGCGCTGAAGGGAATGCTCGTCAGCACCGTGAAACTTAAACATTTTCCAGCACTTGAGATCCTCGGCCCCTGACCGTTCCCAGTTGTCCTAATGGTTCTAAATCCTTTCTGTTCAATTTCAGCTTGGTCTGTCATATTCATTAAAAATAAGTTACGCCTGTCCTGTTTCCTCCCGGCCTTTCTGGGGGTTTCTCTGTGTCTCTGTAGGCATTTCTGCCCCTTTTCCTGAGGTACATAGCGGCCTCCCCAAAGAAACCTCACTTCTTAATTGTTGAACGGAGTCCATGCTGAGTTTTAGCTAAGGTGTCCAGCCTGCACTGGGTGCTCAGGGAGAAGGAGGGCCCTGGGGGGCGGGGGGACAGTCGCCTCAGCTGGACCCAGCGAGTTCCTGCCGCTCTCCTGGTGCTCACGTCTGTTGCCATGGTAACCGAAGAACAGGTGGCTCCCGGGGGAGCCTCCTTCCGACGTGGACCCTGCGGGCGTGGGAAGTGTGAGGCCCCAGGCAGCACTGGCCTTGGCCTTCACGGTGGCCTCTGCCTCCCACGCGCTCTCTGCTTGCCCCTCCTTCGGCCCCTCCTCGGTGAGTGTGTCTGAGATCCCCGAAGGCCAGGAGCTGTAAGGAGAAGTTCCGCTTGTATTCTTCCATGAGATCTGATACACACTCTTTCCCCCCTTTCCAGGGAGACCAAGTCCAGCCTGGAAGAAGACCTCCTTCTAAACCAGGCTGATGAGGTCAAATTCCAGATCAGATGTGGCCGCTGTCAGATCACTGCCCAGTCTTTTGCTGAAATCAAGTTCCACCTGCTTTACGTTCATGGAGAGGAAATCCAGGGCCAGTTGCAAGAGGAGCTCTCACCCTCCCCAGGAAGCAGGGGAGCTCAGGGAGAACTGGTTCAACAGGCTGCTCCTTTCTGGAAACATCCTGAGAGAAGAAAGCAGCTTAAGCACCGTCCCTTGGACGGGGAGCTCTGTGCAGTCCCCAGACTGAAAAAGCAGCTCTACCTCCGTCATCAGAATGAGGTGGAGATACTTGCGAAACGTGAAGGAGCCCAGCCAGGACCCAGTGAGCCCGGAGGACACCCCCAGGGCCCCGAGGGTCCCGGCCCCGACGCTGCCCTCTCCCCGCCCCGGCCTGGCTTTCGCTGCGTCCTTTGTGCACAGATGCTGGGAAGGAAGGAAGAGCTGCTCCTGCATTGGGAAGAGCGCCACAAGTGCGAGGACCCTCTGAAACTCTGGACGGTTCTCAGCACGCTCTCCAGCCAGGGAGTCATCGAACCTTCCAGCGAGACCGGAAAATGAGACAGGGAGCCGGGGGGTAAGGGGAGGTTTTCTCTCCGCTTCCTCTGTTCCATGGTGGTGCTTAATACCAAAAATCAAGCAGGTTAGGATCAGCTTTAATGAGCACAGTGAGTTTTGTACAGTTTTATTTTATTATGAAATATATATGTATGGGGCTTCCCTGGTGGCGCAGTGGTTGAGAGTCCGCCTGTCGATGCAGGGGGCGCAGGTTCGTGCCCCAGTCCGGGAAGATCCCACATGCCGCGGAGCGGCTGGGCCCGTGAGCCATGGCCGCTGAGCCTGCGCGTCCGGAGCCTGTGCTCCGCAACGGGAGAGGCCACAGCAGTGAGAGGCCCGTGTACCGCAAAAAAAACAAAACAAAAAATATATATATATACACACACACACACATATATATGTACATATGCCCTTGATCCATATTTTTCTAACATAATGCAGTTTTATTTTAAAATTCTATGTCCTGTTAGTATCTGAGACTTTATTTCAGATTCAATAAAAAGATAAATTTGCAGATTGAAATGTAGAGTATTATAGGCTATTCTTCAAGTACGGTTTTTAGTAAAAACACGTGTTTGAGTTATTTCCTGTCTGTGTGCGTGTATGTGTCCTTTTGTTCACATGTTTTCTGTTTAAGTAGGTCGACAAATGTGGTAAATGTCCAGGTGACAACATCATTTCTGTCTCAACCCTGGCCTATTGTTGATCTTTATCAGATTCTCTAGTTTGTTTGAATATGCCGTAGAGCAGCACCTTAAACAAGGTTCTCATCTGTCATAACTGGAAGTCCGTGTTTTCAGGACTTTGATTTTTTTTAATTCATTTTCTTAAGTGCACATCCGTTGAAGCTTAGATGCTATAAGTCTGATACCTGTAGTGTTCCCGTCAAAGTCATCAGCCATTTCTTAGTACTTCAGCTAATAGAAAAACCACTTTTTTGTTAAAAAGTTATTTTCAAAAAGTCTTTTGAGTCAGAAAATTTACAACCTGGAGAGTGAACTGGGTAGTTCAGCCCAGATGTCAGGTGTCTCAGCGGCCTTTCCTCTTCCCCAGTAACTTCAGAGGGCTGTCACTGGCTGATCAATTTTAGATGCAACTGTGCCTTTCAAGCCCGGGTCCTCTTTGAAAGTCAGGAGTAAATGATTGCCTGTTAAATTCTTGGGAAATTACCTCGAATCAGAAATGTTGCCATTTGAAGTTTCTGGCCATCCTGGCTGCAAAATCGTTTTCTCGGAATGAGGGAGTCTGAACACTTCAAGCCACTCGGGTCCCGGGCTTTGGTTGAAAGCGCCGTGCACGTGGCCAGCCCTGTTCCGGAAGCTGGGCCCGGGCATCGTCATAACATTTTTCTGTGTTAAAGGAAGTTACCTAAACGGAGGAAGACCTAAGTTCTAACTGATGAGCTAGCGGGTCTTAAATCATCTTTCTGAATGTCTCGTTTTAAAACCAAGTGTTCATAAGTACAATTTGGTTCAAATAGCGCAAAAAAAGGAAAACTCAATCCTTGGCTTTTTTGCAAATAGTTTTATAAATTTGAGAATAAGAAGGTGGGATAGAAATCTCGGACAGATTCTGTGTGGTTCATCAGTCGATCACACTGCACCCAATCTCAGAGAGATACTATCAGACCTCCACTGTGTGAATAGTTTTAGAACTCGGCTAGTCACGGAACAGCTTTACCGTTCAGCGCAGCATCTAGTTTGTTTTGGGAAGAGTGGTCTCGGAGACACTAACAAATGAGAGCTACCACGAATGCTACTTGAGTTCAAGCCATGAAACTTGACTTGAACTCTAAAGTGCTTCTTAGACCCCTCTGTCTTCAGATGCTAAGCAGTATTTCTGAAATCCTGGCCAAGAAGGCCTCGGGCAGAGGAGCGGGTCCGGTTGGAGACAAAGGTGTGGGGGGCAGAGTGCATCCACCCCGCACGTAGAGGAGAGTCCGAAGTCCCCGAGGTTGCGAGGACTCTCCCCTGTGGCCCATGTTTAATCCCATATTCTTGCAGTGAGAACAAGACAGCGAGGGCTCAGGTAGCCTCTGGAAAGAAATAGAGGGTTAGGATGGGCCAAGAGCAAAGCTGGGGAGATGCAGTTGGCTCTTCACGAAGCGCTCTGCCTGGGTCCCCTTCTCAGGACGCTCCCTGCGTTTCTCCAGGAGCAGCCCAGTGCCACCTAGGTCAGGGAGTTTCTGGTCCTTAATGACGACGCTTCTTCAGTGGGAATGCTGCAAAAAGGGACTCCGACTGGGGAGGTGGATAAAAGGGAATCGTTCAGCTAAAGAACTTCGGGAACAGCTCAAGTTGATTCCCCGGGGGGTCTTGCTTGCCAATCCTTCCGTGGGCGCAGACGTCCCAGCCTACGTAGGTGACCCACAGGCAGTGACGTGTACAAGGAGGTGCTGTGAGGCTTACTGCCCGTGAGTTGGCTTTCGAGGCCCCATTCTCCCACCGGTAAGATGGGAGCCGTGACACCCCCCCACCAAAGCATCTGTCGTGAATGGTCGATGCCACACAAATAGAGCGTGGGGCACACTTGGGCCACGGAGTAACTGGGGGCTGTTATTTATTATACCTTTGGGCAGACTTGCAAGAAGAGGTATGTGGTGCCGTAGAAGGGTAACTTAAAACAGCTCAGGTCGGCCTCACGTCCAGAATTCAAGGATAAAACCTCTGCGGAGAACCACAGACATTTGCATCTTTGCATAAAAAGTGTATTTTAATTTTTAAATAAACTGGGGTTGGGATCACATGGAGTTTGGCGTCTATTTAGTCAATACAAGAGGTAAAATTCACTAGATGATCTCTGTTCTCAGTTCCACTGTGGGCCACGAATCCCTCCCCGGGGCTGCCCTCCGCGGCCTCTGCTGGCCCTGGTCACAGCGCCCGCCCCAGTGTCCTGAACCTCACAGTGGGCTTGTCTGTTTCCCACACTGGACCATAAGCCTTTTGAGGGCAGGGACTGTGTCTTTGCTCAGCACACAGCCCCAGAGGATCCAGCCCCTGACAAGGAACAGTGTACAATATTTGTTGAAAAAATAGATACGTGAGCAAAAAACACATAAAATTGTCCCTTTCCCTTTCTATGAATAAATCCAGCTTCAGGAGCTCCCCACCTTAGAGCTAGGAAGGCACGGAGGCAGATTTGGTCTTAAGTGCAGCACGTCCATTTCACTGCATGTCTTTTGCTTCTCGGCAAGTTGTCCCAGAGCCAGAAAAATGAGGGGTTTTTTGTTTTTTTTTTTCTTTTTCTTTTGGCCCTAAATTATTTCTGAAAGTTACAGCATTTTAGATTTGTATTGTTTCATTAGCTGTCACTTTTATTCACGACCCCTTTCGTTTCTCTCTCTTTCTCTGGACCTCTTCCTGCTGGAGCTTGACCGTTCCTCTCATATGGAAAGTTGTCTGTCCATCAGCACGCCATAAATAATCCAACCTGCGTGCATTCCACTGTCTGCCCTAGCTCCATGCTCCTTCCCACCCCCCAGCTGCCCCGCTCCAGTTTTCTGTGGCCCCAGTGACATGATCGTTGGCAATAAATGCTCAGCTCCATTTATTTACTGGAATTCTCAGATCTGGACCAGTTTGCTCCATTCAAGCTGCTGACGTGTTTTGTTAGGTACACATTCTGTAGAATCTCCCCTTTGTGCTGAGCTCGGAGGAAAGGGCCCCGGTAAGGATGAACTGGATTTAACAGGAATTTAGCTTCAACTTTATATGGACTTGCCTAACGTCAGGCAGTCCGCAACTTATGGGACTTGGGGTCCAATACATATCTGAACCATATTCACCTCTCCAGGGATGCTCCTTTTGGAGGTGAAATGTTTATTGTATCTCATATTTGGTCACGGTCATGGTTATCCCCATAATAAAACTATAACCGTGGTTTTGCAAGCATATTTTAAACTTGTGTTTAGGATGTTAGCTAAGTAGTACATCACATCTTCCGTGCTCTGAAGTGTGAGAATGTTTCAGTGTGTTGCCTTAACCCTAGGAGAAGATCCAGGGTCTACTGAAGGAGACCAAATGTGACACTTGGTCTGATTTTGATGTGAAGCTAAACAGGTTTGGGATTTTTTTTTTTTTTCAGTGAAACTTGCTCACATGTTCAAAATCGCCCACCACGCCTTGGTCAGCTTAGCCATAAAGAATTCACCTATAATAGGATGGCAGTACTTGCCTCTCTCAGTACATTCCACAAACAAAATTGCAAGCGATTAGCATCACAATAGATCATGTCTTGATAAATCAGCCACTAAGTGCTACTCAAAAAAATGAAAGATTTTACCTTCTGTCATTAAGTAGGAATTTAATCTCCAGTCAGGTGTGGCAAAGAGACTGCCCACCGGGTGTTCTAAGGGCATTTGCAGAAACAGCAATGAACTTGATCTGATTATTGCCTGAGTTGTCATGCAGACCTTACCACAAAAATTTGGCCACGGAGGAGATCCAGGGGCTCAAACATACGAGCTGCAGGACCCTCCCTAAGCTCTGGCTATTTCCGGAAGTCATTGCTAAGTGTGTGCTCTTATGAAACTAATACACTGCCTTTCCCCAGTCTCATCCAAATTAAAGCACAGTGAAATTTTTCCTAAGACATTCATTGAACCAAGCCTTTTTGACAATGGTCACAACTGAGGAAAGTTGAAATATCCAGGAAGACTTAAGTCCTTTGAATGGTGTTTATTCTTTCTTGAAGTGAGGGGTGGGTAGGGCCAGCACGAGGGCAGCAGTGCCACGTCAAGACACGGCATGAGGAACTTTCCGATGATGAAAGGAAAGGCCCAGTGGGGTGCCGTAGGGTAGTGGCGAGCCTGGGTCTAGGGTCCAGGCAGCAGAATGGGATTAATAGTTTGGCACCACCTCCGTGGAACAAGCCAAATGTGACCATTTCTATCAAAATCTTTTTAAAATGCACAGACGTTTTGACCCAGGAACTCCACTTCCAGGAATCTGGCCTATAGATATTACTGCACGAGTTCACAGACAGATGTGGACAAAGAAAGGCGCCTGCCGTATCAGGAAACAAAGGATGTTGCAGCCGTCAAGCTGTCAGCCACTGCAGCCGCCCCAGACTGTGCACCCAGAGCGGATTCGGGATGGAGACACCCAGGATGCCGGCCCCAGATAGCTAAGGTGCATATCAAAGGAATCATTTCAGTGAGCCCAGACCCTTGCGTCTTCCCATACACAGAAAATTGCTAAATTCATTAACTTGAGATGTCTGGTTTTCTTTAATTAACAGTCATCATTCGATGTTCTGATGACCTGGGTTTTTTTTGCAAAAACTCCTATATATCCTGGCTTCTCCCTTCCGGTCCCTCCAAGCAATCTGAGAGCCTCTCTCCCAGGCCTAAGTGCTTAGTATGTCCACCACATAAAACGTAATTCTCAACTTCAGGGTTGTGGGTTTTTTTCAGTCGACACATATGTGAGGATGTTCAGTGCAGCATTGTTTATAAGACTGAACACAAATTCAAGTATCCGTCAGAGCCGGTTTAAAGAAGCTTCAGTGCTCCAGGGGACGGAATACCGTGCTGCAGGAGAAGAGATGGGAGTTGCACCTCATGTGCTGAAATCTGTACTGTGTGCAGGAAGCAAGATGCAGAGCATGTACGGTGTGCTGTCATGTGAAAAAGGAGGAAGGAAGGGTGGGCGAGAAGGGGTCGGTGTGTGCTTGTAACATGCATAGTTTTCCCGGAAGGGGGCTTCAGGAAAGGGGTACCAGGAGATGGCAAAGCGGGACACTTACTGTTGCGTTATTGGAATGTTTGGCTGCATTTTATTTATTGTTTTTGGGTTGCAAAATGTCTTCGCCGGATTAAGCAGTAGCTGGGCTGCCGTCGTTCGGGAAGCCCTCGGCAACGCTGTGAAGGAAGGAGAAGTCGTCTGACCCCTTGAGCTTGAGCCCCTGCTGCCTGACAGTACCGCACCACAGCCCACAGGTACAAAAGTTTCATTTCGTAAAAATAATACAGTCTACATAATCATGCACTTTGCATCTTGAATGCTCTAATTTCTCCTTTTAATTCTGGCTCCCTCGCACTAAATTTATTTCATGACCCACCAGTGAGGCCCCAATCTGAACTAGACTGCTACAGCCGTCAGACTTGTCACCCTCCCTGTCCCTCTGTGGCCTCCCTGGGCTGTCTGTCAACCCAGGCCCTCCAGTCCCTGCCGTCAGGGCCTGAAGGAGCACCGCCTCTCTCCCCAGATTTTCATTTTATAGGCCTTCTGAAGGGTGGCCTCAAGCCAAAGGGGTGACTAATGCTGGCAAGTTCTGAAGCCCTGTGGCCACTAAGAAGGCCTTTTGGTGCCTCAGTGATGCCCTGGGGGGCTCCTGAGTGCCCTTTGGAAAAGAGTGAAGGTCCCTTAGGAACCCAGAGGCATCGCCACCTGGCCCAGGCTCACCCTGAAAAGCTCTTCCAAAGTTTCAGTTGACCAGAGCTACTGACTCTGGGTTTGGGCTGGGTTTGAAATCGTCTCTCATTTCTCATCCTAATTCAAATAAAATGGTGCAGCAGAAATCTGGTCCTCTGAAGAAGATGCAGATTCTGACGGCATTGGAACCTACTGGAACCAACAGCCTTCCTCTCCCCTCTGCCCTCTCCTCCTCTCCTCGCCTGTGCTAAGAAGCCCACATCGGGCCAGGTTTTCTGAGGATGTGGGTATGACCCCCTCCTTCTCGTCCTCCTGGCCTCACTGTCCTGTCAGATGTTCTGCCGTTTTGCCAGGCCTGCGGTATGACTGGGTCACAAGGGTAGAACGTGGCCGAAGAAAGGGCCACTTAGACTCCAAAATGATCTGTATCCTTCCACCATCTCCAGGGAGGGAGGCTGAAATTAGACCAAGTCTCTCACGGATGCGAACAAACTCCCACCCCTCCCATGTCCAATAGCCGGTGCTGCCGTGAACACAAAGTCTGTCTGTCACGCAGCTGTCGCTTGGCCCAGAGCACTCAAAGTTAACACCTAGTTAATCACATTCTCCTGTGTGTATTCCTCGGAGGGCCCTCTCTCGCAATTTTCATGTGTTGGCTTAAATAAAATCTGTCTGGTTCCCCTTTTCATAGCAGCTTAAATCTGTCCCAAGTTGCCCAAAAAAGTGTTTATGGAACTACTCACGGGTCCTCCAGGGAGATTTCCCAATCAACACACATGCGTGAGTGCCCAGCTCATGCGGAGACCCACACCCTAGCCCACTTGGGGCCCCCCGGCTGGAAAGCCAGCCCAGCACAGAGCACCACTGGTCTGAGAAGATCCTCCGCACTTCCGGTCACATGGGGTTACCCAGGAGATGCTGTTGCCCAGCTGTACTTTTCCGTTTGCACATAGACGGGAGCATAGGACTCTTTCATTGACAGTAAGAGGCAGTAGGAGAGAAGGAAATTGGCTGTGATCGGATGTTTTCATTTTGCTTTGATTTTCATCAGTGCCCTGAAAACACTATTTCAAACATCTTCATCATCTCATACGGAAAATAATAACCTCAGTGGTATTTGTTAACTCGGAGGGCCCTTATTATCGAAGAGGGCAATCTTATGCCAGTTTCACAAAGGACTCGTGCTTTTCTGGGTCCGGTGGGATTCACTGGGGATTTCAGTCCACTCACAACTGGGAAAATTTCCCCATTATAAAATCCATTGCCAAAATGGACACCAATTGGCCTCCTGGTTGACAATCCCAGAAGTGAAGTTTCTGGGCTCCAAAACGAAGCGATTTGCTCAAGAGTTGAGACAGTAGCAGGAAATCATGCTGTCTTGACCCAAGGTTTGCTCTCTGCTGAGGATAACGGAGAGTTTGGGGCTGCAGGGCCATCAGTGTCACAAGTAATCCATTCAGAAATCGCGAAAGGCCTTCTACTATTAACAAGGAATTTAAAACAGTTTCAGCCGGACTTAAGCATACTTGGGCATTAATAGTCTTTTAACTTAGTGGGAAAAAACCACTGCGACTTAGTTGGTGGTGAAGCTGATGGAGGGGGAAGATGAAAGAGCTACTTCTCCTGAAGTGGGCGTGTTTGACCAAATTTCAGGAAAACAGCCTAATGGCTCTCTTTCTACGCCTTGTGGCTGAAGGTGTGATTTGCGTGGACCACATCAGTCTCAGGTAGAGTGAATTGGCTCGCTGCGCTGTGAGGTTGGCATTAAACCTTTCACACCCGGGCCTTCCCCGGCGGTCCAGTGGTTAAGACGCCGCGCTTCCAGGCAGGGGGCGCGGGTTCAATCCCCGGTCGGGGGGCTTGGATCCCGCCTGCAGTATGGCATGGCCAAAAAAATAAAAACTAAACGTTTCACAGCGGGCAGCCCTACGGTCCAAACTGCAGCCCATCTAGCTGAGAGCGGCCCGTTTCCTAAGTGCAGCCCGTCCAGCCGGCAGCAAGCTTATCCCAATATTTTGTCACATTCAACAACATCCTCGAGAAAATGGCCTAAATGGACATTCTTTTAGAAGGCCAGAAAAATAAGATCAACAACCACTGAAAAGTCTGTGGAATCTGAAGCATGTAGAAATCGCCCCCCGGACCCCATGGGCTGTATTATTTCCCCCTTTTAAACCAATATTTATCATATAACCGCGGTTTTACAGCCAAGCCATCCTGAACATGTCCCGTCCAGGGAACACGGGTGGAAATGACCCGCCCCCCCGGCTCTGAGACCCCGGCCTTGGAGCTGAGCCCCTCCCGCCCCCAGCCCTGCTCTCTCCCCTGCAGGGCGGGGCTGCCTCCCCCGCCCCCCCCAGGCTCTGCTCTGCTGGCCCCGCCTCTCCATCCGTGCGCCCGTGGTCCACGTGGCCACTCACGTGGTCACTCGCAATGGGCCCGTTCCCGCGGAGGTCGCGGGAGGCTTCCTCTGCTTCCTCCTCAGACGGGGACACGCTTTTTTACGGGGCCCCGAACTGGGAGGCAGCCCTCCATTTCTCCCAGTGAGCACTTATTCTTTGTTTAGTCTCCCTTTCTGCCCGCCCTTGAGTCAAGCCTGGGGGAAGGCGCTGGGAGCCAACCCAGAAGCCCCCCAGCGGGCTCTGCTCCCGCCTTCATCACTTCTGGGTGGGCCCTCTGCACCCGCAGCTGCGGCCTGGGGGGTCGCCAACAGCGGAGTCCGCCCCCTGGCAGGCTCGCCCTCACCCCGCCTCCCAAGCCCACCCCCAGTGCGGGGGAGGGGGGGACCGGACACCCCGAGGGCCTGGCAGCAGCTGCTCCCGTCCCGTTCCAAAGCCTGCTTCTACTGCCTCGGCTTGGGATTCACGCAGATGGGCGTGGAGTGGAGTCCCGTCTTCCTGGGTGAGTTTGTTGACTGAAAAAAAAAAAGCACAGCCTGAAAGTTGCCAGTTCAGGAGTCTTACTGAGGACTCTAGCCTGGGGATCAGCCTCTGAGATCGCTCTGAGGGACTGTTCCAAAGAGGTAAGGGAGGATATATAGGAGGTTTTGCTGAAAAAAAAAAAAAAATGTAGTCCAACATCAAAAGATGACTGTTAATCACAAGGACAGACATCTGAGGTTAGTGATTTGAGTGCTTTTCTGTGTATGGGAAGAGGCAAGAGTCTGGGCTCATTGAAATGATTCCTTTCGTAGCATCTTCCTAGGGCCAGCATCTGACCTTCACCCTCCTGAGTGCCCCCCACCAGGGGGCAGCTGCAGTAGCTGATAGCTTGGGGGTGGGCAGCATTCACTGTTTACCGGAAGGGCAGACAACATTCTTTGTCCGGAAGTTCTCACCTCCCCAAGGAAGGCTAAAATCCTCAACTGTCAAACCTACCTTTCTAGCCCAAGAAGCACAGTTCGCTGGGTTTTGTGAACCAATGCTATCAAGTGATATATACAAAGTGCAAGTGACAAGGTACCACAGGCACAGAACATATGCACAACGCAGGTTTTCAGGACGTTGAATTAAGAGAGAGGGGGCTGAAGAACGAGACTTCAAAGGAAGCATTGAACCCGCACCTTCCCAGAGTGAAGTGGGGACGGGTGGTTTCCAGAATACAGGCCCAGATGGGCATTTGAGTGGTGTCCTCTCACTGGATCACCTGCTCTGGCTCTAGGGGCATCGGAGGGCCACTTCTGGTAAATGAAAAGTAGGCATGTGGAGACTCTGATGAATGTCTTCATTGGAATCATACTGCTGTGGAGGTCGAGGAAACCCGCGGAAGATTCTGCTTTCCTAAGTAAGCTGTGCTTCTCAAGTTCAAGGTGCTGTTTCTTTCATGAAACTTGATTAGCAACTAATTAAACGGAGGAAGGACCGTCCACAGCACAGGTGACCAACAGGGTTCCCGCTGCAGACAGGTCGAAGCAGTTGAATGTGTGAAGCCCACTGTTTGTGTGTTTCCGGGGCTGTGAAAGTGATGGCCTGGCTAAGCAACAAAAAACACAACCCTTGAACACCACGGCCAAGGCCCACCCTTCTATAAAACATGTGCTCTCTTCTCCGAAGCAGGGAGCATCACCAACTCAAAAAGCAAGCCCAGGACCGGTTTCTTCTGAGGAGGGGAGCAGAGTACGGCCCACCGACAATGGCCGATTGTGATTTATTAGTGGAGGGAAATTCGGAATTGAACTTCACCGTTGGGATTTACTTGCATTTGAAAGCGATGCAGTTAGCGGTCCATCTTTCAACACTGAAAGTATTTTGTCCACTTTTCTATCCTTCTGATGAATTAAGGGCTTATGAAAGGTGAGGGGTGGAAAACATTAGCAGCTGAAGCTCTTAGTGGATCTGCTTGCCAGTTCAGGCTGGATGGAAAAACACAGGGGCCAATTTTACATTGTTTCCCCACCAATTCCCATCAGCCGTGAACTATGATGCTTTCCTGCGTCTGCAGTGAGTGGATAATAAGAGTTCCCGGTCCTCCGGTTCTCCAAGCTGTTTTGAACGAGGTCTGCTAATTGAATTCAGTTGTTTGCAGTTTTAAATGTTCCGTATTTTCCACAGAGCAAGAATGTATTAAACTCATTTCATCTGTCATCCAAGAAGAATTGGAGCCTGCATTTTTATTACCAACTGATTCGTGTTCACCTTCATCCTCGAATTTTTTCTGAAATGTTTACGATGTAATTAAAAACAATCAAGTCAAATTATCTATTTGAATTGGTCCCTTTGGGGGGAGATGAAGGAGCAGGAAAGGTGCCTGCGATGACATCATTTTGCCTCGTTGCCTTCTCACACAGAAATACATCATGTAATCTGGTCACCGAGAGCATTCTGTAATGTCACTGCTGATTTAACAATTACAGAATATTGTAATTAAACGTTCAAATGCTCTCGTACATTTTCCCATTAACAAATGATCCTGGAACTTGATTCATTTCAGTGTTTAGAAAGGTCCTGGATTTGGCAATGTTGCTTCCTGCCACGCACACCTCCAGGGAAAACTATGATCTGAATCCTGAAGTCGGACCCAATTAAACTCTTGCATCTTCCCCACTGTGGCCGTAAGACGAACCACTTTTTCAATCATGGCTCAGACAGGCTTGTCAGGTTTCTAGGGCTCCGCATGCCTACTGCCAGCCTCGAAAAAGCATTCCCTGGGAACAGTCTCATAATAGGGAAGAAAAATGATAAATCCACAAAGGCAGGAGCCACAATGCACGATGCTGGGCACAGTGCTGACTAAACATCGGGGCAGCTGGACCTGGTTAGGAGCCCGGCTGCTGGCACAAGAGTTTGCTGCTTTGCTGGGCATAAAGAGGTAGGTAGCTGAGACATCGTAGAACAGAAAATGAAACTTCTGTATTGAAACGTCAGAAGAGGAGAAAGGCTTACAACCCAATTTGCCTTGGGGCTGACTAATTACAGGGGCAAATCCTTAGATAAGATGTCACATAGGAAATTAGCAAAGCAGGAGCCATCGATCATGTCTCCTTAATTTTAAAGTTAGTTTTAACGATTCCCCAGACAATGGACAGAAATCACGGTTCATGACTTGAGTTTCTCCTCCAGAGAGTTGAATGTTGGGTAACGTTGCTCCATCTGACTTTTCCCCTGGCTTTGGTATTAAATAAACAAACACCACCAACAACGAAAACCTTGCGGCTAATTAAGATCAAGCAAATGAGTTGTCAAAAGAAAACTACCTTCTCTTCCTGGGAGGATGGTTGCCAGTCTGTTTTGCTTTGGAGGATTTGGACAGCTCTGCCCTGCTGGGCATTAAATACAAACCTCAGATTTGCTGCAAAGAATGTTGTTTTTAAGAAGGAGATTGGGGAATTCGCTGGCGGTTCAGTGGTTAGGACTCTGCGCTTTCACTGCCGAGGGTGCGGGTTCAATCCCTGGTCAGGGAATTAAGATCCCACCAGCTGCAGGCGGCCGGAAAAAAAAAAAAAAAAAAAAAAGATGTTTTTTGCATTTTCCTCTCTGACCTAAAGCAGGAGGTCTCTGGCGTGTAATATAGATGCCAACCTCTTTTATCACTTAATTTATAAAGCCATGGGACATTAGGTTCACAGGGTCAGAGGCGAGGACCAGGGCACCAGGCCATCGTGATGAGGACTGCGGGACCCTGAGCCCCTCACCAGTGCTGACACCCAGCGCCTGTACCCCGTGGAGTTGCTTCATCAGTATCAGCTCTGCTTAACCTGCCCCTTCTTTTTTCTCCTGCTGCCCATGCATTAGTACATCTTTAAGATGAGCCCAAATCCTTCTATACGTTTCCCCAAAGTTCAGCAAAGAGTGGTAGTTTTTTAAATGTGATCTGAGCAATAATTAGCTAATGCTTTCTCATTCATGCTGGTTCATTATTAGCCAAGCAGAGCACGGCAGCCCATCCTTCGTGTTTCGAGGGATGTTACATTTGATGTCACAATCCTTCTCAAGGCGCTCGCCTTCCAGGTAGCCTCCAGCACCACCACCCTGGGGTCAGAAGGGAGGTGGCCGCAGGTGTTCCGCACTGAGCAGAGCCAGCCTGGACAGGTCTGGAGCTGGACAGGCCGTGCTGTCCTCCCCATGTCTGAGCAGAGCCAGCCTGGACAGGTCTGGAGCTGGACAGGCCGTGCTGTCCTCCCCCATGTCTGAGCTATGGTGTAGGAACATTCCAGAGTGTCCACCAGCCGTGCACTGGGGTCTGAACAGAGACTGCAGTAGCACCCAACAGCCCGGGGCAGGACACAGACCATTACCCATCCACCAGGAGGGCACGGCCGGGGCATGCGGGAAAGGAAGTCGGGAGAGGCCCCGAGGGCCAGCCGGGCTGCCCAAGGCACGTGCGGAAGCTTTGCTTCTGCAGATTTTGTTCCCGGACTGGATGTTTGCAGCACCTCCAAACGGGAAGCGGCTCAGGCCACCCCACAGCCTGGAGAGCTAGGTGGACCCAACACCTGAAGCACTCGTTAAGCCCGCCCCAGTCAGCTCCTGACCTGCCAGCCACAGGTGCCATGGGGCAGAGGCTCTTCGGGGCGCCATGGGCGGGGCAGAGTTGGATGGAAGGGGTCAGAGGGTGTGGAAGAGGAAGAAAGGGGGCGGAGAAGCTGAGGGTCTCCAGCGGAAAGGGTTAGGAAGGCCTGAAGGAAAAGGCCGGTTTGGAAGGAGGCCAGCACAGAAGGACCCTTCAAAGCCCGAGGGGCTGGTCCAGGCCAGGTCCCAGGACCCAGTCTCCTGCAGCTCCTCGGCCTGCAGGGATAGCCAAGGCGAGCTCTGCCGGACTCAACGCTGTTTTCTGGAATGAGGGACGCTTGAGCTAAGCCCGGTCTCCATCTTAGTGCTTCGGGGGAAATCCCATTAGAACTTCTGAAGCGCAGTGGGATTTGTGGCTGGAGAGGGCTGGGTCCATGCGGGTTGATCTGTTTGGTGCACCTGCACCTCCCCCCTCCCCAGCCAGCCGCCAGCCAGCCCCTGCTGAAAAGCCCTGAGCTGGGCTGAAACACGCCCTGCTGGAGACGGTGGAGGTAAAACAGAATTTAAAGCAGTGCATTCTACCGGGCAACCTTATCTGGCTTAACTGCTCTGCGTTTTCAGCTGTGTGTGGATGTGAAGGGTAATTACCATCGCATGTTACCTGAGATTACAAGGTTGTGTTCCAACTAATGACACCACGAGAACCAAGCGGTTGTTAATATTTAATCAGTCTGTGGGCTTAACAATTGGGTCAATGAGGTATGTAATTACGTAATTATAAAAGACATTTCAGATAGGAATGGCTGGTACTGGTATTAATACCAAAGGTGAGAGCTGGTAGAAATACCCCACCAGGTCGTTTCAGAAATATCACCAAAGAAGGACCTTCGAGGGGAGGGTATCCCTTAGAAAACGATGAGCACAGATGGAAGATCGTTTCCAGCACGTGGACTTCTTCTCTTCTTTCAGGCCCCCATATGGAACATCAGGCCAGATGTTTTACTGACGTCACAGATAACGATCACTGCAGTATTTAAATGGACCCCAAGAGAAAAGCTCCAGAATTTTCTTAATTGCATTCTAAAGGTGAGCGATGTTTAGTGGCTATAGGTGCTGGTGGATTTTTGCTTCTTTGTTTATTTTTTATTTTTGGTTGGCATTCAGGAGAGACTGACCAAAAATCGGGCAGTGAAGCCCCGTGCCACCTTCCTGGGGCTGCAGCTCCCCACCCTGGGTGGCACCTGTCTGCTAAGGGAGCAGCCCACATTGTCTCTGCTGGGAGATGCTGCTGGCATCCCTGTGCTCTACCTGGGGTTCCAGTTTCTCTCTGGTGCTCGTGGCTCCTCAGTGGAAAATGCCATTTCTAACCGGGGGGCTGGGGGGCGGGGGGATGGGGGGATGGGGGCAGGCAGCCAATCAGCTGAGTGTCCCTGCTCCATGGCCTGTGCCTGCAAAACATGGCTGAGAGCCCGTTAAAGGCACCCGGCAGATGTGAGCGCCCAGACTGGAGCTGCCATCGGCCAGGACAATGGCCGTCGGAGATAGGAATCCGAGTGTGTGTGTGTGTAATTTATTGTGGGAAAATCCGTATCCCTCGAGAGCCATTTGTCAACGCTGCCAACAAGCCCTCTCCCCTCGCTCCACCTCTGCATCGTTTTAGGGATCACCTGGACGCACCTGTGCCGGGGCGCAGAGGTGCGTTGCAGCTCAGGACACCCATCCCATCCCCCCACCTGGCAGCCCAGCCTCCGCCCCCTCCTCCAGGTCTTGGGGCCCCCAGCCTGTGCCTTCCCTTCTTCCTGGGCTGCGGGAAGGATGGTTCCAGAAGCCGCTTTTGCACCCTGCCTGTGTAGCAGTGTCTGTCGGCACGTTCCAGCGCTGGCTGGGAGCAGGGCCCTCCTGGCGCCCCGGTCTCCACGGAGGGTGACACTGCAGTTCCGGGAGATGCGTGATGATGCGGAGGTCGGAGGCCGCCCTCTGTGGAGGCCTTCCCCAGCCTCTTTAGAGAGAGGGCCCATCTCCCCTTGCCCTTGTGAAGCTGAATGGCCCGTCGGAAAACCGCGGGCCCAGGCGCCAGACAGACGTGGGTTTGGATGCTGGCCTACGCCGCACTGTCAGCGTGAACCAGGGGGTGACTCTCCGTCCCACGCCTTCACGTCCCCCTCCGAAGAATGGGCCGATTCCGCTTCAGTCAGAGGCTTGTGGGCAGTAAGGGGAAGCCCAGCCCTGGGGCAAATACTCTGGAGACTTGGGTTTTCTTCCCCTCAGGCTGCCTTGGGTTACTTATCGGTGCCACTGGCGGCGGTGAGTCCCTCAAAGCAAAGGAGGGGTGACTCCTTATCACACCTCTTCCAAACGGCCAGTTCGGGCATCACTTAAGGGACTGGCATCCTTTGCCCGTGGCCAGAAACCACGGTGTCCCTCTGCAGCGAGCTTCCTGAAGCTCAGCGTTTGCACCAGACAGGATGCCAGCGAGGAAGCGGGGAAGGTGGGGGGCAGGGTTGGCTAACCCAGCCAGAAAGTTCATGCAGCTGCCGCCAGATGCCCAAGTGATGATGTCACCAAGGCTCCATCGCTGGTCCCCTCCGGCTTGCTGGCTTTATTCTCCAAACAGACCTGCACGTGGGGCTGGCTCGGGCCGGGCCTTAGAGCTCACGGCCGCACAGAGCAGCCTCTCCGCTCGGCCAGCAGTGTCCAGGGGAGGACCTGGGGCCTGGCCGCGGGTCTGGGCTGTGTGCTGTCCCTGCTCAAGCCCCGGTCACCTGCCCGCTCTGGGTCTGGGACAGGGCGCAGTGAGTAGAGAGCCGCCCGCTCTGTGGAGAGAGGGCTCGCCAAGGAAGGCGTGCTGGACACAGTCAGATGTCCATCCCAGCAACCGCATTGCCCAGGCTCCCTCTTGTGTCCACGCCTCTTGCAGACGAGCGGGTTGCTTCATCCTATAGCCCAACCAGAGAGAAAGCGGGAGACGCCAGTGGGAAGGCCCTGGGTGGGGTTCGGAGGGCGGGGGAAGAGGCCCTGATTCCATGAATCTCTTTTTATGAGCGTGGCCACAGCTGTGGCGTCTCTGATTCTCCGGGGGGCCCCGGGGTGGGGCTGACAGCCTCTGCCTGGAGACAAGGCCGGGCTGCGGGGACCGGGGAGCGGGGGTGAGCCTGAGACGCCTCTGCTTCCCGGGCCCGGCTCCAGCCTGAACGGGGCCCGTCAGTCTGGTCCTTCATCTCCGATTGAAATATTTATCGGGCTGTTTCAAAGGCCACCGCGGCTCCGGCAATCTTTCCCAGCACCCTTCCGTGGGGCCGGAATCTGTCATCATGGAGCCTCGTGCTGGGCGGGGCCGCAGTGGGGCTGGGTGCTGCCTCTGAAGGGCAGCCAGGCCACTGACCCACCCAGAGGAATGAGGTCTCGAGTTCAAGGGCAACGTGCACTCTCCCTGTGCCCCTCCATCCTCACCCTCCCTCGTGTTCTGCCCTGCAGCTGGCAGCTGAATCATCCCGTGGAGGGGGCCAAACCGGGAGGGAAGGGAAGCGGGGCGCAGGGGGCTCTCGGGAACCGGGTGCGTGCTGCAGGACAGCAGAGGAGGGCTTCCTGGGGGAGGTGGTGTAGACTGGGAGCCTGGAGAAGGGAAGGCGTGCAGGGAGGACGTGATGCTGACCGTGGGTGCCGGCAGGTGTGGGGGGCACTGGCGGGGGGCACTGGGGCTGGCGGGCTGGACTGCGCACCCTCGTCTCTGTGGCAGTGGGCACCCCCGGGGGTTTCCAGATGCAGAGTCTCTGGGCTTTTCATCTTCTGGAGCCTCGGCTGTGCTGAGGATGGACAGTCAAGGGCGGGGAGAGCCCCTGGGAGGCCGCGAACTCGGGGGCCTGGACGGAGGGAGGGAAGTAGGGCCACTCCCTTCTTCCATCAAGGCCAACGTGCCCGGGCGCGCACCTGTGCTGGGGGCTGAGCCCGGACGAGACAGGTGGGCTTCCCACCCTCAGAGGCACCCCACCCCGCCCCGGAGCCGCCCACCCCAACTTCCTGCGGAGACGAGTGAACTAACGTGAAGTGTCCGCGCGCAGCCCTTTGCGGCTCCAGACTGGCCGGCCCAGGCTGGAGGGCGGACGGTGGGTCTAGAGGGCCGCAGGCAGGCGGGGTGCGGGGAGGGATGGGGGCGGCCTGGGGGCCACTTCCCAGGGTCCCGCTTCGGGGAGCTGAATGGGTGGGGATGCCAGCCACGCGGGGATGGTGCCAGGGGCTGAGGGCTGCGGACAGGCCGGCGAGATGGACTCCCACAGGACGAGGCTGAGGTGCCCGAGGACTGCCTGCGTGGCGACGTCCTCCTCCCTGCGCCTTCTCTTTCCTCCCTGTGCCCCCCCTCCGTGCTGTCAGCGCCCCCCGGAAGAGCTCGGGGAGCCTGGCGGGCGTCTGCGCTCCAGCTTGGGGGCTGCGCGCGCAAGGATGCTGGGGCTGACGCGGCTGGACCAGCCCCGGCCCAGGGAAGCCACGCTTGAACCCCTGAGAGGTGAACAGGGCTGGTGGCTGGCGAGGGCCATCCCGGAGGCAGAGCAGGGAGAGCCCAGGCGGCACGCGCGCCCCCAGCCCAGCTCGGTTCCGAGCCTCCGAGCCACCAGGGCGGCACAGCAGGTGCCAGACACCGGCTCAGTTGCATCGAACACGTGCTCAGCCAAAGAGGTAAATCGTTCCAAGGATGCTGCCTCGTACTTCTCAGAAGGTAGGGCGCTGGAGCAATCGCAGTGCTGCCTCGTTTTGCCTGGGCTCTGTAGCTCATTTACTTCTTCCTTCGGATAATATTCCATTGAAACATGCACCGTGGCAACCCCTGCACCGTTTATGCTCCTTTGGACTCTTTTCAGGTGGCAACTTGCCCCATAACAGGGCGGGGACGAAGGGAAGAGCTTAGACAGGGAACGGACTGGAATAGCCCACGTCAGCTGGGAGCTCACTGCAGGGGAGCCTCCGGCCATGGACGGAGCCTGAAGGACGGAGCCGGCTCCAGCCTTCCGGGGGGACTTGATTCCACAGCCCGAGGCCTCTCCCAAGCTGGTCCCCACCTGCCCCTCCCCCTTCCTCGCCTCTCTGCCTCCCCCCTCCCCCTTTCCCGTGTCACTGTGCCCATCTTCTTCCCTCCTTCCGTCTTCTTTACAGACGTTTGGACTGAAGCTGATGGTGGCAGCACCTCCTACTCCCCCGTTGACTGCAGCCTGCATCCTTACCTCCACGTGACGACGTCCTTGGACTAGATTCCCTCCAGACTTCTCCCAACCCGTAGCTGCAGCTCCCGCCTCTTCACCAGACCCAGTACCACCCCTAGCTCTCAAAAGAAGTTCTACAGGTAAACTTTCCCAAGAATTCTAGAAACAGTAAATCCCTAGTCCCCCAAAGAATCGAGGAAACTTTCTTCAGGTCTTTGGTGGGAAATTTTCACTGCCATAGTCAGATCATTCACTGGCTTCTCATCTCTCTCCGCATGCTAGAAAGTTAGTGCCAAGAAAGCAGTGCGTTTGCTCTACTTCACTTCTGTGTCCCTGGGGCCTGGCAGGCGCCTGGCATGAGGCAGAGCCTAATACCATCTGCTGAGGGACAGAGGAACCTCATCTTGACTTGGGTCAGGTTCAACAGCCTCATGCACTTGAGACCACGCCACCCGTCTGAGATGTGGCCCTCCACACAAAAGGCAGCGGTGCGACGCTGCCTCTGAACTTGGGTGAACGTGAGAGAATCAGAGGGAAGCCGTCCCCTTAACTTCCCATAACAAACAAAGAGACTTTGCTCGTTAACTCGGGCCATCCATTATCGGTGTCGCCGTCCCGCTCTCCTAGGCAGATAAAATGCACTTGGCAGACAGGGACGGGCGTCTGCAGAACATCTGCAGACCTTCCAGCAGGAGTTAATAAGCCACGCTAATCAGGTTAGTTCTGGGCCTTTTGCTTGAAAAGCATCATCCTGCTTTCAGTGTAGAAGACCCCGCACAGGAGGCACGCCCATCTGGGAATTCCTCTCGAAATTCTCCAGGAGTTGGTTAACGATAAACACAGCTACAGCGAGCAACGGTTCAAGGGATGGTTTCTCCGTCGCATGTGTTATTGGGTTGAGCGTTTCTGCTCTGGCTTCTTGGAGTTTGTTCCTAAAAAGTATCCCCAAATATGTTGATGGAGGCAAGACTCTGAATAAAAGGAGGTCAGTCCAAAGCGGCATTTAATCAGAATCGGTCGCTTTCTAGGCTGGGGGTTGAGGGCATAGCCAGGGAAGGGGGAGAGGGCAACACTGTACTAGATTGGCAGGAACGAGCCATTCCTAAGCCCAGCTCATTTCAGTAAAAACAGGCATGAGGTGAAAGCAAGTTTGGAAACTGAATTCTCCCAACATGACTCAAGGGTTGTCTTTCGGATGCCAGTTTGCAATTTGGTTTTTAATAGGTGGATGAAAGTCTAATCTCCACATGAAGAATAGGACATCCGGCGTATCATGTGAGCATGAAGTGGAAAGGGGCTCTTCCCCAAAACCTAGAGAGATGTTGGAATGCATATTCTGGAGAGGGAGATAATGTCCAGTGGGTCTGTTGTATAATGCAGCTGTGTACGGGGCAGGGGCAGGGGGAGGAAATAGGATTTAAAAATACAACCGTGTACGTCAGAGACGGGTTATAAAAGCATAGGTTTCTCTTTCAGGAGCCTCTGAAGTTGGAAAGTATGAATTACATACACTCATTAAGACTTGTTACGTTAAATTCAGAGAGTAAAATTAGAAGTCACGTTAATGATCCCGCCATCCAACAACTGGGCAGCAGATGCTGGAGCTTCTGGTTAAGAGATTACATGGTTCGAGACGACGATGTGCTGTATGTGTCCCTGGCCAAGAGGAGGTGTAACAAACATATTATCAGACACAGAAAATATGCAGCCCTGGAAAAGGGACGCACGAATCGGACTGCCGTGGCGCTTTCAAAGCTGCACATTTTCCCACTAAACCGCTGTTTCGGAGAATTAGTGGCTTTTTTTTTTTTTTTTTCCTTAGAACGAAGAGTTAATCTTATCCAGGTTCAGAGCCAGAAACCTGTCATGTGAAATCCCAGCGAAGACCAACATTCTTTCCAGGTTCGTTACTCGCCGTGGAGCTGAGCTTTCCAACGATGCCCAGGCTGAGTAGCTGTTAGGAGAAACGGAGCCACTTGTGGCCACTCTGGGGGGCTCGGGGGGACAGCTCTCCTGGTGTGCGGGTTCCTTTTGGGGGGGAAATGCCGCTTGGGAAGCATGAATAAGGAAACCTGAAAGACTGGGAGGGACCGGGGCGTCCCGGTTTACAGACACCAGGAGGTCACAGGTTTGGTTCCCTGCAGAGGTGCCCAGCGCACTGATGGAAAGTGTCCCAGGCTTCAAGCTTCAAACCTGCGAGTTTTAACTCCTACCCCTTCCAACCATCAGAAGAGGAAGAGCTGCAAGAGAGCTGTGAACAGAGGAGTGTCCACGGGAGCGGGGAGGCTGCAGCCAGGCTCCCCATCCGGGGATGCGTGCAGGGAGATGGGCGCAGGCCGCCCTTTCCATCCTGTTCTCCGACACGAGCCGAAGGGCCGGCGGGGCAGGTGTGACACGATTCTGCTGGTTCCGTGCATCCAAGCCCTCTTCTCTTTTCCACGTTGCCTGCAGCACTTTAGTTCCTTCTTTCGGGGACCGGGCAGGGCTCCATTGCTTTTCTGGATTCCAGGGTGTACCCCACCAATTACCCGGGGTGGCTGGGAATGAAGCCACTCTGCAATGTTCTCGTATGCAGCAGTCACAGCTGCCTGACCTCGAAGGGAGCAGTGGACCCAAGAAACCAACCGTGAGGCAAAACCTGGGGGTCCACACCCTCCAGTCGTGCACCCTCGGGCCGGAAACTTGCAAACGAGGAAGCGCACCGGGGCCGGCTGGCGAATGCCTTGCTCGCCTAGCTCGCATCTGACCAGTGCCCACGGTGTGCCAGCTTCCGAGCCAGCCGCCGGGCAGAGACGTGGACCCCCGCCCCCGGGGGCTCACACCTGACACTGGGGTCCCCCCTGCTCTGAGCTCTGGGGGTGTCAGGGTGCTGCCCACCTGCCTGCCTGAACTTCCTGTCCCAGCCCGTCACCTGCCAGCCCGCGGTGGGCAAACCTCCAGCTGCCGTGTCACCTGACTGCTTCTCGGGATGCCTCCTGGTCTCCAGGCTTCCCTAGGGTCCCAGCCAGGAGAGGAGATGGTCCCCGTGTCACGGCTCAGACGCCCTGTTGGCGGTCCTCCCCGACCCTTGATGGCTGGGAGCCGCAAAGCTGGGACTAAATAGAGAGGTGCGCCTCCTGGGGACCTGGGAAATACCGGGGCGGAGACCTGCAGGTCTTCAGTCTGCAAATTGTGCATCTTAACCACGAGGGTCCCCTGTGTTTGAAGAGCGCGTTTCTCCATAAAGCGCAGGACAGGCAGGGCTTTCAGGTGACCAAACTGCATCAGCACCTCCTCGGCAGCAGGCAGGAGGTGCCCAGACGGAGCGTGACAGGAACGGGCCAGGACCCCTGCTCCTCCTGCCAAGGAAGCGGACAGATGATGAAGGCAAAGAAGTCAACTGTGCTTTATTCGAAGGGAAACCGTTACGGAGAAAGAGGAATCAGGCGAGAGGGAGAGGATGACGCATCACGGCCGTTACGAGTAGAGTGACCCGTGAAGGTGGCACTTAGAGCACGAATTTGGAGGTGAGGAAGCAGCTACTCGGGTATCTGGGAAGCGCACCCCCAGTGGAGGGACAAAGGCCCTGAGGTCGGAGCTGCCCGCCCTGGGCTGGAGGGAAGAGGGGCAGAGCGTAGGACACGAGGCCAGGGGTGCAGCAGGCCAGTCAGGGGTCTGAGCTCTGAGTGTGCGGGGCCTCCGAGGGCCGCAGCGGACGCACAGGGTGAGGCCTCGCCCCGCGGAGTGGGAAGCAAGGGCGGGCGCCACAGCAGCAATGCAGGAAAGGAGGCTCCTGGCCTAGGTGCCAGTTCGTGGTGGACTGGATGTGACGCGTGGAAGAAAGAAAGAAAGAAACCAGGGACCGCGTCCAGGGCGTTGGACTGGGCGCCTGGGTGCCCGGGCGGATGGGGTTGGCATCACCCAAGGAGGGGGCAGGCCTGGTGTGGGGCGATCGGGGTGAAGTGTGAGACACACATAAAGTCCACGTGAGGATGTCAGGCGGGCAGGAGTTTAGTGCAGACAGAAGGCTGGAATCCCCAGCACAGAGGCGTTCTTCAAGCCCCCAGATGGCAGCGCTCATGGGGAAGTGGGTGAGGCTAAAAGAGGCCTGAGCCCGAGCCCTGAGGGCAGACAGGTTAGACCCACTTTACCCACCAAGGTCTAGAGACGTCTCTGTCCAAGGCTGCGGAAGGGGGTCCACTTGGCCGGCCCCCAGCTCCTAGGGCCCTGGGAGACAGGACCCCAGCCCACTTCCTCTTGTCTACTGCGCTTCTCCCAGGCCAGGAGCAGCAGTGATGGCCGGTCGCCAAGTGTCACACGGGATCAGGGTGGGCAGGATGCTGCACGCGGACGCGCACAACCCCCGAGGCTGCCAACCAGACAGCAGTGCGCAGTGTGGCCACAGGCCCAGGAACAAAGGCAGGTCGGCCACTGCACGACATCTGCAGTTCTGCACGGAACGCGCCCTGTTACGCCCTGGGGCTCGGAAGCAGCCGGTCAAATGGGCTTCCCAGCAAACCCCCAAACCCGATCTCTTTCCTAGGCCAGACCCCAAGACGAAGGTTCCAGAAGGTTCCAGAAGGTCCCTCAGTCCCTTCCCCCGTCCAACCTCTCCCCACTAGGTGGCTGGGAGTTAGGGCTACATTCCCAGCTAGCATTTCCTCTACATGAAGCCACGTTTCTCAAACCCAGGCGCCTGGAGATCCCTCTAGATTCTTCGATTCCCACATTGTTCTAGAGGAAACTCTGGTCACCTCAGTCCACGCTGAGAATTACTGACTGTGGAAATCCACATGTCTGGTGTTTGTTTTTGTGTTTTTGAGCCTGAGATTAGAAAGGCTTTAGGTCCTGAACCTCTTCCCCGGGGTGGGGGGGGGGGGGTGAGTGGCCAAGAGTTCGAAAGCCCAGCTCTGGATTTCCGTGGCCTCTCGTTAAGGCCTTACTCCCCTCATCCGTGAAACGGGAACAATAACCGTCCCTGGTTCTCGGGGTTAAATGAGTTAGTAAGTGTCAAGTTCTTAGAATAGTGCCTGATATAAGGAGCCCTCACGCAGTCCCAGGGACCCTTACTACCCCCGCAGGAGTGTGACAAATGGACAGAGCCCTCTGCCTAGGCCAGGTTGGAGCCGTGGTCGGAAAACAGAAAGTTTCGCATTATTTAAGCCTGGCCGCGGCGCACGCCGAGGCCTGCGTCACTTCGAACTGCAGTGTGAAGGGGTCAGACGGGGACTTCCTTAGAGCGACTGAAGTTTCTCTCTGTTACACTTAAACACAGTCTCGCCAGGTGTCCTGGGAGCAGGACGAATTAAGATAGTCTCGGCCAGTGAATGAAATCCAGGGTTTGGAATCCAAAGAGACAGAAGCCCGAGCAGCGTCAGGCAGCTGGATGGGCAGAAAATTGTCCCCTTTTGGTGTTTTCTTTTCATCCACAGACTTTCGTACGTGTCCTCGGGCATCTGTCACTCCCAGGGACCATCAGGCTTGGCTGGAGCGATGCAGTCCTTGACGCTGGGTTCTGAAGACTCAGGGAACATGCGTTCATTGCTGTTGTTTGGAAAACCAGGTGAGCTTCTGTGCGGCTCAGCCCCCCTGGGTGCCGGCTGGAGGGGACTCGGGGCGGCTGGAGTGTTTGCTCAGCCTGTGATCCCGCAGCCTTGCCTGCCCAGCCCCAGGGACCAGCTCCCTCGCAGTCGGGGGACATTCTTTCCTGGGGGCATCCCTGAATTTTCCTGGGCATCTACAACTGCAGTCAGCCGCTCACAATTCGCATTTCTGCTCCCACCTTGTAAACTTTCGCAGCCAAGCATTTGCCAGAGCCCTGGGGCCACCACCTGCGTTAGCCTCCAGCCAAGCAAGGACCTGCAGGGAGGCATAGACTTGAGGTTCTAGTTTACATTTTTTCGAATGAATGTTAAAACAAAAACATAACTACTGAAATTAAAAATGCTTGTTTGTGCAACACCAAGGTCACCCAGCTTGCCTTGGACGGACCGTCATCACACTTTGGGATGAAGAAAGTAAACATGACAGAACTGTGATCAGAGCCAGATAAATTTCATCTTTGTTACAAAATAAATTGACGAGGACTTTAAAGAATTACCTCCTCACGGCATTCCTTTAAAACTTAATTTCTGGGGCAGTGGTTAAGAATCCACCTGCCAATGAAGGGGACACGGGTTCGAGCCCTGGTCCGGGAAGATCCCACATGCCGCAGAGCAACTAAGCCTGTGCACCACAACTACTGAGCCTGTGCTCTAGAGCCCGCAAGCCACAACTACTGAGCCCACGTGCCGCAACTCCTGAAGCCCGCGCGCCTAGAGCCTGTGCTCTGCCACGAGAGAAGCCACTGCAATGAGAAGCCCATGCACCACAACAAAGAGTGGCCCCCGCTTGCCACAACTAGAGAAAGCCCGTGTGCAGCAACGAAGACCTGACGCCGCCAAAAATCAATCAATCAATAAAAGCTTAATTTCTGTGTCCTTAGAGGAGGTAATCATGTCATTGTTCATAGAATAGTGGTTTCTGATTGTGTGTTGCATCTTTATGCCTAAACACACGTTTTCACATAAAAAAAAAAAAAACCCCACTGGTTTTCAAAAAAGATGCAAGAGGCTTTCACTGCCAGGCCTGCGAGGGTCCTTAAACGGTCAGAGAACCCTGTCTGAGACATGAGTACACTGAGGCTCTAGAGCAGCTGAAGGGAAGTCCACACAAGCCAAGGTGAGGCGCTATTCCCCCTGTGCCCCCCTCCTTCCCAGAAGACGCCCCTTGCTCCCTTGCCCTCTGCCGGATCCCAGCCCCGTACACCAGAGGCCTCGCTCCCACTCTCCCTGCCCTCCTGGGAGCCTCTGTACGTCCTCTGGCTTGGGCACCTCCTCCTGGCTGCTCCCCTGACCCGCCACGTCCAGTGTATCCCACGTTTACAGGCGGCTCCCTGCAGGCCACCCTAGAGACACAAAGGGGAATGAAAGCCAGTCCCAGGCTCGCACCAGCGGCACTTGGCCTCTGGGGCGACCCTCTGGCCTCAGCCTCCGCCATCACACTCTGAGGGCTGCCGAGGGTCTCTGGCAGGGCCTTCCTGGAACTGTGATTCCGGAGGTGGGAGGCCTTGGTGTCTGGCGGAGGGAACCAGACCACATGGGAAGATGTCTGCTCGGTTTCGGGGGTTTTGTTAGATGCTCCACAGCTGGGGCTCTGTTAGCTGGTCCCAGAAATTGGAGTCCGTGGAATGTCAGTGTTCCTCGAGAAGATCTATGAGAAGCAGGCCCTGTGATCAAGGCAATTTGGGCAACACTGCAGACTCTAATCTCCCTTTGGAGCACGATACCGTGCTAGCTTACGAAGGACTCCCAGGAATCCTAGAGTGGAGAAACTTGTTCAGCCCAGCGCATCCCCATCTTATCTGATCACAGAATCCTTTCCTGGCAGACGACATCTGGAAAGGACGGAGAACACTGGATTCTCCTACGGTCCAGCTCAAAACCCCGATATCTCGTTTCCTCTGATCCGGTGGCGAGCTCTCAAAATTCGGGACAGATTGATTTTTCAGGGACGGTAACAATTTCTGATAATTGCTGCTTAGAAGCCTTCCCTCCCCCTCTCTCCCATAAGAAACTTAACCACAGGGGGAAAAAAATGAAGTTCTGGCCTCGAATGGAAGTAAACAGCTGGAGCTGATGAATTCCAGAAGCAAGTGTCCCTCTAAGCATCTATGTGAGAGAGAGATGCATGCCACGGAGGCCATGTAAATATAATTACTTCTAAGTAGAATACCTTCAACATTTCCCATTTTCCATGAGGTAGCAGGGAGGTCACGGTGAGGCCAGTCGTCCAAATATGGCTGCCGATCCCTCTGAGTCAGCAAAGTGTATTAAAAAAAAGATCTTTGGGAGAGAAATTTCTATTTTCATATTCTAGTTAAGTCTCTCCAAATGTATGGGATATTATATTTAGAGCTGCGGTTTTCAAACTTGTTTTCAAAGCATGAAAAAAACCCCTTTCGAGGAGAATCATACTCAAAACCCCTTCCCACAAGCCCCAGGCCAGCTTCTGAGGCAGCCTCAGGAGACCCCAGGAATCCGGTCTGGACCTCAGTGCTCTGGGGCCTTGGTGCTCAGAGGTGGGCCTCAGACCAGAAACTTCTCGTCACCCGGGCGCCTGTTGGAAATGCAGCCTCTGGGCTCCACCCAGACCTGCCTTTACACTCCGCCTCCAGGGAATCTGGGTGCACGTTAACGCGGAAGAGGCAGGTACGGGGATTTCTTCCTCGATTGGATCGTTCTAAATACCAGAATGAGGCTTCTTGAAAGTTAGTCTGGAAATGTTCGACGCCCAGCCCGGCGACCGCTCTGAGCAGGTAATCCAAGCGAGTGCTGTCTTCTCTCTGCAGAATCTACTGTGTACCACTCCTCTCACAGAAATGGCAAGAGAAGAAGTGAAGGTGGCCTGGCAGGAGGCAGGAGAAGAGAGAGCAAAATGGTTCAAAGGAGAGGGTGTGAACCAGAGTGCCGGGGCTTGAACCGAACACTCCCACCAGCTCCCGGCCTCCCACCCCCGGGTGGAATCGGGAAGGTTGATTAAGGTCCTGTCCTATTATCCCCATCATCACAGGGGGGTGGGGGGTGATGGCCATGGTGAACATGATGATGGCACCTATCAAACGACTGATAAGCAGGAAGCACCTGGAATCGCCTGGGCGGCCGGTCAGGGCCGTCACTCCCGAGTCAGTAGGCTCTAGACGCGTGCCCCGGGCGGTGCTTGTAAGCACCTGGGCTGGGAGCCCTTCCGGGCCCAGGGTTCAGCTGGGGCCTCCCAGCCCCTCTGCAGGGTGGTGCTGGCAGCCGGGAGCCTTTCTGCATCGTGCTCAGAGCCTCTGCAGCCTCTCTGGTTTCTTGGCACCGTGAACCACTTGGTCTCAGTCCAGGGATTTGCTCTTATAGAAAAGAGAGGAAAAAAATAGAAAAGTTGTGGAAAACTGACACAAGGAATTAGGTCACCCTAGAAATGCTAAGACATCAGCAAAGCCCTTGATTAGGAGGATTTCATTTGGGGACCTCTGATGGCCGCCAGGCCCTGGCTGTGTAGGCAGAGAATTCCAGATGAGACAGGCAGGCGGGTGAAGGTCAAGACGATCCACCTCCTGACCTCCGCCTTTCTGCTGCCGAGGGCAAGCCGTGGGGCTGCCCCACCGGTGAGGGTCTTGGACCTGGGGTCTGGGAGTTTGGGATCCTGATGTGGTGACCGAAGCAGGCTGCCCCTCCACGTGGGATTCAGCATCGAGCTCCCCTACCAGCAGAACGCTAAGCCACCCTCCCCTCCTTCGGGGGCCTCATCATTGGACTTTCGCTTCCTTGGTTTTGATGCCAGCGTCGTGTTCGCAGAGACGGAGCAATTGTCACCATTTGCCCTGCAAAACACCTCGAATGATGAAAGCTAGTCTTCCACTCTGCTGTAAGCCTTTAAGCCACTTACCAGACTGTTCTTACTATAAATGCATCTCTGCATAGACAGTCACCAGCCTCTGGAACACACTTACACCTTGGAGCGGCGGAATGCATTTTAATGGCATTAGTAAGAGCTGGGACCCGAGCAAAGCTGTAAGGCCCTCTCTTGCTCAGTTAAAGGCGGCTGGATGGGGCAATGGACCACCTGTCTCGCAGGAGCCGGGCTGCAGGGAAAGGGATGCTGCGACCCATGCTGAGTGAGAAGGGAGGGCTTGAAAGGAAAGGGGGCTTGTAGGTGGTGGTTGGATTTAACCGAAAAAAGAAGCAAAGGGAGAAAGGCTTGTGATGCGGTGGAATGAGCACCAGGCTTGCGATTAGCTCTGAGGCAAGTTATCTGCCTGTTTCCCCATCTGTAAAATGGGTGCAATGGTATCTATCTACTCCCGTGAAGAAGATGAAAAGGGGGTTTCCGAATCCATTAAGCACCACATCATACGGCCTCTGCTGTTGCTCAGGCACTGACTAGGAGACCGGCCCTGTGTTTGCAGCAGCCCTGAAGGAAGGCAAGGGTGGCTGTGCCCATTTTACAGATAAGGAAAGCAAGACGGTTCCCTAACTTGCCCAGGGCCACGTGGCTGGCAGGCGGTGGAGCTGAGCTTTGGATGCAGGGCTGCCTGGCTGCATCTTTACTTTGGGAAGGATGTGCTGTGTTTCCTGGTGACTGTGTAACGGGACAAAGCCACACGCCTGGAAACAGCAGCCTGAGTCCGTGAACTAGCTCCTCTTCTGCACAACTGCACCCCTGTGTGGACCCCGGCCCCTCTCCAGCACCCACCACCCAGGAGCGGTGAGCTCTCTGGTCGCTTGCGGTGCTGGCCACCCTGAGCCAGGGCAACAAGGAGCCAGACTTGCAAAAGTCCTTCTCCAGAGTCCTGTGTCCGGCTGCTTAGACGGCAGGTGGGACCAGGCCGCCGAGCATCTCTGCCAGGCCCTGGCCGGCAGCCGGCGCCTCTCTGGGTCTACACTTACAGAGGGGAGAGTGCAGACCTCCCTCACATGGCTTCTAGAGCGGGACAGCCCGCTGTCACGGCAACTCCAGTCATTCCCCAAGCGCCCGCTGAGCCCGCTTACTCTAAAGGCGGTCAGTGTGAAGAGAAACCCGTCCCCGTTTTCCCTGCAAGGGTGTCGGCCGGCCACCTCCGTCCAGTCTCCTGTTCTCTAGGTGAAACCTCCCTGCCCCCTTGTCTTCGGGGCTTGTGGGACTGGGTTCTCAGAGCTACCGGCTTCCTGCAGCCTGAGCTCTCCTTGCTCTGTCCACCCACGTCCGGTCTCCATCCTTCCCAGCTCAGGGCCCAGAGAGATGACCAACCGTTCTCAGCCTCGACGGCTCGGGCAGAAGGTGGGAGCCCTGGGGGGGAGGCAGGCACAGCTCTCGGCAGCAGCTGGCCCTACGAGAGCTGAATAATTAGGGGATTCTGTAGGTGGCAGGTTCATGATCTGGGGATGAAGATGGGCTTTTCTGTGGTTGTCCATGTTACATTGCTGATCCTTCATCTGCATTTATAGACCCCCAATTCCAAGAAAGTCTGGAAATTCTGAAAACCTGGAAATGTATCCGCCATTCCCCTTCCTGAGCCGCTGGGAACATCAGAGAACGAAGCCGCCAGCTGGACCCCATGCTCCACAGAGCGGGTGATGCTGGTTGGGAAAGGAGAGAGAGAGAGACAGAGAGACAGAGACAGAGACAGACAGAGACAGAGAGAGACAGAGATGGAGAGAAAGAGAGAGAGAGGGAGAGAGAGGGAGGGAGGGAGGGAGGGAGGGAGGGAGAGAGAGTCAGAGGGAGGGAGGGAGGAGGGAGGGAGAGAGAGAGAGAGACAGAGAGACAAAGAGACAGGGAGAGAAAGAGAGAGGAGAGGGAGGGAGGGAGGGAGGGGGAGAGAGAGAGAGAGAGGGAGAGAGACAGAGAGACGGAGAGGGAGAGGGAGAGAGAGAGGGAGAGAGAGAGGGAGAGAGAGAGAGGGAGGGAGGGAGAGAGAGAGAGGGAATGAGCTGGAATCCAGTCCAGCTGGACCCCAAAGCCCAGACTCTTTGTTCATACCTCCACCCAGCCCCTCCGTCCTGGGCTATCTGCCTGTCCAGGTCAGATGGGGAGGGGAGGGGAGGGGTCGGCTCAGCCCCCCAGGGAGCAGGGGCTCCCACCTCCTCTGCTCCCTCCCCTCCCCCTGTTAAAGTGCAATCGTGTAACTAACACATGTCAGATGAGCTCAATTTGGTAATTCTGGGCACCTGCAGTGCCGAGGGCCCGAGGGCCCATCCTGCACGGGGAGGGGCGGGCTTGGTGCGGCTGGCCCTGCCCACCCTCAGCCTGTGGTCAGGACTTTGCGACCAGGCTTGGGGGATGCTCCAGGAGCTACCGTATCCTCCCCATGTTCACGTTCCTAAGACACCACTCTCAGATTGAGGGCTGAAAGGAAGGGGCAGAAGAGAAGAGAGCAGACGTCAGGGGAAGACGCAGGAGAAAGGAGACGGGCTGACGTGACGTGGATTCCCGTGAGCTCGAGCTTAACTTGGGTCCGATTGTAAGTTAATGCCCGCCTCCGAGATGATTTAATTAGAGGCAAATCCCACAGGCCACCTGTTGGTTTAGCTCTTTTTCCTGTCTGGTGGGGATGCTGGGACTCCCCGGGGGAACATGGAGCAATAGCCAGTGACTAGATTCTCCTGGGGGAAATGAGTGAGAAAATGTTCAACCCCAGACCCCAAACTGTTAGATTTTCGTCCCTAATTGGAACGCAGACCCTTGCGCACGCTTGTCTGCATCTCCCACGTGCGTGTTGTGTTTTCTTTATGGGGTTGGGATGGGCGGGGGAAGGCGGGCCCGGCCCTGGTTCTGCTGGCGTCTGCACAGCGTCACCCCCGAGCTGGGTGTCTCTGATTAAATCACAGTCTCCCCACTGCTTCTCCACGTCAGGGGGGGACTCGCGTCAGGCCGCTCGTGCCACATACATGACTTCACAACGGTTCGCATTTCTTTTCTGCTGTTCATTCCCAAACAGCTGGAGGCCCGAGAGGGAATTCAAACCAAGTTGCCGGTGGATGGGCCCAGGGACTGATGCCATCCTACAGGCATCCCCGGGACCAGGGCACAGGACGAGGGGCTGCGATACTGGCTCGCGATGAGCCGTGGCCTCTGAGGACGGCGCCGCACCAGCCCCCCGGGCCCCCTCCTCCAAAGGCTTTGCTAAATCTACTCCTCAGAGGGTCACCCTTCCTGCCGTGACGTCCTCGCACCATCAGGTACTGTCTGGATCATTTTTGCCGTATCCACATACCACATACTGTAGTCTGCTGCTTACTCCATCCTTTTTCCTTAAGTAGACTCACGTTTTTACTTCGATAAATTAGTTTATAAGGAAACGATCTCACGTTTTTACTTCGATAAATTAGTTTATAAGGAAATGAACTACCGCCGCACTAAAGGGGAAAGTGGTATCATTTGTCAGCCGTGGAAGTTACCATTTTAAAAAACGCCATGAAAACCACGGTGTTCTCAGAATGTAGCTGCTGCCTGGGGCCGGCTCTCTGCCCCGCAGAGGGAAGGGCAACGCCGGGGGACACGCCGTGTGTTGGGGCTCCCTCTGACGTCACCAGGCGGGACGGGAAGCATCTCTCACCAGGGACGCAGGGTCCCTCAGCTGGTGTCTGGGTTCCTGATGCTGGGGCGGCTCCTTGCCGGCACCCTGCCGTGTGGCCCCCGTCCTGCCAGCCATCAGGACCTCCTGGTCTCCAGCTCCGTGTGTCCCCGAAGTCCTCCCCTCTAGAAAAGCCTCTCCTTGGCCCCGGCACCATTGCCCTGCCTTCCAGATTCTTCTTCCCGTTCACCCCGTTTGGAATTCTGCCCTTCCTCCCCGTCCTTTGTGGGCTGGTGCAGCAGAGGGCTGGGAGCTGTGTAGACATCTCCGGTCAGGAGGACCGCGGGGCCACCTCACTGACCCCAGCGTCCTGGGACGTCACCCCAGGATGGGGCTCCAGGTGCACCAGCTAGGCTGGGGTGATGGGTGTCTGTGGGTGCCCAGAGCCCACAGCTGGGTCGGTGTGGTACCAGCTGGCCGAAGGGCCTGTCGACAATCAGGGCTTGGCCTCCCGGCCTCCAGGTCCCCGGGCAGTGGGTGCCCGAAGGGCAGGCCGAGCCTGGCACGGTCAGTGCTCGCAGGACTGTCCCTGTGGGTCACAGATGCGCCCTCCACAGATTCAAACCCTGCAGCCGAGTGATGCCCACGTCCCTGTGCTGGACCCGGTGGTCGGCCCGGGGGCGGGCGCTGCTGGTAGCCGGGCAGGTGTCCCCCGCTGCTGCCCCCTCCCCTGTCTCACCCTCTCCCAGGGCCCCTCCTAGCCGGCAAGCACGTCTGCTCTAAGGTTCTCATGGGTATTGTGGCATCCATCCCTCCTGCCTCCCAGGTGTGTGCTTAGCCTGGGGCCGTGCTGGAGACAGATTGTTGATTCCAAGGTGAGGATGTCGACCCGGTCCGGATGGAAGGGGTGGGTAGGCGGAGAACAGCATGCCCACCCCGCCACGGCCGCCCTCGGCTCTGGGGCTGCCCGTTTCCTCCTGCAGGCTGTGGGGCTGTGCTCCGCCTCTGAGACCCTCCCTGGGGTGACAAGGGTCCCTCGGCAAACACCTGTTTCCGATTTCTCCCAGGCTTAACCTCAGGTTGGGGCGGTGATGCCGCCTCGCTGGGATCCACTCCTGGGTGTGGCTGTGCAGTGTGTTTGCTCAGTGGGGTGGGGAAAGCCCAAGCCCACGTCCCGTGTCACTCAGGGTGGGAGACGCCGGGAAATAGAACTCACAGGGGTCGCGTCGGGGGAGACCAGAGTGATGAGGAAAGCGCAGACAGGTGCTTCCACGATGCTGAGTGACCACCCATCTCCCTGGTCCCCGTGGAGGCCCTGGGACGGGCTCCCACCCGCCTGGCGTGAGGGCGGCAAGCTGACCGGTCAGGCTTTAACCCCGCCGTCCGACTCCAAGGCCAAGTGCTCTCACTACGGTGAGAACAGATTCCCTCTGGCACTCTTCGTGTTTTCACACCTGTTGAAGTGTGAACACTCTTAGATGAGACGAGGATGCTAAGGTCGTCAGATTCACTGCGCTTTTCCTTGTCCGACAGCTGCTTTTGCTAGACTCTCCTGGGCCCCGGGTCCCAGGCTTCCTCAGGAAAGAGAGGGAACCAAGGCCACGCCTAGAGACACAATTCTTTTTTTTTAATTTTACCAAAGTCTAGTTGATTTACAATGTTGTATTAATTTCTCCTGTGCAGCAGAGTGACTCAGTCACACATATATATTCTTTTCCACTGTGGTTTGTCACAGGATATTGACTACAGTTCCCTGCTTTTTTTGTTTTTAAACTTTATTGAAGTATAGCTGATTTACAGTGTTGTGTTCACAATTCTTGGTCTGAAATGGAGACTTTGAAAAAACAGAACAGTGCTCTCCGCCATCAGGGGCAGCAGAGCCACAGGCCTGGCCTGCGGGGCTGGATGGATCCACAAATGCTGGGGTCTTGGGGTCTATCAGGGAGATGCAGGGCGCTGAGAGCATGGGGGGTCCGCTGAGTCTCCCCCTCACAGTCACCCTCCTCGGTGCTGCCTGCCCAGCCAAAGCACCCGTGGGCTTAGCTCGGCAGTGGCGGAGCGCCTGGGGACCCTGGACAGACACGCTGCAGCCCCCAGGACGATGGGGCTGACGTGCTCGACTGCCAACCCGGGCTTTGCAGCAAGAAAGCAAACACGCCTTCAGCCGGCCTGACACATGGCCCTAAGACTTTAATAAAGCAACTCTTTGACACAAAACATAGGGATGGTTCCTTGGACCTGTTTCAGTGTATTGTATCGCTCTTTGCTCTTGGAGATGTTACAAGCCTGTGAGGGACACAGTCCAGAGTCTAGTTTTACAAGGTTTTTGCTTAGAAGTGCAACCGCGTGTTGGCTCGGCCGACGCACAGATCTTTGGAAGAGTTTAGGGGGGAGAAAGATTAAAGTGACTCTAAAACCACAAACTATGTACAGAATGTATTACGGACTTGAATTTGCGGGTTTTTGTTCTTTTTTTTTTTTTTCCTTGCCTCCTGCAGCTTGGGGCAATGGTTTCCAGAAGAGTCTGTTGTTTGGATTTAAAACTGCTTTGTGGAAATACTCTGTTCTCCAAGGTTCTGCGGGTCACGGAACAGTTGGCCGGAGTCCTGGTGGGCCCACGGGAGGCTGGTTCTCTGGGTGATTCGGGCAGGGCTGGGCCTGGACTAGGGGCTCCGGGAGTCCGGCCTGGGTGGGAGTGGGGCCGGCCAGGTGAGCCCAGGGGCTGAACACCAGAAGTCCAGACCTCACTGGTCTCTTGTTTTCCTGCCTAATTTCTAGTTAAAGAAAGTAGGTCCTAGGGGCTTCCCTGCTGCTTTTGTCTTGTTTTGTCCTGAAGAGTTCACACCCTAGGGTGGGCCTTAGACACAAACCTCATCACCACCCTGACCTTCTGAGCTTCCAGCTGCTTCTGAGTCCAGGGTGGTTTTGATCATGGAACACAGTGTTGCGAGACCAGACGGGGCAGGAGGCTTCCGTGGCTGGGACTGCCCCCTCCCTGTGTTTCGTGGGTGGTGAGATCCCACACACAGTGGATCACTGTTGCCTATCATCCTGGGAGTGTGTCTTGTTTCCTAATCAGAGGGCGAGCTCTGTCAAGACAGACCCCATCCCTCATAGCTCCTTTCTTTGCCCTGGTGGTAAGAGGATTCAATACAGAATATGTGGAATCTAAAATAAGACACAAATCAACATATCTACAAAACAAAAACAGACTCGCAGACATAGAGAATAGATTTGTGGTTGCCAAGGGGGAGGGAGGGTGGGGGAGGGATGGAGTGGGAGTTTGGGATGAGCAGATGCAAACTATTATGTACAGGAGGCATCAACAACAAGGTCCTACTGTATAGCACAGGGAACTGTATTCAATACCCTGTGATGAACCATCATGGAAAAGAATATGAAAAAAATATATATATATGTAAAACTGAGTCACTTTGCTGTACAGAAGAAATGAACACAACATTGTAAATCAACTATACTTCAATAAAATTTAAAAAAAAAACATAATCTGGATTTCATTGGAAGTTCCAGACCCAGCATTCCGGCCTCAGGCATCTGGCCTGGAAGAGGAATGTAAGAACAGCCGAATGCCTGCGATAAAGGCGCTGGTCCTATCTTTCTGGTGATTTTCTGGCAACCTTTAGCCAATCCTTGGCTATAAGCCTTGGCTTACAGAAGCACCACCCCCACCTCTGCCTTCGTGTTTGCATGGGGTTCTCCCTGTGTGCACGTCTGGGTCCAAGTTTCCCCCTTTTAAGGACACCGGCCATATTGGATTAGGGCCCACCCTCATGACCGCATCTACACTTAACCAATTACATCTACAATGACCCTGTTTCCAAAGAAGGTCATGTTCTGTGGAACTGGGGGTTAGGACTTCAACATATGGGTTTTGAGGGGGGTGGGAGGGATATAATTCAACCCATCACACCACCCTACCTCTTGGACCTTGGGACAGTGGGTGAATACTTCTGAACCACATTTTCTCCATCTGTGGCATTGCTGGTCTTTTAAGATTCTTTCCAGCTGCTAAGCTCAGTGATTCCAAAAGTCTGGAGCACATGATGGTCTATTTCATTCCCTTTCTTAACGGTTTTAGAGCAAGTAATTCTTTTCATTGGACGTCATTTTTAAAAGCACTTTATCTGGGCTTTAAGAAACTTATCATGGTTATTTGCATGGGTGACACTCAGTATATTTAATGACCAGTATGGGGGGCCCCAACCAAACAAATGGCCACTGGCCGTTACAGCTGCACTGAACATATTGGTGTGTACTGATGTGTACTGGCTGGATCCCAGCCCTGGGCCTTTCTGTATTTGCTTTGTCTCCTTTTCGACTTAATCTTCTTCTTTCCAAAAAAGATTTTTTTTCTGGCTTTAAAATAGACATATAATCATTGTTGAAAATTTGGAGGACCTGAATTTTAAAAACCTAAAATACCACTTCTTAGTGATACATGATGGTATTGAAGCAGGTTTTTATGTGTATTCTTCTTTTTTCATATTTTAGCCTTGATATTCTTCTGTGCATTAAATACTTTTCGAAAATATAATTTTTATTTTTGCAAAAATTCTATCCTACGGATGTGCTATTTCCATTTTTTCAGTATTACAAATCACCCTGTCTTGAACATAATGACGTTAAGCACAGTGGTATTTAATCTTTGTGCCTGTCCTAACTGCTTCCTTAGGTGAAGCTCCGTAGCGTGGAATTACTGAACAAAAGTTTATACATATTTTAAATGTGTATTGTCAAAATGCCCTCCGGAAAGGTGGTGACGATGAACTCTCTCAGCAGTGTCTGAAATTACCTTCGTTTCCTATCGGGATATTTGCTCTTTTCTTATTGATTTGTACAAGCTCTCGTTATACTTAAGATATTGGATCTATTCCCGCACACGTGTTGAAAGTATGGACTTCACACTTCTCAAAGTAAAGGTCCATATGCCTTATCACACGAGATTCTCACAGTGTCAAGTTCCATGACTTGTACACAGAAACACCCAGTCAATAGCCACAGCATATAAAGGGATGACATCTGCCATTAAGAAGCATATGTTGTAGCCCAAGGAATTTAAACAGATACAAAAACCAAAGTGAAACAAATGCTGTAATGGAGGCATCAAATACTGTAGGATCAAAGAGGAAAGTGTGATCCGTTCCAACGAGGAGAACCTGGGAGGTCCAGTTTCATTTGGGGCTCGAGTATGATTTTTAACCAGAGAAGGAGACATTCTAGGCTGAAGGGTCAGCATAAATACAGCACATGGCGTGACAATTCCTGGTGTGTTTGAGAGAGAGAGGGGGGCGTTCACGCCTCCCAGTGCTAAGAGGACCTTGAAGGCTACAGGGCTTTATGTAGACAGTAGGACCAAGTGGAGAACACTCTGCCCTGACCTGTGTTTGGGGAGGACGGTGCTGGCAGCCGTGTGGATGAGAGAAGGGAGAAGAGAGAGACCGCTAACTTGCTTTAAAGGAAGCTTTGTGGGACTTCAGACCAAGAGGGCAGCAAGGGAGGGAAATTCAGAAATTTTGTTTCTGAGCCACTTAGTCTGGTGGCTAGAGGACAGTGTGTGTGGTGGGGCTCCTTCCCAAGGGGCCGTAAGAGGGCAGAGCTGTCTCTCTATAGCGTCACAAACCTTTGCCTTGAGACGGACAAGTTGAAATGTCTGTAAGGGAGACACCAGAGCAGGCCTTGTTACAAGTTACCCTGTTAATTTTTTCAAGTTCTTTCCACATACGGGGAAAAGAGAATCATTCAAATGGAAATCGTTGCCACCTGCTGTAAAATAACAACAAAATTAAAAGAATAGGCAAATACGGTTTTACCTGGCTGCCTGACGAAATGGGTTGAAATGCCAGGGAGGTAAAGGCAGTTGTTCTATTATTAATGGCACAGTCCATAATACTCAGCAAAATGCTGTTTTCAGGTTTAAATTTTAGTGAAGACGTTTTAATGTTTAGGCTCTAAAGAAGATCCTCTCTTTTTTTTTTGGAGATGATGTGATTGAAATGACAAAGTGGTAAATTATGAATTTCAAACGAGGGCACTTCTGGCCTCTGAGGAACAGTCCAGAATACCCCTAGATCTAGAAAAGTGTGTTGTTTTTATGGACTTCAGGTATTTCTTTAGTTACCCTTCTTCCAAACCCCCAGGGACACTGGCTCAAAGTGTCTCCTCCGGCCTCTGTCTCCCCCCCTCACTCCAGAGGGGCTGAGAAATACAGTCACGACAAGATGTAACTGACACTCAAGGCCGGTGTGTGCCAACCTGGGGAGTGGCTTTTTCTGGGGTTGGGACCCCCGTCACTAGGAGGGTGGCGTCCCAGGTGTCCTCTCTCTGTCAGAGGCCCCCTTATCTCCCTCCTCCCTTGATGCCGTGTGTCCATCCTGAAATCTCTTCCTCCTCCCCTCCCCCTGCAGCGTGTAGCGGGCAGGGACAGGGAAGTGGGTCTGGGGTCAGAAGGCTGGGATTCGGACCTGCCATTGTCATGCCAGTTACTGAACCTCCCCTGGCTTCCGGAACCTTGAACTGCAAAATGGGATCACAACGTGCCTTATCCGTTCACAGTTAAACCCACCGACGGGTGCAGTGCTGGGCACAGAAGAGGCGGGCGGGCTGTGTGGCCCCCGTTCCCAGTCTCTGCGGGGCAGGTAATTACCCTGTCGTCTGAACTTGTAGGGGACGTTCAGTTTACACTCCTGCATTACCGAGACCATCCCTGCGGGCAGAAACACCCCCATTCTCCTCCGGTCCCCACCGCAGTCGTCTCCCCAGCTCCCAGCTGATGCCTGAGCCCCCTGAGGCTCTACAGAGACCGTCTGCCTCTGGGTGACAGATGACTCTCTTCTCCTCTGGCCCAGGGAGGGGAGCCACCGCCTAATGTTACCAAATGTGGCGAGTATTCAGATGTAGCTACCAAAGCCACTGCCTGGGTCAGTTACTGTCCAGGGTTCTCGTGTATTCCCTTCTCTCCTGCCCTTTCTTCTTGCCAGAAGGGGTGGAAATTCCCTAATTCATCTGTGCACTTCGAGGAGAATGAGAATGATGAACGCGCTGCGGTTCGTGGAATAAATAGCTCTTGTAAAGCCAGACTAAGTTGTGATTTGCAATACGGATTTTCCCGTCCGAGTTCTTAGAAGCTGTTCCGTCAGCACATTCAGGCTGTGTCCAGACATACGTCAAGTGAACGGCATCACCTCCAGCCCCGCTCAGGGTGTGGGTGGGGCTTCGGTTTGTCTCGGAAGGCTGGGCTGAGGGATATGCAGGGAGCAGGCTCCGGGTGGATGTGTGTGGTCGGAGAGTTGCCCGCCGACCTCCTGCTGTCTGGAGGACAGAGCCTAGTACCCAGTGGTCCCCAGGCCTCCCTCCCACCTGCATCTGAGTCCCTCCCCTCCACAGGGCTTTGCACACAGCAGCTGTGAACCGCCCAGCAGGCCTGCCTCTGGGGGGGACCACAGGTACCTCTGAGAACTCCCAGGGGACCTGGCCAGCCTGGCTGAGCAGCTGATGGTGGTGGGGGGAGGGGAGAGGTAGACAGGGAGTCAAACACAGCCTGCAAATTTTTTTTTAATAAATTTATTTATTTTTGGCCGCGTTGGGTCTTCGTTGCTGCGTGCGGGCTTTCTCTAGTTGTGGCGAGCGGGGGCTACTCTTCATGGCGGTGCGCGGGCTTCTCATTGCAGTGGCTTCTCTTGTTGAAGAGCACGGGCTCTAGGGGCATGGACTTCAGTAGTTGTCGCTCACCGGCTCTAAAGCGCAGGCTGAGTAGTTGTGGCGCACGGGCTTAGTTGCTCCGCCGCATGTGGGATCTTCCTGGACCAGGGCTTGAACCCGTGTCCCCTGCATTGGCAGGTGGATTCTTAACCACTGCGCCACCAGGGAAGCCTGTTTACAAATTCTTAAACAAGAAAATCTGCTATAAAATAGCCCTGCTTGGCTCTAAAACAGGCGCCTCTGTAGCTCATTCTGGAATCTGTAAGATATCAAGAGCCAAGCCCCAGGACGGGGTGGGCAGGTGCGTGGGTGCTGCCTCTCCTTGGGCTACCTGCCCACGCGCCCCGTCTCCCTGGAGGGCAAGGCTGGGCTCTGAGCGCGCTGTGTGGAGGCCTCAGCCCTGCCACCTTCCTGCCTTATGGGATTCTGTGCTGAGTTGTTGGCTCCACTGGCCAGAGTGGCACGTGCCTTCCTTTGCTTTGAGATGAAATGATGCTACAGGATGCATAGAGCGACAGACGTCGTATTGGAAAAGCCACCTGTGACTTGGAGGGTTCAGGTCTGAGGTACCCACTTAATAAGTGACTTGGGAAACTCACCTTGGACCTCCCGGGCCCTTGCAGGCTCTGCTACAATCCTGTCCTCGGGATCCAAGGGCACCCTCTAAGCAGGAATATTCTTAGTGTCTCTGGCTGAGGTGCCAGAAGACCCCCTTCCCCTTGCACCACGTGCTCCACCGTCACAGCTACTTGGTCGACAGGTGACATCTGGGCAGAGACTTGGAGGCAGGGAGACGCTTTCCAGGAGGGGAATAGCCAGTGCAGAGGCTGCGGTGGGAGTGAGCTGACCCGGTGGAGAAGTGGCTGGCGGGAAGCTGGGGAGTGAGCCAGAGGGGTGGCGGGGTCCCACCTCGGGGCGCCTGAGGGCCATCGGGCGCCACCTGCTTTTGCTGGGAGGAAGGGAATGGGTGGGAATCACTGGGGGATCTGGAGCAGAGGAGAGGGCGATGCTCTGAAGACAGACATGTGGCCTGCGTGCACGTTCACACACCGAGGTGAGCACACCCAGGCCTCAGCGTGAGCCAGTCTGAGTCGCAGGACTGCCATCCAGCAGATGTGGCAGCTAAGTGCTAGGGAAGGTCACTACTTGGGCACTTAGACAATGGTGGGACTGAGGTCACAGATGAGACAAGGCTGACGGCAGAGAATCCAAGGCACAGATCCACTTCCAAACTGCAGATGGCCAGGGTGGGAGACCCAGGCACCCAGGGGTTTCCCCGGGAAGTGCTGGGCGCCCAGCCCTCCTGTCCGGCCTGGGGCGTCCAGCCCAGAATTGCACCTCCTAAACCACGCCCTTGACATTCATGGCCATGTAACTTCATTGTTCCTGATGGCAGTAGTCTGTTTAGTTAACCTCTGGCTTCCTTTTTTCCTGGTACTTTTATACATCTGGTTCTGGTAAAATAAAAAGATTCACTCCATTTACAACTGTACTTCCTGTGCTGGCCTGGGCTTCCCTCCCCCCGCCCCCAGCTGAGGCGGACATGACACAGCCCCTCCGGAGAGACCCTCCAGGGGCGGGACAGCGCCCGCTGTGTCCCCCGGGACATCAGAGACTGCCCCTCCCTGGGACCGGCCACCGCACCCCCTTGGAAGTCACCACTTAGGAAGGGACTTTCCAGGACACCACACTGCAGCATAGGGTCCCCTCCCAGGCTTTACCGGGACCCCAGGTGGAACAAGGCTGCCTCCTGAGAATGTGGGTTCTTGGTCCTGTGTGGGTTTTACACTGGTCCCCCTTTATCCACTGGGGATACGGTCCATGACCCCCGGTGGAGGCCTGAAACCATGGATAGTACTGAACTCCATAGACACTATGCTTCTTCCTATACTTACCCACTACGATGAAGTTTAATGTATAAATCCACACAGAGATGAACAAATATAGCTAAAAGTAAAACAGAACAATTATAATAACACAACATCTTATTGTAAAGATGTCCTGCCTTCTCCATCTGAGCTAAGCGTTTATCACCCACTGTGGCCGTAACTTTTGCAGTTTGAGGTGCAACAGCGGGACCAGCACGAATTCTCTCTTCCTTCTTCACAATTTCATGAATAGGAGATTTGTTCTGAATGTAGATCTTAGCAACCTCAGCGAGATTTCATCAGTCCTCAGAATGGCATGCAACTTAGAACATATGACTTGTTTATTTCTGGAATTTTCCATTTAATATTTTCTTTTTTAAGTTTTTGTTTTATATTGGAGCATAGTTGATTCACAATGTTGTGTGAGTCGTACACCTGAAACTAACACAACATTGTTAATCATTTAATATTTTCGGACCACGGTTGACCGCAGGTAACTACAGCCTCGGAAGGTGAAACTGTGGATAAGGGGAAAAGACTGTACTTACTGTTTCCTACCAGCCGCCGCGTTTGCTTGTGTTCAAGCAAGATGCAAACTCTTCAGTACAGGGAAGCCTCTGACCTGCAAAGGCTCACAGAGTCTGTATATAGAAGAACAGGAAGAAGGATGCCAGAAGAAGGAGGGCCCCGCAAGGCCCGGGGAGGCCGCTCAGTGCACAGGGGCCAGGGCCGGGAATTAGGACGGGGGCTCCGGGGCGCCCGAGCTCGAGGGACACCCAGAGGAGGGCCCCCACCCCGGCCACCAGGGCCAGCCTCGGGCTCCTTTGGGTCTCCCGGTCACGTGCTCCAGCAAGATTCCTGCAGGTGCGGCGGTGGAGCCCGACCTGCACACACGCTGCCCCCTGACCACAGCGCTGACCTGCCTGTGAGTCTGAGCCCTGCCTGCGCCATCCCAGCCTTTCCCACCCCCAGAGAGGACGGCACCTGTCGCACAGGAGGAGGCCACCCTGAAACACCATAACTCACAGTGCCGCCCACGCACAGGGCTCCGGACGCACGGGCCCTCGTGGATACAAAGGGGCAGTGCACACAGATGCACACACACACCCTGCACACTGTACACACCCTGCACTATACACACTGTACACACTGTACACACTATACACACTGTACACACTGTACACACTATACACACTGTACACACTATACACACTGTACACGCTATACACACTGTACACGCTATACACACTATACACACGATACACACTATACACACTATACATACTGTACACTCTGTACACACTGTACACACGATACACACTATACACACTGTACACACTGTACACACTATACACACTGTACACACTGTACACACGATACACACGATACACACTATACACACTGTACACGCTGTACACACTATACACACTGTACACGCTATACACACTATACACGCTATACACGCTATACACACTATACACGCTATACACACTATACACACTGTACACTCTGTACACACTATACACACTGTACACACTGTACACACTGTACACACTATACACACTGTACACACTGTACACACTGTACACACTATACACACTGTACACGCTATACACACTATACACACTATACACACGATACACACTATACACACTGTACATACTGTACACTCTGTACACACTGTACACACTGTACACACGATACACACTATACACACTATACACACTGTACACACTGTACACACTATACACACTGTACATGCTATACACACTATACACACTGTACACACTGTACACACTGTACACACGATACACACTATACACACTATACACACTGTACACACTGTACACACTATACACACTGTACATGCTATACACACTATACACACTGTACACACTGTACACACTGTACACACTATACACACTGTACATGCTATACACACTATACACACTGTACACGCTGTACACGCTGTACACACTGTACACTCTGTACACACGGTACACACGGTACACGCTGTACACGCTGTACACACTGTACACACTGTACACACTATACACACTGTACACACTGTACACACTATACACACTATACACACTATACACCCGACACTGTACACACTGTACACACGATACACACTGTACACACTGTACACACTGTACACACTATACACACTGTACACACTGTACACACTGTACACACTATATACACACACACCACACTTCACACACACTACCCTCTGCACACACGTTCCCCACAGATACACACACATACACTCCGAACAGACACATGCCAATCCACACACACACACACACACACACACACACACACACACACACAAATATCCATGTCCAAAAACATGACAGCAAAGCAAAAAGATCAAAATATTCAGATTGACTAGTGTTCAAAGAAATACAGTTTTTTAAGAAATATGCAATTGGCCACATTAAACAAAGTGCTGCTCTGGTGTTGAGAACACAGGCTCTGGCGTCAGGCCGCCTGGCACGAGGTGTCACCTCCCTGCTTACGTGCTCAGTGACAGCGGGCAGGTGAGTGAACCTCTGTCCCTCCTTCAGCTCTTCTGGGATGAGGGCCTGACAGCACCGACTTCAGAGCTGGGGTGTGAGGCTTTAATAAGTAAAAGTAAGTGAGGTGCTGAGAACAGAACCTGCCACGTGGGGAGGACCCCACACGTCCCTCTGTTGTCACCACGGTAACCGTTATGGCTGACGTGGACCAGGGGCCCAGCCTGAGCCCCTCATCCCTACTGGTGGGGACGTCTCTCTGGAAGGTGATGTTAAGACACATCAACTCCTGAAAAACCGTTCCACCACGTGACCCAGTGCCTGCTTTACCCTGAGGACACAGCAGAGGGGTGCCCACAGACTTGTGTTTAAGGATGTTCCCTGCAGCACTGCTTGTAGCAAGAGAAGGAAAAACACAGACTGCCTGAGGCTCCTACACCAGGAGGTGGGTCATGGGCCACCCGCCTGGCGCCCAAGCAAGGGACCTGGACATCACCCTTTGTTCCTTCCTCACATCCAGTCCTCGGCCAAGCTCTGTCGTTTCCACCTCTTCCCTTAGGGATCTGACCGCTTCCCAGATTCACCCGTTCACGCCTGCGCTGGAGCAGGACTTCCTCAGAGCCACACCCTGCCCACCGAGGATGCCCGGTACACGCGGGGTGACGCTCTGTCCTTTCCCACCACGCTCACCACCTTGGCAATGACCGGATCCCCACTTCCTTCTCCCCCACCAGGTGGTGAGTCCCCCCAAGGGCCGGGCTGGCCGTCTCACTAAAATTGTGTCCCCAAAGCCTGGGACAGCGCCTGGCATACTCCATGTTTCCTGACTGAGGAACAAGCCAGTGAAAGAAGGCATGTGATTCAGCCTTCAAGCCATATTCTCAACAAATCCATATGGCAAAATGCTCACCATACAGCATTAGATGAGGAAAAAGCCTAAAAAACTGGATCTGTAGCATGACGTTAACGTCATTATATACAGATACATGTGTAAAAACCCAGACGAAAGCATTAAATTGTTAGCCGTGGTTATTCCTGGACATTTTAATTTTTTAATATATATATATATATATATATATATATATGCCTGTCTTTTCCAGATATTTTGCAATGTCCATTTCCTTTATAATCATGAAAACAGTGGGAAAATAGATGGATACACCACCGGATCCAGAATCTGGGGCATTAGCCATGATTGGAGTCCAGGACGTGGGTGGTTGAGGCAGCCTGCGAAACGTCCACATTTGAACTTGCCCACGATGTCTATTAAAGCATCGTTTCCAGAGCAGCTCTGTACAATCACTGGTGATTCTGCTAATAACAGGCTCCTTCCTTTCTCGTGGGGACTCATTAGGCTGAGCGCATCAGAGGTGACAGGTAGTGGTTTCAGAAAGATAACAGAAATGTTTTTCTTCTTCTTAACAGAAAATGTCAGGGTAAATGAGTTTTTTTTTTTTTTCTTCGTAAGTCATCATACTACACATTCAGGGGAATGTGGTCAGAGGCTCTTACAGGAGGACTTGTTTCTATGTCTATGTCTTTGTTTGCAGTAACTGTTGCAGGGTACCAAGGTGACAGCCCCACAGTCGGGCCATCGGAGCATCTCTAGGCCAGACCTCCCCAGGCTTGGGAATCTGCAGTCCCAGGGACGCAGCACATAGAGAGGCGGCCCTTGGATGGACCCAGGGAGGATGGAACCTCGTGGGAGGGACATTGGTTTCAAGTCTTGATCTGGACCCTGGATTTCTGCTATTGCCAGATTGCTCAGGACCTTGGTTTTTCCATCAGTCAAATTGGAACGTGTGTGCATCTCTCTGAGACAGTTGTAAGAAGCAGTGATATGTACAGCACTGCCTTTGGGGATATGTCCTCCCGACCTTCCGCCCAGAAGTCTCTCTCGAGAAGATCACCAAATGAGGAATGGAATGGAGAGAAGGAGGGCTGTTCAGCCTGGAGAAGAGTTTTTTTTTTTTTTTAAAGGACAGGAAGTTGGAGCATAAAAGGTGTCATATGTATGCAGGATAGATTTGTCCCATGTGGCGTCCCAGAGCAGAACTGGAGCCTGGGGTGCGAGTAATAGAAAGTAAGATTTCTGCTTCCCTTAAAAAAGAACCTTCTAGGACTTCCCTGGTAGTGCACTGGTTAAGAATCCACCTGCCAATGCAGGAGACACGGGTTCGAGCCCTGGTCTGGGAAGATCCCACATGCCATGGAGCAACTAAATCTGTGCGCCACAACTACTGAGCCTGTGCTCTAGAGCCCGAGAGCCACAACTACTGAGCCTGAGCTCTAGAGCCCGAGAGCCACAACTACTGAGCCTGACTAGAGCCCGAGAGCCACAACTACTGAGCCTGAGCTCTAGAGCCCGAGAGCCACAACTACTGAGCCCGCACACCACAACTACTGAGCCTGTGCTCCAGAGCCTGTGCTCCGCAACAAGAGAAGCCACCACAGTGAGAAGCCCGTGCACTGCAACGAAGAGTAGCCCCCGCTCACCGCAACTAGAGAAAGCCCACGAGCAGCAATGAAGACCCAACGCAGCCAAAAGTAAATAAATAAATTTATATTTAAAAAAAAAGAACCTTCTAGGAACAAAAAGTAATCCAAAGGGCTGTCCTGTAGGGCAGTACTGAGTCACCTGTCACTGTGAATATTTCACTGGGGCTGGTGATCACGGGGAAGTTTCGGGAGAGGGATTCAGCGTTAAGTTGAAGACAGGTAACCGCTAACATTTTTCCCAACTCCAAGAACCTATGTTTCTGCCATTTGGCCTTTCTGATTTTGGAACTGCTTGAAAATAATGTCTAATTCCTCCCAACCATGTTATCTAGGTCCAGCCAGAGCTGCAATGGCCAGAAGTTCCCCCTCCCCACTCGACCCGGATGTTGGAAATCTGTCATGTTTATTACTATCTCCCTCTTACATGAAGAGCTCACAATGAGTCCTGCCTTCCCAGAATAAAGGTCAGAACTCGAATTCCCAGCCTTCCCTGCAGGAAGGATAAAGGCTTGACCCCTCAAATGGCCCCATTCAAGACCTGAACTTGGAAGTGAATGACCTGGAGGGAAACAAGGTGAGGGTGGGGAGAGGAGGAGGGAGTTCCTCCTGGGGCCTCCATACTTTCTTAGAAGTGTTCTGGGTGATGGCAGAGACATCCGCCCTTCAGTGGTGGCGGCTGTTTCCCAGACACTGCAAGGTCAAGCCCTGGGACCGGAAGTTCCACTAGTGTTAGCAGAGGTGGCACGTGCACCCAGGCAGGCCTCTGGCATTAGTGGCTCCGAGTGCGGAGGCCACCGCGGTCTATCCTTGGAGCCTGCGGCCGGGGTTTGGGAACGCTCCTGGAAGTTCAGCCTCAGCTCTTACCCGCGCCCGTCCGTGACGCTGCATGTTCTAACATCACCTGAGAGAACGGCTAGATGCTCGCCTGAGTCGTTTTCTCTTTGTCCTTGGGCACACACGGGGCTGGGCTGCTGGACTGCCTTTTCCAGGCTTCCTGGCCTTTGCGTGTGGCCACATGACTGTGCTCTAACTAATGGAATGTGGGCAGAAATGAAGGACTTCCATGCCTGGTCCCAACCTCCCCCTCGTCATCCCACCCCCGTGCAGTCCTCCATGCTCTTAGCTCCCAGGATGGGGGAGAGACCCAGTGGAAGACACAAGGTCCCTAGAAGATGGTGGAGCCAGGAGAAGTGAAGGAGCCCGGGGCCCTTGAATTCCCCCGACTGGACTGTGCCCAAAATAAGCCTCTAATTGTGTTAAGCCACTTTGATTTGAGTGTTGTGTTAGGGTTAGCCCCTCCTGACTAATACACTTAAGAAATCCATTTTCTGCTCAACTAGATTTATTTTTTATGACCAAGAGCGCTGAGTGTTTCACCTCCCTACCTGGTCTGCCCTCAAGAAGTCTAATGCGAGAGACAGTCACGCCCGCGGGCAAGCTTCCCTCCGGCCAGGAGGCACCAGGCTCCACTCCCCTCCCCTGGCGATCCCCACCCTTCCTCTGGCCCAGGCCACAGAAGTCTCCCTGAGAAAGTCGGCTTCTCCTCCGCTGTGGTCTTGCCCCGCGTCCGCGACTTCACACCTAACTCCCTGCCTGACGCGGAGGGAAGTCAGGCACGTTCTGCCCGGCGCCCCTGAACTCGGCGTAAGGAATCCTGCCTCCTCTTTATTGTAAGGCGAAGCTAGCGCTGGGTCAGGAGCCCAGAGAGCCAGCCATGAGGAAATTACCCTACGCCGGGTTAAAGTCAGGCTTTGAGTTAGCGCGGTAGATGCCCTTTGGCACGTCTGGCCCCTCCCACGCCTTAAGTCTCCCCTACCCGCCACGGGTGGGGGTGGGCCCATGGCAGCCACGTTTGTAGCATGTGACTGAGTCCTCACAGCGGATTGGGCCAGGGCTGGGCACGTGATCTAAGCGGGGCCAACCGGAGACTTCGTGCCTGAAAGCAGGAAATGCAGCCTCACCGGGGCTGCCCTGAGCCCACCTGTTGAGTGGATCGTCGTGTGTGCCAGGTAGACTGAGAAAGAGGCCTAGAGGAAGCCAGTCGAACAAAAAGCAGCAGAAATAGAGAAGAAAAGGTAAGTGAAGGAGAAACTAGGAACTTTCTGAGCCCCGTGCATCCTGGGTCGTGGGCCCACTAGCAAACCCCCTACCCGTAAGATAAGCTTTCCCTAGTTCGCATACGCCAGTTCAAGGTAGCCTGTAAAGTCTAAACGGGAAGAGTCGTACCTGATACAGGAAGAAGTAGAAAAGGTCCCCCCACAGATTGCCTCCTCATGGAAGCCAAGGCACCTGCTGGCTTGCCCTGAACGGGGAAACCTAAAAGTACTGGGAGCGAGGGAAAAGGTGGCAGCTGGAGAGACCTCTGGGGATTTATCGTCAGCGAAACGTGCCCGACTGATTTTCCAGCCGAGCAGCCTCATGTCAGAGCCGAGCAAACGCAGGGAACCCGGGGCCGGGCGGGAGCTCTCTGGATAAGTCAGCACGTGTTGCTAGGCTGGCGACGAGCGACGCGCCTAACTCCCTGGCCCCGCCGGTCCCCGCGCCGCGGAGACGCGCGCTCCCTGCGCACACGTGCGCACTCGGCCGGCGCGGGAGGGGCTGCGGAGGCCTGGCCTCGGGGGAGACGCTCGGGCCCCGCGCCCACCCCACCCCTGCGCGGCGGGGAGGGCCCAGCCCGCCGGGCCTTTCAGAGTTAATTAGCCTTCATGCATATGGATGGTACCGCCGACTGAACGCCGTGGCGGGGTCGCGACCTGACCCCGGCGAGGCGTGCAGAAAGAAAAGACTCCTCTTCCCAGCTCGCTCCCTCACTGAAAGCCCAGCTGCCGGGCGCAGCGCCGGGGTGTGATCGCCGCCGCCCCATTTCTCCCGCAGAAGAAGCGCTTGCGGGGAGGCAGGGGGCGCTGTCCCCGGCCCCCATGAGCAGCCATCCCCCTGATCTGTCGCCGTACTGATATCAGCGCTGGGAGTTTACTCCGAAGCTTTCCTTTCCCGTGATGGTTTTCATTTCCTGTCATTTAAAGCTGCAGCCTTTATGGAATATCACATGGTTTTCGTTTACACAGGAAATCAGCTGCAGTTGTGAGATGCCGACTTACTTTTTTTGTTTGTTTTTTAATCCTCCCCCCCTTAAAAAAATTGAGAGGGAAAGGGGAAAAAAAAAGCCAGCTAGCAACAGTTTGTTTTGAAATCGTTTTCCTTTTTGATCCCAAGTCCCTGTTCTCCGAAGTGGTCTGCGGTTGTACAGAAAGCAGCAGTTTCTTTCTGACACGTGGTAGTCACTTTACGTGAAGAAAGCCTAGCACCGAGAGATGCTTTTGCTTTTTCCAGGCCAGGGACGGGGGCGCGGGCGCAGCTGCGCCAGCAGCTCCGCCCCCGGGATGCGCCACTTGACCCGCCGCGATCCGCCCAGGGAGCCGCGGGCCCGGCTGTGTCCAGGAGCTGGGTTTACCCTCTTGGAAAGGTGGCACGTACTGCCCAGTTACCCATTCTGGGATCCCTCTGCTTGAACCCGAAAGGAGCAGTGTCCTGACCGACCCCCGACCCCGGACCCCCCAAGGACCACAATAGAAGTCTGTCCTCGACCCGGTCCCAACACATCACTCCAGGAATCAGAGAATCGCAGGGCTTCAAAACGGGGGTGAGAATGGTGTGGAAGAATTCGCGATTCGTTCTTTAAGCCCCGCCCTGCAGTTGCTACTGAGTTAGGAACTGCAGACTAGAAGCAGCCCCGCCCCCCAAGACCGCACTCCCTGGTTACCCTCTGCACGCCCGCCCTGAGGGCAACTAGACGGCCCTGGGCAATAGCGCCACCTGGTGCCCAGCATCCCTCCCAGCGATTCCTCGTATCCCCTTCCAGGATGCTGCACCGCCTGAAGAGATCAAGGGTGCCCAGAATGGGTTCAGGACTCCAGGGGAGCTCCCACCTGGGGTTGAAATGGCCCCTGCCTCCTCCCGTCTTGTCCCTGAAGGAGCTTAAAGCACAGGGAACAGGAGGTGCTCCTGTCTCTACAGAGGCACCCACGATAACAGACCCACTCCTTTCATGGAAGGCTGAGCCCTCAATTAAATGGAAAATGCCCTTGAAGAGATGCAATTTAGGCACCTCTTTCAGAGTGAACCAATGTGTTACCTTTTCCCAAGGGTGAGCGGGCATCTAGAGAGGCGAGAAAGCAAAGAGGCAGGAGGCCCACCCTGAGGTCCGGGAGGGCCAGAGCCAGCACTGCGGCCGCCCTTCAAGGGCCCGGGCCATCCCTGCGGTGGGACTGGGCGGAAGGGAGGGACGGCTCTGGAAGGCTGGGTACGGACAGGGCCTGCGCGCACTTCATGGGTGAGCAGGGGGCCTCACAGGACCCAGGTGTCCCTCCGCGACGGCTGCAGCCCTGGCAGCTGAGACCCCTTTAACTGAGACTCAGGCAGCCCACCCGTGACCGTCCGCACCGCCCCTCCCCCAGCCCGTAACCAGCAGCCCTCTGTGTGAACATGAGCCCCACGTGTTTACGGGCTGTCTGCGGGGACGAGAAGGGGACAGGGCTTAGTGCTGCAGCCCTTTCAGCCTCCAGGTATTAAGCTGCGTGACGTGACCCATTCTCTGAAACCAAATGTTTGCAAGGACACCCGGAAGCCACCTGGGAATTTCTCTGGGCTTCCACGGGTCAGCAGGCAGAGCTCCCCTCTGTTATGCAGGGGAGCCGCCCGCCGGCTGTCACCGCTGGCCCCAGATCGGGGTGCGCAGGCAAAGTCTGCGGCAGGCCTGTGAGCCCGGTGAAAGGAACCCTGCCCCTTTCCGCAGCAGCAGGCGGCTGTGGTCTCTGTCTGAGGCCCTGAGCTGTTTTCCTCCCAGGAAGCTGATTGGCCTCCTGCTGCCTATTACCTGACTGGGGGACTGCGGGAGTCAGTGTGGTCCTGCGTCCAGACTCTTCAGCCCCGGGGTGAGCTCCGCTGGGGAGACCAGTTCGTCCCGAGCCAACGCCCTGATTGGGTCCCTTGTGAGATGCACCTTCTTCCTCCATGTCCCACCCAGCACTCCTCTTTTTCCTGCCCTTTCTCTGGAAGTATGGAGTTTATTGGTCTCTGCACGGAGGACGGTGGGGGGAATGATCTTAATTAAGAAAAGATCCAGCTCTGGCCTGGCTGTTTCGGTTTTAGGGCGGTTGCCAGCGAGTCACGAGGACTCTCACGTGAAACCTTCTCCGCTCAGGGCTCTTTCTGGTCCCCTTACTTGACCATCTGGAAGATGGGAGAGTTTTTGGAGGGAAGTTTGGGCAAGAAAAATCAGATGCGTGAAAGCCTCTTTCTCAGCCTCGCAGCTTCTGAGGACCCCCGCATTTTTGGCCAAGAGTGGGTCCTGCCGGCCCCACGCCCCAGGCTGCCTCCCCCAGAGGAGGCCTTCCCGACTCTGGTGAGTTGGCCCCTGGACTCAATTAACATTTCAATATGTATTTATTCCTGTTGCATGAAAAAAATAACAAAAAAAATCACCTTCTGGTAAGGTGCCAGAACGAGATATATAATGATGCTGTTTACCCGCGACGGTGTCGTTCGCTGTTGTTGACAGTCAAATAAATCAACATAGTAAACACAATTTGCTCAAAAACGGCTGAGGAAAAGCAGATGGTTAGCACATTTCAGCAGGACCTGTTGGTTCAAGTCTGCACGGATGTTTAGACTCTGCGCTGCCTGCAACAGATGCTCGCCTGGGTCCCCACGTGAAGGGCCCAGGCGACGCTTGCGCTGGCCCTTGGGGGCGGGGAGGGCAGCCCGCCGGCTGGGGGGCAAGCACCCAGCCCATTAACATTCACAGCCCGTGGCCGCCCAGCGCCCGGCCTTTGTGTGCCGGGAACAAGCCAGCTTTCTTCCCCGGGAGGATGGCGCCTCAGCGCCCCACGCGGCTACTGCCTTCGAGCTTTCCAGTGGCTTTGGGGGCCAGAGGGCCTCGCTTGGCACTCAGAGTGGCTGCCTCGTGGTGCTCAAAAGAGAAGAAAAAGTTATTTTTGCAGCAGGAGGAGGCTGTGGCTACCCGGTGCCAGGGAAGCCGTGAAGTAGTGGTGGGCGGGTCACTCCTGGGAGGGGACGGGACCAGCAGGTCGCTGCCATCCTAGGTCCTGGTGACCAGGCCCTGCTTCCGCCTCCAGCTCCAGTCTGTGTCTGGGGATGCCAGGGCTGTCCCTGGAAAGGGGACCCTTACCAGGGCCCCGATGGGCCCAAGAAGCTCCTGGACATGTCGGCACTGCCGGGGCACTTCTGTGTGCAGAGCCCCGGGGTGGATGCTGGAGACTTCAGGGATGGTTCAGGCGTGATTTCCCACGGGAAGGTCTAGGGTGGGAGATGCAGCGGTGTATGAAATCACCAGGAAGAGGGAGGCTCTGATGCAGGGTGGCTCGCCTGCCCGCTGCGCTGCGGCTTAGCTGTGTGACGCCGCACAGGGACCCAGAGTCGGTCTCCTCGTTCCCTAAGCGGGCTTGTTCTGAAGACGGGGTATGGTGACAGTTGCAAGCTTAGCACCACGCCCCGCATGTGCTACGTGCCCACCAAATGGCAGCCACCGTTCATCCTGCCGGCAACGTGCAAGGCGGCTGCGTGGGAAAGGCAGCACGTGCCCTGGGTTCAGGGGTAATTAGGACCTCATCCAACTGTCTGATAACTTCCTCAGACAGAGCACAGCCAAGACTTACCCGTCTGCCGATTTGCTCCTGAGCGGCCCCCGACTGACCCGCCCCTTCCCCTTTGCTCCAGGCAGGATGCAGGATGGACCGCTGCACCTCTGACCCTGCTCTTGGGCCGGGCTCTCCGGGAGGCCGAGGCGAGATGGAGTTAGAAGGCTCAGGGCGGCGGGGGGGGGGGGGGGGGCGGGGGGGCGGATCTGGAGGAGGCAGGGAGAGCCTTCAGACCGGGATGCAGGTCTGACCCCTGGGAAGGGAGAAAGGGAGGAAGGAAGATGGGGTCTCAGGAGCCTCAGACACCAGTGCAGCTCTAGAAAGCTCGCCCCGGCCTGGAGGTGCTGTGTGTGAGCCTCGCCTCTGCTCTCCTGGACGGCTTGGGCAAGTCTAATAGGAAAGTCTAGTAGGGAGAGTGTTCTGGAAAGCTAGGGGCACCAAGTACCTGGCAGGAATTTATTCCTTATCTAAACATTTTAGGGTTTTTAGTATAACAGCCACTATGGTGCTAACCTGCTAGGGAAGGATGACTCAGAACCAACATCCCTTCTCTCTGTGTAGCCTTGAAAATCCTTTAGCACAAAAAGCCTACTTTCATTTTCTAGCCCAGGAGCCTGGCTCAACTGTTGGCAATTTAGTCATTACCAGCGGCCTTAGTTCTAGAACGTTCCAGAAATGGGCTCTGCGACTTTGAGCACTTTGCTAGCATAACTCTTAGGTTATCTTGTGGGGGCAGTGGGAGGGTCTGTCTGTACAAAGCTCTCCTTGCTGACGTTCATGCCCAGTTGTTTCCAGTTGATACACACCCCAGACAAGCAGCATGGCCCCTAGAACCGTACCCCGCGCCAACCTTAAACCCCCTGGAACTTCTGATGGTCCCAGGCCCTCTCTCCTGACTAGCAGAGCGCCGCACCGTCAGTACGGCACGTCATCGCCCAATGATGGCAAAAATCTCCATTGGCTGGTGCAGCTGTGGCACAGATGTCCTACACGGCAGTTAGAACATCGCCGGTGATCGATCAGCGCTGTCTCAGAGACATGGACCGCAAGCATGGAGCCAGAAACTGCGACAGCAAGAGCCGTGCGGACCCTTCGCAGGGAAATGGTCACAGACTCAGGACCCGCGGCGGGCCCCTCCCGCCCACAAGGAAGGCCTGCACGCCGTGGATCAGGTGCTGCGTTTTGGCAGGGCCCAGGCTTGAGTCTCTGTGCCAAACTAGGGTGTGCACCCCTAGAGTCTGCTCCTGGGGATGGATGCCTGGAGTTTGTGCTAAACCCGAACCCCGCAATTTGTGGTCCTCCAGCCCTGGGTCCCGCCTCTGGCGTTTGTGTGGCGGGTGGCTGCCAGGCTCACTCAGTACGCACTGCTTTGTGAAGCCGCTCGGGCTTGCTGAGCTCTAGTTGTGGTAGGCCGCAGCCAGTTTAAAAGAAATTTCTCCCAACGAGATAGCATCCCTCCAGGGTCCCCAGCGCATGTCTCCCTGCGTTCCTTTCTGCCAGAATAGGCGGTCTTTAGGGATGACGGGCTGCCACGTGGACCCTCAAAACTCACCGAGGTTCCTGGGAGGAGGAGGATGGAGCAGTTCGCCTGCCCGTCAGCAGGAGACGCTGCAGTCCGCGCCACTGGACTTGAGCCCAGAGGGCACAGAAGAGATGGCCCAGCCGAGCCCTCATTTTGCAGGTGTGGAAACCGGGGGCAAAGCAGCGACATGACTGTCCAAGGTCACACGGCCAGAGCCGGACCACAGGCCAGTCTGATGTTTGGGTCTCACTTCCATTCACTGTGTTGTTCTACCTCATCTTTTATTTTTTTCTTTTAATTTTATTTATTTATTTATTTTGGTTGTGCCGGGTCTTAGTGGTGGCAGTCGGGCTCCTTAGTTGCGGCAGGTGGGCTCCTTAGTTGTGGCACGTGAACTCTTAGTTGCAGCACGCGTGTGAGATCTGGTCCCCTAACCAGGGACTGAACCCGTGTCCCCTGCATTGGAAGGCGGATTCTTAACTGCTGCGCCACCAGGGAAGTCCCTACATCATCTTTTAAATGTAAATCATTGTGTGTGTTTGCGGGGGAGAGGGTTAGTACATTCTCAATTAAAGGGAAATTCTTCAATAAAATCTGACATTAAAAAAAAAAAGAGTCAGCACAAAGCCATGCCTAGATTCTGAGACCCTGAGTTGAAAGGCTCCTGACCCTGTAACATGGCAAGGGCACAGGAGGAGGACGTGAGTTTACAGACGGACAGACTCCAGGGACATTTGTCCCAGGGAGGAGGAGTCTAGGGCTTTGACTTGGCTCTGAAAGGGCTACGATTCCAGAAAGTCCGGCTTGCTCTGTCCCTGTCTCTTCCAGGGTGAGCAGAATTGCCGTACAAGTCAGAGCGCTGTGCGCTGCCCTGGATGTCGGGGTCTGCGTGGGTGCCCCCTGAGGCTGCTTGTCCCAGGGCCAATGTGAGTCAGGGACGGCCTTCTCAGGGCCCCTCTTCTGGTCCAGACCAGGTGGCAGTGTTCGTCCCCGACCTGGTCCACTCGGACTTGTCTCCCGTGGCTTCTGGTACTACGCGGAGGGCCACCTCTGGACCCCGGCCGATGTCCTGACCCCACCTGCCCCGCTCTGGTGGAAGCCCCCTTTCAAAGTCACCATTCACTGGCATCGAGCCTTCTTCCAGAAGACATCCAGGTGGACCCTGAGGAGGTCAGGACTGATCAGTTACTGGTTGTAGGGGCGAGGAGCCCCCAGCTCTGCACCCCCGAGGTCACCAGGGCCTCATAAACCCTGTCTCCAACAAGGTCCCACAGACAGCAGCACCTCGTTCATTCTGATGTTTGTTCAATACTCATTTGCACAGTAACTCTTCTAAGGGTCATCCAGTGGGGACCGTCCCTCTTAGGGCTCCACAGCTGAACATTTACTGACATGCTGACACGGAGCTTCCAGGAAAAGAAAGAATTTCAGGACTTTACGGACCAGTGAGATTCTGCACAGTTCCCCATTAAGTTTCACTCTCCCTATTTCAAGGGAAAATCGTTTTCCCAAGTGACTGGGGGAGTCAGTGCGTGGTCTGGGGTCAACCCTTCCAATGCCGGCCACAGTCCCTCTGGCCTCGTGAGCAGCTTTAATGAGCAAGGGAAGCACCAGGGCCCACAGAGCAGCTGCTGGGAGGCGAGGAAGAACGGACACCCGCGTGGGGACGGCCCCCCGTCCGTCCGTCTGTCTTCTCGCTGATGACGGCCCCAGTACCCTGCTGGTTGATGCTAAGACTCATGGAAGGCAGGTCTGGGAGCGCCTGTCATTAGACCAGCCTTTGTGGAACAGCTCCCGCCTGCCAGGCACGGTGCTGGGTGCCGGGGCCACAGGAACTGGGAAACGGGCTGCCACCCTCGCTCTGGGCAGATGCAGGAGGGCAGCTGTCTCTGGTCCATCAGGAAGTGCCCCGGGGCAGGGGAGGTGTGGTGGGCTTTACGAAGAGCGTCCCGGGCAGACAGGGCCTCTCCAGTGAGCCTGGCAGGGTGGTGGATGCTGGCGGGCGAGGACGGGGACAGAAGTGCTGGCCTGGGCTCCTCGTCACCCCAGTGTCTGGCCAGGTCCCCGCGTGTGCACACGCCTGGCTCCTCTAGCGCTGACGTCAGTACCTGAAGGCCCACGGGGCCCGGAGGAGGTAGGAGCAGCTGCCGCGCCCTGCGCCTCCTTGGCCAGGTGTGCCACGGCGGGAACGGCGCTCCCCACGTCAGCACCTGTTCCTCCTGCCCGAGCCCCTCCTGTTGGTCGTGCAAAAGGACACGCCAGGCGCACCCCTGCCCCAGGTGAGGCGTGCATTGGGGGTGTGGCTTTTCAGGTGGGTTAACTGCGGCTGGATTATTGCGTGACCCGGGGCCGGGCCAGGAGATGCAGCGCCCAGCCTTGCCCAGGTGTCTGGACGCCTCTCAGGTTCCTCAGAGCGGCCTGGGGAACACCCCCCAACACAGGCCTTGTGGGTTAACAAACGCCATTTAAGAATGATGAGAAATGATTGATAATTAATTTCAGGAGAGTAGCCCTCGCCAAATAAGCCATTAAACGGGCTCTCGCTGGCTGTCCGTTCAGCTCATTGTCAGGCCTCCAGCACTCAGGAAAAGCAGCACCAGGTTTTAGCCAAAGTTTCCAGTCCGACTCTGCCGTTTTCGGCCGCTTTCCTGATTCCTGGGCCCCCTGATGTCCCAGCAGAGTCCACCCTGGTTCTCTGCAGACCAGGGCTGCAGGGCGTTGGTCTTGCAGGGCGTTGGGTGGGAGGCACCTTGGGTTTTTCTCCCAAGTGATCACAGGCAAAGCCCGAGAAATTCTCATTTTTATGTTTATGTCCGTCCTGATCTTTGTTCCCAGTTGTCAGGAAAGATAAGGAACAGAGATCCGAGCAGCCAGGACGTGTGCCCTAAGCCTCAGCGCTGGTCCAGGGACAGAGCGGAGCTGAGGCTGCCCAGGGACTGCGGGCCCCTGTCCTCAGAGTTGACAGTGGCACAGGGAATTCGCTGAGGTGGGTTTGCACCAGTGAGCATCTGGTGAGTGAGGGAAAGAGCTTGGAATGGGGGCGTGTGTGCCAGGGGGGTGGGCAGTGGCCAGAAGGGGGCAGCTGGGGGCGGCTGCATTTTCTGCCGCCTCTTTCCAGGCTGGCCGGTGGCTGGCTGTGCTTTTGTCGGATGCATGGCCTCGTGAGAACAGCCATGACCAGCTCACCTTGGAAGATTGAGATGCGAGCGCGTGGGGGACAAAAGCAACCAAACCCCTCTTGACAGTGGCGTGTGGTGTCCAATGAGGGGTTTGGACAATGTAAACCCTCCCGTAAAAGGCAGGAGAGGCAGCAAGCCCTGCCGTTGAGGTCTTGGAAATTCTTCACCCAGAAAAGATTTGAGCTCTGTCCTAAAAACACGGTAGGATCTGGAAGAAGGTGTGTGGGGTTCTGGGAACAGGCTCTGGACAACACAGGTGGATCCGAGTCCCCCGGCGGCGGGTGTGGAGGAGAGTGGGTGGGTCCGGAGGGGAGCAGGTGGGTCCTGCTGGAGAGCTGGGTGAGAGCTTTGAACGGAAGACTGTGATACGATGGAAGATTTGTTCTGAAGGAAGTGATGAGATGGGAGTGTGGTCCAGGGCTCTCGCAGTGGAAGGCGTAGTGGGGGGCTGTTGCCAACCCCCATGAGTGATGTTCAGGAGACTCTGGCCGTGGGGTGCAGGACGGATTGTTGGGGTACAGAGCAGTCTCCTCGATCTGCAACTCTGGGCTACCGGAGGATACATTATACCCCAAACAGCTGTTAGGTATTAGGCTGCAAGTGGCAGAAAAGCCCCCAGTAACAATGACTTAAAGATGGTTATTTTTTTCTCTTATTTTAAAAATTCAGGGGTAGACAGTTAAGGATTGGCTGGTTTTCCTTGGTGTCAGGGATCCAGATTGCTTCTAGCCGGTTGATCTGCAGCACATACCTTTTACTCCTAACGACTTCTCATGGTCCAAGGCAGCTGCTGCAACTCCAGCCTTCGCATGTCACTCCAAGCAACAGGAAGAAGGAGGAGATGAAGAAGGAGTATGGAAGACTAAAGATGGCCATAAATTCCTTGACAAGTCTCCCAGTGAGAAGTGGGGATCGTGCCCCCTTCCCTTGAGTGAACTACTGTGTCCACTAGAAGGTGGCAGTAGTCATGTCGTGCCAGTTTCCAAACCCACATCTGAAGACAGTGGCAGACTACACGGCCTCTAGGAATAGTCTCTCTGGAATAATGAGCTGTCAGGTGATGCCCTTGACCATCCTGACTGCCATGCTGGAGAGGCCACGTGTAGGGACTCTGGCTGACAGTCTCTGTTGCTCCTGGCCTTCCTGCCGTCTCCGCCTACGCGCCAGCCGTGTGGCCCCCATACACCAGCCCCCACACCAGCTGAGTGTCACCAACTGACCCAGTGGAGGAAAAAATCATATCACCCAGTGGGCTCCATCCAAGTTTTGGATCCACAAAATTGTGGAAAACAATAAAAATGATTGTTGTTTTAAACCCCCCAAGTTTGGGGGTAATTTGTTATGCAGCCATGGATAACCGGAACAAAATTTAGTACCTGGACGTGGGCTCCTGCCTCACAGAAACCTAACACATGGCCTTGGCTTTGGGATGAAGCATTGGGCAAAGCTGGGAGGACCTTGGGAAGGTCGTTAATAAAAGCCAGAAGGACCTCAAAGAGACTTGATGAGAGCTTGGAGGAAAGTGAGGAAAATATTATTTGGAGGCTGGACAGAAAGCTTAGCAACACTGTCACCCCTGGCAACATGGAAAATAGGATACGCAATGAACCCAAGGCCCTGGCTGAGGAGACGCCAGGCAGAAGACAGAACACGCCACTGGCTTCTTCCAGCTGCCTGCGATAAGCTGTATGAAGAGACAGATGGACTAGGGAAATATAAAGGGACCAGGGCTTTCTGGGTGTGATAACGAAACTGTGTCTCCTTGCCGCTGTCTCCCAGAAAAAGTGACTCACAGTGAGACGTGGCTTTAGGACAAAGATAAAATCCAGGGCACTGTCTGCGTAGCATGGCCTCAGGGTGACCATCCCAAGGTGTGGCTCTAAGACTTCTTTCCAGACCTTAGAAAGATGTAAGGATATACCTTGCAGGGCTTCTAAGAGCCTTAAAGGCGGGCCTTGCAGACTTTCTCGGTTAGACAGTGGGGCTTTTAAGAGTTTTAAGGGCATTGCTCCCAACAGCTCCTGACTAAGAGCCACTGGGAGCCCCTCCCCAAGAGTAGGACTTGGCTGTAATCGGGGAACCAGAGATGTGGCCTGGATGGGTTTCCAAATTGCTGTGGACCAGCTGCTGATACAGGCTCTCTCTCCTCCCTGCTTTGCACGGAGGAGCGTGTTACGTGGAGCTTTCCTGCCCTGATATCACATTGTTTGTTGAATGGGTGGGTCATGGCGCTCTTTTCTCTGGTTCACAGGTCTTCAGAACAAGAGAAACTGGGCCTGAGTTGCTGTTCATGAGGAAACACCGAGATGGATCTGGACCTGCCTTGGGAAGCGCACTGCGGGACCTCGAGCCTGAGCCTGAGCCGTGATGGGGAGAGACCTTCGGGGGTCTTTGGATTCTGTGTGCAGAACGAATGTAAGTAATTCATGCCCGAGGGAGGTCTGTGGAGGGTCAAGTTCTTTGACGGTCGTGCTGTGGGCCTGGATCCCAAGCTGGCTGGATTTGAAGGGTGTTCACTGGAGGCGACTTTGTATTCCGGTTGAAATGCAAGCGAAAGCACAGCAGGTTGGTCCTTGGGGTCAGCACGTCAGTTCTAGAAAGCCCAGCCTGGACTCTGAGGGATGATAAATGGGCGACACTCCCCAGGGGGCTGGGGGCCGAGAAGTAAACAGGAGAGACCAGGCTCCAGGTCTGCTTGCCCGTCCGTAGCTTCCGTTGCGGCTGTAGAGGGTGCCCCTCGCTGGGGAAGGTGACACAGTCTAACAGACTCTGCTGTGACCCTCTCAGGGGTCACACGTGGAAGGACAGAGGTGGCAGGGGCCGAGGAGCCCGTGGTGAGATGTGGCTCCCTTGACAGCCCGTGAAAAATGACTGAGAAAAAGTGAGTTTTCCAGCTCTCTGGGGGTGGGTCCCGAGCTCTTTCCCGTGGGAGGTCAGAGTCCCCGGGAGGAGGTATAGCCCAGGGACGGGGTGGCCCCGTGGGACCAGCTTCCACCTCTCTGCACGCTCCCCTTGCATTTTTCTTGTAGCTCTGTGACCACGTCCAGTTTTTGCTGCTCACCCGTTCTCCTGAAGGCACGCTCACTTCTGTCTCCCCAGAAACACTTTAGAAGTGATGACTAAACCAGGCCTCCACGGTCAGGGCCCACGTGAGCCCCACTGCGGGACAGGGTGAGCAGATGCAGGAAAGGGCCCCAGATGCGTCTTTCAGCCCCTCCAGAAACTCCCTCTGCTCTGCATCTGCCGGAAGTTCTGCGTTTCTGCTTTAGGCTCTTCCGTTAAGTAACTGAACCGAATGGATTCTACTGCGCGTGATCACAATTGCCTCGAGTTAAATCATAAAAACGTTCTACTGCTTGTCTGCAGTTCGGCTGTTATAAAGAAAGTAAATGGAAGTGTACGAGTTTAAGAGCTTGGAACTAGTTTCCTCTGGGAGCAAAAGTGGCAGCTGTCAGACACCTAGCTGCTAAGTCATCACTGTGCTTCCCGTTGTAGGAACGGGGCCACCGGGGCCTGAGGCGCTGCAGACAGGGATGCAGGGAAGGAGGACGCAGGGGCTGCTCCCGGGAGCGGAAGGCTGAGGCACACGTAAGACCTGGTGCAGGGCTTCCCTGGTGGCGCAGTGGTTGGGAGTCCGCCTGCCAATGCAGGGGACACGGGTTCGTGCCCGGTCCGGGAAGATCCCACATGCCGCGGAGCGGCTGGGCACATGAGCCATGGCTGCTGAGCCTGCACGTCCGGAGCCTGTGCTCCGCAACGGGAGAGGCCACAACAGTAAGAGGCCCACATACCGCAAAAAAAAAAAAAAAAAAAAAGACCTGGTGCAGGAGTCCAGGCCTTATTTTCTCTTCCTAATTTTTTCCTAAATGAGCAAATGCCCTGCTCTAGAAATGGCAAGCATTTTCCGAACGATGGTCCAGGTAGAGTCTCGCATTCCTGAGAAAGCACTTAAAACCAAACTTCAGGAGCAGATGTCGGCATTTTGGCCTCTCCTGACGTCAGTCGTTGAGGGTGCAGATGGCAGCTGACATGCTGAGTGGGCGGGGCCGGAGCTGGCCCCTCCCACCCAGAGGCATTAAAAAGCATCATCCCCTAAAATACCCACCAGGGCGATGGGCCAAGCCGGGGAAAGGTGGGCCGTACATTGGAAAACACTTGTTTTCACTCCAAGTTACGCGTGGAGCCCATCCCCAGAGGGAACAAATGATCGCAGGCTGCTGTTCAGGACGGCTGGTGATGGGTGGCGGGGCCCGGGCTGCCCCGAGAGCCCTCGCCTGTAGCTCAGCCTCGCCCTGGTCTCACCAGCCTTCCCGGTGGCGCCCAGGGACCCCAGCCTGGACCACGCTTTCCGGGCCACTGGGCTGCAGGAGCAGAGCTGTGTGGGCCAGCCAGCACCTCACCACACACGCCCCGCCCCCCCCACCCCGCGTGTCCCCCACCACTCGCTGCCTTGGTGGGCTGTCCCGTCCCTCCGGCCAGGCCATGGTGGGCAGCGCGTCCTGCCCGGAGCGGGGGCTGGACTGCAGATCCTGTTTCAGGAAGCAGCTCGGCCTCCCGCCTAATTGTAGGGGTGGGAACAGAAAGGCAGCCACAGGGCTTTCCTTTGCCAACGAAAAGGCCGGAGTTGGGTCCTCCTCCCAGCTTTCATTTCAAAGAAGGCGAAAAACAATCCGCTCATTTTGCCTGAATGCTGCCTTCCCAGGGTGAAAATGGAGACTTTGATGTGTCTCTGCCCGCCCAGCTCTCCAGGCCACCTGCCTCGGGGGCGGCCTCAGGGTGAATCACTCACCCCTGCCACCCAGTTCCAGGGCCCGGGACAGGACAGTGCAGGAGGCAGGCACCGCAGGGCGTGGGGCAGGGGACGCACTGCACTGTGGCTCCTCCTCGGGAGGGGCCGTGGACGCGGTGCGTGGCCGCCTCCAGGTCTGCCAGGGCCCAGCTGGCCTTCCGGGAGCACCGATCCGGGCTCAGGTGGGGCTCCTGTGCATGAACGCTCCAAGAACAGCTTTCCTACTCAGGCCTCTGGAATTGGCCGTGGGGTCTGACCTGGGGCAGAAGGAAGCCGCTTCTCTCACCCCATCAGCCCCCATGGGGCACGGCTGGGCCACAAGGCCTGCCTGCCTAAGCCGGGCTGTACTATCAAAGCGGTGCTTGATTCATTAAAGCTAGAAAATTTTTAAACCCAGTCTTCCTTAAGGTTTTAAGCCAGCTTTTAACAAATCTCGCATTCATTTTTAACTTGAAACGTTTCACCCCCTTTTGAGCTGTCATCTTACCCAGCCGGTCCATTTAAAAGCTTGGAAGGCTTCGTGGATCGCCCATAAGAGTGTCAGCCTCACCCGCAGTTCAGTCCAAGCAGTTTTCCTCTCTGTCTCCCTTTCCATCCAAATGCCCCATTATCTGAAGGGAAAAAGTGACTTGGGAAATTGTCAGTGTTCCGATGTGAACTTTCCTCCAATGTACATCTGGAGGCGTGGTTCTCTGTGTGCTCCATCTTGCTGTAGGTGCCTTATGTACGTGGCACGTGGATTTTTACAGTCCAGGGCAAGCTGCCTCTTTCATCACTCAGACCAGAACATTTCAGCGAGAAGCCCTCTCTCTGTGTCTCTTCTCGTTCCATCTGGAAGACAGGCTCACGGCGCCCATTAAGGTGGGCTGCTGGCACTGCACACCTTGCCCTCAAAAGCCTGGTGGCCCATCTGGAGCACCTCCACCTCCGTCCATCCCTGAGCTGACCTGAGGGCCCAGCTCCATCCTCAGCCGCTTTGTCTCATCCCAGGCCTGCGGGTAGAGTGAGATACTTGTTCATCTGGGGTGCCCCCCAACGCCGCCCCAGGCATGTCCTTCCGGACCTCACCTCTAGACCCGAGCTCAGGTCTGTTATTCTGCACCCGAGTCCCATCAGCACATGGCTAATCTGTTAGGATACCGCCAAGCAAATATTATACATTTCATAAAACTGTTTTTGTATCAGTGGATACTTCCACGGGAAGTGATTTTTCAGGTATGACTTGGAAGAAAACTTTATTGCTACGGAGTTAGGGAACCTTCCAAATTTAAACACACACACAGCATGAACTTTGCAATAATAGACTATTAACAGAGTCTTTGTAGAGTTTTCAATGAGTCCCCTTCCCATGTTGTCTCTGGACGGTAAGCGATGGTCATTAACAACAGCTGGGGGACTTGAGTTACCGGCTGAAGGCATCCCAGGTGTGCCCCACCGTCTAGGGCCTGTACCAGACGGCTGGCCATGAGCAGCCTCGCTTGGCTTGCTGGAAACCAGTGGCGGTGTAACACTCTGACTAGGTAATTGGAAAGTTGCCCTTTGGGATCCATATATTTTAGTTTCAAGACCTTCATTCATGAGCAAGTTTATTCAATGAGGAACAGGCACGGTGGGGGGCGGGGCTTGTGCAGAGCTAAGAAAAATGTCCACCAGGCCAATTACACGCACTGGGGCCCTTTAACAGCCCTGGTGCTGGGCATGTCACGTCTGTAAGAAAGTGCATGGCATTGCACTGGTTTGCGTGTGTGTCAGTGAGTTGGGATTTCTGCGTTCACTCGGATTGATTTTTCTTTTCCTTCGTAATTTTGCTAAAAAACAAAATCAAACCTCCCGTCAGCCTTCTGGAACTTCCGGGAAGGTCCCTTTGCCGAGGAGCTCGGAATCTGTGCAGAGTTACAGGGGCAGAGCTGGAAACCCCTCTTCCGCAGCCCTGTCCGTCCTGGGCTGCGTCTGGGCGCCCACGGGCCCCCAAGGCCGCCGTGGGTGAACAGGAGGCCAGTCAGCAAAATCGGCCCAACCAGACGGAGTTTCTGTCGGCGGAGGCACGAGAAAACCTCGCTGATGGTGTGAAAGGGCAGCTACATCGTGACGGGAATGAAATTTTCCTCCTCTCCTCTAATTACAAAGAAGAGGAAAAACACACACCAAAAAAATGTTTAAAATATCTTAATATCGGTCCGTACAGCCCCAAGCCACCATCTTAAGCTTCGAAGGCCGAGTACTTTGAGGCGGTTTCCGATCGTGACTCCACCTCAGGGGGAGGTCCAGCGGTCGTGGGGACGATTCTGCTCCGGAGACGCGTCCCGCGGCCCTGCGTGCGGGGCTCACGCTAGGTGCGGAGCTTGTAAACACAAAGGACAAACGGCCCTGCGCGGCCGGGTGGTTTGATCGGGGAGAAGCCGTGTCCTGGGCCTTCTTCTCCACTAACCACCAGCATGGCCCTGGCTCTGGCTCCGCCCCCTCGTCAGTGTCACAGGGGACACCCCGCGCCACAGCCCTTTGGGGCTCGGACCCAAGGCCTGACCCTGATAGGGCTGCAGGGACTTGCAGACTCATCCTTCCTCACAGCTCGCTCCCTCTGGGGCTGCTTGGGCCATGGAAGGGGTGCGGACAGAGTGAGACCATTGTGGCCTCCAAGGCCTCCGGACACTGGGCTCTGTGTGGCCCCCTAGGGTGCAGGAATCTTCCATCTCTTCGGAATTCCCGTCTCTTGCGTTTCTGTGTTAACTCACTTGCACTGCCCTCGGCTGGGCCTTGAGGAGGCTGTAGGGGACGGAAGAAGAGACTTCCATGGACTGACAGGAGGGGGACCTGGGGGTCAGTGGGGGTCATTCAGCATTGGCGCTGGCCTCTTAGGCAGGTAGGAGGTCTTTAAATGGTCCCTCGTGCCTCTCATTTCGGTATCCACGGTCGCCCCAAGGTCACCCAGCGCTCACTTCTGAAGTCCTGCCTTACTGGCCGTTGCTGCCCACGGTTCGCGTCCACATGGGGCGTCATCTGGGGTCTGTGCCGGATCTCCCATCATGTCCTGCCCATCTTTGCCTCTTTCCACCCTGCACCAACTCCCCAGCCTCGTGAGGCCCAGCACAGTTCTCTGAATTCTGAAAGTGAACAAAGCTCTGCTGAATCGTTTACTCTTTTTTATTTATTTAATGTATTTATATCCACCTTTTCTAGAAGGCATTTAAGATGACTCATAAGACACAGAAAAAACAACTAGATGGACGAATTTATTTTTTGAGTAAATGAATTCCAGTTCTTTCCAGATATGAGAATCTGAGAGTTGAGACATACGAGGTCCCTTCTGCATAAAAATACGCACGTAAAGCAGCAGTCCTGAAACATACGCCCAAAGAAGCGGTCCTGAAACATACGCCCAAAGAAGCGGTCCTGAAACATACATGCCAAAAGCCGTGGAGGGACCATATTCTTGAGTCTGTAAAGAAGGCCCGCCTCCTGGAGCCTCCCACCTGGTCATGCAGTGACTGACAGCGTTTCATGCGTGTAAATCATTTCTCCTCACTGGAGTACATGGCACTTGAAGAGGGGAATGGCCAGCTATGTTTGTGTCCACCAAAGGGCATATGCTAAAACCTAGGCCTGCAGGAGAGGTGTAATAGAAACCTTGGCCTGAATTGAGCCCAGCCCTGGACACAGTTGCCCATAAAGGCTACAGCAAACGATATAACATTTTCCTTACTCACCCCCGTAATAGGGCCAGTTGCTACGTGCCCTTAAGCCTTTTAAAATATGTGTAGCATTTAATGGGCTATCCAATCTCTGTACCAAGCCCAGAAACTGAAATTTCCTGAAAAGATAGGGTAGCTCACAGAATCTGCAGGAAGCATCAGGAATGAGACTCTGGAAACAAGGGGTCTTGGGGGGGAAGGTCATCTATGCGGACTTGGTCCCATTGCTGCTGCTGACTTACCACTAGCGGGTCCTGCCCTTGTCACCCTGGAGTCACAAAACTACCATCACCACCGCATTCTCACCTGTCTCACGGTGTGCCTCGCTCCCTCGAGAACTAAGCCCAGGGACCCAGTCCAAAGCGAGTGACTTCACTCTGTCTTCCTGTCCAGATGTCTAGTTCCACTGCAGGCAGCCACGTCACCCTGGAATCCTTGAACCCTGGACACCCTGAACACCGTTCTAGGTAGACCCGGCCCAGTCTCCCAAGCCCTTCCCTCCATGAGCACTTGATTCCGGAGACCCCAGGCCATCATTCAGCTCTTTTCCCACTGTGGTTCAGAACCCCGTCTCTGAGCAAGGGAACGGCTCTGCCCTCAGCCGGGCAACAGTCCAGGCTCCTCCCCATTTCCTCTGGAGTTTGCTTACTGGCAACCCGCTCACACTTGGCAACGTCTCCCCTGCTAGACTGTCACCCTCAGGAAGGCAGACTTGGACGGATTATCCTGCCCATCAGTGTGATACCATTGGCTAAAATATTGCCAGACAAGCAGCAGATATTGATGAACGTGTTGATTAAGTGAATGAATATATGATTTCATTAGCACTCCGTGTCGCAGAGCTACGCTTAGGAAATTCTTTCCTGGAATTCTAAAATCCTCCTTGCACGGCCAAGATTAGCCAAGAGCCACGTCTGGTTTCTTGAAGGGAACAGCAGCATCTGAAGTAGGACCCTTGGCTGCCTCTTAAAGGCTAGAGAGTAACCATCCCCCAGTTGTAACCCTCAGGCCCATCGGTGTTTCACATCAGTGATGGAGCGAGGGGTGGGTATGATTATCTGAACTCATCCAGCCTAACTTGGGGTGGGGACCCCAGACTGGGGGCCTCTTCTAACTTAGGGTCCTCTGTGAAGTGGATTCAGGACTGGCCTGGACCTACAGAATTAGGTGCAAACTCTTGGGCCTACCTGCTGAGCGATGGCCTCTGAGTGACCAACTCAGGTTTCTAAGAGGCTCAGGGTTTTGAGTATCTGAAATTGTGATGATTTTGCAGGGCACTGCTTGGCAATTTTTAGTGATAAATGACGGACTTAAGTGTTCAGTGGAGTCTTTGCTGATTATTTTCAAAGCATTGCTTAGAAATTGTCCAAACAAAATCCCCTCTGTTCCGAACACACGGTTTGTCTGCGTACAAACATTACAAATAGTGTTCACAGGAGTTTATTTGCTGGTGTCCAGCTCCTCCGTTTCTGGGGCCACTAGTGAGCCGAGTACTAGCCTAGGGACAGTGATGACGTGTTAGTGCATCTCTGTAGAAAGCGGCTTATTGGTCAGACGGATCACAGCCAGATTGGAGAGTCTTCGAAAGAGCTGCCCCGAAAGGGACCTTCAGGGTCGTCCACTCCAACTTTGTTTTAATTGAACTGTATTTGATTTACAATATTGTTAGTTTCAGGTGGCAGCAAAGTGATTCAGTTATCCATACACATACCGATTCGTTTTCATGATAGGTTATTACAAGATATTGAATATAGTTCCCTGTGCTCTGCAGTAAATCCTTGTTGCTTATCTAGTTTATATTTAGTGGTGCGCCAACTTCTTAACCTAAGAGGAATTGGAGGCCCCGAGGGAGCCTTAAAGGCCTAGGCTGGGCCGGCACCTGGTTCGCCCCGCCCTGAGAGAACTTAAGCCCGTCGGTGCTGGTTCTGGCGCGGGAGGCTGAGAAGTGAACGCCACGACCGACCTGATGCCTGGATGGGTCTCAGCACCTGGGGATGTTCCTCGGTGTCTCTTCTTACGCCTTGTTTGCCCTTGGACGTGGCTGGGCCCTCTGGGGCCGAGTCTGCAGCTGGCCTTGGCCCACCTGTTCCCCCGCCTGTTTCCCGGATGCCCTGATGGCGGGGGGAGGGGCCCGGCCAGCAGCAGCACAGCAGATGGAATTCATTCCAGGGGAGCCCGGGGAGGCAAGCCCGGCCCGGCCCGAAGTGGAAACTGGTCCTCCACCAGATGGGGGCCAACTCCAGCCGCCCCACGCCTTCTTCACACGAGATGTTCTGCTTTCTTTGGAAAGTAACTTTACAAGAGCCCGTCCAGGCTGAGGCGGGGAGTTGGAAGTCTAGCATCGGCCCATGGGGAAGCAGGAACAAAAGTCAAAACGGCCTAAGATCCGGTCCTTCTGCCCATTCCAGCCCCGGTCCCATGGCCTCCAGCTGGAATGGCTGAGACAGCTGGGATTTATCAGCGGCCCGACATTAACCCATTGGCTCCAGGAGTTGGGATTTCCTGAACCCAAAGCACTAATTTCTGCCATTTTTTTTACCTTTCCTCTCTGACTTCTAAGGAAGCAGGGAGCGTGTGTGGGCGAGGAGGCCAATTTGGGCAGCAGGTTGTTTCAAGTGAACTCGGCAGCTCAGGGAGGGAGGAAAATGAGCTCCAGTGGCCCTTGTTTATTGTTCCTGTGGGGTCCCCGCGTTCCTGCCCAATGCGGCCTTTCTGTCTCTGGCTTTTGGAAGACAAAACCCTAGGTAACAGGGACCCTCATCACCCCTCCCTGAACTGATTACATAAACAAACGTGGGGATCTTGGACCTCAGAGGTGACCCTCCTCCAGCTCGGGGGGCGCCGTCGGGTCCCATGTGAGCTAAGCACCCTCGTTCGGCTGGGCCCGGGCAGCCCGTGGGTGCAGGGGCGACAGAAGGGGCCCACTGCGTATGCTCTCTCACCCCCTCTTCCGAGGCTCGCCCACAGGCCCGGCCGTAGCCGGACTGTGAAAGGAAGCCGCCGTGCAGCGGGACTGGAGGCCAGCTTCCACCTGGCCAATCAGCTCCAGCCTCCCCACGTGGCGGCCGGGCGGGCGCGTGCGCACACGCACACGCGAGAAGCTTAACTCAGGGCCCGGCGCGGCTGAGGACGGGGTCGTGGCAGTTTCCCGCCGCCCCTGCGATATCTTCTTGGTCTCCTGCTCACGCTGACCTTTACCCGTGAAGGTCCCCACCAGGTACGTGCGTGTTGGGTCTGCGGCCGAGTGGCTGCCGTGTAGGTAACCGTGCTATTTGCCAATGAGCTGCAAAGGTACGGAACCCAGGGGCCGCGTCTGCGCGTATCGGGCGCACAGTTCCCCCGTCCACTCTGCCGCCCCTCTCCTGCCAGCCCCTTCTCCCTGGAGGCTGCCCACCCCAGCCTGGGAGCTCAGAGGCCTCCTTTTCAGTAAGCACTCGGCTGTGGGACCCCAGCACCCTCCAAGCATCGCTCCAGAGCCCCGGGGAGGAGGGAGAGGCGCGGGGATTTGAGAGGAAACAGCTGAGTCACGGTACTAGCTTGTGGAATGGGTGGGGGGGGGCCTTCATTTCCTCACAATTCTTGGGGCCTTTTCTAAACTGGTATCTGGGGTCTCGGGGCGTCAGCACCAGGGGAAGGCAGCCCTCTGGAGACCAGGCCGAGGTGAAGGCAGGGGACACCCTGTCACCTGGCTGCAAGCCAGGGATAAGAAAGCAGGGAGGCCACTGTTGTCTGCACCAGCGGCCGGGAGAGAAGAGGAGGGCGGCCGGGCCCTGCCAGTGGGCCCAGAACAGGGGCTTCCGGAATGTTTCAAGTGCTGTCACAGACGGAACCCCCGACAGGCCTCCGTGCTGCCCTCCGTCTGGAAACGGTAGCGTTTGTTGTCCGAGCTGTATAGCCTTGTGTGCTGTGAAGGGCGAGTTCCCCCAGGAAGGCTGCGCTCTCAGGAGTTTATAGATTGGTCTCCTCCAGGACAGGAGCCCCTGGGCTGTTGACAAGCAGGAGGGAAGAAAGGAGAAGGAGGGTTCTGCCGTCGTATTTGGTTTCCTTTACAGTTATTCCCTGGGCGGCCCAGAGAGGAAACAGCAAAACAGTCTTAAAGAAAAGGAAGTAAATACGAGAAGGAGACGAGGATAACTAATACTCTTTCCCTTAGACCCGACTTTCACTTGCTTATAAACACCCTAAAAGACAGCCCAGATTTATTTAAACGGCCCAGATGATACATAAAGCAGTGGAGAAGCAGGTGGGACATTGCAGCTCAGGCAGGCTTGGAAACAGATGAAGGAAACCAGGCTCACAGCTGCAGGGATGGGGCGAGGAGGGGCGCTGACAGCACCCAATGCCAACAAGAGAAAGGGCACCCTTGTCGCCGGGCCAGACAGCTGCAGGGCGAGCCTTCGGGGCTGCTCCCAGAGCCGCCCTGACGGGGGATGGAAAGGACAGGTAGGGAGTTTGAGTTTCGGATCAGGCCGCTGCCCGGTGCTCTGATCCCTCGCGGGCCTCTGCTCGTTTGTATGGCGAATAAACAACTGTTAAACACGTATCACTTGGGTGAAAAGGGCCTGGCCTGCAGGCACTGGGCGCTCTGGAAGTGTCTGCGGTGGCCAGTTTGTGCTCGGTGGTGGCTTCAGGGCCACCTGGCAAAGGCGGAGCTGCGGGCGTTGTCGCCGTGGGCAGCCGGACAGCACGCTCTGCCGCCGGGGAGGGTGCAGGCCCCCAGACCCTCTGGGAGGAGGGGACAGAAAGCCCGGTCGGGGTCACCCATTTCTCCAGCAGAAGCCAGGCCCTCCTCCTAACAGGTGCGCCTGCTCCAGGGCCGCCTGCGGGCTCAGCGGCGGGGCCTCTTCCACTTTGGGTTGGAGGGCTAAGGGGCCGCTTTACCATTTGGCAAGCGGATGGGCAGGCGTCTTCCTAAGCGGGGTCTGTCGCATCATTTTCTTGTCCTGCGGTCCCTCTGGGCACTGTCTCGGAAGCCACAGGCCGCCCTCCACAGCTGGGTGGTACAGACACGTGCCGCAGTCACATTGAACTTTCCAGAGCTGTCACGTCTCGGGGTCCTCAGCCTTTGGAAGACACTGTCCCCTGGCGTGGGGCATCCAGCCTTGCCTTCACGGTCCCCTTCGGCGTGTCCAGTGGCTCTAGCTCCTGACGTCCGCCACAGGCCGCCAGCGAGCCGTGCGGGGTCAGAGGGGGCCTGCCAGCCGCCTGGCCTCCGCCCCTGGCTCCCTCCCCTCCCCCCTGCCTCGGTTCAGGATTCCAGCTTCAGGATGGCCAGCGGGCAGCCCCGCACAGAGACGAGCCCCAGGCAGGGGCCCCCAAAGGCCGACTGGAGCTCCGTGGGCCTTGGCGCGGGCTGCGGTGCCGGCTCGAAGGGGAAGCAGGGCTTCCCGGCCCTGCCCCCTCCCGGCCTGCAGTTTCCTTCTGCTGGTTTTGTCGCCTCTTTCCACTGGCTGTGACTTCACCGTGGACACCAGCCTCCGTCAGTTGGCAAGTGGGGACGGAGCCAGCTGGCCTTCTGAGCGGCCTCATCCCCAGGGTGCTCCGGCGGCAGGGCACACTCGGCCGCGGCTTCCCCGCCTGCAGCCTGGCTCCCGGCAGGCCTGGGGCCCCCTCTGCCGGCGGCCGGCCTCCACGGCACCCGGGGCGGGGCCTCGGGAGGGCGGGCCGCCCGCAGCTCTAGCAGGGAAGCCAGCTCAGAGCTGACCTGCACCTCTCTTGGCTCCTAGGGTAACCGACGATGGGAAGGGAGGACAGAATCGGTCCAGCTGGCCATGCTTAACTGGGGACGCCTGCTTTCCTAGGCTGAACCACCAGCCTTCCGTGTGCGCGGATCGGTTTAGATGCTCTTCAGCAAGGTGGAGCTGTCTGGCCATAATGCAGGGCACAACTTCCCACGATGCTCTAATGGGCTTTATCGCTTTAGGTCAATTTTCTGTTTGCTTCTCACCCCAGAGATCGTGCTGAGAGCCAGTGTAGGGCCTGGAGCCCTGCTCCCAGCGGCCGTTCGGGTTTCTGAGTACTGTGGGAGTGACTCTGTGAACCAGTCAGGGATTGCTGTGTAGCTCTGGGACAGAAAGCTCTGGTCCCCGAAACGTCGAGGGATGAAAAGGCCTGTGATCTGACAGCCCGCGGGGCCCATCACCAACTTCTCTCCAAGGCCGTCCATCCTGGGGCCTCCCACCAGGCTGCCCATCTGCATGGGCCGAGCTCTGTTAACAGCCCACCAGCATCTGCAAGCTGGAAATTTCTAGCATCTTCCTGAACACACGTCGGGTTGAAACTCTCCCCGGTGGACAGCGGTGGAGACAGGCAAGCCTCGGCCGGGCCACGCAGAATAAAAATAGCCCAGAAGGGCTTCCCTGGTGGTGCAGTGGTTGGGAGTCCGCCTGCCGATGCAGGGGACACGGGTTCGTGCCCCGGTCCGGGAGGATCCCACATGCCGCGGAGCGGCTGGGCCCGTGAGCCATGGCCGCTGAGCCTGCGCGTCCGGAGCCTGTGCTCCGCAACGGGAGAGGCCCCAACAGTGAAAGTCCCGCGTACCGCAAAAAAAAAAAAAAATAGCCCAATGGCCCGCAGAGGGTGTTTTCTTTCGGCTGTCTGTAGGGCCGGATTTCCTGAGGAGTGGGAGTGAGAGGCATGAACCTCTGTCACTCGCCTCAGGAAACCCTGTCTCCCCAGATGGCGAGCAGACCCCCCCGAGGGCCCCTCCGAGCCAGGCAGAGGCTCAGCACAGGCCCCGCTGGCTGTCCGTGGGAGGCTGGGGGCAGGTGACGGGCCGGTGTCAGGGGCATGTCAGCAACCACGGCCTCTGCGCGGAGCGAGGCTTGGGACCGCCGACCCGCCTGGTGGGCACTGGGCCTGCGGTGCCCACGGCCCCCAGTTCCTCACCCCGGTTTGTGTTCATGGCATCCTTCCCTCCCAGCCTGCTTGTCCGTGGTCGGCGATGACAGCCCCATTGCCAGGACGACGGTGGCGCCGGGAAGGCCCTCCTGTCGGCCATGGGGCGCCTGTTGTCCCAGACGGGTCTCCGCGCCCCGGCCCGGCCTGAAGGCCCCTTCATCCCTGCCCCGGCCCCTGGGCCTGACTCCGCCCCGGCTCCAAGCTCCTGTGTCGGCTCCCTGAGGCCTGCGCGGCCCATCTGTCCTCCTGCCCCGCGCGCCCGCCTCCTGGCCTCTGCGTCTGGCCGCTCGTCACACGGCCTTCCGTCCGTCCAGGTTCCCTCGAAGGCTCTGTATCCATCTGTCCTGCCCGATTGGAGCCCCATCTCAACGCCCGCTTTGATGAGCCCCTGTGACCCTCACGCCCCAGGCTCTGGGCCTGGTTCCCTGCTCCCCATGGGCCTTTGACAAGTTACCCCGCCTCAGGGGGTCTCAACTGGGGGGTAGCGTCGCCCCACAGGGGACACTGGCCACGTCCCGAGACTTTCTTGGTTGTCACGCGTGGGATGGTCCTCTGCTGAGTGGGGGCCCGGGATGCTGCCGAACCCCCCCGCCCCCCGGGGCACGGGGGAGCGTCCGCCCCAAATAGGGACGACGCATAGTGAGGAACCTGCCTTGGTCTCCCCACCCGTGAGAGAGGAAGGTGGTGGAAAAGGCGCCAGGACGGCCCGCGTAAAAGCAGATGAGACAGTCGATGCTCTTTGCATCCTGCCCTCCCCGCCCCTCCTGCAGTACTTCTTTTGGGGGGGGGGCGTTGGTGGGAGTTAACAGCCCGCGCCGCACGCATGCTTGTGTGGGTGAGCCCACGGCGTCCTCCTGGAAACCCAATCGCACAGGGACTAGTGTGGACCCTACTTTCCGGAAGAGGAAATGGGCGCTCAGAGCCACCAGGAAGGAGCCGGAGGGCGCCCGCTCGTGGATGAAGGCTTTCCCAGCCCGCACTCGAGTCCCCGGTCTCATCACCTCGAGACAGCGTCTGGAGCAGCATTCGAAAACGGCGAGACACTGTGCAGGTGTGCTTGCGATTCTCTACCTGGAGCCCCTCCCACAGGCTCCCTGCGGAGACTCAGCCGTCCCAGCAGACGAATTCAATGTGCCTGACGCTGGCGGGTCAGGAGAGACTGTGGTGTGGCCCGGAGGCCGAGTTACCAGAACCTTGGAGAGTGCCGGAAGCTGGAGGAGGCTCCGTGGCTCCAGGGAGCCTGAGACCTAGTGAGGAGCGGCCCCTCACGGCCCACGCCCGGCCTGGCTGGCATCTCTGGTGCTTGAGCGGCACACGCGTGCTCCTGGCGGAGGGCACTGCTGGCCAGGGCCCGGGGCGGTTTGCCTTGTGGCAGCAGCACGGCGGCCAGGGCAGCAGTGCTCACCTCCAGAGTGGGGGGCGCCCCCAAGCTTGTTGGGGTGGGCAGCTCGCATCATGCTGTGACGTCCACAGCATGACTCTGTCCCCTATAGCAAGGCCAAGTTCTCTGTCAGGCACCAGGGAGAGGTGGCCAAGCTCCTTTGGGGACGCACGTCCAGGAAGATGCAAGGCCCAGCCTCACGCCATCTGCCGAACCACAGTCAGCCACTGTCTTCCTGTACGTAAAGGGCAGCTCAAGTCAGGGTGGCTCGCCTCTCGTGACCTGGCCGGCTTTGGGGAGCAGTTACTCATCTCCGTCATCATTTCCTCTTTGTTTTTCCATTTGGGAAATAAGAGATTAAATCTGTAGGTGAAAATCTCTTTCCCAGGTTCTCCTCTGAAAATAATTCTGAGGTTAGGGACGGTTACTCCTCTGCTCTGGGCGTAATGCCCGTAAGACGAGTGACACTGACAAAACCCTCCGAGCAACACACAAGAAGCAACATAATCCTTCTGGGAAAAAACATCAACCCAATAAGAAGATAATATATTGCCCACTCCCCTGTAAATAAAATGGGCCACGTCACCTGCCCGTGAGTGATGACCAGTTTATCCAGTGTACGCTGAATAATGATTTTCCGTGGGGGCAGCAGCTCTTATGATAAAGTGTTACCGCTCTAGCTGTATTATTATAAACAACATCCAATTTATGGTGTTAGGAAGCAGTAATGTGCCACCGTCGTTTAGAACGAGCCGTAAACTCTAGGCTGTCATGTGTCTTCTGGCCGCACATTTCAAACACTTAATATTCCTGTAACACAGTCTTGATCGCAGGACCAATTTAGAAATTACTTGTTCAATATGATGATTGAATTGCAGAGTTAGAGCTTGCCGTGGCCAAAGGTGAATCGCCACATGGGACGAACCTTGTACAGCTTCTCAGACGGAAGGAACTGTTTGAGACATTGGGGATTCGGGGTGAATTTCAAATGAGGTCCCTTCACCTTAGGAGGATGCCACGGTCTTGCCTGCCTTCCAGAGGAAGATGAGTCACTGGTGTTTTCCTGCATCCAAATACCACGGCCGTTCCCTGGGCCTGAGTCAGTCTACGGAGGCGGCAGACACACACCCAGGAGGACCCTTCACCTTGACAGATGGCAGAATCTCTCCCCTGCTCTCCCCGAAAGGTCTTAAATAAGGTCATCTTCTTCTTCCCCAGCTCAGGGAAGCCAGATGGAACTGCAGGCCTGGGGGACGCAGAACGAGCCCTAGGAGACATAGAGCTTGGAGTGATGCCCCTCTAAAATCTATGCCACCAACAACTGGGTGGAAAGAGTGACAGGTGATGGGGACATTGTCACTGACGAATAGGTTATTTTAAATACGTGGGCAGGGCCAGGCCCGAAATTTTCATCCATACCGTGTCAGCAAAAGAGCGTCGTTTTATCATTTCGTTTGCAAAACCTGTTTCCGCGTTCTGTTCACATGTAAACATGTCCTACGTTTCCTTGGTCATTTCAGAAGTGCTGTCTTTTGTGTATCTATAGGTTCCCAAGGATGGAGGTGAATTCCAAAGACGAATTTCCCTGTATCCTGCATGGCCCACTGCATCTAAAATGGAAGAGCCAAGAAGAAACCAGCCGCTCACTGGTGGTAAGTGTCTGGGGAGAGGGACACTCGTACACATGCTCGGGACGGTACGCCCTGTTAGGAAACTCGGGAAAGACAGTGTGGCCGTAAGTATCCAGACCTGCGTTCTCTGACGCAGCCATTCCACTTCCAGGAATTTATTCTCAGGAAGAGTCAGTGGAGGAGTGCTGAGCGCAGCATCCCTGCTGCTCCCAAATGCCCAGCGTGAGGGGATCTGTTCAGTGAGTGTGGGGTCATCCATCCGATGTAATGGTAAACAGCCTTGGAGACCGTGTTACGGACCACGTGGTGATCTATTGCCCAATGCAAAGGGCCACTTAAAAAGCACATCTCCTATGACCTCAATTTCATGTAAAAACGGATATCTTACACAGGCTTGGGGGGGAAGGATCGCTAAACGTTAACGCCGATTATCTGTGTAGTTGAGGGAGTGAGTGGGTGTCAGTTTTTCTTCTTGGCGCCTGGCTAAATGTTCTAGAATAGACACGCATTACATTCGTTATCAGAGGAAAAGAATCCGTGTGATCGTTGAAGCACATTTGCCAGTTGTTAGCAGAATTCTTACAGAGACTGTGAGAATTTGTATGATATACTGTGTCCCGTCAGATCGTGTTATATTATATAAAGTTCTGTCCGTCACCAGGGGACGGGTCAGGGAACTTCTTGGCCGTTCCATTTACGATCAGATGATCTGGAGAAGAAGTGGGGAAAGGAGACCTGGGGCCTGTTGAACACGGGATTTTCTAAAGAAAATCATTTATGATGACCTCACCTAGGAAAGTAGATGTAAGAAGAGTCCTGGATACCTTTTGGTTTGGAATTCACCATACATTGGAAAGGAAGTGGTCACCTTATCCCATAACATAACTTGGAATCCTGGTAGCGTTAAGCTGCCATCCACGTAAAATGGAGCAGTGAAGGCACGACCAGTCATGCCGCCACCGCTCAGAGTGGGGTCCTGTGCGCAAAGCGCCAATAAGAGAGGAGCCTGGCCAGGGCAGCTGGAGTGGGTCATCACCATCGTGGCACCGTGAGACCCAGCCCTAAGCCTCCAGTTTCCCCAGACGGAAGCCCTGGCGGGGAGGGCGAGGAGGACCGGCCCTGCGTAGGAGCAGCCGTAACACCACCTTCCTTGTCAGCCGCAGTCCGTGCACCTGTGTGCGTGCACGCCAGGCAGAGCTCACCCACGTGCTGTGTGTGTGTGTGTGTGTGCGCGCCCATGCGTGTGAGCCAGCCGCCATCCTGACTGAGGTCCTGCTCTGTTCTGGCACCAGGGCCGGTGCTGTGGGTGCCCCCCCTTTGTTCTCTGTGTCTTAGTAAACAGCCACTTCCTCTTTTCATGGTAGTGAGGGCTCAGTTCCTTAGAATCACGGGGGGAGCTTGTGTAGGGGGACATGTAACTGTATTATGCCCTCCAGCACCCAGATTCCCGTCAGCATTTCTCAACAGAGGTGCTGTTGGCACTGGAGCAACAAAAAAGTGTTGTTGCTTGGGATTGGCCCAACGCCTTACTTCAATGTCTTTAGTTTTCCGAAAGAATTCCTCCAAAGGAATGCCATTGGGGCCCTTTCTGACCCTGTGGTCCCCAAAAACGCCCTCACCACTCTTCCAAAGCCACTGCAGGAGCCATTCTGAAATCAGAGGTTTACTCCCCGCATAGAGTCGGGTCGATTCTCAAACCTGGACCCTGCTGCTCTCTCCATCTGTGCCCGCCGCTCTGGGAGAGTGGCTTTGCATAGCCACCCGGTTTGTATGATGGCTTTCCTGTTTGTTATTCCTGGCTTTCCAATACCCCATCCCTCTGATGATTGGATGCATGGAACTTGTGGCCTTGACCTATTTTGTGAGGTCATAAATCTTGGAATATCAAAGATGGGTCAGGGCCCTATATTTCAACTCACTCATTCATTCAGTCAATATTTGTAAAGAACCTACTACTGTTAGTTCCTCTGTTAAGGTACGGGTATACAGTAGTGATCAGAGAAATCAATCCAACAGTCACATGACTGATACGTAATTGTAGACTGAGATGCATATTCTGAGGAAGGAAAAGAATGAGACTTCAGGGGAATTTGTTCTAAAGGACCCCCCCTAGACCGAGCAGCCAGGGAAGGTTTTTAGTGAAAGGATGCTTGAGCAGAGACCCGAAGGGGATGGCTGGATGGAAGGGGTGGCCGTGCGTGCTGGCACTGGGTCATTCCGGATGCAGGGAAGAGGGTGTGCGAAGGCCTGTGCGAGAGCTGCCAGGCCTGGGAGGAGACGCAGAAGCCAGGGTGGGCAGAGCACAGAGGACAAGGGCATCTGAGTAGCGGCCTGGGAGGCTTGTTAGAGAATTGTTTTTCCTTTTTTTAACAATGTTGTGTTAATTCCTGCTATACAGCCGAGTGATTCAGTTATACGTATATTGTACATTCTTTTTTCCATATTCTTTTCCATTATGGTTTATCGTGGAATACTGAATATACTTCTCTGTGCTCTACACTATATGTTGTTGTTGATCCATCCTATATATACTAGTTGGCGTCTGCTAATCCCAACTCCCACTCCATCCCTCCTCCTCCCCTCCCCCCTTGGCAGCCACGAGTCTGTTCTCTGTGTCTGTGAGTTTGTTTCTCTTTCATAGATATGTTAATTTGTGTCATATTTTAGAGTCCTCATATAAGTGATATCATATGGTATTTGTCTTTCTCCTTCTGCTTTCTTCACTTAGTATGATAATGTCTAGCTGCATCCATGTTGCTGCAAATGGCATTATTTTGTTCTTGTTCATGGCTGAGTAGTATTCCATTGTATATATAGACCACATTTTCTTTATTCATTCATCTGGCAGTGGACATTTAGGTTGTTTCCACATCTTGGCTATTGTGAATAGTGCTGCTATGAACGTAGGGGTGCATGTATCTTTTTGAATTAGGGTTTTGTCTGGATATATGCCCAGTAGTGGGATTGCAGGATCGTATGATAGCTCTATTTTTAGTTTCTTAAGGAACCTCCATACTGATCTCCATAGTGGCTGTATCAACTTACATTCCCACCAACAGTGTAGGAGGGTTCCCTTTTCTCCACACTTTCTCCAGCATTTATTGTTTGTAGACTTGTTACTGATGACCATTCTGACCTGTGTGAGATGATACCACACTGTAGTTTTGATCTGCATTTCTCAAATAGCTAGTGACGTTGAACATCGTTTCATGTGCCTTCTGGCCATCTGTATGTCTTCTGCCCATTATTTTATATTTTATTTATTTATTTATTTTGCGGTACGCGGGGCTCTCACTGCTGTGGCCTCTCCCGTTGCGGAGCACAGGCTCCAGATGTGCAGGCTCAGCGGCCATGGCTCACAGGCCCAGCCGCTTCATGGCATGTGGGATCTTCCCGGACCGGGGCACGAACCCGTGTCCCCTGTACCGGCAGGTGGACTCTCAACCACTGTGCCACCGGGGAAGCCCCTTCTGCCCATTTTTGATTGGGTTGTTTGTTTTTTGATGTTGAGCTGTATGAGCTGCTTGTATATTTGGAGATTAAGCCCTTGTCAGTCGCATCATTTGCAAATATTTTCTCGTATTCCACGGGTTGTCTTTTTGTCTTGTTTATGGTTGGCCTGGCCCCTCTGCTGTGAGATGGAGGCCTATGTATGTCTCTAGGAAGGCTCTCAGAGGCCCCCTCCCAGGGCCATTCATTAGTAAGATGGTGTTTGTGATGTCTCCCTCCATGTGTGGGGGGCCCCCTTCCATTCCGAAAGTGTAGATGGCGCGGTGATTTCCGGTGCCACAAGCTCCGAGTCTCCCGACACAATTGGTTGTTGGCACTTCGGCTCAGCTCTGACACTGACACCCCAGCCTCACAGGTTAAGGGCTGCTCCCACGTCAAACACCAGTCACAAGTCCTGGGCGTCCCCTACTTCCCACCAGCTGGCTGTCAGGCGGGTTCCTGTGATCATTTGCTAGAACACCTCCGAGAACTCAGGAACACGCCGCACTCCCATTTACCAGTTTATTACAAGGGATGCGACAAAGTGAACTCCTATATGGGGAGAAACACAGGGCGAGGTCCGGAAGGCTCCCAGGCGCAGGGGCTTCTGCCCTGTGCACTTGGGGTGCTGCCCTCCTGGCACATGGCTGTGTCCACCAGCCTAGAAGCTCCCTGAACCCCATGCCATCGGGCTTTCTATGGAGGCATCATCATGTAGTGATGATCGATCATAACTCGGTCTCCAGCCTGTCTCCCCTCTCAGAGGTTGGGGATTGGGGCTGAAAGTTCTGAGCTTCTAACCACCATTCGGTCTCTGGGGACCTGCCCCACTCTGAGCTATCTGGGGACCCAACAGCAGTTGCCCCATTAGGACAAGAGATTTTCCCATCACCCAGGAAGTTCCGAGAGATGGTTCCAGCCACAAAGACCAAATAGTAGGACAAAAGACACTCCTCTCACCCCATCACTTAGGAATTTCCGGGGGTCTCTGTATGAGGAACCAGGGACAGGGACCAAATACACGTTTCTTCTTATGCTGTAGGTGGCTGGTCCACGGCTGGCCCACCCTGGAGTAGGGCAGGGGGCACTCCCGGGGAATTTTAGAACAGTCTGCAGCTGCCGCCCATCCGCCAACCTGCCCTGAGCACTACCCTTACCTGCCGGCAGGGGGAGCCCGTCTCCGACGCAGGACCCACCTCTGAGGGCAGCGGAGGCCTCGGGACAGGGAGGGGGGCGGGGTGAGGAGGGGGCCTGCTCACGCTGCGGGCTTGTGCCTTCGGAGTGTGACTGTGTCACGCGGCTGGGACCTGTGCCACCACAGGCACGGGGCAGCGGCAAGAAGGGGGCAGCGCTCGCCGCTCGCTGGCTTCTGATCTGAGCAGATCTTAGCCGCGTTACTGCTCACTCTGGAGCCCTGCAGGGAGGCAGGAGCAGCCCCATCTTACAGGCGAGTAACCGGTGGCTCCCGGACGCCTGCAGACCTGCTCAGCGTCACGGTCTAGTGGCAGAGGTGGGATACACACCCCACCTGGTGGGCGCCAGTGTCTGTCGTGTGCGTTTTCGTGATGGTCGGGGGACAGAACCCAGACCCAGGAGCCGACCCCGGAGGCTGGCCACACCCAGACCACAGCCGGCTGACTTACCCGTAAACTAAACCAGGGCGCCGCGAGCCCGGAGATGCCGTAGAGACTCCCGTTCGCGGCTTGCAGCCTTCGCTCGGCCGCCAGGATGGAGGGGAAGTTCCTCAGCTATTTCCAAGCTCTCTTTCCGGTGTCTCTGGGACCCTATTTGAGAGGCTGCTGTGCATCTTCGTGAATGCAGGCTTTGCAGCCCTGGCACGGGCCCCTCGGGCACCGCGAGTAGGCATCTGGGCAGGGCCGGGGAGAGCACGGCGGCAGTCCACCCATGCCCCTGCCGTAGGCAAGCCTAAAGCTCCGCGTACAAAGAGCTTGACCCCCCCCCCGCCCCCGGGAAGGACGGCCCCGTGCTCCCCACACCCACTTTTCCTGCTGCCCCTCCGGCCACTTAACTCACTTTCTTTGGCCAAAGAGACCGGTGTGTGTGGGGGGGTGGGGAAGCCAAGTTGTGCCCTTGGGGCAACTCCGCTTCTATTTTCAAACCCGCGGATGCTCCCACACCTGCTGAAGCGCCGTCCTCTCCCTTCCCAGCCTCTCCCACACCTCGCTCCCTCTCCGAACGCCCCCTGACCTTCCCAGGTGCACCGTGATCCGTTCTAAACAGCCGGTCCTTAAGCAACTTGTTGGGGAAAAAACAAATAACCTGACGAGCGCTTTAAACTGCTTCCAGCCCTCCAGGCCCCTCTGGACCCCCGAGGGGGACTGGACGTCTGTTTACCCATCACGGCAAACGGTGTGCACACGCCACCTTGCGACCTCCTTCTGGAAACGTTCCTTTCCGAGGCCCCCTCCATGTATGGACATGAGCGGCACGCTGGCCGTCTCCAGCGGCTCTGCAGCGGGCCGCGGGGTTGCAGCGTTTCAGGCTTTGCTTAGTCATCACAGGATGGCTCGGCGTTAGGGTTGCCTCCAGACGAGGCTATTATAAGTAGCCTTGCTGCCTTCCAGTTGTTTTTTGCACCGAGTCACCCACTGCTTAGCTGTTTAGCTTTCCTGGGGAGGGTCCTCCCTCACCGGAGCAGCAGGAATGTGCTTTAATCTCTTGGGTCCCCCTCCCTGCCCGCAGGGGTGCTGAGCCCAAGGAGAGCTTCCTAACAAAAAGAGCCACTTCTTGCGCCTCTGCTCTCTGCCAGGCCCCCGGGAAAGCACGTTCTGTGTATTTTCTCATTTAATCCTCAGGGCGTCCCTGTGCAGTAGGGGCCACTGGGATTCTGATTTTATAAATGGGAAAATCAGCACTTACAGAGATCGGATAATTTCACCAGTCACATAGCCAAGTAAGCGAGCGGCAGGGCAGGGCGTGGATGTGAGCCAGGCCCCGGATCCATGCTCCCCTGCTGGGCCCATCCCAGTGAACTCATCTGTGCCTGCAGGCAGGTAAACTCCTGTGCCCTCCCAGTGCGACTGGTGGCTCGTCCCAGGCTGACCTGCAGCTTGGGAAGAACGTTCCTCACATCAGCCCCATGCAGGATCCCATGATGGAAAGTCAGTGCCTGGGCTGCTAGTTTCAGGTAGAAGCCACCTGCGGGGGTGTCTGCCCGGGATGCCTGTCTGTCCCACCAGGTTCAGAGCGAGCTCCGTATCCCCACTCCAGTTTCTGAGCCCCCAGACTGAGTTTTCAGAACAGAAGATGTGGTATTCCTCGGGTTCCCAGGGGAGAAGGGGGGCAGGAAGGACGTGGGGTTCTGCTCGCGGGGCCCTGGGCACCTCGGGCATCTTAGAGGCAGAGGACCACAGGCGTGCCCCGTGTCTGAGAAACCCCTGAGGGCCGGCAGCAGAGGCCCTGGGGTGAAGTAGGGCTGCAGGGCCACAGCCCCAGGAGAGGAAAGGATAGCGGCTTCCTCCTCTTCCTGAAACTCCTGCCTGGTGGGGCAGCTCAGGGCAGCTGCGGCCCTGGAGCGAGTCCTCGGCGCGAGACATGGAGAAGCGCGCGGCCTCCGCCCTCCTCGCCCCTCTGGCCGGCTGGTCCTAGCCACGAATGTCCCTGTCTGAGAGAAGGGGCCTCACCAAGGTGGCTCCTGCGAGACCATCGGGGCTGGAGAAGCCTTTTAGATCGCCTGACCCGGCCTGCGGCCTTCAGACAGGTGAGGATCCGCCGCTTCTCCGCGGAGGCCGCCGTGGTCCAGAGAGGCGAGTCCACGGGCTGGGGGCTGCTCGAGGCCGCACGTCCCGGGGGCCACGGCTGCGGCAGCACCACAGGCTGCACTGGCACGGCTCCCCAGCAAGCACCCGGCGTCTTTTAAGATAGCATCATTTTTCTTTCTGATTCAAAAAAACAGTCTCTCATTTTAGAAACTGTCGAAAAAGGAAAATCAAAACTGTCCGTTATCTCATCGCTTGGCAACGGTCGCCGAGGATGAACACTTGGCTCTATTTTATGTTCTTCTTCACGCACACGCTTTTCACATAATTACATTCACTTACGTAGTATTTTGTGTAGCTTGCTTTTCTCACTTACCATTATCGACATCTCCCCCAGTCATTCGGAGGTCTTTGTAAATACGCGTTTCATAACTACATATGTGTCGCTTGATATCATGCCAGACTTTTCTTAACTATTTCCTTAGATAATAGTCGCTCAATTCCAGTTTTCTGCTGTCGTTCATAATTCTGGGGCTAACATTTTCGGAGTAAGCTTTGTCTGTATTTTTGCGAACTTCCATAGTCTGGATTCCCCAGGTGTGGAATGACTGGGTCCAGGTTCTTGGTAAATTGCTCTCCAGGGCAGGTGTGTCCTTTTATACTCCTGCATCAGGGCCCGCTTCACCCCTCCAGTCTGAGAGTTCCCATTAAAAAATTTAAAATATGTAATAAAATGATCAAAGCCCATCAACGTCTGCAGTCATGACTTTCTCCACGCCTCAGCTCCGTCAGTCACGCGGCTGATAAGGACCATGTCCCCTATACCAGACTCTGTGCTAAGCATCTTACCTGCTTTATCTTGTGGGATCTTCCCAGCAACCCTGGCCAGGTGCTGTTACTGCCAGTGCATTGCAGATAAGAAACCTGAGACAACAGAGAGGTTCAGCAGGTTGCCCAAAGCACACAGCTGGTAAGTGGGGAGACTGCAGTTAAAGGGTCTAACTCTTACCTGCCTCCTCCACCCACCCATCCCGAATGCCAGGGCCAAGCTGGGCCCGGGTCCGGACCGCTCTGCCCGGCACGGGTCTTACTGCTGGTTCGGAGTGAGGACCCCACGAGGAGCTTCCTACCTGGTTGACTTCATGGCGTATCAAGGGCTCGGCCTGTCAGGGTCAAACCAACCGAAGCGGCCGTAGCCGTTCACACTGCCGCCAGACTCAACGCCACGCAGCGCTGGGCCGTTCGTGACGCGCTGAGCGCTCTGCGGGATGGAAGGTTGGGAGAACGTCCTCTTTCCGTCAGAAGTTTACAGATTAGTTGAGGGGTGAGCGGAAATACATAAATGGCCGCTTTATAAGATGGACTACGTAAGGGCCTTGAAAGAGATTTGAGGGTCTTGGGTGGTCAGAGAAGGGAGGGGCAGCTGGCTGGAGGGCTCCGCTGAGGAGGCGCCGTGTAAGCAGCATGAAGGGAGGGAAGAAGTTCAGTTGGCACAGGTGGCAGGCGAGGACCCCGGGCAGAAGGCCTTGCTGACCCAAGGGGTGGAAGGCTGTCGAAGAAGCGGTGGGATGTCCTGCGCGGGGAGCCGTGAGGGGCGGCGGTCGCAGACTGAGGCTCTGCTTTTCCTCTAATTGAAGTCGAGGGGATTGACAGTGTTGGGTTCATTTCTGCTGCACGGTGGAGCGACTCAGTTACACACATTCTTTTTCATCTTCTTTTCCATGATGGTTATTGCCGGATGTTGAACGTAGTTCCCTGTGCCCTACAGTAGGACCTTGTTGTTTATCCATCCTATGTGTACTAGTTTGCATCTGCTGATCCCACACTCTCCCTCCCCCACCCGCCTCCCCCTTGGCAACCACAAGGCTGTTCTCTGTGTCTGTGAGTCTGTTTCTGTTTCGTGGATAAGTTCATTTGCGTCATATTTTAGGTTCCACGTGTAAGTGATATCATATGGCATTTGTCTTTCTCTTTCTGACTCACTTCACTTAGTATGATAATCTCTGGGTCCATCCATATTGCTGCAAATGGCATGATTTCATTTCTTTTTTATGGCTGAGTAATATTCCATTGTATATATGTGCCACATCTTCTTCATCCATTCATCTGTCAATGGGCATTTAGGTTGCTTCCATGACCTGGCTATTTTAAATAGAGCTGCAATGACCATTGTGGTACATGACTCTTTTTGAATTCTGGTTTTCTCAGGGTATATGCCCAGGAGTGGGATTGCTGGGTCCTATGGTAGCTCTATTTTTAGTTTTTTGAGGAACCTCCATACTGTTCTCCATAGTGGCTGTATCAACTTACATTCCCACCACCAGTACAGGAGTGTTCCCTTTTCTCCACACCGTCTCAGCAGTTATTGTTTGTAGACTTGTTAACGAGGGCCATGCTGACCCTGTGAGGTAGGCTGTGCTCTCGACGTGGGCTGCAGGACCAGAGGTTGTGTCGCCGCCCAGGGGGACAACACCAGATGCCCGTGGGGCTGGAGGGGAGCTCTTGAATTCAGGCGGGAGATGGAGGGATCGAACAGTGAAGGTGGATGTGAGAATTGGGAGCGGAAGGGCACTTGAGAGTCTTTGGAGATGGAGTTGACGCGCCTGGATGACGGGATGAGAAGGAGTGGCTCATGATTGCCCAGGTCCCTAATTCCTCTCTTTGCTGCCCGCCTCCGCCCCCGCCGTCAGTCCTGTTGGCTCCACCTCTACCACACATCCTGGGGGTGTCAGTCCCCCCAGCTCCCCAGCCACCACCCTGGCCAGAAGCCCGTATGGCTTGTCTTCCCTGCATTCACTTCCAGCGGACCTCTCAGCTTCCACAACGGCTGTGCCCACGCCCCTCCCTGTGACCAGAGTCACGGGGAATCCTGTGATTTGTTGTCTGAACCAGGACACTTTTAAAATTGGAAGGAGGCACGATGATGAATTACACCAGGCAAAAGACACAAACCAGGACTGTCCTGGGCAAACCTGGACCTACGGACTTTCTAGCCAGAGGGGTCGTTTGCAGATATGAGTCACATCACGTCACTTCTCTGCCTGCCGGCTTCAGCTCTGCATGTCGTCACCCCAGACGTCCGCCCAGTCTCTGTCCTCCCTCCTCTCTGCCTCTCCCTGTGCTCTGGCCACGTAGGCCCTTCCGTTCCAAGAACTCGCAGCTGCCAGTCCCGATGCCGGAGCGCCCTCCCCTGGACCTTCATGAGGCTGGTTCCTCCCCACTAGTCACGTCTCTTCCACAGACGGCCCTCTCGTGACCTTGCGGTAACTCATGCCCATCGCCCCAGTCAATTCTCCCGCACTTCATCACCACCCGAAAGTAGGTTATTTACTGACTTTTGTTTCCGAACCAACAGGTAAAGAGTTTGGAAGTTCTCACTCCCATCCTTAACGATAAGAAGCTGGCCAAACTGAAAATTAACACCTTTTCTTTGACCCATTAGAGCAGCGGCCCCCAGCCTTTTTGGCACCAGGGACCGGTTTCATGGAAGACAGTTTTTCCACGGACAGGGTGGGAGGGGTGGCTTAGGCAGTCACGTGGGCGGCAGGGAGCGGCGGGGAGCGGCAGACGGAGCTTCGCTGCTCACTCGCCGCTCACCTCCTGCTGTGCGGCCCGGCTCCTAAAAGGCCGTGGACTGGTACCGTCCACGGCCCGGAGGTTGGGGACCCCTGCATTAGAGAACTGAGGTTTCTGGGAAAACCACAGCCCTGAAATCTGCAGAGAATGCAGAGAGGCACGGCTGAGAGGTTGTTACCCAAAGCCAACGCTGCTGGACCCGTGAACTGCTAGGGACACGTCAGCGGCCGTTTCAGTGACTTGCTGGAGGCTGAGTACGCACTTGTGTGAGAGCACCCAATTCCTGGGGAGTGCGGCCTTCAGGGGACGCCCCCTCCCCTTCTTCGAGCTTTACCTCCAGAAACTCCACCGGGTTGTCCTGGCGAAGGTCTAAGGCTATGGCTGAAGTGAAGGAAGAGTGGCCCTTGTGAGATATCCCAGAGTGCCCTCTGTGGCTTCACCATAGCTAGCCTTGTCCCGGGTCTGGGAAGAGCATCCCTCCCCAGGCCTTCCTGCCTCACTACACAAAAAGAAACACTTGTGAAGGTCACAGACAAGAGGCACACACCCCCTACAGGGCTGAGATTTAGCTAGAAGATGATGACGCTTCTCCCCTCCCCTCCACTTCTCCACACCAACAGGGCTCCCCGTAACAACAATGGGTTGCAGCTGAAAGGGTTACAAGACACACTCCCTCCAAGAAGGAGGATGTAGAGAAGCCCAAGATCAAGAGTGGAGACAAAAACCAGACATGGGGACCCCAGGGGGATCTAAAGTCTGTGGTGCTTATAGCTGCAAAAAACATTAAACAAAGCCAACTCCTAGCCAGATTATCATAAATCCTTACAGAAGAGGCCTGTTTGCCTCAGTTTCTATTACCCAGTGCAGCACGTCCAGCTTTTGACAAAAATAATCGTAAGTTCCACCCAAAACCAAAGAAAAACAGTCTGAAGAGACAAAAGATGCATCAGAAAAGCAGACTCAGATGTAACACAGATGGTAAAAATGATCATTCAGGGAATTTAACTGTGATTAATTTGTTCAGGGCTCTAATGGAAAAAGTAGACCACATGCAAGTACAGATGGGAATGTAAGCAGAGAGATAAGGAAGACGCGAAAGGAAATGCTAGGAAGAAAAAAAAACAGGAATGAGGAGTGCCTTTGATGGATTCATCCATACACAACACAGCTGAGGAAAGAAGCAATGAGCTTGAAGATAGACCAATGGAAACTTCCCAAACTTAAATACAACAACAAAGAATTTTTTTAAAACATCCAAGGATGGAGACAATTATAAAAGGTGTGACACGCACCTGATGGGAATACCAGATGGAGAACTGAGTAGAACAGATATTTGAAGTAATAATGGCAGAGAACTTTCTGAAATTAATGACACAGCAAACCGCAGGTCCAGGAAGCTCGGTACGATTAAACTAGCTCCCTTTGTGTCTGCCGCATACTGCCTGCCCTGGCCCTACCGGGACCCCACGATTGTGTAGGCTCTCTGAGAGCATCCGTCTTCTTCATTTCTGTCGCTCTGGAGTCCAGACAGGGCCTGACGCACGGTAGGTGCTCAGTAAAGATTTGTTGACTGAGTGAAGGAGTCAGGCGGGTTTTGAGACTGGGTGCCTCCAGAGCCTGGGCGTGTGCCCTGTGATCTCCTTGGTTCCTGGTGGTCACTGTGCCACTCCTGGCACCATGGCTTCTACCTAGATGACAACAGAGGCCTCGGGACCCGTCTGCTGATTCTAGCTCTGTTTCCCTCCAATCCACGGTCCACGCTTCAGCTAGGGTGGTCTCGATCAACAAACATATCAGTCCTTTCATTTTTCTCATTACAAATCCTTCCGCAGCTCTTTATTGCATTCATGATAAAAAAACAAACCAACAAAAAAACCAAAAACCCAATTCCTGGGCATGCGCACAAGACAGCTCATTATTTTACCTGCTGTCCTGGCCAGTGTCGCTGCATGCCCCAGTCCCAGTGTCACCGACCAGGGTTCTTGGCTTCCTTAATCAGTTGAAATTGATAAGAGGCCAGACAAGAAATGCAGGCAAGGGTTTACTGGGGCCCCTGCCGCAGCAGGGGGAGTGGGAACAAGTAACAGGTTCCCTCGCTCGCTCCCCAAGCGGGGAGTCTGGTGCATACCGGGCCCTGCTGCTTCAAAGGCACTGGGAAGGCCTCTGCAATGGCTTCCGCTCTGAGCTGGTTTGGTGCCTTTCATTTCAAAGCGCCCATGCCTCCCACACGACCTCATTTCTCCTCACAGAGTCCGTGCCAGGGCAGAAAGGGACAGGCATGTGACAGAGGGGACGTGAGGAAATGGACCAGAGGAGAAGAGATGCTGCGGCCTGCCAGGCCCCGGAGGAGCTTGGGCAGGGAAGCTGCGGCCAGACGCCTCCCCCCACCCCCCCCCCATGCTGCTGCTGGGCCCCCTGGGCTGAGGAGGAAGGGGACAGGCAGGGAGGAAGCCGAGCGCTAATTCGAAAATGCTCCCTCGTAGTCCTGACAGGTACAAAATCTATGCAAACCTGTGTTTAAGATGAATTTCCTGATCATGCCTTTTTCTCTGGTTATTCAGCAAGTTGAATAGATGATTATGACTCATTCCCCCCAAGCGTGGCTGATTAAATATTTGGTAAATAGAATTTAGCGCTTTTCACCCACAGAGAGCTTTCCTGACATTAACTAATTGCTTCTAAGAAAGGTGTCACCTTCCTTCTATGGACAGCAAACCTGGCCAAGGGGAGACACTCACAGGAGCCAGCAAAGAAAATGTGTACAGGGGACAGATGCTGAGAGCAAGACGATCCGTGGCCCACGGAACCCCCCGATTTGGGGCAGTTTCATTTAACTGTGTAATGTCTCGCCGCAGGGCTGGCCTCACGAGGTGGATTTGCTTCTGGGAAGGTTCCCTGCGCGCGGGCAGCGGGGGATGGAGAGGAGGCAGCAGCGGGATGGGAGCCCCTCCCCTCGGGTCACCGGATTCAAGTTCTCTCGTGCTGGAAACAAAATAACCGGCAGAGATGGGGTTGCTCGGGGTCAGATAGGGCCCTGCGGGGGAGGTCTTAGCCCCAGCCCGACTCCGACCCCGACCCCCGTGCCCAAGAGCGGGCGCTGCTTTAGGGACGGTGACTCGGGGCGAGGCGGGGTGGGGGAGTGGGGGCGGGGCGGCCCGGCTCCTCCGCGTCCGCTGCGAGCGACAGCGCCACCTGCTGGCCCCACCGCTCTTCGCTCCGCGCTGCGGGCCCTGGGCCAGATGGCCTTCTTCTGTCATTTCCCTACTTCCTCCCCAGGCCAGTCCAGGCTCTGAGTTCTGGCTTTTCAGCCGGAAGAATGCAATTGACACGTTATTTCAAAATTAATATAAATTAATTGGCCATTGGACCATTTGGATATAAACAGCAAACATCTCCCCCTAAGACATCACCCCTGCGTTAAATTCAGTGTTAAAGAAGAAATTTCAGGCTTGACTGGCCCTCGGGAATGAGGTCTCACCTATCCCAGGGGCCGCTGAAGCCCTTCCACCCTGGGGGCGCTGGGGGAAGCGCTCTGTCTGGGCGTGGGTTTCTGCATAGCGAGCGCTGTTTTCTCCCTTAAGCTGCGCGCCTGCTTGGGGCTGCCGGAGGCGGGGGGGGGGGGGCGATAGAGATGGCGGGCTTTGGCGCAGTTACAGGTCTGCTGTGCGAAGACCCCCCGCGAGGCCTGGCTCAGCCACCCCTCCCGCCCAGGGTCTCTATTACCTCCTCCAAGTGCACAGAGATGAGAAGCCTCTTTTGTTCTCCGAGTTCTGAATTACTCCCCAGGCTGACAGGTCCTTTCTCCTAGAAGGCAAGGCGATTCAGCTTCTCCTTCCCCCGCTGCTGCCACGCGGGAAGCACTCGCTGGCACCCTGTCTGTTACTTCCTACAACCTTATGTGGGGTGGGTACTGCCATCGGCAACCCCATCCTGTGGGTGGGAATAAAGCTGGGGCACAGAGAGGGTGAGGAATTTGCTCAAGGTCAACAGCTGTAAGGGGCAGGACAGGGACGGGCACCGGAGAGCCCGGGGCCTGCGCTCTTTGCCTTGGATGACCACCCCCCCACCTCCCCCCCGACCCGGGTACTGTGTTTCCAGCACCCACAGCCCCACCGGGTATCTTAGCCTCCGACATGGAAGGCAATGGGTTTGGGGGACGGGTGGGTGAATCGGGTACTTTTTTTTATTTTATTGAAGTATGGTTGATTTACCGTGTTGTGCTAATTTCTTCTGTACAGCGAAGTGACTCAGTTAGACATATGTATATATATACATTCTTTTTTATATTCTTTTCCATTACTGTTTATCCCAGAAGACTGGGTATAGTTCCCTATGCTCTACAGTAGGACCTTGTTGATCCATCCTATATATAATAGTGGGCATCTGCTCATCCCAAACTCCCACTCCATCCCTTTCTGTACCACCCTCCCGCCCCCCACACCCCCAGCAACCACAAGTCTGATCTCTCTGTCTGTGAGTCCATTTCTGTTTCATAGATAAGTTCATTTGTGTCATATTTTAGGTTCCACATATAAGTGATATATTTGTCTTTCTCTGTCTGACTTCACTTAGTATGATATCCTCTAGATCCATCCATGTTGCTGCAAATGGCATTATTTCGTTCTTTTTCACGGTTGAGTAATATTCCATTGTATATATGTACCACATCTTCTTTATCCGTTCATCTGTCGATGGACATTTAGGTTGTGTCCATGTCTTGGCTATTGTGGATAGCATTGCTATGAACATTAGGGGTGCATGTATATTTTTGCATTATAGTTTTGTCCAGATATATGCCCAGGAGTGGGATTGCTGGATCATATTGGCAGCTGTATTTTCAGTTTTCTGAAGAAACTTCATACTGTTCCCCATGGTGGCTGCACCAACTTACATTCCCACCAACAGCGTGGGAGGGTTCCATTTTCTCTACACCCTCTCCAGCATTTGTTATTTGTAGAGTTGTTAATGATGGCCATTCTGACCAGTGTGAGCTGGTATCTCATTGTGGTTTTGATTTGCATTTCTCTGATAATTAGTGATGTTGTGCAGCTTTACATGTGCCTCTTGGCCATCTGTATGTCTTCTTTGGAGAAATGTCTATTTAGGTTTTCTGCCCATTTTTCGATTGGGTTGTTTGTTTTTTTATTGTTGAGTTGTATAAGCTGTTTGTATATTTTGGAAATTAAGCCCTTGTCAGTCACATCATTTGCAAATATTTTCTCCCATTCCAAAGGTTGTCTTTTCGTTTTGTTCATGGTTTCCTTTGCTGTGCAAAAGCTTCTAAGTTTGATTAGGTCCCATTTGTTTATTTTTCTTTTTGTTTCTATTGTCTTGGGAAACTGACATAAGAAAACACTGATATGATTTATGTCAGAGAATGTTTTGCCTATGTTCTCTCCTAGGAGTTTTATGGTGCCATGTCTTATATATGTCTTTAATCCATTTTGAGTTTATTTTTGTGCATGGTGTGAGGGTGTGTTCTAACTTCACTGACTTACATGCAGCTGTCCAACTTTCCCAGCACCACTTGCTAAAGAGACTGTCTTTTCCCCATTTTATATTCTTGCCTCCTTTGTTGAAGATTGACCGTAGGTGTGTGTTTATTTCTGGGCTCTCTGTTCTGTTCCGTTGATCCGTATATTCTGTTTTTGTACCAATACCACACTGTTTTGATTACTGTAGCTTTGTAGTATTGTCTGAATTCTGGGAGAGTTATACCTCCTGCTTTGTTTTCCCCCCTCAGGATTGCTGTGGCATTTCTGGGTCTTTTATGGTTCCATATAAATTTTTGGATTATTTGTTCTAGTTCTGTGAAAAATGTCATGGGTAATTTGATAGCGATTGTGTTAAATCTGTAGATTGCTTTGAGTAGTATGGCCATTTTAACAATATTAATTCTTCCAGTTCAAGAGCATGGGGTATCTTTCTTCCATTTCTTTGAATCATCTTCAATTTCCTTTACTAGTGCAATTTTATAGGTGCAATTTTATAGTTCTCAGCTTATAAACCTTTTACCTCCTTGGTCAGGTTTATTCCCATGTATGTTTTTGGGGGGGGTGCAATTTTAAGAGGTATTATTTTTTTTTACATTCCGTTTCTGATATTTCATTTTTGGTGTAAAGAAATGCAACTGATAACTGTATGTTAATCTTGTATCCTGCTACCTTGCGGAATTCGTTTTATCAGTTCTAGTAGTTTTCGTGGGGAGTTCTCAGGGTTTTCTATATATAGTATCATCTTATCTGTATATAGTGACAATTTTACCTCTTCCCTTCCAATTGGAATAACTTTTCTTTTTCTTGTCTGATTGCTGTGGGTAGGACTTCCAATACTATGTTGAATAGAAGAGGTGATTGTGGGCATCCTTGTCTTGTTCCAGACTTCAGCGGGAAGGCTTTCAGCTTTTCACCATTGAGTATTATATTGGCTGTGGGTTTGTCATAAATAGCTTTTATTATATTGAGATATGTTCCCTCTATATCCCCTTTGGTAAGAGTTTTTTCTTTTATCATGAATGAATGTTGAATGCTTTTTCTGCATCTGTTGAGGTGATCATGTGGTTTTTGTCTTTTTTGTTTATGTGGTGTATTACATTGATTGATTTGCATATGCTGAACCATCCTTGTGAACTAGGGATGAATTCCACTTTGTCCTGGTGTATGATCTTTTTTATGTGTTGTTGGATTCAGTTTGCTAATATTTTGTTGAGAATTTTTGCGTCTATATTCATCAAAGATATTGGCCTGTCATTTTTCTTTTTATTTTTGGTGGTATCTTTGTCTGGTTTTGGTATCAGGGTGATGGTGGCTTCATAGAATGTCTTTGGGAGTGTTCTCTCCTCTTCAGTTTTTTGGAAGAGTTTGAAAAGGATCAGTATAAGTTCTTCTTTGTATGTTTGGTAGAATTCCCTGTGAAGCCATCTGGTCCTGGACTTCTGTTTGTAGGGAGTTTTTTGTTTTTTTTTTTTTAATTACAGATTCTCTCTCACTTCTGGTGATTGGTCTGTTCAAATTATCTGTTTCTTCTTGATTCAATTTTGGTGGGCTGTATGTTTTTAGAAACTTGTCCATTTCTTCTAGGTTGTTGTATTTGTTGGCATATAATTGTTCATAGTATTCCCTCGTGATTTTTTGTATTTCTGCAGTATCAGTTGTTATCTTTCCATTTTCATTTCTTATTTTGTTTATTTGGGTTCTCTCTCTCTTTTCTTCTTGGTGAGCCTGGCCAGAGGCTTGTCAGTCTTGTTTACCCTTTAAAGAACCAGCTCTTGGTTTTATTGCTTTTTTTTCTATTGTTTTTAATCTCTATTTTATTTTTTTCCTCTCTGATCCTTATTATTTACTTCCTTCTGCTGACTTAAGGTTTTGCTTGTTCTTCTTTTTCTAATTATTTAAGTGGTAGGTTAGGTTGTTTATTTGAGATTTTTCTTGTTTTTTGAGGAAGGCTTGTATCATTATGAACTTCCCTCTAAGAACTACTTTTGCTGCATCCCATAGATTTTGTATAGTTGTAGTTTCATTGTCATTTGTCTCAAGGTATTTTTAAATTTCCTCTTTGATTTCCTCTTTGATCCATTGGTGTTTTAGTAGCTTGTTGTTTAGTCTCCATGTAATCATTTTTTTCTCATTTCTTTTTCTGTGGTTAATTTCTAGTTTCATGTCGTTGTTGTCAGAAAACATGCTTGAGATAACTTCTATAGTCTTAAAATTTGTTGAGGCTTGTTTCGTGCCCTAGTATGTGGTCAGTCCTAGAGAATGTTCCATGTGCACTTGAAAAGAATGTATATTCTGGTTTTTTTGGATGTAATGTCCTGAAAATATCAATTAAGTCTAACTGTTCTGTTGTATCATTTAGGATCTCTGTTGCCTTATTGATTCTCTGTCTGGAAGATCTGTGCACTGATGTGAGCGGGGTGTTGAAGTCTCCTACTATTACCGTATTTCTATCAGTTTCTCCCTTTATGTCTGTTCGCATTTGTTGTATTCGGGTGCTCCTATATTAGGGATATATATGTTGACAAGTGTAAAATCCTCTTCTTGTATTGATGCATTTATCATTATATAGTGTTCTTCTTTATCTTTCTTTATGGCCTTTGTTTTAAAGTCTATTTTGTCTGATATGAGTATTGCTACCTCTGCTTTCTTGTCATTTTTGTTTTCATGAAATACCTTTTTCCATTCCCTCACTTTCAATATATATGTGTCCTTTGCCCTAAAGTATGTCTCTTGTAGGCAGCATATCGTAGGTTCCAGTTTTTTTTTTTTTATCCAGTCTGCCATTCTGTGTCTTTTGATTGGAGAGTTTAGTCCATCGACATTTAAGGTAATTATTGATAGATATGTATTTATTGCCATTTTAAACCTTGTTTTCCCACTGATTTTAGACTTCTTCCTTGTCTCTCTTTCTTTTTCCTATTGTGGTTTGATGATTTTTTTAATTATACTTATGTTCTTTTCTTTTTGGTTTTGTGAATCTATTTTATGTTTTTAATTTGTGGTTACCCTGTTTTTCAAGTATGTTAATCCCTTCCTATTATCTACGTGCCTTAGACTGGCAGTCATATAAGCTCAAACACATTCTAGGAAAAAAAAATTTACATTTTCTTACCCTTCTTCCCCTCACTTTATGATTTTGACGCGTCCTCTTTTACACCTTCGTGTTTGTCCTTCTGCTGTTCATTGTGGTTATCATCACTTTTCATAGAAATTTTTTGATTTGATTTTTGTTTTTTTAATCTGTGTACTGGCTCTTTTAAGTGATTTTATTTCCGATTGTGATTTCCTCTTTGGTATAGATTCTTACTTGTTTTCTGTTTAGAAAAGGCCTTTCAATATTTCCTTTAGAACAGGTTTAGTATTGCTGTATTCTTTTAGTTTTTGCTTGTCTGAGGAACTCTTTAACTCTCCTCCTATTCTAAATGATAATCTTGCTGGGTAGAGTATCCTAAGTTGCAGAATTTTTCCCTTTCAGGACTTTGAATAGACCTAGCCACTCCCTCTGGCCTGCAGCATTTCTGTAGAGAAATCAGCTGATAGCCTTACGGGGGTTACCTTGTAATTAACTCTTTGTTTTTCTCTTGCTGCCTTTAGAATCCTCTCTTTAACTTTTGCCATTTTTATTATAATATGTCTTGGTGTAGGTCTGTTTTGGTTTATTTTGTTTGGGACCCTCTGTGCTTCCTGTACCTGGATGTCTGTTTTCTTCTTTAGGTTTGGGAAGTTTTCTGCCATAATTTCTTCAAATACATTTTCGATCCCCTTTTCTCTTTCTTCTCCTTTTGGAATCCCTATTACATGTAGATTGGCACACTTTATATTATCCCATAGGTCTCATATTGCTTTCACTTTTTTTTTTATTTGGCTTTCTGTTGGCTATCCTGATTGGGTGATTTCCATTATTCTATCTTCCAGGTCACTTATTCTTTCTTCTGCATTATTAATTCTGCTATTCATTGCCTCTAGCTTAGCTTTCATCTCTGCAAATGGGTTTTCTAATTTTTCTTGCTTACTCATTATATCTTCTAGTTCCTTTTTACAGTAATCTGCATTTCTGTCGATAGCCTTTCTTAATTCCTTCACTATTTTCATTATCTCCTTTTTGAAATGGGTGTTTATTAAACTGAAGAGGTCTGTTTCAATGTTTGTTATTTCTGGGGAATTCTCTTGGTCTTTTCACTGGTGTAGTGGTTCCCCTGCTTCTTCAGTTCACTCGTATTTCTCTCACTCTGTGAGTTCAGGAGAAGCAATTATCTACTGTGGTCTTGGAGGGCTGTTTATATTCGGGAGTGACCCTGTGTAGCTTGTGTGGGTTTAATATATTTGGCCTGAAGGCTGTTTTTTTTTTTTTTTTTTTTTTGGTGGTACGTAGGCCTCTCACTGTTGTGGCCTCTCCCGTTGCGGAGCACAGGCTCCGGACGTGCAGGCCCAGCGGCCATGGCTCACGGGCTCAGCCGCTCCCGGCATGTGGGATCTTCCCGGACCGGGGCACGAACCCACGTCCCCTGCATCGGCAGGCGGACTCCCAACCACTGCGCCCCCAGGGCAGCCCAGGGCTGTTTTCAGTATTGACGCCCGTCGCCTACTTCCTCAGCATGTACTGATCACTATCCCCTTGACTGGGGGTGTGCAGACGTGGTGGCTGGTGCCCAGTCCTGGGGTTCTGGGTGGCTGTGGAGGCCCAGGCCTGCCCCCGGAGCGTGCGATGGGAGTGGAAGCGGCTCTCGACCACTCCTGGAACCCGTGCAGGCAGCGTCCTGCCCTCTGCGAGTGCGTGCACAGGGAAAAAGGCTACAATGCCACCCCTTCCTTAGTGCACCCCCCAAACAATCGCGCCTGGCCTCTATGGCGGCCCATGCTTCCTCTGCCTACAGCCTCAGTTGCGGTTGCACCAGATGCCAGCCTGCCCGGGCTGCTTCTGCACAGCCAACCCAAGCCCTCTCTCTGGGTCTGACCTCCGAAGCCCGAGTCCCAGCCCCCAGCCCCCACCTGCACCGGCGGACTCGCGCCTCAGGCTGGGGAGTGCAGCGCGGCAGCGCTGTCTGTGCAGTTCTCCCTCTGCTCTGGCTACCGCAGCCCGGCCGCCGTGCTCTCCTCTGAGGCTCTGAAGCTCCCCTGTGTCCTGGCTGCTCTCCCCGTCTCCTCTTCTATAGCTTCCTCCCCCCGGGCACAGGTCCCATCCCGATTCCTTTCTTCCTTTCTTTCCTTTTTCCTACTCCGGTGCGTGGAGGTTTTCTCGCCCTTGCAGCAGTCCGAGGTCTTCCGCCAGCGTTCAGCGGGTGTTCTGTGCGACTCGTCCCACGTGTCGATGCGGCGCTGACGTATCTGTGGGGGAAGGTGAGCTCCGCGTCCTGCAGCAGCTCCACCTTCATCGCTCCCCCTGCACTGACTTCTTACAAGTAAAGGAGGAAGTAAAGTAGGGCTTTTTCTTTGGGTCAAATACTGCACCAATATATTCAATTTCCGACTATTTCAGTTTTCAATTTGACACTCCATTTCAGTTTTCAATTTGACACTCCATTGTTCGCATTTGAATCATGACCTTGACCTTGACGGGTAATAACCCGTCCCCCTGACGGGGGGTCCCCCTGACCCTTACTAGTCTCTCACTACACTGCTGACCTGCTTTGCACAGAGGCCTGTTTTGAGGCTTCTGGCCCTGACTCTGGATCTCAGATCAAGAATGGGCTTTGAAAACCAATCCCCAAACCCTCCCTCTGGGCCCTGGCTGGGTGCCGCCCACCCTCTGAGGAGCACTGAGTGCTGACCTGGGCCTTCACACTGTGCCCCACGTGACCGCAGAACCTCACACACAGCCGGGTCAACATCCAGAGACCAGCGTCTGAGCGCTACTGCTGATGGGAGGTGAACACGCCAAAGAGCAAATGCAGGTTTTCCCTTGGAAAAACCCCAAACGTGAGCACACATCTCTATGGTAGTTGATGTAAAGAAGAATCTGGAAGACTGTAAATCGAGCCACTGAAGTACTTGTATACGGGAAGTGGTGATGAAGACACCGTCTTTGGCCAAGCTGGAGTCAGGCTACTGAGCCTGGCCTCGGGCATGGCCTCCAGGACAGGCCCACATGTAGCAAGATCCTCACCCTCGTTATGATCGGGTGTCTCCACCATCCCCCGAGGCGGCGTCTGGTCACCCTGACCTGCACTCAGCAAGAGTCGTCTGAGGTTGATATGGCCAGATCCCCCCCTTACCCTGACGTTTCCTCCTAGTGATATCCACTGATGCCCACACCCCACCTCTGCTTCTTCACTGTAAATCCCCACTCTTCCTTCTGTATCTGGAGTTGAGCCCAGTCTCTCTCCCCTTCAGCAGTGGCCCCTACACCTGTCATGATTGTTGTGAGTAACGTCTGCCGTACTGTCTTTTTTTAGGGGGGCGGGGGGGGCACAGCTCACAGCTTGTGGGATCTTAGTTCCCCAACCAGAGACTGAACCCAGGCCTCCTGCAGTGGAAGTGCTGAGTCCTAACCACCAGACCACCAGGGAAGTTCCTGCCTTACTGTCTTGACCAGCGTCATGAGTGAGTGTTTCTTTAACAGCAAGAATAGCTGTGATTTTCCATCCCTAAATTATATATCCTTACAATGCTGACATTTTCCACGTAGATCAGTGTTCCTATTTTTCTGAAGCAGCACCCTCGTGGCATGACATCATATGCGGTAAAACACACCTACGCGAGTGCACGGCTCAGTACCTTCTAGTGCTTCTGCAGAGTTGTGCCACCATGACCAGAATCCAGCTCTAGACTGTTTCCGTCAGCCCCCCCGGCCCCCAGAAAAGTTCCCTGGGGCTCATCCCCAGTCCCCTTCACTCCCATCTCCATCTCGAGCTGCCACTCATCTGTCTGAATGGGTTTGCCTTTTCAGGAAATTCCATATAAATGGAATTGAACAATATGTGGCCTTTTGTGTCCGTCTTCTTTCATTGAATGACGTTTCTTCCCCCCCCATTTATTTATTTAAATGTTATGGAGTGTGGTCGATTTACAGTGTTGTGTTAGTTTCAGGTGTACAGCAAAGCGAATCAGTTATACATATACATATATTCATTCCTTTCCAGATTCTTTTCCCACATAGGTTATCACAGAATACTGAGTAGAGTTCCCTGTGCTACGCAGTAGGTCCTTGTTGATTATCTATCCTATATATAGTAGTGGTGTGTGTATGTTAATCCCAAGCTCCTGATTTATCCTATCCCTTCCCCCCATTTTTCCCTTTGGTAACCCTAAGTTTGTTTTCGATATCTCTAAGTCTGTTTCTGTTTTGTAAATAAGTTCATTTGTATCATTTTTTTTTTAAATTAGATTCCACATATGAGTGACATCATATGATATTTGTCTTTCTATGACTTACTTCATTTAGTATGACAATCTCTAGGTCCATCTAGGTCCATCCAGGTGCTGCAAATGACATTATTTTGTTCTTTTTTATGGCTGAGTAGTATTCCATTGTATATATGTGCCACATCTTCTTTATCCATTTCTCTGTCGATGGACATTTAGGTTGCTTCCATGCCTTGGCTATTGTAAATAGTGCTGCTATGAACGTAGGGGTGCAGGCATCTTTTCAAATTATGATTTTCTCCAGATATCTGCCCAGGAGTGGGATTGTGGGATCATATGGTAGGTCTATTTTTAGTTTTTTAAGGAACCTCCGTACTGTTCTCCATAGTGACTTTATCAGTTTGCATTTCCACCAGCAGTGCAAGAGGGCTCCCTTTTCTCCACACCCTCTCCAGCATTTGTTTGTAGACTTTCTGATGATGCCCATTCTGGCCAGTCTGAGGTGATACTTCAGTGTGGTTTTGATTTGCATCTCTCTGATAATTAGTGATGTTGAGCATCTTTTCATGTGCTTTTTGGCCATCTGTATGTCTTCTTTGGAGAAATGTCTATTTAGATCTCCTGCTCATTTTCTGACTTGGTTGTTTATTTTTTTGACATAGAGCTGTATGAGCTATCTGTGTATCTTGGAGATTAATCCCCTGTTGGTCGCTTCATTTGCAACTATTTTCTCGTATTCTGAGTTGTCTTTTTGTTTTGTTAATTTATGCTGTACAGCAAATTGATTCAGTTATACATATATTTTTTCATTTTTCTTTTCCATGATGGTTTATCTCAGGATATTGACTATAGTTCTCTGTGCTATACAGTTACCTTGTTGTTTATCCATCCTATATATAATAGTTTGCGTCTGCTAATCCCCAGCTCCCAGTCCTTGAATGATGATGTTGCTGAGGTCCGTGCATGTTGCCGTGTGGATCAGTGCTTTGTTCACTTTGCTGTTGGATAGTATTTCATTGTGTGGATGTACCACGTTTTGTTTATGTTTCTCAGCCAATGGACAGGTGGGCTGTTTACAGGTTTGGGTTATTATCAGTGATGCTGCCGTGAACATTTGTGTACTACAAGTCTCTGTGTAGACAGTGTTACTTTTTTTTTTTTTTTTTGCGGTACGCGGGCATCTCACTGTTGTGGCTTCTCCCGTTGCGGAGCACAGGCTCCGGACGCACAGGCTCAGCGGCCATGGCTCACGGGCCCAGCCGCTCCGCGGCATGTGGGATCCTCCCGGACCGGGGCACGAACCCATGTCCCCTGCATCGGCAGGCGGACTCGCAACCACTGCGCCACCAGGGAAGCCCAGACAGTGTTACTTTTATCATCAGAAGGCAAGAAGAACAAAAGCGAAAGGCCAAAGCGGGTTCTCAGGCTGTTTCTGGAGTGCGTCTCCTTTTACCAGAATGGGAGCTCTGCCACAAGTGGGGCTGAAGTTCTAAAATAAGGAGAGAATGAAGTGGGCTCCTGCGCAGTCTTTGACCCTGACCCTGACCCGGGCACAGCCCGAGAAGGACACACTGGGGCAATGGCTCCTGTCCTCTGGAACCTGCTTGTATTTCTGCGGGAATTTTTATTAAAAACAGTTGATGTTTTCTTCATTTGCTGCTTTTGAACTCAAGGACTTTTAAAGGGGGGAACGGATATCTGGGTGGAGACAAGATGTCACGTGTGTCCTGAGGCTCTGGAGAGGGAGCGGGAGAGGCCACAACAGTGAGAGGCCCGCGTACCGCCAAAAAAAAAAAAAAAACAAAAAAAAACCCAGATGGTTTGCCTTGGAGTGGCACCGAGTGGCACCGGAGAAGGAGTGCAGCCCAGGTGGTTGAGTTGTTGAGATTTAGCATGTCATGTGTTCAGGTGGGGTCCTTCCCCAGGATGCAAAGGTCATGTCCTGCTACGAAGGGAAAAGGATCACAGAGCCACATACGAGAGGATCTAGTCCTGCAGGCCAGAGAGAGAGTTGGGAACAGCTCAAGAAAAGAGGCGAGAAGTAATTATGAAATGCAAGACAGGGTTCCCTGTTTACAGAGAAGAGGCGAGAGGCAGACAGAGCGCAGCGCTGGGGGACAGTGTTTAGTACCAGTGGATGTACGCGGTTTTAAAGCATTTGGGACAGTTTGGGGTAATGGGTATTGCCGATGACTCTGTGTTACTCATCACACCTACAGCAGGTTCTCCTCCGGAAGTTCTCATCACAGCCCTGGTTACTTTCTGTGCATCTAAGGATCCAGGTGACTTCCTTGGATGGTCACGACGCAGGCAGCCCTGCCTCTCTGACACTCACTGGTTGTCCTCCTGGCTCTGTGCGCCCCCCTCTGCTCCTCTTTGCCTACTACCCATGGGACACACAGTCTGAACCCCTCTCTCTACTTTTCCTTCTACATTTTTTCTTTGGAAGGTTCCACTTGGCTTGGGTCGAACCTGTCATTTCTAGGTGCGCGACTGTGTTCCTTAACGTCAACTCTCTTGCTTTCCTAAGTCCACTGCCATGACGGTAACATTGGTAGCAGTGGGGATCTAGCCCTCCTCGCCAAGAATCAATCCTGGGAGGTGGGCAGTTATAGGATTGATTTCTTTTCCTTAAAAAGAGATCGAGGTGGGACAGTTCCATGCCTGCCCAACGTCACAGTCGTCAAGTGGTAGGGCCAGAGCAGGTAGAGACCCCTGACCCGGCACAGTCCTGGGGCACGGAGGGGGTGGCGCTCGTGAGTCAGCGACGGAGTCTAAGGAAATTCTGTGATCGACGTGCGAACTAAGACCAAGGCGGGTGGTGGTAACTCCCAGCGGGCTCTGTGGTCTTTGTGCAAAACCAGGGATTTGGGGTTTGACTGACTGACTGAAGTACAGTTGATTTACAGTGTTGTGTTAGTTTCAGGTGTACAGCAAAGTGAGTCAGTTATATATATTCTTTTTCTTTTTATTGGGGTGTAGTTGCTTTACAATGTTGTGTTAGTTTCTTTTTCAAATTTTTTTCCCTTGGACCTAGGAGTTTAAGAACATAAGAGCTGGTGAGGAGTTTTTTGGTTTTTTTTTTTTTGCGGTACGCGGGCCTCTCACTGTTGTGGCCTCTCCCGTTGTGGAGCACAGGCTCCGGACGCGCAGGCGCAGCGGCCATGGCTCACGGGCCCAGCCGCTCCGCGGCATGTGGGATCTTCCCGGACTGGGGCACGAACCCGTGTCCCCTGCATCGGCAGGCGGACTCTCAACCACTGCGCCACCAAGGAAGCCCTGGTGAGGAGTTTTTAACGCTTTCTAAATGCCTTATGTCTGCAATGTTTTTAAAAAGGCACTGAGCTCTTGAATTTGAGATGCAGCTACAGTTGAGGGTAAAGGGCTTCTGTTGAATGATGACTTGCAAAAATACGTTCTTCGGCATAGGACTTACAGCTTACTTTACGGGCCGAATATCTGTCTATTTAGCCTCATAGCCTCGTATTACGTCTTGCCCTGAGCTCAATTAAAAGTTACGGCAGTTAATACTGAATCGTGGCATATTGGTACTAGGTTAACATTTCCAAAAATTATTTTTCAGAAAGGAACTCAGTGTGAACTAATAAGCAATTCATAGTCGTGTTTATTCTGAAGCTTTTATTTTGGAGTCTTCCATCGCCGAATGACACATTTAATTTTTACAACAGGTATTAGAAATTGAGATTCATTTTAAAATTTCTACCGTTTCAGCGTAAAATTGTAGATGATGTTCCAAACCATCGTCAAAAAATGCAGAGCAAACTTTTCTGTATATAAACTGTACATAATACAAGGCACTATACATTCGGGGGCGATATTAAGGTAGAAAGGTGGATTTGCACAGATTCTTAAGAGCCTGTGCCTGGAAGTATAAATTCTTTGTTCATCTTAGCACCGGAAGCAGCACTCAGAACGAGTCCGACTTAACGCTGAAGGAGGCGCCTCTGAACGTGGGTGAAGGTATGCGTTGGTGGCAGAACTAATTCAACAGAAGCAACTACCTTTTAATATTATTTTGACACCAAAAAAAAAAACCCCTTAAAAGTGAATGAATACATATTGCTTTGTTAAATACATATTTGATTTATACGGTGTTTATATAAATATATATATATTTAGAATCCACAAACTATCAAAATAACAATTTATAAAGGGAACCGCTTAAAAAGTAATAATAATAACAGGCAGCGCTTAGCAGGACCAGGAGGGCAGTGCCGTGGCCTTTGCTGAGGACCCCCTGCGTGAGCGCGCGTGGAGATGCGGATGCCTTATAAACATCGTCTGCTCAATCGTGGAAGGTGTGTTTCCAGAGAGTTTTCTGGAACATTTACAAAATACACAACTCCCAAACAAGCAGGAGAGCTGATCGCTTCAGGTTTCGAAAACGCAGATGTAAAAATATTTTTTAAAGGACTAGCCATACCCCGCTTCCAAAAACAAAACACATCCATTTTCCTGGTCCAGCAGTATTGAAAGTGACAACAGAGGTTCCTCCAGCATCTCATGACTCAGAACAGACCTTTTGCTTTCTTCAGGTTCACCTGCTTCCAGGCAGGCAGTGCATTGTATTCGTCTCGGGTCATGTCTAGTGCAAACTGGAAGGAGGGAAAGAAACGCCCTGAGTGAAAGGACCCTCCGACAAGCCACGCATGCTGTGTTCAAATGCTGTCCCACCCGAAGAAGCGCTTACCTCGAAATCCTCGTCGGTGAGGTAAATCTCCAGCTTCAGAGGGTCCACGCCCTCGGGCAGGGGCCTGGCTAGGAGGTCGGCCAGCGGGTAGATGGTTTTGCACAGCTTGGCTAAGACATCCTCCACCAGGGTGATCTGATTTGAAACTTCCGTGTCCTGGAGAAGAGGAGGGGGCAGAGAGGGGGACCTCCATGTCCCACATCTGAACACGTTTCATCATGTGCCTGAAAATATGCCCCCCTGGCCCATCCGCACTGCAGCCTAGAGACCCCGCTCAGGGAGATGAGGCTCTGAGAGGCCATCTCACCCTGCACGGCGTTTCAGTACATCAGGAAAAAGTTTAGGGACTGTCACACGAGTGAATTATGCAGAAGACGGCTAAATGTGAAGCTGAAACGCTGGAAGCGTGCAAATAATGGAACTTGCTTACAAATATTTAAAACCAGTTAACCTTAAAAGGAATTACCCCTCTCCACCTCCTCAGACCCCATCTCTTCATCCTCAGTAGAAAAAGGAGGTAAGAAAATGCATCTAGAATAAGCTGGGGCTGAACTGAGGTCTTTCTTTTTTGCTTTTAAACCACTGTGCGCATTTCATCTGAACAGGTTATTCCGGGTGAACGATCTTCCTCTGTTAAACCTGGGACCCCGCAGCGGGCTACCTCCTTTGGGTGGAGGTGTGTGTGGGGAATGATGTGAATTCAGCTGCACTCAGACCAGGGATCGGGGGCGAGTGGCGGAGGGAACGTGTCAGAGATCGGGGCGAGCTTCTCCGCGTGCCCGCGCCTCGGCTAGTTCGCCAGTGAAATGGGATAAGCAGCAGCTGGATCTTAGTGGACTGTTGTGAAAATTAAAGGCGAAGCTAAGTGCGGTGTTCGGAGCAGTGCCTGGCACAGAGCGGCCCTCAGTGAATTCTCATCACGACTTGCCCGACGGCAGACTGGCCGATGGCCTGCAGGCTGTACAGGACTCCCCAGAGCCCCCCGGCCAGCCCCCGGGGGTCTGCAGGGCACACGGGACGATGGCAGTGATTCATGTAATTGAACTCGGACCGCAGCAACGGGGCTCGTAACCCCTAGAGCTCGGAGGTGTCCTGGGTCACACGTTCATCATGGATAGAGCCACCTTGCCATGCCTGTCGGCTCCCAGGCGGCCTGAGCCCCCATCTGTGCAGGTCAAGTCCACGGGGCTCCAGGGAGTGAGCTTAGGGTCACCAGCAGAGATGAAGCAGGCCCTCTCCGTGGTCGAGAAGCGGCACACGTTTGCTGTTTGTTTAAACTTATCCAGACCTCCTGTCAAATACCCCTCCACGTCATCTCTGCCAGGGAAGTGGCCCTCCTCCTACACAGTGAGAAAGCCTGAACGGAACAAACCTGTCTCCCACGACACCAAAAACGCCCTTGGGATTGCTACTGCAAGCAGCGTTCGAAGCTCAGACACTGAGGAATTCTACATGGCGGCAGTAAGCGTCCTCTTTTCGGTGCAGTTGGAAAGGGTAACGCTCTGGCTCATAATGAGCTGCGTACCCCTCAGGACGGGCTCACCACCTCCACTCCCTGACGCAGCTGAGCAGGGACTTCCCCACGGGCTTCTCTCGCGTCCCCTCTGACCCAAGGTTAGGGTCTGAGACCCGGGGCGCTTTTGCGGTGCCTTACGTGGACTTGGAGAAGCAGCGGATCTTCAGCTAACAGGAGGAAGGGACCGCTGCTCCCAATGAATTAAATTCACCTTTGCGTTCAAGTGTTTGAACTAAGCCGTGTGCAGACTACCAAAATACTCCCACTGACTTCTCCTCAGGCCCTTCCTCTTCCTGAGCTGATTCTGCGGAGACTGGTGAACGTGTTGTGACCAAGGAAGCGTGTTCCCACGTGAAATGCAACTGGCTGCTTCTCCCAGGTGAGGTCCTCCCACAGTCCGAAAGGCAGGGGGCCCCCTGGACAGGGAAGGGGCGTGCTCACCATTTCTGTGATTTCTGCAATGTCTTCTCTGTGCTCCCAGCTGGGAAACATGTTGGTGAATGTCAGGGGCTCCAGACCGGCATGGATGAGGTAAGACTTGGGGGGCGGCTTCTTGAGGTTTTTTCCTGCGGTCACACAGAAGGCAGATGTCACAGAGCCAGCGTGGCCCCGATGGCCCTGGCTTTTCCCCTGTAATTTTTGCCCTGTTTGCATCTCTTAAGGGTTAAAATGGAAGTTATGAGTTTATAGCCCCTCCCCGCCATGATGTTTACCAAAAATGTTAATTTCATGCATGTGACTGTGCATGAAATTGCATGGGATCGACCTGACTTTGAACTTCCTGAACCCAACAGAACACTTCTGGGTCCCTGGATGGGAGAAGAGCAAGCCTCTCTCTGTGGCGTCTGGGTGGGACCGTCCCTCCTGGACTCACCTGTGAAGCATTCCTCTGATTGCCTAACCCAGCCTTGAGTTCGGTGTGAATTACCAGCTAATGGCAGCATTTTAGAAGCTACTGTAGCTTAAACATTTGGTGGGAAGTTTATTAAGTTATTGTTTATGAAAGAGCTTTCCAAGAGAAAATCAGCTGTATATATTCAGTAATACTAATCAATGAAATCTTAAAAATTCAGGTAAGACATTAATCACTGGCACCTTCATTTTATATAAGAGAACAGACGTTTCAGGTGGATGGTATAGTAGAAAAGCCATGAATTGACTACAGATCTTTCTTTTTAGGTAAAACACTAAACAGAGTAACAGATGACAGAAAGGTTGCCATTGGCCTTCCAGCCCGCTTGGGGGTGCTCTCTACTCTCCGACGGGGCTGACACTGGGTGTGGACAGTGCGCGGATGGGGCCTGGTGTCCCCCAGCATGATCGATCCTCAGTGCAGAAGGGTTTTAACCAGGCCAGGCATCCCACAACTCAGCCGTTAACCTCGAGGGTGACAGGTTAGTCGGCCTCATAATATAAAAGAGAAAAATGATATTCACTAGTTTGTTGAAGGGGGGGGCATATAGGGGGAGTGGGTTAAAAGGTACAAACTATTAGGTATAAAATCTGCCACCAGGGTATATTGTACAACACGGGGAGTATAGGCCAATATTCTATAATAACTATAAATGGGGTACAGCCTTTAAAAACTGTGAATCTATATGGTATACCTGTAACATACAGTATTCCACATCAACTCTACTTCAGTTTAAAAAAGAGAGAAAAATGAAATCTCATTCACGGTGGCAGCTGAGAATGTACTAATCTCAAAAGTAACAAGCCTCAAAAGAGCTCAAGGGAAAGCAGTCGGCTTCAGGGCTGTCTGCCGGCTCTGTCCAGGCTGCTGGCACCCGTGGAAAGGGAAGCGTGTATCCGGGCCCCCCCGCCGCCGCGGCCTCACCTCGGCAGTACTGCAGCACCGTCTCCATGGCGCTCTTCCGGTCCGAGGCCCAGCGGATGCGGGCGGAGCCGGTGATCTTGTTCTCCACGGGCCACCAGCCCTGCCAGAGGTACACCTCGTGGTGATTGTCAACAAGGAAAAGTGCTGCGAGGGCGGAGCAGAGCAGACGTCTCGTCAGGGGCTCTGTCCCACACCGAACCGACGCCTCCCTCCCTGCCGCCTCGGTCAGTGCGAGAATCCGCTTGGCAGGTAAACTCGGGGCCGCAGGGAGGGTGCCCCTGATGTCTTGGCCCTTTGAACGGTGAAGCAGGAGATGCCTCGAGGCAGAGAGATGGCGTTGATGAGGGGGGCTCTTTCCTCCCTCTCCCCCCATTCCTTCCCCCTTTGCCCCTCCTGCAGCTGCCCTCTGGGGCCTGGCCGGTTGCGAAGAGTGGGACAGATGACATCACGCTGGCCCTCGGGTCATCGGTGGTCATGCCCCACGTAGGACTGCTTGGCAGGCCATCTAAGTCCATGGTTCTTTCAGGGAGGAATGGGCTTTGGAAATCAAGTGTTGCTCCCTCTTCCCTTCAGCAGACCCTCAGCCTGACTCTTCCACGTGGTCAAGGGCTCTCACACCCGCCAGCCCAGCTCGCCTGAGTCCTTTCCTAGCCTGCATCTCAGAATTCTGTGATAATCACATGCCTGAAAAGCCCGGCGGAGGCTGCCCCCCCGAGCCGCAGGACGGAGAGGTGGGTAGCAGCCCCTTTTCAGACACTGGCTGATAGTTCCCCAGTATGACCCTGTGACCACGTGCACCGTCGAGGTTTTAAGGTGGTGACCGCGGCTGCCAGGGTCCGGGAAGTTCCTGGTGCCGCTCCAGGCTCTTGTATTATGAGAGCAGAGATGACGTGAGGCCAGGGCGGCCGACCTCAGCCTCAACTGTCTCTACCGCCTGGTCTCTGTGACTGTCCCACGACAAGAGCGTACAGCTTCTGCCTCGAGGTGGCAGTCACGTGGATACAGCCCTGACCTTGGAATCAGAAGACATGGGCCTTGGCCCTGCTGTGCAGCATGGCAGACACTGCTCTTTGGCTCACTCCACAGATACTCCCAACCCCCTGCTCCTTGGACTCTTGCAAGGTTCCCTTGCAGCTGGGGTGTGGCCATGGGACAGAGCTCTGGCCAGGGGGATGTAAACGGAAGTCTGCTGGGGGCTTCTGGGAAAGCTTTTGCTTTATCTGGTAAGAGAGAGACATGGCCATCATTATTGCCCTTTTCTCTACTCTTCCTTCTGCTTTGAACAGAAACATGATGGCTGGAGCAGGGGCAGCTACATGGAGACCATGAAGCAGCAAGCTGGAGGGAAGGCTGAGAGAACAGCAGAGACTCATGCCTGACACAGCTGCACTCAACCTACTCTTAACTGACGAATTTGGGTGAGTTGAGTAACTGAGGATCAGTTTTTTACACTATAATATGTGATTGATGTCAACTTCCTTTGGGGGGGAGGTGTGAGGATTAAATGAGATAATATAAAGATTAAGTGAGATAATATTAAGTGTACTTGGCAAATTAAAAACTGCTTACTAGATGCAAAAGTAAAAAGCCTTTTGGAAGGCGTGCCTTCTGCTGGCTCAGCACGACTACCCCCTTCTGTGGGCCATACCTGGTTGCGGGGCGCTGTACAGGTCTTCCTGCAGGAAGGGCATAGAATTGACCACAGAGGGGTCTCGGGCTGGATACATGAACTCGGTGGCTGAGAAGTCGCCAGAGGAGCTACTGAGGATGAACAGGCGGGGTGTGAAGTTAAAATTTCCAGGATCTTTGAAAGAAAAGAGAACAAAAGCTAAAGACAAAATAGGCACCGAAGTAAATTCCAGGTGGATTGGAGAATTAACGTTTGTTAGACGTGAAATGATCAAAGCATTGTAAGGTGTAAAAAGAGGTGAGGTTTATCTGAGCTTGGAGGTGGGGAAGGCCTTTTTAATCATAATTACGAAAGAAGTATAATTCAAGGAGAAGAGATTTATGCATTAACAACATAAAAATGAAAAATCACATTATACAAAAAGCACCCCCAACCAAAGAAAACTAAAAGGGAAGTGACAAAATGGGAAATATGGAAACCTGTTAATATCCTTAGTAGTCTATAAAGGAAGATAATAATGAAACAATACATATCTAAAAAACGTGAAGGCACAAAGAAAACATTCACCTAAACGGAAGTACAAATGGCTAAAAAATACATACAGAAAGCATTTAACATTCTAATTTAAAACATTAGGTTATAACAGTGTTTAGATAGTAATTTCTACCATCAATCTTGGCAAACAGGAAAAAGTAATAAACTGTATGATTGTGCCGTGAAACGTACACATCTGTAAATTGCTGGTGAGAGTGGAATTTGGTGCCAGTGTTCTGGGGACATTTGCTGATCTGTAACTGTAAGGCTTTTATACTAACTTCAGCAAAGGAGATCCATGTCTAGGAATTTACCTTAACTAGAAATGAATGCAGATGATGCTTTTGAAAATTATTTGTAACTTTATTATCGTTAGAGGAAAACTGGAAAGAACTCAGCTCTCCAACTATAGGACACAGGCTAAGTAGAGAGTCGCAGATATACTCATGAAATACCCTGCAGGCATTAAAAGTCTAAATATTAAAATAGGATTTGGGAAATGGTTCATAATAAATTAAGGGGAAAAAGCAGGTTGCAAAACAGTGTGTATAAAGAATGCTATCCAAATTTCATTTTAAAAAATAAGTATTTATTGCATAAAGAAATGTTAATTCTGGTTCCCATCTTTTGAAAGATGTCATTATAAGGATCATATTTTCTTTCTTAATTTCTTTGTACTTTCAAACATTTCCCATCATCAATATGCAGTACAGTTAACCCCTGAACAACACAGGTTTGAACTGCACACACAGGTCCACTTAATACATGGAGATTTTTCAACAAATATATTGGAAAAATTCTTTGGAGATGTGTGACACTGAAAAAAACCTGCAGACCGAATAGCCTAGAAATATTGAAAAAAGTAAGAAAATGTAGGTATGTCATGAATGCATCAAATATATGTAGATACTAGCCTGTCCTTACATAGGCATGAGGTGATAGTTGAAATAAAATGTGTTAGTTTTCTTACTGTTTTATAGCTTCGCTTTCAGAGAATTACATTACCGTCCAGTATGCCTCTCTCTAATTGGGGAAGCTGTGTATCAGCCTATCATCACGGGTGAGTGATTTTTATAAAAATGTAACAATGTTTCCAATACTTTAGTATGAAGAGGACTGTAACACTGCCATAAAAATTTTATAACTGTTCATTAGTGTATAGACTGGGCTGCTGTGAAGCAATTGTATCAGTGACACTAGCTGACTGTAAAGTAATCATATTGCTGCTTCTTCGTTATACCTGTATATAGGAATTTCTTTTTCACGTTATCTTTTTTTTTGTTTAACATCTTTATTGGAGTATAATTGCTTTACAATGGTGTGTTAGTTTCTGCTTTATAACAAAGTGAATCAGTTATACATATACATAGAGGGAAGAGATATGGGAACATACGTATATCTTTTTCACTTTTGATGTCTAGTGTTAGTAATACATATGACATCTATAGTGTTTTGTATCATCTAAGAGAATATTGATGTAGGTACTGACAAATGATTCATTTCGTAAACAGATGATGTAAATTTACGGTATCGATAAATATGATACAGTAAATGTAATTTCTCTTCCTTATGATTGTCTTAATAACATCTTCTTTTCTCCAGCGTACTTTATGGTAAGAATTACAGTATTTAATACATATAACCTACAAACTGTGTGTTAACTCTCTGTGTTCTCGGTAAGGTTCTTGGTCAGCAGTGGGCTGTGAGTAGAGAAGTTTGGTGGGAGTTACAAGTTACATGTGGATTTTCGGCTGTGTGTGTGTGTGTGTGTGCATGCGAGGTTGGCCCTTAACCCCCATGTTGTTCAAGGGTCAACTGTACTTTAAAAACCTAGGTAAAAGTTTGTAAAAGCTGAGAGGCAGTACGGTGGTGTGGTCATGAGGACATCCCACTGTTATCCAACCCGGGCAAGCTGGTTAACCACCCCAGGCCTCAGTTTCCCCATCGGGGACCAGGGCAGCTTGTTGGGTTGTGAGCACTGAGTGAGGGAACATCCAGCAGGTGTTTAGACAGGGCCTGGCTCGCCTTTTTCTGACGTTATTCTGCACGTATGTCGACCTGTATCTTGTGTATTTAAACACAAGACCGACCCACTCTCTCACTTAAACCCCACTATTTCCCTGCACCCCAGATGCCGGCTGCACCGAAAGCGTCTTGTTCCAGAGCTTCAGGCTGTGCTCAGCTCGCTTCCTGGAATTCTCCCCCCTCCTTCACTTCTCTCCAAGCCACCAAGGCTACACCTCCAAGGCTCCGGTAAGTGCTGACTTCCATGGAGCCCTGTGTGATTTCTTCCTGGAGGAAGAAATCTTTCTTTTTAACTCTCCACCTCTGTCACCTGTACCTCTTTGCTGACACACACAGCTTTTCCTTGGCATCATGATCAGTCATAAGCATTATTTAGCCTCCTTGTTGGCCCCAGAGGAGTCGGCCTGGGTGTAGCTCCCGGTGTGCTGTACAGAACACGTGTGCGTAAGCGCGCACTGAGTGAGCCGGGGCGCCGGGGGTTACCTTGGAGCATGCAGTCGTAGGCCTTCCGGTCTCTCCTCCCCAGAGCGTCCCAGAATCCCAGGGGCTCCGACCCTTCGTCACACTCGTGAATTGTCACTTTGCTGCTACTGTGCAGCCCGGCCTCCAGGGGACATCTGCACAGAGAGTCCGAGAGTTTGTGTCAGGCCCAGAAGTGAGGGCGGCACAAAATTAGATCCCTGCTAAATCTGCAGGTCAGTTCACCAGCTCGCTCCTAGAACAATTCTTGTAATGAATAAAAACACGCTCTGTGGTACCTGAGTGTGTGCAGCAGGGAGGGGTCGGCTTGGCCCTTAGAGAGGAACGTCGGATTACAGAGAAGCCGTGATGAAAACAGTCAGTGTTTTGCACGTACACACTTCCCGTTCCTCGGCCCGGGGTTGGGTGTGTCGCCTCGCACGGCCCTGGTCCCTAGATCTGCGCGTGACTTCAGGCGGCGGCTCATAAGTGTTTGTTATTCATTTTGTTTTTTCTCAGGGGTCCAGGGGCGAACCTGATGGGCCTCAGTGCCATGTGAGACCTGGCTGAACCCTGTCTATCATCTAGCTTGCTGGCCCTCAGCGTGATGTCGGGAGATGAAGCATCCCGCTTCACAGCTGTCCACCAGCCGAAAGGTCCCCCGCCCTCCACGTGCGCTGGGTCACGTGTGCGCCGTGAGGGGGAGCCGACCCTGACCGCACCGCTTTGGTGCCCAGAGAATGAATTTACCAGGTGGCACCTGGTGGGATGTGGCCCCGGGAGACTCTTCCTCTCCACTGTACGGGTGTCACAAGGTCCTCCCAGGTCTCAGCTCGAGGGGGCACTGGGCTCTTTGGCTGCCCGAGATGCACAGAGGCACCTGGGCAGGTGGCGGGCGGCACAGTTGCTTCTGGGCTCTCCCCGCCTTCCCCTCCCCAGGGTGGGTCCTCACCTAGCGCTGTCACGCTGTGCTGTCTCTGGGTCGTGGGCACCTGTGGGTGCCTGTCTGGGAAAGGGCACCTGCCTCGGACGCTGGGAAACACACTTGTCCCCGAAGGAGGGGGCATTCCTCAGTCTGACACAGTGGGTGGTCTCCTAACTGTCTTTGGCTAAATGCCCTTCAACCTTCCACTGCTCCGATACAACCAGCTCTGCTCCCCTAAATGATATTTGAAATTTGCTCTCTTTAAATAGACAAGGACTCCAGGTTGACAATTCAAAAGCCAAATCACACCTTCAGAGAAGCTGCTGGGGGTCCTGTGCCTTTCACGGAGGCCAGGTAAGTCCTCAGGAAGCGGGGAGGCCCTCACGGGGGAGAGGTTTGGGCTGGACACGTGCCACATGAACTTGGACCTTCAGGGCCCCTGACCACGTGGGGCTCAGCTTCCCACGCTGAGTCACTCTGGGCACACGGGGCGTCCACGGGGACCTCAGGGTCCTTAGCCTGCACCCGGGAAGCCCTCGGGAGAGGTGCTCACACACACAGCACTCACTGTTCCTTGATTTTATTGGCCGCAGTCCTTCCGACCTCCTTCGTGTGGGCCTGGGCTTTGCATCCGTGCCACAGGTAGATGAGGGCTTTGTGGACGTTGAGGACGACCATGGACGTCCTGGACCTCAGGCTGCTGCAGTGACAGGCCACCTCCAGCAAGTTCCCTTCCACGGGCACTTCTCCGCGCACACAGTACAGCCTCCACTCGCCTGCAGGGGGCACCAGTGGCACAGTCAGGACGTGGCGGCGCAGGGAGGGGGCCTGGAGGAAGGGGAGCCTGCAGGGCAGCCCACGCCCCGCCTCCTTTCTGTGTCTGGAGGGGCAGGTGGAGGCGAGGCCAGGCTGCGGTCTTACTGAGTCCCAGGAAGCCAATTTTGTTGGAGTTATAGTTAGAAGCAGGCTGCCCAGAGTGCACGATGCAGAAAAACCAGTTTTACATAATTTATAAAGATCTAGGTAAGTCATAACAGGCATATTTTTTTAAGAGGCTCTGAAACTATGATTTCTTTTTTGTTTTTTGGATGCTGGTCAACAAAAATCTCGTAATTTAGAAGAGAAGATCACTAGTTTTTTTTTCCCCCTCCAGGATCCAGTTTAAGGTCGAGTCATCTTGCGGCCTCCTTTATGCAAAGCTGCTTTCTGAAGGCAACTCCATGGAAGGAAGGGGGAGGGAGGCACCCAGGAAGCTGATTTATAAGGCAGACATCAGGAGGCCTTCGCTGGTCAGGCCGCAGCTACATGAAGAGAGAGTTACTCTAAAGCCCACGCCTATAAAATACCTTCCCGGAGAGGAGAAGAGAGTCGCATTCCAGCAGCAAAAGTGACTCACTCTGTGCGTTGTCTTCTTCCTCCTCCCGTCTCCCGGAGTGGACCACCATCCCTCCCTGGAAACACTGCAGAAAACAGGGGGGCTCCTTGCCCTGCAGGACCTGGACCTTCCGATTTAAACACATTACAGTGAGTCACGTGTCCTGGTTTTGCAGAGTCATAAAAATAACACATGCCTGTTGTCGAAATCATCTGAAAAATACTGAGAAGTACAAATAAAAGCCACTGATAATACTGTGATTTATGGAGAACAGTACTACAATTCTGGCGTGTAGCTTTCCTATAATACAAAGTATTTTTCAGGTATACATTTTTCCCAAATAGGATCGCTGTTTTTTATGTTGCTTTATCCCTGGATTTTCTTCAGCTGACGTTTTTCTGTCGTCACATAAGATTCTTAACATGAATTTTGATATTTTAATGGTAGTGTTCCACGGTACGGATATAACGTGATTAACTTAAACATGTTTTTAATAAAGAAAATCTCTCAGCAGTGAGAATGACTAATCCCTGACTTAATGATTCCGGGGAAAAGAACTGTCTCTTGCAGGCTCTGGTCCACTCACAGGGCCTGTCACTCAGCGGCGCCTCTGTCAGCACAACAGTTACGCATCAGCGTGAGATGCAGCAGAGTAACAGGAACGTACGTAGGGCTGAGTCAACTGACTCTCACTTTGCCAAGGTATATCCCATTAAACAAGGAAATGTTTACTGAGCCTGGCAGTCGGGGAACATTGAAACGTAGGACACATTTCTCACCATGAGTTAACTTATCAATCTCAGGGCCCCCTTCTGTGTCATTAAGAGCCAGTCTGTGGCAGTGTCTTCTATTTCTGCAGTGATTTTTCCATCCGTTGGATTGATAAAAAAATTAAATGTGCCAATCAGATTAAGACTCAAAACTCTAAGGATGATTTTGAAGGCATGATAAAACATTCATTCACAGCCTTTACGAGAAAAAAAAAAAAACCCAGCTGAAATGATCCACTATGAGGAATACATTAACAACTGTTTGTCCCTGAAAGCTATTTGGAAAATATAGTCCATAGTAGAACATCTGCATTAAACACTTTTCTAGGGAAGAGGATTGGTTCTTAGGAACCTGGAAGGCTGAATGAGCGTGGATCTATTTCTGGAGAAAATTCCTCTGCTCTCTTTCCTGATGTTAGTTTTAACTATTCATCCAAGATAGTAAAAGGATCTGCACAGGGTGTTATGGTCCCCAAAACCCCAGAGTTAACTCTTAATTACTGGTAATAAAGGAAGGGACAAAACATTAAAAAGAAATGCTTTCAAAACCTTGACTTGGGGTAGTGGTACCTGCCAGGCGTCATGCAGGCCCTGGGGTTATAACGGTGGGTAAGACCAGGACAGACATAGTCTCTTTCATGCTCACGGGGAAGACAAAGAATAAATAAGTAAACAAAATGAATGTTGTTTTACGTAGGGGTAAGTGCTATGAAAAAATAAAGCAGAGCAAAGGGACAGAGAAGGACAGGAAAATGGGGAGAGATGTGGATAAAACATGGAGGCGACATTCAAACAGAAACCCGAATCGTGTAAGGTTTCAGGGGGAGTGTTCCAGGCCGGGGAATCAGTGCAAAGGCCCTGGGGTTGGGGGGCGGAAAGAGGTGTGTCTAGGAACTGCAAGGAGGTGGGAGTAGCCTGACCAGGTGCAAGAAGAGGGAGGTTGGAGGGGGGTGCAGGGCTGACCCCCGGGAGACCCTCGGATGGTAGTCCGAGTGTGATGAAGGACAAGGAGGGGCACCATCTGATGTGTCCTAGGAAGATCACTCAGGCTGCTGTGAGGAACGCAGATGCTGGGCAGACTCGATGTTTACATCAGTCCCTGATATCTCCTTAGGATGGGTTTGTGTACGTGGAATCACTGGTCAAAGCGTATGAGCATCTTAAGGTTCCTAAGCCGTGGTTGCTTTCAGGATGGGTATTGCAGTTCACACTTCTCAGTGGAAGCAGGCACGGGTACCCATCCTACTGAATCCCTGCCAGCCCTGGATCTAGTCTTTTAAAAATCTCTGCCATTTGAGGCGTGGAAAATGGCATCTCTTTGTTTTAGTTCCTTGATCAGTCCAGTGGAAACTTAAAAAAAAACCACCCACGGGCTCTCTGCACTTGTTTTGTGGATTTACTATTTGCAGGTGTACTTTAAGGTCATATTGCGAGAGGTCTGCCTTCCTGGTGAGGGGGTGGGGAGATGAAAGATGAGGCAGACCCCGACATCTGGAGAAGCCAGACCAGGACTAAAGGGGCTTCGGATGATACTGTCTTCGTGTTTAGGGGACCAGGCCACACACCCTCCGGCTCCCGGAAAGGCCAGTCCCTCATTTCCGGCGCATCTGCCTCCAGGACTTACCTGGGCTCCCCTTTCCTCGTCCAGCTGCACCGTCATCAGAGCCGATGTGCCCTTCTCACTCACAGTCGACTGCCGGCCTTGCCAGAAGAAGTAGACACGCTTCTCTTTGCCGGCCACCCTGACCGGGTGCTCGCCCTTCTGCCGACTTCCCACTGTGGACACACACAAGAGCAGGGCGCGGGGTGAGCAGCAGATAAAGCCCAAGGAGAGCCAGTGCCAGCTCAGGCCTCCAGGCCCTGTGAGGACGAACAGTGAAGGCGCAGCGCTGGGGAGAAGAGTCATTCACAGCTGGGGGGAACGTCGATCATGGCTTCGGAGGAGCGAGAAACCGCCTTTCTTCTAGCTAACGGATCCTGAGCCTCCAAACTGGAGAAAAATGATCTCCAGGGCCCTCCTGATACCCTAAGACAAACACCTGTCATCCTGAGGGAGGTGGCAGGCCATCCAAGTGTGTGACAGAGAAAAGTGGGGACGCCAGAGCAGGGTCAAGGGCTCCCGAAGACAGACGCATTTTCCACATGACACCATCCTTTGGCAGAAGATTAGCTGGGGGAGAAAAGACACTGCAAACGACTGCTGGGCCAGCCTTAAGCACGATGGGAAAAATGTAGTCTGCTAAGACTATTCTAGTAAAAAAACCGCTTTGAAGTCTCCAAGTTGTGTCAGAAAGGGGAGAGAGAAATTGCTGACCTATGGCTTTCACAAAATAATCTGGGATTTAAATGCTATCGGCCACTAGGGCTGTAGCCAGGAGTAAGGGCTGGTTCTCCTCGCTGTCTGGGACCTCGCGGGCACTGGATACCTGTCAGCAGAACACAGACCCCACTGAAGGGCAGCCACGGAAGGTTCTTTGGGCAAGTGGTCGTTTCAGATGGTATTTCAGACCCCAAACTGCAACCTTTAGGAACAGATCTCTCCAGATTTCTCTCATTTCTTCATTCAGCAGATACTTACTGAGCACCTACTGTGTGCCAGGGACTCTTCAGGATACTGGGCTATGGCGCTGAGCAAGGCAGCTCCGGAGGGTGGGAGGCGCCGTGAGGAAAAGACGGGATGTGACACGGGGCGGGGGAGGGCTGCTGTGAGTGCCTGGTGGGGGAAGACCTTTCCGAGGAGGTGCGCGAGCAGAGGCCCGAGTGGCAGCGACCATAGGGCAGAGCCTTCTAGGCCGAGTGGCATCCGGAGACTAAGTTCTCGACTCAGATGCCCGGGTGGCCCCAGGTGGGGTCAACCCAGGGAGGATGCAGGTGGCTATGGTACCCACACGTGTTAGCAATCAAAAATAATAACTGGGGCTTCCCTGGTGGTGCAGTGGTTAAGAATCCACCTGGGGACACGGGTTCGAGCCCTGGTCCAGGAAGATACCACATGCCAAGGAGCAATGAAGCCTGTGCACCACAACTGTTGAGCCTGCGCTCTAGAGCCCACGAGCCACAACTGCTGAGCCCACGCACCACAACTACTGAGCCCACATGCCACAACTACTGAGCCTGCGCTCTAGAGCCCGCAAGCCACAACTACTGAGCCTGTGCTCTACAGCCCATGAGCCACAACTACTGAGCCCGCGCGCCTAGAGCCCGTGCTCCGCAACAAGAGAAGCCACCGCAATGAGAAGCCCACGCACCGCAACGAAGAGTAGCCCCCGCTCACTGCAACTAGAGAAAGCCCGCGCGCAGCAATGAAGATCCAACGCAGCCAAAAATAAATTAAATAAATAAATTAATTAAAAAAAAAAAAAGAACTGGATCCCCTGGTTCTATACGACCTCAGTCCTCCTCAGCTCCAGTCCCACCGACAAAGTCACAGCTGTCTTGAGGTTTGTAGGTAAGAAGGAAGCTCATTGTTTTCAAGTTCTTAAGAGGTCAGGGGCCATACTTACGTGATTTTTTTGCGGGGGCCCTTTATCAAAGTCCTCTAGAACAATTTTCATAAATGATTATGAGAATTCTTCAAGGATTCTGACCAAGCTCAGCCCTTAGTGCCTTCTACTGTGAACCTGAAATGGTCAAGTTTGTGTAGTTTGAAGTGGGCAAAGTGAACAGGAACCATCCATGAATAGATGATACATGTCCACTGTTCACCTGGAAGCCACTCCATTGAAACTTCCGCTAATTTAGGTAGGAACAAACGTTTACCTTTGATTAGCAATCCCGTACTCTCATGTCAACTAGATTACTGGGGAGAGATATGCATGAAACAGACCACAGATCACAGCAGCTGACACGTATCTTGGAATTGGGTAGCACTTTGTGTAAATATACGTTCACGCTTAAATAACCAACCAATGTTTTACATCCTGACGTTCAAAAATGGGCTTGTGTGTATATACCTAAAATAGGATATTTCCTTAAAAATATCCCATAAAAGTTTTCATGAATTTGCCTTGCAGTTTTCTTCAGCATACCCCAAATTTAATCCTATGTACAACTTACTTTTTGACTCATTTCTTTCGTTTTAATTTTAGCAAATTAAAGGCTAAGCTATATAGTAACAGCTGCTGGGCTATCATCTTTGCGGCCTGGCCCCGAGGCCGAACTGAGCGTGTCGCTGCATCCCGCCGTCCACCCTGCTTTCAAGAGGAAGTTCACCGCCAGCAGCTGCGTTTATGAAGTAACCGAAAACCGAGGTACGAAGAGCGAGCTGCTCTTGGCGCCGTCTTGCAGCCGGACCCCATTTACCGACCCCCTACTACAGGAACTTGGCCCCTGGATGGCGCTTCAGCGTGGCCTGACGCAGTGTCCCTGGGTGCCCAGAGCTGCCTGTCTGCTGACCCTGGGGGGACACGAGTCACACCCTGCAGCGCCTGAGGCAGCCTCTGGGGCAGGACACTGACCACCGGGGCCTCTGGGCTCCCTAGTCTGGGGGCCACAGTTCACTTCGCAAGAGCAGGCTGCCCGGCATCTGCCAACAGGGCGACTGCACTGTGTCCCCCGGGACTGCTGTCTGCTGGGCCCGCCCCAGAGGGGCCCCGGGCTCAGCCCCGTCGGCAGGTGCGGCCCCTGTGGGGTCTGAGCAGCGTGAGGGCTGGACCAGCTGACACCGCGGGGCCGGGGCTTCCGTGACGACCACGGGGCAGCTGCGGATGCCATCGGGCCGCGCTTTTCTGCCCCCCGAGGGACGGCCTGGAATCTGAGCGCTGCCCGGCCTCACTTAATCCTCCGCAGCTGGGCTTGGTCAAAGCTGTCACTTTGCCCATTACGGTGCTGCTGGATCAGGCCGTGACATGTACCTTGTGTTCGCCAGGGAGAGATACAGCAAGCGTTTGCCTGGGTCAAATCAGCGTTTCTTAGGGGTCTCCAAGTAAACAGTCAAGGAAGACCTCAGGAACCTGAGATCTGTTTTTAAAGTTCATTCATTTTCATATCGTTTTAGTCATCCTTTCACTGACCATTACTTCTTGTTTTATATCTAACAGCTGAGGTAAGGAAACGACTGAATTTCAAACTGTAGTGCCCAGTGTGGTTTTGTAAAACACCAAGTCCCTTCACTTCCTGTATCTTAAGGAGGAGAACGACGGGTGCAGGTCCACGACACCGAAGGTCAGTAGATCTTTCCCCGCTTAATTCTCTCTTATTGTCTTTATTGCCACGCGGCACAGATTAGCATTCAGCTCGCCAACTCCGCACACCCTCAGCAGCCTAAACCCACCATAGAGACCCTCTGAGAACTGCTGTCGTTTGGGGCGGGGCCCCGTTATCTTCAGGTTCAGTGCAGGTTCAGTGCAGGAACTATGCTTTGGCTGCTGAGAACGTCAGCGATGATGATTTCCCGTAGCCTCACGTAAGTAAGCGGTCGGCTCTGCACTGAACATCGCGCACCAGATCCTAGGACCCTGCGGGCTGGGTCTTAGAAGCTCTGTTTTCCAGGTGAGAAAACCGAGGCTCAGACAGGTTAAGTCACTTTCCCCAAGTTACACAGCTGGCACGTGGGGCCTGAGAGAAGACTGAGACCCAGGCTAGAAGGCCTCGTTGGGTAAAAGAAGGGGCTTTTAGTGTCCAGCCCTGTTCTCTCCTAGCCGTGTGACTGCAGGGGGCGTTCCTTAATCTTGGTGTCCTGTTTCTCTTCTGAGAAGTTAGCGAAAGGACAGAACACATCCCGCGGAGCCTCCATGAGGCACTCACCTAGTGCGGGTGGTGAAGCCCAGAGCGGTGCCTCTAGGCCCGCAGTCCGTCTCCCCACCTGCGATGCCTGTCCATTGGCCGCTGGGCTTTCCCACAGCCGCCAGGTCCTATTCAGGGAACGGAGCTCTCCTACCCCAGCAGGAGGCAAGCACCTCTTCCATACTTGCCCACCACCACCCCCCGTCATTTATACCATATGCTTCTGGAAGGCAGGGCCAGGAATATTTACTGACACCCAAAAGAAGGGTCTTATTCCTTAAACATAAGACATGACACCATAAAACTCCTAGAAGAGAACACAGGCAAAACATTTTCTGGCATAAATCGTACCAATGTTTTCTTAGGTCAGTCTCCCAAGGCAATAGAAATAAAAGCAAAAATAAACAAATGGGACCTAATCAGACTTACAAGCTTTTGCGCAGCAAAGGAAACCATCAACAAAATGAAAAGACAGCTATGGACTGGGAGGAAATATTTGCAAACGATGTGACTGACGAGGGCTTAATTTCCAAAATATACAAAGAGCTCATACAACTCAACAACAACAAAAAATAAGCAACCCAATTGAAAAATGGGCAGAAGACCTAAATAGACATTTCCCCAAAGAAGACATACAGATGGTCAACAGGCACATGAAAAGATGCTCAACATGGCTAATTATTAGAGAAATGCAAATCAAAACCACAATGAGGTACCAGCTCACACCGGTCAGAATGGCCATCATTAAAACCTCGACAAGTAACAGATGCTGGAGAGGGTGTGGAGAAAAGGGAATCCTTCTACACTGCTGGTGGGAATGTAAATTGATACAGCCACTATGGAGAACAGGATGGAGGTTCCTTAAAAACCTAAAAATAGAATTACCATATGATCCAGCAATCTCACTACTGGGAATATACCTGGACAAAACTATAATTCAAAAAGATACCTGTACCCCAATGTTCACAGCAGCACTATTCACAACAGCCAAGACATGGAAGCACCCTAAATGTCCATTGATAGACGAATGGATCAAGAAGATGTGGTGTGTATGTGTGTGTGTGTGTATATATATATATATACACACACACACACACACACACACACACATACATACACACAATGGAGTATCACTCAACCATAAAAAAGAACAAAGTCATGCCATTTGCAGCAACATGGATGGACCTAGAGATTACCAAAGTAACTGAAGTAAGTCAGACAGAGAAAAACAAATACCATATGATATCACTTATAGGTAGAATCTAAAATACGACACAGATGAACCTATCTATGAAATGGAAACAGACTCACAGACATAGAGAACAGACTTGTGGTTGCCAGGGGGGGTGAGGGACGGACTGGGAGGTGGGGTGAGCAGATGCAAACTAGTATCTATAGGATGGATAAACAACGAGGTCCTACTGCAGAGCACAGGGAACTCTATTCAATATCCAATGACAAAGCATATATATATATATATATATATATATATATATATAACTGAGTCACGTTGCTGTGCAGCAGAAATTAACACCACATTGTAAATCAACTATGTTTCAATAAGATAAATTTTCAGAAGTGTCTTACCCACAGAGATACATTAGGAAAGAAACCAAATGGCTCTAAGCCTGCAGGTGTTTGATCAGCTAACATTGGCCTCCGCCCTGCGCCCGGCGGGGCAGCCACACCCGGACGGCAACGGGGCTGGAAAGAGGTGAAGGAACTCCCTTGGCAAGTGAATCTCGGAGCGACCGAGTTGTGTCATAAACTGTCTCCTAAATGCGCCGGGCTGAGGGACACTGTGCACGGCCTGGTTCGTGCTTTCTTCTTGGCAGGAAAAAGGGATTATTTCTCCCAAATCTGCTGCTGTCCGCCCTCACTGCCTCTAGCGCAGAGCACAGCACGGAGTGTGTTGTTTCGCCACGAAGAGCACAGCACTCGTGGGAACCACGAGTAGTTCTGACCGTGTCTTTATTCCTCCAGACCCACAGAGCACGGTCAGCGCTCTCGGCCTCAGAGGAAATGCGCCTTTCATTCTGACTACGTCTTCTGGGCGTGGATTTACTGTGACGTCAGGGCACTCTTTTGTTTCCGCTCTGACGCGTCGGCTCTGTGTTACTTAATGGCTTTCCTTTCGGCAGCATCCAGCCACATGGTGACCGTCATGTGGGGACAGATCATCGCTTTCCTAGGAAGCCTCTGGGGACGGGGCAGGGGAGGGGCGAGGGCGGCAGAGGAACCTTACCACGCCAGTCGGCTTTCTAGAGGGAGACGTCACAGCTGCCGGCCACGGTGGGGTGTTAGGAATCTATCCACGAGGTTTACGAGGAGGTTCTCAAAGGGAATAGGCCTCGACCGGTCCTTCGCCCGCGGCTGGGGCAGACACGGCACGCGCTCCGTATCCGGCAGCCACGATCCCCGCGGCGGGGCTCGAGGGACACGCGAGTGGCTCACTCACCTGCCGTGCTCACGATGAACTTCCACTTGACCACGTAGGCGTCGCCCTCGTGGAACTGCCCAATGCTCTGCTTGGGGAGCCTGCTGTAGTCGAATTCCAGGATGTGCCAGACGTCCACCGACAGGCTGGCGACCTCCAACTGCCCGCGGTCGTCCCCTTGCACCAGGCCGTAGCCCCGGCCCACGTTGACCCCGTCCAGCACGGTGCCGGCTGTCGTCTGGGGCACCGCCACCATCCGCGTCACGTCGTAAGGCTTGACCTCTGCCCGCGGGTCGTCCTAGGAGAGAACGCAGAGATGCTCGGCAGCAGCCCGTCGCACTCCACACTGCGGCGCTGGCGGTGGGACGGCCTCAAGTACAGCGCTCAGGCTGTTTCGGGGCACTTAAAGAAAGGGGGCGTTTAGGGGACAGACAGCCACGACTGTGAACGGGCCGCCGATAAACCCGGAGCCGCAAACACGGCTGCTTTCACCTCGTGAAGTCAGAACAGGACTGGAGGCCGGTTTGCTGTCCTAGGAAAACCCCAGGAAGGCGTTTAGCATGAAGGCCCCTCTGCCGGGACCCAGACCAAGCCCTGAGGTTGGGGCTTGATCGTCCCACATACCTTGTGCTGGGCAAGTTCGCTGGCGTTCTTCTCGTTAGGTCTCTTCAGCTCCGTCCAGTCGAGAAATTTCTCTTTGAACAAAATCGTCTCGTTGTGTTCTGTGAGTCTCCCAAATATTGCCCAGTCAGGCCGCCCCTGTCCTTTTCTGTTGGGCGGGTCGGGGAGGGGAGGGGGAGGGGAAAAGAACCAAGATCAGACAAGTCCTGCCGAGCCCGAGAAGTCCAAAACCAACACGTGGCGAGTGAGAGGAACGCAGAATACGTAGGCAGTAGACAGGTGAACGGTTCGCGTTCACTTATGTGACCCAATCAGTGGCGTTTTGCTATTTTAGCCCAAAGCCTTGCAGGGCTTTGTGTCCTTGGAGCTGATGTGCCTGAATGTGACCCACGGCAGGACTGGACCTGCCTGGCGTTCCAGCAGATTCTCGTGGTGGGGTCCCCTGGGGGGCAGCACGCTCGGCTGGGAGCTCAGCACAGGCAGGAGTCACACGCGTGTCTTCTGATCTGGGAGATGCTGGGAGCCAGTGGCTTAGGCGCCCACTCATCTACCTTCAGATCTCGGATGACGTCACGACTAAATATAAATCGTCCATCACATGGATTTTATGCTTCAGTGTGGTTTTTTTTTACTATACCAGCTAGAACATTCTTTTTAGTCTTGGCTTTAGGCCTTACGTTTCAGTACTAATTTTATGTTAAAGGTGCACTCGCTTGAAAAGGATTTGAAACCTTTTCACCTACACTGACATCCCTTTGAATTGTTTCTATAATGACAATGAATAATAAAATCAATAATTGTACTTTAAAACAGGAAACTAGGTAGGAAGGTTGAAATCTGTGTGTTAGTTCAACTGGAAACATCACAAAGCAGTTTTAATGTGCAATTTCTGACCCATTACGTGGCATATGCATGGTTTAAACGCACTTCTCTTTCTTCCTGGTAGTTAAGAGATAAAAAAACAATGATCCTTTGCATGTAAGAATTCCTGTTTTCATGACCATATTTCTGAGAGTTTCGTGCACCTTCGGCTGATTTGCCAAAATGACTTTTAAAAGTCCAGCAGACTGTCGGAAATATTATAATTACAGCCATCATTTCAATACCGCATCCTCCCTCCCCCAGAAAGGCATCACCTACTGCCAGCTAAATGGAATTCAGGGGCTGGGCTGGGAAGGTGTGAACTCAGAAAGAGACGCGTTGCTTTTGCACCTTCAGACCCACGGCTGAATTCCAGGGCCTGGCCAGCGTTTCAGGTCAGCAAGTCATTGGTTTAAACAACAGATTATATGTGACAGCAGCACCTGAATACCGCAGGTCCCATCGATTTGTTTCCTTCAAGAACTGAAATATAACAGGAGCACCTTCCAGACGACCACACCGTCCATATTTCTGTATTTCTTAGGGAAAAGCTAAAGCACTGTTCTCATTGTGAATACTCGTGGTACTGCACTGCAATCACTTATGAAAACTAAAACCCCTGGAGGGTGATGGCTACACACTGCGGTGGGAGCCTCGGCTGCCCAGGGCCCCAGCGGTACCTGGGAATGAGCGGGTTGCACTCTCCAGGGTCCAGGGGGTTGATGTCACAGTTCTCGTAGTCAAAGGTTCCGTTCCATAAGTGCTTTGCCAGCTGAAAGGCTATCTTCCGTTGCGCTAATGTGACTTCTTTCCCGTGCCACACGTAAACTTCGCTCCCAAAATCAAACACCAGGACCTGGGGAAATGGCACGGAAGGACGTGTTCACTTCAAGGGCATGTTCTCGTTGAACCAGGGTCTCTAGTGACCGTGAGTCCAACAGGTGATGATTCAAATACTAACGAAGCATTCAGTACAAGCACAGCCAAGCCAGCCTCTGCCCTGTGGGGATGACTTCTGTCTTGTGGTCCTAAATGCCCAAGTTAACACCCCGCCTCCAAACACTCGGGCTGCCCAACACTTCTGATTCCTAACAGCTATTTAAGCAGGTCTTCCTCCCTGGCCCCGCCCTTCCTTCCGCCTTTCCTCCTCTGTCATTCACTCACTTAGCTCATAAGGGCCGCTTCACATGGCACTGAGGACCCAGTGATGTCTTTTCTCCCCTATACACTTCTAGGGCCCTCAAGGGCAAAGACCATACTGTACTTATTAACGTATTTACCGTCGGGCTCACTAAGTGTTTGGTGAATGAATACGTGAACTCAGTGCTCTTATTTACATACCTGTTGGTTTGTTCTACTCTTTCTTCCTAGAATAATTTCTTTCTTCATTTCCAGCGATCCCAATTCTACTCAACTGCAAACTAGGCTCAATTTCACCTTCTCTTTAAAATCATTCCTGATTATTTCTTTTTCTGTGACGTTTTTTCTCCGTTTAAATTTGTCATACAATCAGTCTATCTTTGGATGACATCCTTTCTGCTAGCCTTCTACCCAACGAAATTTAAAGTCCTTTTGCGTCTTCCCGTTTTTTTTCTCAACACTCAGAATACTTAGTGGTGGGACTTCCCTGGCAGTCCAGTAGTTAGGACTCCAGCTTCCACTGCCAGGGGCTCGGGTTTGATCCCCGGTCGGGGAACTAAGATCCCCGCAAGCTGAGTGGTGCAGGCAAAAAAAAAAAAAAAAAAAAAACTTAGTGGTGCTGGAAATATATGTAATTTTGTAAAACTGAATATGTGCTGGTGTGAGAGGAAAAATGAGCACATTACTTGGCAAACCCACACACTACAGATACACCTATGTCTCCCGAAACTTAAGGACTGAAAGATATTTAATGTTTATACAAAAATCAAGAGATGGGGCTAAGTCGTATTTCCATCTGGCCTAAAACAGAAAAGCCTTCAATGACCCATGCCTCCTCTGAACAACATTCGGAATTCAGTATCAGCATCTAAGATGGCAGTAACGGTTTGAAATCACAGATCGGTAGGCAGCCTTTAAAAAGATGTCTCTGCAGGTACACACTACTATATTTAAAACAGACAACCAACAAGGACCTACTGTATAGCCCAGGGAACTCTGCTCAACATTCTGTAATAACCTAAACGGGAGAAGAATGTGAAAAAGGATACATGTATATGTATACCGGAATCACTCTGCTGTACACCGGGAACTAAAAAAACACTGTGAATCAACTAGACTCCAATGTAAGATAAAAGTTAATAAAAATAAACAGATGTCTGGTGTGCAGCGAGTACCATCCCTGGCTAGCGTCTGTCGGTACTTACTGCCTGTTTTAGCGGGCAGCCCGGGGCCAAGGGCTTTCCTGCCGAAGGGCAGACCACTCACTGTACCTCTCTTGCCTGCAGAAGGGAGCACTTTGGAATCTTCCCCCAGTAGTCGTCATCAGGAACGAGTTTGTCATCCATTAGTCGGTAAATGCAGTTGGTTTCTATTATGGCTGTTTCATAGAGCTCATCTTCCTTTGGGTCTCCAGCAGCTTTGGGGTGAGAATGGGAAGAGGACATTATGTTTCCCACTGGAGGGAGGCTGGTTTGGGAGAAGGAAGCAGGCGAGGACGAAAGGTAGGCAAGTCTCATTCTCTGAGACGCAGTAAACGCTTACACTGGTAACTGGTTTGGCCGCCCAGAAGCTTCCAGAAGTCTTTGGCTGCATGAGTGTGTGTGTTAATTCCTTCTTCGATAGTTTGGATATAAGTAGCTCTACAACCAAGTTCCCTCTTGGTCTGAATTAAACTTGCAAGTTCTGAGGCCTAAAAAGAGAGAGGAACACAGTTACCTGGGCAGAAGCCCACGGTCAGACGGAGGGGCCACGCTGAAATCAGAGCAGAGAGGCAGCGTGTCTGGAAGGAAAACCTTGTGACCACAGGGTCCGGGGGCACTGGTGGCTGGGGACTGTCTAAAAGTCAAGAAAATGGAACGAAAGGACTGGGGGTATCCATTCTTTACAGCAACACCTGTCCATCTTCAAATTCAAAAGATCATTCGTGAAGCTTTTTAAGAATACCCATCCCATTACTCAGCCACATAAAAGAACAAAATCATGCCATTTGCAGCAACACGGATGCAACTAGAGATGATTATACTAAGTGAAGTAAGTCAGAAAGAGAAAGACGAATACCATATGATATCACTTGTATGTGGAATCTAAAGTATGACACAAAGGAACCTCTCTACAAAACAGAAATTAACTCACAGACATAGAGCACAGACTTGTGGTTGCCAAGGGCGAGGGGGCGGGTGGGGGAGGGATGGAGTAGGAGTGGGGATAAGCAGATGCAAACCATCATATAGAGGGTGGATAAAAAACAAGGTCCTACTGTAGAGCACAGGGAACTATATTCAACAGCCTGTGATAAACCGTCATGGAAAAGAAGATGAAAAAGTATATATATGTATAACTGAATCACCTTGCTGTACAGCAGAAATTAACACAACATTGTAAATCAACTCGACTTCAATTAAAAATAAATAAAGGGGAAAGAAAACCCCAAATAAAAATACCCACTCCCTGGTCTTCTCCCACTAAAGTCTCATTCAATAGACTCATTCAATAGATCCACAGCAGGACTTCCTAGACACCTAGGATAAACAGCCTGGAAGTGATGGGCCAGTTCTTTTTCTCCACAGAAGGAAGGACGAACCAGAACTTCCAACCTGGAGGCACAGGCCAGATTCCTTTTAAAACATCCCCCGTAAGCGCTTACTAGGAGCTTGTTTCAGAGACCTTCTGGACGATAAACACGCCCATCCCCTCTCGCTAGAATGAAACACTGGACGTTTAAGAAGCTTTCTGGGGATCTGGCCACTGGAAGAACATTCTACCTGTGTCTAAAGGAGATGCAAAACGAGACCACTTTCGTTCCTCAGATACCGACCTTCGCCTTCTCTATGACGTTGGCAAACTCTCCGACCCACAGGAAGCAGTGGTGGGGGGACAGCACGAGGAAGCAGTCCCCGCTGTTGAGGGAAGAAGCGCGAGGTTCCACCAGCCGCGTCTGCACGTGTCTTCTTCCTGAGCACGAGGCACAGGGTCACCGTCTCCCCAGAGACGAGCACTGTCCCGCAGCCCCGGCAGGGCCGACCGGGAAGCACCCCGCGTCCGAAGCATCCCCGCCCCCGACTTCCCATCCTGAACAACCTCATGTGTTCACGTGAGTTCCCATGACCCAGGGCACTTAGAGGCATAGCCTCGTCGATGACCTTCCCTGGTGGCAGGTTCCCAGAGGTCACCATGTTTCCCAGGACAATTAGCAGTGTCCCTTGACAGAACGTGAATAGATTAATTAAGGTTCCCTCCCCCAGGGACACCAGCAGACACCTCCTTTCCCCTCCCCCACTCATCTCCTGGTCTCTCTCCACTCAGCCCACCTCCTACACTTAACAGCCTCTGCGGGCCGGGGCAAGGCGAGGGCCTTCAGAGAGCCTCTGCATCCTTGGGAGTTCTCCTCTAAACCGAAAACTTGAGTCTGGAGAGGACTCAGCTCAGAGGGAAGCACTGCCTTGTGCAGGTTCCAACTCCTCCTAAACGGTTTCAATCTTTCCACAATCACACTGATGGTGTAGTCTCTGCGCCACAACGTAGGAACGGAGGCAGGTGGTGTGCACTTTTCACGGGTCTTTTAAATACACTAGAAAGGACAGTGGCCACGCAGACACACCCCGCAAACCCCCAGCGAAGCAGAGGACAGGTCATGCTTTCCTTGAGCATTAATTTACAGCAGTGCCGCCCGAGGCAGCTAAGTCACTGGGGCAGAGCCAGAGCCCCCCTGGTTGTGGGTTAGGGCTCCTTGCTACAGGGAGAGAGAGAGGGAAGGAAGAAAGGAAAAGAGATAGAGGAAGAGAGAGAGAGGGAGAGAGACAGGGAGGGAGGGAGGGAAGAGAGAGAGAAAGAAGGAAGGAAAGGAAGGAAGACAGGGAGGGAGAAAGCAAAAGAGGTTGAGAGAGAGAAAGAGAGAGGGAGGGGGAGGGAGGAGGAGGGGGGGAGGGAGGAGGGAGGGGGGAGGGAGGAGGGAGGGGGGAGGGAGGAGGGAGGGAGGGAGGGAGGAGGGAGGGAGGAAGGGAGGAGGGAGGGAGGAGGGAGGAGGGAGGAGGGAGGGAGGGAGGGAGGAGGGAGGAGGGAGGGAAGAGGGAGGGAAGAGGGAGGGAGGGAGGGAGGGAGGAAGGGAGGAGGGAGGGAGGAGGGAGGGAGGGAGGGAGGGAGGAGGGAGGGAGGAAGGGAGGAGGGAGGGAGGAAGGGAGGGAAGAGGGAGGGAAGAGGGAGGGAGGAAGGGAGGGAAGAGGGAGGGAAGAGGGAGGGAGGGAGGAGGGAGGAGGGAGGAGGGAGGGTGCTGGAGCCGCTGAGACCCCCTGCCCCATGCTCCCTTGACCCCTTCCTCAGGAACGGCCCTCTCTCCATCCCGCTGCCCTAACTCCTGCTGACCCTGGCGAGGAGGACAGATGGAGAGAACACTCTGGTGGCTGAGGGGGTGCCTGGTGACCGCATGCAGTGTGCGGCCGAGGCCACGGGAAGCGGAGCAGCAGCAGAAGCTGAGGTTCTGGAATCAGACAGACCAGGGTTCAAAGCCAGCCCTGCTGCTCAGCCGCTGCTGGGGCCTCGGCCGCATCAGGAAGCGCTACCACGTGGGCGTAATATTTCCCACCTAGTGGGATTCTGTGACGTTGATGTGAGATGAGGTGGCACCCGAAAGCATGCGTTCCCTTCTCCCTTCGGGCAAGTAGGGGGACGTCAGGCCTCCCGATGTTACCAGGCTAAAATCCCTGGTCGTGTGTCATTCTCTCTGCTGCTCTAAATACCTTTAACCTGTAACAGCATCAGCTTTTTGTAGGGCACCGCGCTATTGTTGGAATTCTGTTCCGTCAGGTTCACGCTCCGCAGGCTGACGTTGCTGAAGTTTTCTTTGCTGGCTAATCCCGCCAGGGTGACTTCTGAGAAGTTGGAGCTGGCGGACACTGGGAGGGTCAAAGGAGGAAACACAGTGCAGGGGAAGCAAGACATTCAGGAGAAATGACAGTGTTTACACCCAGCGATCGTGCATAAGGGACTCTCTCCTGTTTTCCTTTCAAGTTAATCCTGATGGGGAAAGCATACTCCGGTCTGATTAACTATGCAGTGAAGCTTGTGTTAGGAATTAAACATAGGATTGAAAGTGTAAATGCTTGCCGAAGAGTGTCACCCTGGCCATGCAGAGACAGGAATTGAGTGGCCCTGTGGACCAGCCACATCAGTATAAAATCAGGAGCTGGACTCGCGCTGCAATTCCACTAAAGCTGTTATCGTTCCTCACCGTGTTAGATGCTGAAAACGCATCCTAAGGGAGACTGTTAGACATCTTCCATCCACAGTCTTTATATGCAGAAAAGCAGGCACCTTGTAGGCATGGTTTAGTTCTCATCTTTCTCTGGAGGCTAAGTGAACAACTACATGATCTCTTGAGATCACCTGCTCTCAGATTTAAGACTGTAACAAGATGCTGGATTTTCAGTGTGGACCAACAAATGTACATGTGTCCCCAAAAAGTGGAGATACAGTTAAAGTACATAAAACTTGTGCCAAGAAACCTTTATTTCTCCAGCTCATTGTTTAAAAAACTATGCATATGCTAGAGAGAAACTCAGAAAATTATTTTGCTGGGATGAGGTTCGAACACTGAAGAAATATAACACTACCTGATAACTCGTATGGCATAGAGATTTCGTAATATCTTATTTAGTAAACCAGTTATCATGGAAAGACTCAACCACTTCATCCAAAGACTATTTCTAAAAATAAACTTTAGTAAGTAGGTTTATGAGCGCTATAGGAAAATAAAAATGACAGCAAGAATCTTCCGAATAACAAGATTACGCATGCCATCAGCTCCGCTGGGAAAACCAGTCTGAGAACCGGGGAGCCCCACAGGACCGGGCAGATAAAAGCCGAAGGTTTAGCCTGAAGTGGGATGAAAACCTCGGGCCTGCTCCCACGCTCCATTCACTGCCCCATCCCACTCTCCCGACTCCCCCACAGCCCACATCCCAGCTCCAAGGAGCCCGAGGGTCCTGCCCAAAACAAAGTGAAGAGCACCGGTTTCTGCATTAATTAATAATGCAGAAACAGAGATTTGGGACACTTGCCCACGAGAGATCGGATCATTTGCTCCAGCATAAGATCAAGTGAAGAATTGCTGTGTTTGGAAGTGGGTTGAATTGCAAAGCCCAGCAACCTCCCTTTCCTCCAACCTCTTGAAAGAAAACTCAGCAAAACAGGATCATTTGATGTCACTGAATAGATGGGCCACACTGCAAGCCTTTCCGTTCCAAGCAGAGTTTCTGCAGGTGTGCACGTGTGTGTACAGACTTGCTCATTTTTCTTGCACGAGAGTCTCCGGGCGCTGTCATTGGCCTTTGCAAGGCAGGGAAAGGAGAGGACAGAGTCACAGGCTCCCCGGTTCCCGAGCGCACAGCTGGGGATGGCCCTGATACTCACTCTTTTCGACTTTCATACGCTTTGATTCCACGAAGGCCACGTTCAGTCTCTGCTCCGTGTACCCCTGGAGGAGATCTTCCCTTGCCGCCAGCATCTTCAGGGGGTTTTTGGAAGCCTGAACCCGGCGCTTGGGCCTCACCGCACGCTTGTGCTCAGCCACAGAGGATGTCAACCTAAGAGGCAGAGCAGAGCTGGTGTGGCCTGGGGCTGCAGTGTCACCCCCGCCTGGTGGCTTGCGTGTGTCTGAGCTGAAGCGGCGGGTGCCGCGATTTTAGTTCTTGACTTCGTTATAATCGTACAGTTCCTCCCCTCCCATCACCCCTCCACTGAGGATCTCGGAGGTGGGAGACTGAAGCCCATTTAGTTCCAGATGCCAGCCCACGCCTGGAGCCCCGCTCTCACCACGCCCCGTGGTCTCCAGCTGGAGGAGCGGCCAGTGCCTCTGGGGCAGCTCATCCCCCTCCTGGACAGCCCTGAAGGGTGCGGTCCTTCCCTCTCATCGCACCCACAACACGCTGATCACTACTTCTCCTGCCGGAATAGGACCACCTCTCCTCCTTTGGGCTCCAGTAAGCCCTCCGCGGATGGACAGCCAGCCACTGCTTCCTGATTTAACCCTCTCTCCACCAGACTCAGCTTCCTCTCCATGCAAGTTTCCCAGTTCCCTCCCCAAGTTCCCCACTGCCCCCCTCTGGAAAATAAGCACTATTTTGAAAAATATACTGAAATAAAAGAGGCCCACAAAACCAACTATGACCCTCACACACGCACACTCAGCTCTCTGGGGCAGAAGACCAGACACCGGGAGAGGGGTGGACCCAGTCACATGGTTTCCCAGCAGATTCCAGCTGCTTTTAATGTCTTAAGTGCATGGATCTCTGTACCTGGAGGTCCTCTTTCATACAGAACATTGTCGTGTGTGTGTGTGTGTGTGTGAACATACATATCAATGTATCAATGTAACCATGTAAACAATATTTGGGTGAGGAGAAGACGGGGCAATGATGGTTCACTACCAATGTATGCAGATACCCAAAATATTACTTCAAGGTGGGGAATGGCAAATTGCTCATTTTCTTAAGGCAGCAAATTGAAAAAAACTGAACACATTGAAAAATGCAAAACAGGTATCAGGAGCAGCTTAAGGAAACATTTATGATAACCACGCAGACTTCCGGAAGAGACGGGCACTCTGAAAAATTTGTGGGCAACAGATACACGTGGTGGATGGCCGTGGGGTTATTAGCTCACCCAGCACACTCTCCCTGCTTCTCGTAAGAGCTCCTTGACTTTCCTTTGGGGGAACCATCTCCCTCCATGCCCTGTCCCCTACCCTGGCTCCGGAGGGGGAATCCAAAGACCACCCACTGCTGGCCAATCAGCATCTTCCATCCCCTTGGCCACAATGATGGCTGTAGGGCTGGATGCAAACCCAAGAAAATCAAGCCTGGAACTTCTTCTGGGAAGGCTGGGCAGGTCAGCAGCCTGTGCTGGCGGTGGCCAAGGAGATGGGATATAAATCCGGAGTGAGGGGTGACCATCTACCACGTGGTGGCAGCCTGACTGAGAGGAAAGCCAGCCTAAAGGAACCAGGTGCGAGAGACCTCATTCTGAGCCCCTGGAACCTGAGTTCATGCCTGCGCTTTTCAAGGGGTGAACCTGTAACTCCCTCCACGCCTCTCTTCTGCTGAAGCCAGCTGGACTTGGCTTTCTTTGTGGCAATCACAACCAAGGGAATCCTAACACCAGGAACACTCTTTGGTGGTTTAGTCACGTTCCTGCATGAAGAGGGACCCTGGGACATCACTGAGAAAACCCTCAGATCTATTGATCTTATCAACGATTGCAAATTAAGTAACACGTTTCATTGATTTTCTAGTTAGCTGTACTCATTAGAGCCCAGGTGATCCAAACAGTTTGCAAAGTTGAGTAAGAATTTGACGTGTCAAATGAAGAAAGGCATAGAAATTTCTGCTAACCAGTGTTCATAAAGTCTGCAAAACAATATTTGAGTGACATGATAAACACAGTCACTTTATTTTTATGGACCAGGCATGTGGTGGGGATGCAAGGCTTTCTGCCGGAGGGGACGTCTGTCCTGGGTACGCAAGCTCTATCTAGCCCAGTGTCTGGTTCTAGAGAATTGTGATTTTGAGACGGGCTGGGACCTGAGACCCTTTGCTGCAGGGCTTACACCTGGACACACGCCTCTCCTCAAGCAACAAAATACAAAAAACGATAAGGGACTAAAAATAACTGTGCATGTGCAATTGGGCCAAATTATGGACAAAGGATACAGAAAGACCAAAAAACCCAACTGCTGCTTCTGAAGAGCAGGGAGCAAAAACAGGGTACCAGGAGCCAAAGCAGGGCACTGCCCATGCCCTATACACACACCACCACCGAAGGGGTGGGCAAGCCACCTAAGCCACGCCTCCAGCCCGACCCCTGGACCCGCCCCTGCCCTCTCCCCATATAAGGAAGCAGCTCACCCCCCTCGGGGAGCGAGCAAGGGAACCTGTTACTTGTTCTCTCTCCCCACTGCTGCAGCAGGGGTCCCAATAAAGCCCTGCCTGAATTTCTTGTCTGGCCTGTTATCAACTTCTATTGACTGGGGGAGGCCAAGAACCTTGGCTGGTATCAGGCTGGCTGCAATGAAGTTCTATCGCAGAAGGAGGTAACAGTGAGAGAAGATTCTCGAGGAAGTGCTGTGTGGAGACCAGTGAAGGAATCCGTTCTCCAGGGGTGAAAGATGGGAAATGAAATAACTCACTTGGGGGCATAAGGATCGAAAATGACATCAAAGTCCTCGTCCAGCTCCACGGGGCTTCTCGGTAGAGCGGAATCCATGCTGCGGTAGAACTTGGCAAAGGTTTCCTCGTCGTCCGGCTTCATCACCTCTTTAACGGATTTCCCGGTGACGGTGAGGACCGTTTCCTGCATCCCACCAACTACCGACAAACAAGCAAATCAATGACCTGAGATTTGTGTAAAAACATGACTCCAACTATGCTTCACTGAATCTTAAAAATGATTTTCTTCCCGCTAAGGTCCAGGAGTGGAGCAAACATGACAGGGATGTCCAGGGTTCTGTAGATGCTTCCTGGGTATCAGCTGCCTTCTCAGGAGAGGACTTCCCGTCTGAACAGAGCGTGCACTGTGAGTGCTAGGAGGGATGGAGGCTCCAGCACACCGGGAATTTCTGAACCTGCTCTTTTTGCTCTTTTGGACGCAGAACTAGCTCAGCCTCCTTCTAGATCAGGGCTTGGTGAAAACTTTTCCTGCAAAGGGTCACGTAGTAAATATTTTAGGCTTTGCACGGGAGTCTATTTGACCTGTGTTGCCCCTTACATGACCCTGCTGCTATAGTACAAAAGCAACTATTACCAATATGCTAAGGAATGGGCACGACTGTGTTCCAATAAAACTTTATTTACCAAAAGAGGAGGTGAGCTGGATTAGTTTGCCGACCCCCGGGCTAGATCACCGTTACATGTAGGTAGTAAACTCTGACTCGTTTGCATTCTTCGCCTTGCCAGCTTTGTTGTTATATTACACTTTTGTATTTCTGGTTTCAGGTGGTTGTCTGTATTATTTTCAACCTATAGGGGTCACTGTCAATAGCAGGGACTCCAGTGCTTAGTATTTGATAAATTGCAAGTACTGGACATTTTCGTTAAGAGATGAGGCTATTTCTGCATGTTATTCTTTTATTATATATACTTCATGGACTTTTGTATTGAAATCTTTATTTATTCACTAGAAATTTCTTTTAGAAATCATTTGTGATTATAATAGCAGCTGCTACCTTACTGGAAATTGACATATACGACTGCAAGTTTATCAGGCCCAAGTTCACGTTGATTTCGTGTAATAATCTGCTTTCAGGGTTAAAGGCAAAATTACCGAGTCTACAATCCTGATTGGATGACATCCCAAGCGTTTATTTACTTCTTTTTCATAAATTTATTTATTAATTGATTTTATTTTTGGCCGCGTTGGGTCTTCGTTGCTGCGCGCGGGCTTTCTCTAGTTGCAGCGAGCAGGGGCTACTCTTCGTTGCTGTGCACGGGCTTCTCATTGAGGTGGCTTCTCTTGTTGGGGAGCACGGGCTCTAGGCACGCAGGCTCCAGTAGTTGTGCCGTGTGGGCTCAGTAGTGGCTCGCAGGCTGTAGAGCGCAGGCTCAGCGGCCATGGCTCACGGGCCCAGCCGCTCCGCGGCACGTGGGATCTTCCCGGACCAGGGCTCAAACCCGTGTCCCCTGAATTGGCAGGCGGATTCTTAACCACTGCGCCAACAGGGAAGTCCATCCCAAGGGTTTAGATCCAGGAACAAATGTGTTATTGGGGGCTCCCTACTGAGTTCATTACCAAGTGAACCAGAGTTTGGTAATCTAATCAATGTTGACCAATAACTTCATTTCTTAAAACCTAACAACAAAGATAATGCTTACAGTATGAACTGGTGACGTCATAATAGAAGACAATTTAGCTGAGGAGAAAAAGCAATCCGGGATTTAGAGACTCTGAGAGCAGGGCAGGTGTTCCTAGGCTTCCTGAGCTACCCACTGAAACCCGAGTCACACTGGCTACAAGCACATGAACCCAAGCTTCCCTCTGGCTCCTGGCGTGTACCTTTGTTATTCAGCCTTCTCAGAAAGGTTTCCAGCCGGTCCAGCTTGAGGTCTGATTCTAATTGCATGTCTGGTCTGGCTTCGATATCTAGGCAAGTAGAAAACACAGGTGAGAGAAGCACGGAGGGCTCTTCTGATCACAGACCTCTTGGCCCATTGGGTGCCTGGTGACTCACCTTCCAGGGGTCTGGAAACTGGCGTGGTGCCCCTCGTTCTACTGCAGATAGGGGACGCTACTGGGGTGATGGCAGTGGGGGACGCCAGACCTGCAGAGCAGACAAAGGAGCTACTGAGCATCTGAGGAAACTTCCGGAAGTTCCCAGGACCCTGAGGGACGGCCACGAGTCCCAACGGAGATCTGACAATTCACAGAATTTACACACACGCATGGGACACACATATGTGCATCTGGCAGGGACCGTGCCCACACGTGCAGGACACCTGCCAATGGAGACAGGGTTTTGCTGCTTCTAAGGCCTGCAGCGGCTGTCAGGCTGCCATTCCACACTGAACCACGAAGACACGAAGGCAACCAGAATGTCCTCGAACAGATGAAACGGTGACGTCTGGAGGCTTTGGGGGCAGTGGGGGTAGCTGAAGAGAAAGTATACCGTCGTCCCTTGGTATCCACAAGGGGTTGATTCCAGGACCCCCGTGGGTACCAAAATCCACAGATGCTCAAGTCCCTTATACACAATGGCAGATTTGCATAGAGTCTACGCACACCCTCCCGTGTACTCTAGACCATCTCTGGATGCCTCATTATACCTAAGACAACGTAAATGCTGTGTAAAGAGCCGAGGTGGCAAATTCCAGTTCTGCTTTCGGGAATTCTCTGGAATTAAAATTGTTTTTGATCACGGTTGGTTGAATTCGTGGCTGCGGAACGCGAGGATGCGGACGGTCAGTTGTTTCTGCACCATCCCCGCAGAGGATGGGGGAGACTGGGCTTGCCACGCCGGCCGGCAAGTGCCCCGCAGTGTCCCTCCCAGCTGAGAGGACATGGGGACAGTCTGGCCTTTGGGGGCGTCACTCAGAGTGTGGTCCTATTGGGCAATAATGCAGAGGGTGCTAAGCTCTGTAAGAAAGGCACAAGAGGAACCATCTGTACTGATCTGTGACTGGATCGCACCCATGTCAGGTGTGGCTGGGAGCTAGGGACATGCTTCCACCTGCGTCTACCAAGAAGCAGGATGGGGAATCTTTCAACGGAGAAATGGTAAAAGACACATGAGAGGGAAAGACAGACGTTCCAGCCTGAAGAAGGCATCTGATTAGAGTAAGAAACCTTAATAAAGACAAAGATGAGTATTCTTCCCTAACCTTAGGAGGGCTTCCAAAGGGAAGTAATTAGTTACAAAGAACAAAATGAGACCTTAATATTCTTTGTCTCTGTTTGTAAGAAACGAGAAACCCTTAGGTGACGTTGCCATGTTAAGTATCGCTCTGAGAACCACAAAGGGAGAATATGTAAATCACTGTCACTCACGGGAAGAAGAATCACTGGAGTGGGTGGATCTGCCCCTCCCTCCTGTGAGGCGGAGCGGGATGCACTGCAGCACAAAACTTTTAGGGAAAATACTGAAATGCAGTTTACAGCTTCAATCTTAGGTGATATTCTAGAAGTACGTCTCAACATGTACGTATACGTCCTTAATGATGTCAACATTTTAAAAAATGATTTCTTTACCGGAACTGCAAAGGGTTTCTATCCGTGAGAAAGTCAACTTTCTTGAAAGATGCTAAGAGGATAAGTAAACTTTGGTGTCACCGGCTGGGACCTGCCAGGAGGGTGCGTAAGAGGCACGGGAAGATTTCATGAGCACAGAGGGTCACTAACTCGGAAGCCAATAAAACAGGCCTGACTCCAGCCGACCAGGACACCAGCCCCTCGTGCTGTCGCCGCGCGCCCTGCTGCCTGTTCAGGCTGCAGTGCGGAGCTCCCAGAGGTGGACCAGCTCCTTCCTGGAGAGATGTAGGGTTCGGCCATAGTGGGGGAGGGCACACAGATTTAAATTTCACCATGTTAAAACAAAACAAAGCATTCCCCACACCTCTTTTCAGTGAATTCTACAGGCCATAACCAGTCACCTGCTCTCTTCAGGAACATTTCACATCTCTCTTATTCAAAGGTGCACTTTGAGTACCTTCCTTCCAGGAGAATTCTAGAATACCACAGAAATCTGTGGCGTCCTCACTGTTATGTAGCGTCTAGGAATTAGAAAAAGGGAGACAGTCCTGGCGAGGCTGGGGAGAAGAGAGTGTTCTGGGGTGAGAGAATGAAAATCAGGGTACGGCACGCCTCTCGGCAGCTCGCAGGTACACAGTAACCGGAGGAGATGGGAAACCTCGGTGGCTGCAGAGTGGGGACTACTAATTCTTTGGCGCATGTAGGACATTGGACGCCCTATCACTGCAAATCCAAAAGAGCGGTGACTGAGTGAAACACATCACTGTGTAGGTGGTAACGAATATTAGAAAACCAGGGTCCAGTTTTTCCATTAGATTGAAAGTACAAGAAAACTATTTCCTGAGCAAAGTCATATCGCACCCGTTAAATCAAGATCCCTGATTTATTCAGAAACACGTGAACGCGAACTCATCCACTAAGGGAGAGGAACATCTCTGACTTTACTCTCCAAACCTGCCTAAGAGCAAAGCTACTTCCTCTGACACTCCTGTGGACAAGGGCAGTGGTATCTGGTAGTAAGGGCCCGACTTCAAATAAATTACCATCTTTTCAGATGGAAGAGGAAAGAGGAAACCAAAGTGAAAAGTCATCAGGATAAAAGCCTGGGCTAGAAGCTGGCAGGTCTGAGCTCCAGTTCAAGTTCTCAGCTCGAGTTCTTCTTAACCAACGTGGGCCTTAATCTGCTTTAGTTAACATGGGGATGGGGGTCATGTAAAGTATACAGAACATATTCAAATGCCACCTCATTCTGAGAGTAAATTATCTTCTGTTATCCTTGACAATTCCAAGCAAAGTTAATAAATTTGTTACAAAGGGTTTTTCCACCAAGATCTAGGTTCATCTCAGTTCGGGGCTTTTCCCTCCCTCCTTCCCTTCCTTTCTCTCTCCCTCCCTGCCTCCCTCCTTTCCTTCTGCAAATATTTATCATGAGCCTACAATGAGCTAGGCACTGTCTTTGAGTGAGGATCCTGAAAGGTTTTGAGGAAAGCCAACTGCAAACCTAGAAAGCAGACACCAATGGAAGTTAACTCTACCTGAATGTGAAAACCTTTATCACTAAGTTAAGAAACTTGCTTAAGCCACAGCTTAGAGAATGAAGGTACGTGCACGCAGGTGAACAAGGACCCCAGATTTTAACCATCTCCTACAGGATGTGCAGCCCCTCAGCTCTCTGGTGACTTCTAACCACGTGATTCATCACTTTCATACATCTTTGGATTCCCCGCTGCAAATTAGTTCCAAGAGCTCAGCTGCAGGGAAACTGCCCCTCTGTAGGGAAATCTCACTCCCCTGTGGAAGTGGATCCATCCTCTGGACAGCTATTAAAACATCGCTGGAAACGGGGCTTCCGAAGCCAGGGAACTCTGGTTTGATGGAAAGAGACCTGGGAATTACCCTAAAAGGGAGAAGACAGAAACTCCTCCTTCATTGAGAAAAAGGCTTATTTGGGTGAACTGACTGCCAGATGGCAAGAAAATGGAAATAATTTCAAAGCAACGACAGGAAAGGACTAAGCTTTGTTAGCAGATTTGCAAAATCGCTTTTGAAACCTGGGCTCCATCTCCAAATGGCTGTTTTGAAACGTGACTAATTGCATTACGCGTCTGACGTCGAAGATGACGGCGTCGTAGGAAAAGGCTTTCGGTAGGAATATCTCACAAACCTACCCAGAAAACGCGTGCACAATTTCAGCGAGAGTGAAAGCCAGAACGGACTAAGGCCTCATTTTTCACACTGAGCCCTCCCCGGCCACGTCTCCTCCGTGGGCGGGGATGGGGGGGGGTGGGGGGTCGACGGAGCGCGGACACGCATCCTGACCTCGCTTCACCATCCTGCCGGCCACGGTAAACTGGGTGGAGTCGTTGGCTGCCCCTCGGCCTCTGGTCTTCCAGGCGTCCTCTCTCACAGTGATGAGATGCTTCCTCTCTTCAATCGTCATCTGGCTCTCTCGACTTTCTGTGACCCGCTGTTTACCCAGAAGAAAACAGGAGAGCAAATCACAGAGACAGAAGCGTTAGCGCGCAGCCCCCCGTGAACTGAGAAGCAGGCAGAGCGCAGCCGTGCATCGTCCCCACGCGTCCCAGCTGTTCTCGCTGAAATAGGCTGGGCTTCCCTATTTCCAGCTTGGGTTAGAGATCGCCACCACCAACGCGGGAACTGTAGGTTAGAACTTTGTTTTTCACTTATTTGTTTGCAACGCTGGAATATCAAAACGATACTCTGTAAAAAGAAACAAAAATAGACTGTCTTCCTGCCATGAATTTTACAGGGTTTTAAAGTTGCTCTGTTTTACTTATCTAGTTAAACGCAGTTGACTAGGACTCTCTATCCATTATACTCACAAAGAGCACGGTGGGTCTAGAAAATCTTACCCTCTTAAGTTCACGAGGAACATGGTCAATCATAAAGGAAGGAAAGCTGATTAGGGGAGGATGTGCTATCAGAAGGCTTCCTGGAACTCGCGTGCTTTTTCCTAGAGCAACTATGTTACATGGGCAGTTAGGCAACCAGGTCAAGCCCATAAGAGTGACTTTTAAGTCACAGAATATCTGACACTGGGGCTGAGTTGTGCTATAGAGATAACCTACATACATAGTAACAGTTCTACCTAAAAAAGGCATTCAAATGCTTCTAATTGGGGTTCTGGAGATAGGTGCCTCTTCAATTTCTAAGCCGTTGGTGACACTCATTTGGCCTAAAAGGCAGAAGCTGGAGGTGGTGGGTGACTTGAGGGAGACCAGGAAAGGAGGGGGATGGGCAGGAAGGAGGCCGAGGACGGAGCCGAGGACCAGTGCAGAGGAAGGGGCGTGGCCGGGAGAGTGATTGACCGTAGCAGGCTGACACCGGGCCGGGAGGTGCTGGAATGCTGGCTGGAGAAAGTCTCCTTTCTCTCCTCCTTCGCCCGTCCCTCCTTTCACTACAAAATCCCCCTGGGTATCGGGGTGGGGCACACAGGGGGAGGGCAGGAGCCGTGGAAGCTAGTGCAGAGGAAAGAAAAGCATCGTCCCTAGAACAGAAAGAGCTTCTATCTCCAGGTCCTTCCTACTCATGAGTGGTGAGATGACCCTAATTCCAAGTAATTCTCTGAATCACAGGCCCTTATAAACTATGAGGTGGACCTGCTAGGAAAACCTCATCAAAATTCAGAAAAGAGGATAAGTTTTCTTGGAAAATGAAGTTTCAGGAGTGAATTTTAATCAAATCAATAGGACACGAGCCTTAAAATATTTTCAAAAACATATAAAGTGCCAAGAAAGTTTTCTTCTCCGCAGATCCAGACATCACCAGTGCTATGGTGAGCTCAGCGAAATCTTCAGAGCCCTGGTGCCCGGGAAGTGTGGTTCATGACTCAGAAAAATGGTGTCCCCGGATCAACAATTCCATTTCCCAAGGCACCTGGATTCTCCCGCAGCTCCAGGGAGAGCGTGATGCACGGAAGCCCTGGGATGATACAGGTGTCCCAGGATTCCAAGTGTCCGGTGGTGCCAGATCTACATTAAGGAGCACGCTTTCCACTCGCCTCTAAATGATGTTGTTAAACATAACGTTTTTGCTTCTCTAGAAGTCTCACCTTAACTTTGCCACTTAGTAGGGTTGGTCTAGAGGCCCCTGATTCCCCTTATCTGACTTTAAATGGTTCTATAATGCAGTAAGATATATATATCTTATATATATGTATATATATCTTGTATATATATCATATGCGTGCGTTATATGTATGAATATACACAGTTTATTTATTCCCTTTAGAAATTAATAGAATGTATCACAAGTTGCTATTAAATTTTAGAAGTCAAAATGTGAAAACAGGCAAGATAGACATCTTCGTCTATGTACTTTTTTTTTTTTTTAGCTTAAAACTTCATGATTGTCTTGTCTTGCTTTTCCCTTCGAAGGTTTCCTTTCCTCATTTAGAGAAGGACATAATACATAGTATAGTAAGCACTGTGCCATTTTTCAGGTTTTCCTAGGTTTAGTTGATGATATTTAGGATTGACTGGGAGAGTAAGGGAGTTGGGGCATAATATGAATAGAAGCCCTACCCAGTCTATCTTTAACTCTTTCAAATATAGATCTCATGAACGTGATGCAGAAAGATGGGAAGAGAGAGAGAGGGAATGAGAGAGAGAGAGAAGGAGAAAAGAAGAAGGAGAAGAAGAAGAGGGCGAAGAAGGAGAAGGGGAAGGAGAAGGGGAGGAGAAGGCAGTGAAACAGTTGGGAGGAAAGGAGGGTCTTAGGGATGGACGGAGACTTGGTAGGACACAGCTAGAAACTGTGCAAAGGGTTGAGCTGCAAGAGTGTTTTCAGCTTACCATACTGCTACTGATGGGTTTGCCTCTGTACACCTGAGAAATCACTGTGCAAATCTCACTAAGCGTTTCTGACACAGGAGGTGATACACGAGAGAGAACTAACATGTGTGACTAGGATTAGTGCAGATCTAAGGGTAAAATTCTTCTATAAGTGGAGAGCTTCATAGATAGAAAATACTGTGACCTGACTTTTAAGTTTTCAATCTTAATTACCTCTAGTGAAACTACATGACAGGAAGAAATCACAGAATCATGTGTTAAGAGAAATAAGGTACAGTGACAAATCGTCACTTCTCAGTTTTCAAAAATGCTATCACCATTTCGAATCCTGTGCACTGTTATGGGAATTGAGCTCTGCCATCTCTTTAAAGTGATTTCCATCCATCATCAGTGCCCAGAGCCTCACGTGGCCTGAACAAAACATGGAAAAAGATCTCAACTAGGTTTGGACCTCAAAGTGACTATAATCTGACCTTGTCACCCCTTCCCGGCAACTAAGATGAAAGGAAGGGAACAAGGAAAATCTTATTCTGATACAGCCCTGAGGCATGTGAGGAAGAAGAAAACGTGGGTTGAGGACTGACAAGAGACAAATAGTCCATTTAGGCAGAGCTTGTGTTTCAATGCTCTGTCTCCCTCTCTGAGCCCCTGCACTGTTGGATATCTATACCAGGGCTGCTGGAGGAAAGGATCTCCAGGAACACTGAGGAGCTAGTGCCCCATCACTGGTATGTAAAACATTTATCTGGGAAAATTGTCCAGAAGTAAAAATACAGGAATTTTAGGCCATTTTAATTTTGAAGTGATAAGACATAGATTGCCTCTGGTAAATGTTATTTTTCTTTAAACTAAAAAAGATATGGAGAGATAGTCCATGTTCATGGATGGGGAGATGCCATCTTGTCAAGATGTCAGTTCTTTCCAACTTGACTTATAGATTTGGTGCGATTCTAATCAAAATCCCAGCAAGTTATTTTGTGGGTATTGATTAACAGACAAGTTTATATGGAGGAGCAAAAGACCCAGATTAGCCAACACAATATTGAAGGGGAAGAAAAAAGTCAGAAGACTGACACTCCCCAACTTCAAGACTTACTGCAAAGCTACTACAAAAGTACCATTACTACCAAGACAGTGTGGTACTAGTGAAAAAACACAAATAGATCAAGAGAACAGAGTAGAGAGCCCAGAAATATACCCACAGAAATATGCTCAACTAATCTTTGAAAGAAGCAAAGGTAATACACTGGAGAAAAGACAGTCTTTTCATAGTCTTTTCAACAAATGACTGGACATCCACAGGCAAAACAAAAGAATCTAGACACAGGTTTTGGACCCTTCACAAAAATTAACTCAAAATGGCTCATAGACCTAAATGTAAAATGCAAAACTATAAAATTTGTAGATCACATAGAAAAAAATCTAGATGAGCCTGGGTTCCGTGATGATTTTTTGGATACAACACTAAATGCATGATCCATGAAAGAAAGAGCTAAGAAGCTGGACTTCACTGAAATTAAAACCTTTTGCTCTGTGAAAGACACTGTCAAGGGAATGAGAAGACAAGCCACACGCTGGGAGAAAATATTTGCAAAAGACATATCTGATAAAGAACTGCTATCCAAACTATACAAAGAACTCTCAAAACTCAACAAGAAGAAAACAACCAATTTAAAAATGGGCAAACGATCTGAACAGACACTTCACCAAAGAAGATGTACAGATGAAAAGATGTTCAACATCCTATGTCATCAGGAAAATGCTAATTAAGACAACAAGATACTTCTACACACCTATCAGAATGGCCAAAATCCAAACCACTGACACCACCAAATGCTGGCGAGGCTGTGGAGCAACAGGAACCCTCATCACTGCTGGTGGGAGTGCAAAATGGCGCCGTCACTTTGGAAGACAGTTCAGCAGTTTCTTACAAAACTAAACATACTCTTACCATAAGATCCAGCAATCATACTCTTTGATATCCAAATGAGTTGAAAACTTATGCCCACGCAAAAACCTGCAATGGATGTTTATAGCAGTTTAATTCACAATTGCCAAAACTTGGAAGCAAGCAAGATGACCTTCAGTGAGCAAATGGATAAACTGGTCCATCCAGACAAGGACGATTATTTAGTGGTAAAAAGAAGTGAGTTATCAAGCCATGAAAATACATGGGGGAAACTTAAATGCATATTACTAACTGAAAGAAGCCAATCTGAAAAGGCTATATGCTGTACGATTCTAACAATATGACATTCTGGAAAAGACCAAAACTCTGGAGACAGTAAAAATATCAGTGGTTGCCAAGGGAAGGGGTGGGGGGAAGAGGCAGGGATGAAGAGGCAGAGCACAGAGGGTTTTTGTTTTCTGTTCGGTTTTTTTTTTTTTGGGGCCGCGCTCCACGGCACATGGGATCTTAGTTCCTCGACCGAGGATCGAACCTGCACCCCCTGCAGTGCAAGTGTGGAGTGTCAACCACTGGACCGCCAGGGAAGTCCCCACAGAGGGTTTTCAGGGCAGTGAAACTACTCTGTATGATGTTACAATGATGGATACACGTCATTATACATTTGTCAAAATCCAGAGAATGTACGACACCAAGAGTGAACCCAAATATAAATGATGGGCCCTGAGGGATGACAACTTGTCAACTGTAATGAACATGCCATCGGTGGGGTACGCTGATGATGGGGGAGGCTGTGTGGCGGGGGGGGTTAGGGGAAGTCTCTGCACTTCCTGTTCAATTTTGCTGTGACCCTAAAACTGCTCTAAAAAGTAAAGTCTAAAAAAAAAGCATACCATATATATATATATATATATATATATACACACGACATGTGTATTATATAATATACATAAGTTATATTTAAAGACTTGAGTAACATATCTTTTCTTTTAAAGTCTCACGTTGGCTTATTTAGAAGCAAACAGGCATTTCCCCCCTTAGTGATGGGACAGCAGGTCCGCTCCAGATTTCAGCCTCTTTTTTGGGGTGGACCCCAGCTGGCAATGCAGGGCTGGGCTCCCACAGACCCGCATCCCTAACTTCAGAGGAAAGGCACTAAGAAGAGTGAGGGAAAGGCCGCCTTCGGGAGAGAAACGGGGAGTTCCTGCTTGTGAAGATGCCAGATGAAGCCGGGAGGACCCAGCAGACCCTTCCTCTGGCTGAAACCCTGTGCCTCTCCCTCAAAGACCTGTTTGGCCACCACTAGTCCTAAAGGAACAGAACAGTCATGAGACTTCTAGTTGGAGGCCACCTGAGAGGCGTGGTCCCAGGGCTGGTGAGGAGACAGAAACCCTAAGAGGGGAGTGACCGGCCAGGTCCCCCAGACGGAAGGCAACTAGCACCTGGGGCTCGTGGCAAAGGGGATGCAGCCACTGTTTCTAGCTACTTTGACCCCAGGGACATTCCAAGGGGAATAACAATCACTGGTATTTTTAGCTTTAAGCATCATCACATATCATGTACCAATGTATCATATCAGCCCAGGCTAGGTCTCCCTTCTGTGGCGGGGTTCGGACGGGGTGCAGTGGAGGTGGAGAGTGGGGAAGGAGGGCTGTGGTTGCCATGCCAACAGCACCACGGCAGCTAGCTCCCATCAGGACCGCCTCTTCCATCCTGTCTCTTCCACGCCCCAAAGCACCTGGGCCACCTCCTCCTACTTTATCAAGATAGCCCCGGGGTCCTTTCTTGGGCTCCTGACTCAATTTAGGATATAAACCTTGGAGATTAAAATGGGGGACTTTCCTCTTCAACCAATTACGTGACTATGAGATGAATTAACACCATAGGTCTCCCTAGAGGTCTGAGCGAAAGTTGAGGTGTGGGTGACTGACCCTAAATATATGAAGTAGCAATTACATCTGCGCGCGCACGCACACACACACACACACACACACACACAGAAATGCAGCAGGAGTTACTTCCCCAAATGAAACAAGTTTCTCCCTGCTGCTCAGAAATTGCAATGAGGCTTAATACGTGTAGGCAATTCCTCACCTGATTAATAGATACAAAAGACAGGTATTTATGGGCAGCAGGTATAGCAGGAGAATAAGTAGAAGCATATACAGGTTCCTATAGAGCAAAGCAAGAGGATTAGAGGTGAAAAGAGAAGATTTATCACAGCGGGGTGGGGAAGGGGGAGGGACAAAAACAAGGATTTCTCTCACAGAAAGTTAATTTACTCATTGCAATTTCAATTCGCTTCCCAAAAGAGTCCGTCCTACTTATTTTTTTAGAATGCTAACAGAAATCCCCACATAAGCACAGTAAATAGACCCAAGTCAGCTCTGTGCAGTAACTGAGTTACTGGCAAGATTACTGCAGTTTACAGAAGATATTCCGTGACATACAGGGGAACCCTGACTTCCATGGACCGTTTTAACATCGAATATAAAATATCTTCTTCAACGTCTTTCAAGTTTTTTCATTCTACGGTTGAAACAAAATTTCAGGAAACAGGATAGCGCTCCACTCTGGATCAAGGTGGCATCTTGCCTCGGGATAAGAAAACCAAACAGAGAGGGGCACCAAGGGGAACCGTCGGGGATGAGAGTTACACGTGGCGAGGAGATCTATGCGAGAGTCAGGCTTACCCAGAGCAGATTAGAAACGGCATTATCATCTGTCAATGCTCCTTCTTCCTACAGGTTAAAACAAATAGGAGACACTGCAGAGGGCTGGAAGGGTAGGATCGGGTTACGGTGTCACAGTCATCTTCGAGAACTCTGTGCTGGGTTCCAGGAAAAGCATGCACATGCCCACACGGTCGGGTGGCACAAACACCAAGTGAACTCATCACTCGTCAGTGGGATAATAATCTTTAACTTGGGGGTCATACCAACAGCCTTCCTGGCCCTCTTAGCCTGGTTCCTTCAACTGACTTCACGCTCTTGAATTGGGATTTCGAATTTCAATGACAGAGCCAATCAGGACACGAATGTGGCGGACTGATCTTCCTAGAATTTTCAAGGACTTGTTCTGGGGACAGCACAGACCTTAGCTTGAGTCACTGACCTGACACGCTGATGGAAGCAGAGCCAGATATCAAATCCTGGTCTGTGACTCAGCTGTGGACTCGGGGCTGTAACCACAAACTCTATACAGGGTTTTTATTTCCTGAAAAAGTCTGAAACACTGATGATTATCTTGACCCAAGGGCACAGGAGTCACGTCTCTGCCTTAAATACTGAAGATGCCAAAATGGGGCTGGAATTTTAACTAATGATTTGGTGCAAATACATAACTGCAATTTAGTTGAAACAGAGAGACTCCTGCCAAAGGCCTTTTCTTTCCAACTTGGCTTCATTTCATGTCTCTCACTCTTGGGATGGGATGAGTTACTCTGAAGGAAACTGTCCACGTACCATGCTCCAGTGGACACATTCCCTGCACTACAAGCCTGGCCGTACCTACAGACCAATGGGCTTTGCCATCTTTAGAACTAATTCTGTGCACTACGAGGGCAAAAACGTGTAAGTCAGGTTAGCAATGCCCTAAACCACGGACAGGAGGAGGGAAGAGGCACGGCGAGAGGGACCCAAGCTGTTCGTCGTAGGAAACGGCAGGGTCCGCCAGGTAAACGATTAGCACTGTTAAGCTCCAAATCGTCAATCCTGATTTCGGGGGGATAAATTTGGAAAGCAAGGAACTGATGTTAAGTGACATCAGCTCTTGAGACATGACTGATCTTTCAGAAGGGCAAGGAAAACGCTAACTAACCTAAAATCTAACCTCAAATCTATTCATGGACCAAAAGAGTATTTTCTTCCATATAGGACCCCCGGTGAGATGCGGGTTAGAGCACCGAAACTTTGTTTTGTTTTGGGACAAACCCTTTGACAGAAACAAAAACTGTTTTAGATTTTCAAGGCATCCTTTACATCATTTTTTTTAACGTGGCCGCATGACAATCTCTAATTACGCGTGTGGCTCGCATTATATTTTTACTGGACAGCATGGATTTTCACAGGGGAAGTGATTTATATAGAGGGCGGTCTCCATCTCCTGCTTCCTCCGCTTCTCCACAGGCTGTAACTCGTGGGACCCTGCTCACTGCACACAAAAGCTCGAGGAGGCCAAAGGGTGAAATGTTTCATAACCACGAATATGTGCATTTGATGAACTCAGAAACTGTGCAGGAAGTGATGAGCTGACTGTAAATCTAGTCCCTTGTCCCTTGGTGCAAAAGATGGAAGGTTCCAGAGCCTGTGCCCCTAGCAAGTCTAGCTCCAGCCCAGGCAGCAAGCTCCCATCTGCATGGAGCACGCGTCATGAATGTCCTTCCTTCTCCAGAGAAGCGTCTGGACACCCAGCAAGCCCTGGCCGTGTCTCTAGCACCCCCCCCCCCACCAGCTGCCCCGGGGGACTGTCTTAAGGCAGATCAGGTTCACCGCGGCTCTCCTGCTTCATCTGAGCTGGCGAAGGCGTGGCTGAAATACACGGCCTGCCCTTGGGAAACACAAAGCTAAGGGCTTGTCAGAGGCCGTGGGAAAACCACCCGACCCCAACAGAACGTGCGATTTCCCAATGCCTGCTACAAAAACTGAAAACAGGTGGGCTTATTTTAACTTCAAAGAGCTTATTGTCTTGGGCTGAAGTGAACTAGGTCACTCAGCAGGAGAGTGACGGTGAGTTCACTGCTGGTGCAGAACCCGCCGCATCCGTGAGCCCAAGACACCACTTCCCACTCAAGCCAGGGGCAACCGCAGTCACCTCCTCCCATCTCTCGCCTCCTGAGAACCTCTGCCTAGTGTTAAGGCCATTCTGTTCTCACCCGCTACTCCCAGCCTCTGGGCTACCCAGCCTCGGATGATCTCTGTCTCCAAAGTGGGTAGAGCACTGAAATCGATTCCACTGATCACGAGGGCTCTACCTGGCTTTGTGTTTTGTAGCTTTACTTTTCACCGTGCCGTGCGGGACCTGCTAGGGAAGGTTTCTTTGCATCTTTTGACATGACCAAGAATGAGGCGCTGAAGTTATGTGTGAACCAATGATTTCAAATCAGGTTTTTAAATAGTTTGTGGGCAATGGGGATCAGTGATTTGAGGGACAGAGTTTTCTTTCACTTCCGGGTCTCATTCTGGAAACCCAAATTTCCTACATGGGTGCTGTAATATCCAATTAGATTTGAGAACTTTACAAATGGTTGAGCTTTAACTGTCTTTAGTCATTATCTTTAACGTCATGTCTGTCTCAAAAAAGAGAATTCAAATTGCTGTTTCAGCTTAACCTATGAAAACACAGGGGTGCCACAGGAAACAGTGTCAGAACTCTCTCCTCGCAGCCCTGTGGACACACCTCCTCTTAATGTAAGTTTCTGAGCGCCTGAAGGTCACGTTCATCATTTCTGTCTTCCACGGATGCGTATTAAATTGTTTTAGATTAGAAGGGGTCCAGGTGATCATCTGGTTGTAAGTATTTTGTTTTCCTTTTTGTTTGAAGACTTTTGATCCTAGAAGCTGGCCAGTGGGGGTGTGTTACAGCGTCTACTTTGCCCCCAGCCAGCAGGTGCATTGGCAATCACCGGGCCATGCAGTGGGCAAGTCACCTTCTGCTTTCAAAGTGTGCACTGACTGGTCAAAGCTGGTCATCATTACTAGTAATTTAACAATTACATTTGCCTATGAAGAAATGCTTGCCCGTATCAACAACAGCGTATTACTTTTCTCGAAACTTGTAACGTACTTTGCCGCACCTTCTCAATAAAAGGCTTACCTGCTCATCATGAAACATGTCTTCAATTATGAAATAAGTCCTCACCGACCACAAGCATGTCCTTCTCTTGTATACTCCTGTTTTCAACCTCGGCACAGGACATTCAAGCCCATATTTTATATGCAACTTAGAAACGGTTAGCGGTCAATGACAGTTTTTCATTCTAAAGACTCTGATAACATTGTAAAGTCAGACTTCATTTAAGAAGGTCTGAAACCCAAGTAGAAGTGCACACTTCCAAATTTAGGAACTTGCTTGCTGCTGCATTAGGTACGTGGTGCTGTTCACAGTTCTAGAACATCTCAGGACTTTACCTGGTGATCCACTGAAGCCGCTGTGGGACAGGCTTTAAGTGTGGACCCTCGTGGCAAGCCAGTGCTATGCTGCCCAGGGTAGTAACCAGCTAGGTTATGCATGCTCGCCTGGTGGATGCACGTCCAAGCGTGATGTTAGTTAGAATGATTTTCCCGTGCACGGACAATGTTACCTCCTTCTTGAGCGACTGTCCCGCTTCTTGGATGTGCACGCTGCCGGTGACGGACGCTTTGCCATACTCCTGCCTCCTGTTACGTCTGTTTCTCCAGTCTTCCTCGCCTCTCTTCTTCAACAGTGCTAATCTAAGGGGAAGACACGCCGACCAAAAAGAGTTCAGCACCAGCCCTTCCCGGTACCAGAACCACGGTTTAAGTCACCCAGAAGCCTTTGCCCAAGAAGTGACCACAGCTGCCTAATTTGAATGAATGTCACTTATTCTGAAGAAAGTCTGTCTGGAAAAATAGTACAGATGACTATATTATGTAGATTATTATATTTTCTAAGATGGCCCCAACAGTCTTAAAATCGGATTGAAATGCAAAGCTGAAAACTGACTTTCCCAGATAAAAGAGGCAACATCATTCTACCAAAGGAATATCTCTGTTTTTTTCCTTGCCTTTGGGCTGAGAGCAGGAAGGAAAATAAAAGTAAACGTCCCCAGAGAAAAATGTGTTCGAGCGATCCCTCCTGGTCACTTGATGAATTCACATTTAATGACTAAAGCTGGATAGCAGAAATGGGTTTAAACATCTAAAGCTATTGACAATCTCTGAATATCACATGTTTTAATTACAGGTAAAAGATGATGTTAAGACGCCCTGTATTCTAAGTCCTGTTCTTTTCTTCCAAATGAACTTGGTCTTTCCAGTCTGCCTTCTTAATACAGAAACTTCTCTAGAAATCCATTTTAAAGATTATCATTTCAACTTTCCTCAGGGGAAAGCTATATACAGAAGCAGAATCTAATTAACTGAGGTTTTTACCTAACCTACTTTAGCTCAACTATGGTGTGACTTGATAAAAAGCTGCTTGGATGTTAAAATCTATGAAAGGCTATTCTCATGGACATGAGGCTCTTTCAGTCTCGGGCATTTAAGTTGGACAAACCCAGGAAAGATAAAAGGCACAAAAGTGGTGATCATTAAACTCGTTTGAGCTGATGCTCAAACCATTTAAACATTAGGGAAAACAACGACTGGACTCCTTTCCCTTACGGTGAGTCTGCTGGGCTGGGCCTTTTAAACATTCATTAATGCGTGTCCATAAAGAGTGTATTTTGAGCGACACATCAGCGCTCATTTGGCTGTTAACTCCTGTCAGGTAACCTGGTCTCCGTTCCTTACTGGTCACAGTGGGAACTGAACTAGACGGTTTCTAAGGGCCCCTCTACCGAGTGTCCTGACTCCATTAAATATCTGAATTGGAGATGGGATGAAATATATCATACTCCACGATAAAGGTTTAGCTAAGCAAATAAGAAAACAGATTTTGCAGTAAATATGACTCCATGTGCATCTACAAATCCATACAGAATCATACTGTATATCTGGATTTGCTCAGTCAAATAATGGAAAGCAAGCTATAAAGAACTCCCCAAGGAGTTCAAGGGGGGCAAGGGCTTCAAACTCTGGACCTCTCCCCTTTCCCGACCTCTTCCTTTTCCTTCCCTTCCCTTCTGCTATGTGACAGCAGATAAGACCCAACATTCACTCCACAAAGCTGGTATAAGGCCGCCTCATTTACCTGTGATATTGTGATGTATAGTAAATATATACTTGGTCTTTGCCCCCTTTCCTGGCACAGAGCTCCTACAACTGCTGGAATTTCCTGAATGATGAGAGTGGTAATGCTGTCTTATGTGGATGAGGTGACTTTTGGAAGCATCTAAGTGTGGGCTTGTTGCCAGGAGAACCAACCCTGTGATTAGAGGGTTGGAACTTTCAGTGCCCGCCCCCCCCCCCCCCGCCCCGACCTCCAGGGCGGAGGAAGGGGCTGGAGATTAACTACATCATTGGCCATTGGTGATTCAGCTCAATCAGGCCTATGTAATGAAGCCTCCATAAAAGAGCCAAAAGGACAGGTTCCGAGAGTTCTTGGGATGGCAGACAGGCGGAGGTCTGGGGAGGGTGGTGCACCTCGTGAGGGCATGAAACGCCACACCATCTCCTCACACCTCGCCTGTGCGTCTCTTCCATCTGGCTGTGCCTTAGTTACCTTCTTTGATAATAAACTTGAAGTCTAGTAAATAAATATATTTCTCTGAGTTCTGTGAGCCACTCTAGCAAAGTAATTGAGTCCAAGGAGGAGGTTGTTGGAACCTCCAGTCTGTAGCCGGTTGGTAGGTCAGAAGCACAGGTGACAGCCTGGACTTGTCACTGGTGTCTGCAGAAAGGGGGAGGGGCGGTGTTGTGGGACAGGGCGTTTACCCTGTGGGGTCTGATGCTGTCTCCGGGTAGACAGCAGCAGAACTGGGTGGAACTGTAGGACACCCAGCTGGTGTCAGACAATGGCTTGATGGTGAGGGAAAAAATCCACACTGGAAACTAGAGTCAGAATCTTATGTCTAAGACCCTCCTTGCTCTCATTTAGCCCCGAAGTCTATAATCTATGACGTTTGGCAGTACTCTGCATCTACAAGGGCTGGTTCATGTACTTGGAAACAGATTCTAATTTCCTTTAAGGATTTCCATCTAAATGCCAGACTATATAAAGACTACGATTTATCTTTCCTCCAATTATTCTGAGTGAGTCAGTTTTATTCTAACAGGAAAAAATAATCAAATAAAATCAAATCATGAAAAGAAATCATGAGTATTTGCACGCTGCAGTAGAGCTGTCAAAGCGTCTATAAAGGAGACTTCCAAAAGGTAAGCATGCCAGCACCACCCAAATGAAGATGTATTTCCAATTCCTCATCTTGTGAACATGGACATTCATCTCATGGATACTCTCCTTACCGCTCAGAACCAGCTCTGACTTCACCCTTGACCTAGACCAGTAGTTATTCATCTTGGCTACCTTACCTTTGTAATCAGATTAGAGTCCAAGTGATTTCAGAGAAATTAAAAAAATCAAATGCAGCCTCAGAAGTTGCGTTTATGAAAAAGAATGCACTACGGTCTTTAAGGGCATTCTCAAAAATAAGGTCCCAAACGTCTGAAGCCATGCCAACATCATCTAAATAATCACGTGGCTACCCTGGTGGCTGCGCAGAGGAATGGAAAACTGATTTAGAAAAAGGCCAAGTATGGATCTGTAATCGCTCTGTAGTCCACCGCATACCCACTCTGCTGACCTGCTCAGCAACCTCTAAGAAACTGGATATTGTTCCGAATGAGACAGGGGTGCACACACAGGCCAAGGATGTCACTGACCCAGGTCACCTGCATGTCACTGGGGCAGGGAGCTCTGGTTCCAACCCCGGCACATGCTGGCTTGTTTCACCAGTTGTGTGGAAGCTGACCAGGCACGTTTTCGCTCTCATGTGTTAGGAACTGCACTGTAATTCTGGCTTTTTTATATATTTCCCCCCTCTCCTGGGACAGCCTTCAAAGAATTCCTCCATTCCAACAGCCTGAAATCTTGCTATTAGATACGCTGGCAGGGTCATCCTCAGGAACTTCCAAAGACTACAGAGTAGCCAAAATAATACGGAAGAGGCAGTGCTTCAGTGGAGCCCACCTGGTATTAGGCCCAGCCGGAGCCCGCAGAGTGCAAGTGACGGAAAACAAGCAACACGCACTGAAACATACATGTATTATTCCTGTCCGCTTAGATTTCCGGCCTGGTGTTGAACAAGCTGAGGAGGGCGGGTGCCTTCTCTCCTGCGATCTCATGACGCTCCTGAGTCCCTGCAGACCACCATGCACTGCAGAGGGCTGGGGTGGGTCGGGGGCAAGCGTCTGGCCCTGCACCTACCATAAATTACTGCCTATGCAACTCAAACAGCTGTCGGCACTTTTAACGTCCACCAAGTCCAAGTGCTATTTGCAGGGCTGGGATGTTGAGCGCCTGGGCATCTGCTTAGTCTGAGGCTGAGAACCCGTGAGTTATTCACCCCAAGGCCTGGCCGGGGCCACCGTGATGGGTGCTTGCCAGGCCACTGGGGAACCGGCTCTGCCTCCAGCCACAGCCCATGCTTTCCCAGCAGGGAACACTGGCCCGAGGCGGGCTGTGTCAGCAGCAGTGCTCTGACAGCCCTGCTCCACTGCAACAGGTTTTGCAGGCTCACGGCAGCCAGGGCTGGGTCAGAGCACGGGCCGGCAAACCGAGTGCCTCTAAGACGCAGTACTCTTTTCTCCTCCCTCCTTTAAAAATGCCCCCTCATTTCAGAGAATCGCGGACACCACACAGATAAGGCTGAACAGCACGGGTTAGTCCTTAGATCAGATCTTGGCCTTGGCTGGTTTATAGGCTGCAGGAGTGAACTAATATGTCTTTTATATGAGGTCAAATCAAAGCTCAGAAAAGGAGGCAGCAAAGGAAGGACACCTCTGTCCGTAATGCCAACACAAATCCGGGGCCCTCCAGTGGCTGAAATCTCTGGGCCGCAAGGTAAGAACCTCGAGTCTGACTGGGTGGAAGGTGGGGCTCGCGGGGAACACAGGGGGACCCCAGCCAGGCCCTATAAGGCAGGAGTCTGCAGGCTCAGCCAGAGGCATGGGCGGCCTCTTCAACATTCCTGGGAGTTCAATACATCCTTACGCTCCATCAAGTTCCCGGTGGAAGGACGGCTCTTCTGCCTTTTTTAGTCATCTTCTCCCCCCGAAAATGAAAACACAGAGCAGTTGTTTCAGTAACGGTGGAAAAAAGATTTCTAAAAGCCTGATAAACTTCTAAAGAGGTGTCAAAGGTTTTATCCCTAAATAACACAAAATATATTCGATTTACCATGGTTTTCAAAGACGTGTCCCACAAGGGACAATTTAAACCCAAACCACGTAGGCAGTTATGAAACAGTGGTTTTATTAATCCAATGGGAAAAGCAGAACATATCCTTAACTTGATGTTAGTTATGATCCAAACTTGGCGCTCAAGATGTCAGAAAAGATGAAAGAAAAGGACCTTTTAGATATGTTTCCCCGACCGTCAAACATGTTCTAACATAGGAAGGTATGGAGGATTTCCTCTAATTTCTCAGTTGCTACCCTTTCATAAGTCTTAGTTTATATCTACGAAATGGGGATAGTATTGCCTCCTTCGAAGGGCTGTCTTCAGCCCTCAATAAGGTCACACAGGGGAAATGCCTTGGGCAGCCTAGGAGCCTCGGTGGTCCTCGGTACGCAGGACTTAAGATGCTCAAGTCCTGAGCCGGAAAGAGACAGACGCACAAGATCAAGGAAGGCAGAGCCACATCCTCAGGCTGCAGCTGCTTAGAAGAAACGATGAAGGAAATTGACAAAGTCCCGTCACTACTTCTGAAGAGTCTGAAACATGGAAGTGAAATTTGAAACAAGTGATGTGAAGAACACGTGAGTTGAGGAAATTAGTACAGGAGGAGGGTGCGCTCTTCGAGCACTGCTGTCCAGTTAGAAGTTCTGCCCTCTAACCGATGTCCCCCTGTGAGCACACGCGTCAGCTGCTGAAACGCTGACCTGAACACACGGCAGCCTTGTCACGTGTACTGAGGGGAAGAGTGGATGACCAGCCCCTGGGGGTGGTCCTGTTGGCCACGTGGCCCCAGAGGCCACTGGAATTCAACCTCTCCTTCCACGTAATGAGGCGGTCAGAGGAATTAGAATAAGGTTTAAAAGTTCTGTTTTATGTCATCTCAAAATAGGAAAGCCCAAATGAATATAAGAAGAGCATTCTTATTTTTAATGGTCAAGCTTCATTATTTTATTTTAACAGAAGGGAGTAATAGAGACCCCCGCCCTTGGGGAAAAGCTATCGCACATGGCCCGTAAAGATATACAGCTTTAGCAAAGTACAAATAAAAGTACCATCAACATAAGGCGGGGGGGGGGGGTAAGATCTCTGGCAATATATTTTGTTTTGGCATAATTTATTACAAACATAAATGCTAAATAAAGTGTCCCTCCTCCTTTGTTAAAGGTACAGTTTGACAATTAAACTGAATAGCTGAAGATTTAAGAAGCATTCTCATGATCATGCTTCTGGACACGATGGGACCAGCAGCCCGTTGGATCTGTGAGAAGCGCTACCTCCCACCAGCCAGGAGGTCCGTGTGTACGCGGTCGGCTTTGAACACCCTTCCAGGCAGCTCACAGCAACCTTACAGCCACCCTTCATCTCCTCAGACACCTACAAAGCCCGGGTTAGGGAGATGCACCTCTACCACATCTCGCGTTTTTTAAAAATTACAATTTTACAGCAGGATTAAAACTGTTTCCAGAAAGAGAGAAACTAAAATTCACTAAAAACAGGCAAGTGAACCAAGAATGACTGCATAGCAGATAGGACATCTGATGAAGTTTTTTTGTCTAACAGACAGAATGTACCCCAAGATGGGGAATCTCTTTAAAAGCCTTTGAGAGAAGGGGTATATTATTATTTTCTACTGGAATTTTACCCCAAGGATGTTTTCTGATGGGTAAAGCATCAGAACTTGTGTATAAGTGGATACTTACCATTATTTCCCTTAAATGGTACCTCGTCCTTCTCACCTAACCAGTTATCAATAGTTGGGTCTCTGGAGGGTGTGGAGAAGAAAAGGGAACCTCCTACACTGTTGGTGGGAATGTAAACTGCTGCAGCCACTGTGGAGAACAGCATGCAGGCTCCTCAAAAAACTAAAAATAGAGCTACCTTATGATCCTGCAATCCCACTCCTGGGCATATATCCAGAGAAAACTATAATTCGAAAAGATACATGCACCCCTATGTTCACAGCAGCAGTATTCACAGTAGCCAAGACATGGAAACAACCTAAGTGTCCATCGACAGATGAATGGATAAAGAAGATGTGGTACACATACACAGTGGAATATTACTCAGCCACGAACAAGAATGAAATAACGCCATTTGCAGCAACATGGTTGCGGCTAGACATCATCATACTAAGTGAAGTAGGTCAGACAAAGAAAGACAAATATTATATGATATCACTTATACGTGGAACCTAAAAAATAATCCAATGAGTTCATTTACAAAACTGACTCATAGAAAACAAACTTATGGTTGTCAAAGGGGAAAAGTGGGGGGGAGGGATAAATTAGAAGTATGGGATTAACATACACACACTACTATATATAAGATAAACAAACCCTACTGTACAGCACAGGGAACTATATTGTACATCTTATAATAACCTATAATGGAAAAGAATCTGAAAAAAATGTACATGTAACTGAATCACTTTGCTGTACACCTAAAACTAACACAATATTGTAAATCAACTATACTTCAATTTAAAAAAAAAAGTGAGGTATCTGGGATCGAACCCTCTTTGAGCCAGTTTCTGTGGAGAAGACTTCATTCCAGAATGGGCCAAACTGCTTCCCTGATCCAAGTGTCACTCCCTGTATTTAGCTCCTCCCCTTTGGCCCCAACACCCACGCCTCCTCAGGCTGGCCAGTGCCGCTCAGAGCAAGAAAACTCCTGAACAGTGGAGGTGCTAAGGAGGGATCAGCGTGGGCGGAACCATACTTCTGCCAATCAAACTGGGAAATTCACGAGAACATTCCGGATCCAGTCCTCCTGTCACTCACATCCTCCGCTAAAGGCTAACACGGAAACTACAACCCCAAATACTTCACTCCGATTCTTTGTATCTGTCCCCTTTATCTCCTCTGAACCCTCCGTGACTCTTTGAATGAAATGAGCGCTCAGTGTTATTTAATCCTCAAATGTAGTCTTTCGTAGCTATTACCTGATAGGAAACGTCTAAATGCAGTGCAAAAGAGTCACCCATTTTACTTTCTGTGAAATAAACAAAACTCAGATTCTAATCCCCAGGATTTCCGTCCTAAATGTTAATTGTTATCCATTCCCTCCACATATAATTCACACTGACAAACAGTCACAAGCAGTGGACACGTTCAATTTCAAGCCATGTGTATCTGAAAGGCAAAGAGCCCAGATCTCTGCTCCCGTCACTGGCTGGTCAGAGAACCGAGTATAAAAAAAGAAAACAGAAGCACCAACAAAAGAACAGGCAAAAGCCTGTTTCTGTTTGTCTCCTCGTCTGAGTCCTGAAGCGGCATCTCCCAGCGTCAGGAAACCAGGCATGGGGATAAACGCGGTTTCCTCTCAGATGCCCTGAGGGCACAGTCCCTCTGGTAGCTGGATTCATGAGTTTCTCTCTCTGCCCATTCCTCAGATCTTTTTCTAAAAGTAAGTTGTACGACGCCCTCCCACCAGTAGAGTTCCTTCTCAATCATTAAATCTCGTTACCTTTCTTTAATGGACATGGTTTTGCTGGGAGAGTCGAGGATGCCCTCCGCCGAGGGTGCTTTGATCTCTTCAGCAGCAAACATTGCACTCGGACTCCGACAGCGCTTCTCCTGCGGCTGTTCAGAGGGATCTTGCTGCTTCCAGGACACGGGGGCTGCAGTCTGAGCGACTGGTCTCCCGGCAGCTGCGCCTGTCTGCTCAGCAGTGAGATCCAGGAACTCTGCCGCTGGGAAGCAACGGAGCCCTGTCAGCACTTACTCCCCTGCGCAAGCATTCTTCGAGCCCTTCACCCCGACCCCGACCCCGGATGACCCGCACTTGGAGTTCAGTCCGTGGGCACATGGCAGGCTACCCAATCCACTTGGATTTATGCAAATCTAGGGCATGCTCTAGTCCCTGAGAAAACCAAACTTCCCCGTGGATGACTCCACCCAGCGACTTCTTTTGTGACAACTGGTCTTTTCCTGCGTGCGACACACAGGAAGTCGGTTTGGACTACACGCTGCAGAATGTTTCTACGCCTCCAAGACAATACTTTGACATTTCACGTGGGTCAGACTCCCAAAGCAAAGCCACTATTATAACTGACACACTATCATTTTATGGAAATGCAGAAAGAGAATTACAGTCCCACGCAGCACGGCTTGCCAGTCTGCACGAGAAGGATCTAGGAAGAGAACCTGAAACCCAGAGACTGGGTTCCAGCCCTATCCCCTATATGCTCACCCAGCCCGGGACCTTTGGGGTCACCAATTTCTAAAAGGGGCCAGAAGAGCTAGGGGTTCACAAGGCTGTCGTGTCAGTTAACGTGACAAAAGTCATCAAAAACCCTTATCAAGATGTGGGAAAGCGCTTCAGGTATTTTTATGGCAGAAACGTTGATGAGTCCACCAAACAAGCCGGGTCCAAGAGGAGGGTGCGATTCACACTGGACTTTCAATCAACACTTAACACTTAGTTGTCAACTGCCTTCATAATTCAGTTAAAAGCAATCCCAAACACACGCGACCCGCCAAGCAGAAAGGAAAGGAGCAGTAAGTGGTAAGTTACCTTTCAGCGAAAACTTCCTCTTCGTGACATTCTCCACATCCACCTTCTCTTCAAAGAGCTGCCTGTCCTTCCAGTCCGGGCTCCCCTGTGCGGTGCTTTGTGCAGTGGAAAATTCCTTCGGTTCATCACCAAACTGAGCCGCGGGAGGATGGGCGAGCTCCAGGCTTCCCCTTCTCGGAACAGCATAGATGGGCTCCTTGTGGCCATTTCCTTCCCGGACTCTGCTAAGCATGGGGTAGGATGGCTCTGCTTCCTCCAAGGACCCGTACTTCGTAACACCACCATCTCCACCTGTCAAGACTCCCTTGCTTTCTGTCTCTTCAAATTCTCTCGACATTCCTTTGCTCCCACCAGCCTCTACCGAAGACTGCCAGCCCTGGGATTTCAGGATGCTTCTAACTGGAGAGTCTGAACTTTCTAGCGAAGAAGGAAACTTCTGCTCAGCGGCACCGGAGCTGTCATCCAGCGGTGGCTTTGTCCGAAGATTCCCTGCGTACATGGGGGTGACGGTAGATGCCGGGGTGGACACAGATGTGTTAACAGTGGGGCAGAAAGGGCTGAGCTTGCCACTTTGCACCTGGGAGGACACAGTTCAAAAGGAAAAGGCTGATTTAAAAACACCACCTAGGGAACTCCCTGGCGGTCCAGTGGTTAGGAACTCCGCACTCCCAATGCAGGGGGCCCGGGGTGGGGGTTGATCCCTGGTCAGGGAACTAGATCTGCAACTAAAGATCCTGCATGCCGCAACTCAGACCTGGTGCAGCCTAATAAATAAATAAACATTAAAAAATAAAAACACCGCCTATGTAAACACTGCCGTATGGATTGACGCGGATGGAGACACTACACTTGGGGCAGTTTTCCTGCTTCTCTGGGTGAGAAACCAATCCTAGACGTAGCTGTACAGATGCGTCTCGTTAATCAAATCATCTGGGTGAAAAGCAGGTCATGCGCCCTATTTTTCTCCCCGAAAGGGACCCAGATGATTTCAGCCATGATGCGAACAAGAGAAGAGATCCATCCTCGGCATGGTTATATCCTCCTTAAGAACGAAGTTATTACCAAGTAACGACAGGTAACATAGTTTACAGGTAGACGCCCTAACTATACGCTAACCTCAGAGGGACACCGTGTTCCCATCTTTTAAGGACATACGTGCGAATTGGAGCTGTATCACAGGCCACCCACCTGTTCCACCTCTCCAAGCGTGACCGGTTGGGTTTGATAGCGAGCATTCATCCTCCTGTGTCTCACATCTAATCTGTTCCGCGTTGAAATCGCTTTTGAGACCGGCTGGGACAGTTTGTTAAACAAGGCCAACTTCTCCGCTAAGCTCAGGGTGGAGATGTCAGGTTCTCCTTGCTCAGCAGAATCTTTGCCCTCATTCGCCTGGTCTCTGGCTAACGCCTTCTGGTGAGCAGATGCCTGCAGTCTGAAAGGGGGCAAAAGTCAACCACACACAGGGAGACAAACAGAAGCCCACTGCCAAGTGTGTCTGTTAACTTTCTTCAAGGTGTCACTTCAATTGGAAAGAGGGCTTATTTTTCCGGCAGCTGGTTAGCTATTAACAAGACGACAGCGTAGGCTGGAGACCCTCACATGGTCAATATCACACAGAGCAGACTTTCAGCTCTGAATTATTTCTAAAAATTGAATTGCCTATTTAAGGAATGAAAGTCGCCTTGGTATACCTCATCTTGGAGAGCTGAGCTGTACTGTTAGTATCAACGATAAATACGGCTAAAGGGAGTCCGCAGACATCACCTACTGCATATTTAGACATTATCTAAAGGTCTGGTTCAGCAGGTGGTCTTTACATTTTAAATAATTAGGAAATAACACAGTCATTCTATCAACAGCGCTATCTACAACACAGGGTTTTGAGTTTCACCTGCTAAACACAAATAGCTTAATTGTAAAGATTCTCTCCCTCTTTTTAGTCTAGCATGTTCTCTCATAGGTTTCTACCTGCTTCCCGAAAGGTAGGTAAATCTGAAACTCCAGGTAACTTGCAAAGTGAAGGAAATGTCGGGGCTGATAAATCCCTCCCGCTTCCAGGTAGAGGAGAAGGCTTCTAGTTACCGGGTCAGTTCATCTTTGAAGGTCTAAGACAATGTCCCTTCTGCCACTGGAAAATCTAATTCTAAATCCAGTGAAAAATATATTCTGCCTCGACTCTGATTAACCAGCGCCTTACAAGTTGTCCCAGACGAGAGCAGTGTCAGTTTTCCAGGGCACAGTGAGGATGGGAGTAAGGGGACCTGAGTCTTGGCATCTTTCCTGAGGTCCAGCAAAGAACTAGGAATGATGGCAACCCGCTTCCCCAAAGAGAGCCCCGCTTCTGGACGAGGCCAGCTCTACTTCTGCACTGTCATTTTCCTTCTTTTAATTTTAGCTTTAGCCTTTGCATTTGGCCCAAGATAATAAAACAGAGGGGATATTTACATGCCTTAAGGACATCATTTTAAAACACCACCATTGAAAACATAACAGTAAAACAGTAAAACATCTAAGTTCAGACACTATAAACTGTTACTGTCCCAATCCCCAAATATAACGGCATTGTCTCCCTATCCATTAGAAACAGGTAGGATTGTTTCTAAACATGTATTTATGTCTAGAAGTGTTTTAAAAAAACTAGGTATTATCAGACTTTCAACATTCAGGTTAACGTCCTATTTTTCTGTTAATCTTTAGTAAGTGCTAGTGTTTTAGATGAAGAATGAAACTTTTTAGGGATGACCAGTGTTATGAAAAACAAACAAAACAAACGGATAAGTGGGTTAGTGGGATCCGAGTTCCAAGACATAATGAAAGGCCGTGGATGAAATGCTGTCATATACAGGCCGACGTGAAGTCCCCAGGGTGACAAAGCAAAATGCCCCACGTTCCCTGGGACAACTCCTTGTTTGTCAGACAAATGACAGGCATTGAAGACCTGAAGATGCACCTCTGCTCTCAGTGCGACATGCAGCTACTTCTGTCCAGTACCTGGCAGGCTGCCCGGGGCTCTTAGCTACAGTGGGACTAGGATGTCTTGTCATTACAGGGTGGGTGGCCACAGAGCACGAAGCAGGGGTAGGTTCGCTTTAAAACCAATTGCCAAAGATGGAACATTCATAAGGAGAGAGAAGAAAAGAAGCATTAAGGAAGGTGTAGTTTTCAATTCAGAAACATTAAATCAAAAAATACTGGAACAAAATCCTTTGCTCATTTCTTAGGGAAAATCACAAAAGAACTTGAAAAGCAATTACAAACTTAGGAAATAAGAGACAGAGGTGACCAAAGTCAGTGGAATAAGAACAGGTTTTCAGAGCTTGGAAAGGATTTAGAATATTTAGAATAAGTTCCCGGTTTAAAAAAAAAAAAAAACTTTAAAGAAAGCTAGTATTAACCAACACCAGCAAAGCAGCAGGTTGTGTCCGTGTTTTACAATGTTGTTCTAAGCTATTTTTAAAGAGTCCGGGTCCTCGTATAACCTATAAGCACACCAAAGTACATTCAGCCAGTCTGACAAGGGGATAATTTTTGCTTGTATTTACTGTTTTGCTCCCAGGGGTAGTTGCTTCTTATTTTACAATAGCCGCTCAAATATTAAAAACAAAAACAAAAAACTGATTTGCTGAGAGTTCCCAATGAATACAAGATGTACTTGTCCACAAATACACAGAGAAGTGAAGGAAGTTAGGGCAGCTAAGTGAACAGCAGGTTCACAGTTGGGCTGTTGATGCCCTCGATGAGATGAACTTCATTTTTTCAGGAAGGGTGAGTATACGTGTGTGTCTGGGGGGAAAACAATTTTAAAAAAACTGGTAAAAGTTTTCACTTTAATGGAAGCAGTAATCCCTGGAGGAATTACTTTGGGAGATTCATTCTGAACACATTGGGTCAATGCTCAAAACCTACCTCCCACGGTTTGGAAAGTTATCAAACTTCCAATTAATCTTTAAAAATTCGTGATTATTTAAAAACAAATCAAGAGAACCCTTATCTTTTTGAGATACAGACTGAAATATTTATGGCTGAAATGATACCTGGGGTTTGCCTGAAAATACTGCAGCAGGAAGTGGGATGTGGGTGAGAATACAGGTAGAGCAAGGGGGGCCGGGGGTCGTTGGCTGTAGGGACTGAGTGACGAGGACGTGAAGGCTCATGATATTACCCCATCTACTCTTCTGATTTAAATTTTCCATTGCAAAGAGATAAAAAAAAATGCACAGGCAAAAAGAAATTAAACAAAATTCCTCTTCATGTTCTTCTAGGAGATACAATAGGTAACACATCCCTTTACAAAGTTCAGAGACACCAGAGCAAGGAAAATCCCTAAACACCTACTTCTCCGTGGCTTCTAACTGAACCGTCTTCCGACCTCCTCATTTTAAAAGTCTTTAAATCTTTCTTTAAAAGGAAGACCTTACAGCCAAGGCCCGAAGGCCCCACGGGCACTTACGTGGCTGCAATGACCACCTCCTCGGTGGTGACGGGCTGCGTGTGGGATCGGTCCTGCAGACGCCGCAGCCTCTGCTCTACGGCTGCATTCCTGGAGCGGCGCTTCAGAACGTTCTTCTCGTCAAATGACTTTTCCATTTCCTGAGATTGGAAACAGTGTGGATCCTGATAAGTTGGGGGAAAGGGAGTCGGGGCTGCAGAATGTCGCGACTCTGTTCCCCTGCAGGACCTAGAGGAGGGGCACCCCGAGAGGCAGCATCGGCGTCAGCAGTGCACACGCCAGCCACACCGGAGGAGAGAAGCGCAGGTGGGCCCAGGGCCGGCGCAGGCAGCAGGCTGGCCGCGGGGCCGCCCACAGAGGTGACGGCTTCTCCGACAGCCCTTCAGCACATCTTACCCTGAAGAGCAGCCTCTTCGCAGCAACGCTCAGCCTGGCTCGCTCATCGACCTTCTCTTCATCTGTAAAAGGTCACAGGTGAAAACTGGATGTCATTAGAAAACGTAGGGAAAGCCCGTGAAACGTTTCCCAGGGCTGACCTGGAAATCCTCTGAATGTGAGAATTCTTAGATATACTAAAAATGACAACAGGCAATACTTTCCCCTTGGCGGGGGAGGCTATCCTTCTGCTTCTGAAAAGGTACTAGTTCCCACTGCAATTAACCGAACGGAGCTCCTGTCTGGGCCATAATTTTCTACTACAATATTTGACTTAAGTATAGATATTATGGAACTAAGAAGAGATTTTATGGAAGGAACTTCTCTTCTTTATTGTTAAATAGTAACAAGAAAGCAACAAGAAAAGTCTGCTTCTTCGATTCCAATCAGTTGTTTTAGTATGGTTCACGGCTCCGTTCTCTCTCTTGGCACTAAGGGAAAGTGCGTGTGAAAATCTCAACTAGGCTTTATTGTATTCACGGGAAGAAAACCTGCCAGAAAGAACGCAGTATGTTCCATCATCTCATTCTTTCCAGAAGCAAAAATCTTATGATCTAAATCTAATCTGGGTGAGATGACAAAGAAGAAAAAGACAGATACTTGCCCTCTGCAGCTGGCATTTCTGAATTTGAAGTTGACCTGGGAAAGACATTAGCAAAAAAATAATAACTAACAATTAGCTGGTGGGAGTGGAAGATCCAAGGATAAACTAAAAGTGAAAATAAAACTGCAGTTAAAGTCTCTTAAAGAATATCCCCCTGGTAGCAATTCTAGCTGTGGACACGCGTGGACAGCTGTGCACACGCGTGGACAGCTATGGACACACGTGGACAGCTGTGGACACCGTGGGCTACGTGTGCACACAGACCGGCTAGGTGTTTCACCTTGTGCAGACAAACCAGGACCAGGTACGACTCATTAAAGACGACTGATCATCACCCTTTGGACGAACCCTTTCATTTCTCTGCATTCGCATACGATAAGATTAAAAACTCACAGATAACACGCAGGTAGACGTTTATAAACTGAACATAAAATCCCTTTTCACCGTAACATCTGCTGGACGGTCCATCTGGATTCTAACTTAACAAGGGCATAAAAATTTTATACCCTTAGATGAATAACGTTTCTCACTTCTTACCATTTGAACGCAACTGAAAACTACGTGGTGATAGTGTCGTCATGGTCAACATTCTTTAAAGATACATTTACACGAGCCAAATAAATATCCCGTATAGCTTAGATGGGAGAATTACGGAGTCATCACATCCCATTGAAACAGTATCGGGACCATCCCTGGGATAGAAATTCCCATAGGATTTCTTCTAAGTTCCTAGACCAGGGAACTTGACAGACACATGCCTACCTATCTGATTCCTTTCGTTCTGCTGAGGTTATGGGTTGAGTTCTAAATCTCTCAGAAGTCTTTCTACTTTCACCAGGAGAAAAATAGCGTCTTGGTTTCCGGGACCCTCTCTCCCGTTCCACGCTGGTAGGCAAGCCAGCACCTTCGCTTGACCCCTCGACCCGTGAATGGCTTTTACAGTCGTGGGGAGAAGGTAGACAGAAGGGAGACGGGGAGACAGAGAGAGGGAAGAAAGCACAGGTTTATGCAACTCGGTGAGTCAAGGCACGAACACCGCCAAATCCCACTGCATGCCTCTACCATGCACGTCGGGAGATGGAACACTGCGAGACCCGACACTCTAGAGCTCCCCGTTAGTAGGCGAAAGCAGACTGGTAGTCGTGGAGCCATGTCCTGGATGGTCTGCCCTGCACACACTTGTGAGCTAAGCTGGTAAGACTCAAGGCAGGACACCACACAAGTCGAGAAGTGAATTAACTCTGCCAAGGACGTGCAAGTGACACATCGGGGGGACGCGTGGACATCACCTACAGCTCGGGTCTCTCGCTGGCCCGGGCTGACTGCAGGAACACATTGCAGAGCTGGGCGACGGAGACCTTGGTGTCCAGCAGGCCCACTTCCGACTCAGCCTTGGACGCCTGCGGCTCCGGGTCGCGCTTGGAAGCCGGGGCCGTGGCCTTCGCGGCCTGCAGCTGAGGCGGGCCCGTGTAGTCAGACAGCGAGCGGGTGAGGACCTTGCGCTTCCTCATGGGCTCTGCCTCCTTCCTGTGACCTTGGGACACAGACTCGCTCTGAACATACACAACCATTTCGCTTCGGCCCATCCTCTCCGTGGGCTGCTGAGCTGGAGGCGGGCGGGCCAGGCTTTCAGGTTCCTTCTGAGGTTCCGAGGTGACTGTGCTAGCAGCGGGCTTACCCGAGTCCTCGGTTCCAGGGGGGTCTTCCTGGCTTCTCCCAGGCCCACGATCCTCCAAAGCGAAAAGCGTTTTCCTGCTTTTCTCCAGAGCTTCAGAGAAGAGCATATCGTCCTCTGCTTTTGACTCACAAATATGGAGAACCGGGGTATCTCTTCTCTCACCTTCTAGAACCTTCGAGGGGGGAGGCTTTGTGACGGTCTGGGTGGCCGACTCCACCCAGCTGTACTCGGATGCGCTTTCTGGGGTGTCCGAGGTTGCCAGCGTGATGGTGTGACTGGGATCTGCCGGCTGGACGTAGCCGTGGATGGGCTGTCGTGCAGAGCTGGCTGCCTTGCCCGAGACCCTATCGAAGGCTGAGTTCTCTGACCGAAAGGCCAGGTAATGGCCTGGCACTGGCTGGTGTCTCCTCTGAGTTAAGGACTCAGGGGCAAGTTCAGGGCTGCTGCGAGCACTCTCCTCTCTCACCAGTTTTTCTCTAACTTTAACTCTTTAAGAAAGAAAAAGGATTTAAGTGCAGTAACTGCTTAAGGGGAAGAGAGCATGTGTGTGCAGATCAGGGATGCCCAGAGAATGGAAAAGCATCTTGGGGGTGGGGGCGGGTGGGGTCAGTGTCAGAAACCCACTGCTGTTTGCCAGAGGGAGTCTGAGTTGTTTCCAAATGCCAAACTCACCCTTCCTTCTGTAAGGCTAAGAGGGGTCAGATGCTACCCTGGGAGAGAATGGATGCCTTCCGACTAGATGAATACTCAGAAGCCACAGAACGATTCATTAATAGGCACCACGGGTATGCACCAGGGCACGCTGAGGCTGGGCTATGGGTTGGTACGTGTTCCACATGGACAGGCCCAGTGTAAGGGGCAGGGACAGCTTCCAGGCGTTTACAAGCCTGCAGACCATATGTAATTTCATTGTCTCCTGCTCGACCTTGCTTACCGCTCAAAATTATATTTACATTCAGAAAAGCTTGGTGCTTGTTGGTCTGAGGTCTAAGAGAATTTTATTTGTGGTAGTTTTGCATTTATCGAAGATAGTTGTGTGCAGACCTCCGGTGTGCATATTAGACTAATTCCTACTTTCAGGAGTTAGCTCTCCACTCGTTCGTTCTAAGCTTTTTGTGGTACCTTAGCTAAATCCCTTTGCCCAGCACCTATTCCCTCCTGTAAGTTAAAGCACAAACTGTAGGCATTTATGAGATACGTATTGAAAGTGATATTTCTGTGAGCCCCTTCTATTTTTGTGTATGAATATGATTAATAAAAATTGTAGATTCCCACTGAAAAAACATTTCATTGTCTCCTGTAAATGTCAGAGCATTTGTGATTATTATTATTTTTTATTGAGCTCAAGCTATATTAGACGATTACCTCTTTTCAAGCACTCAACAGTCACAAACTTTTTCATGCCATGCAGACTACATTCAATCATTCAGAAAACGTGTGACCGGTTAAGACACCATGACGTCTAGCAATTCGAGCGCTAAGAAGAACGTTAGAAAAAAAAGATATTTGTTGAAAGAATTAATGCACTGAACATTTTCTCCCCTCTGGAATTGCCATTAGGCCCTCAGTTAAAAACTAATCTAAAAAGGGAGGGCTCTGGTTGTTTCTAGAGCTATTTAAATATCTGAGAGCAAAACTGAAATCCATTTCAAAAGCCACCAACCTTTTCTTATGACTGTAGCCAAGAGCGCTGGCTGTGGGTCCCAGGAGACCTCTTTTCAAAGCCTGACTCAGCCAGTTCCAGCTGTATGGTCTCAGGTAACCTACCTGCCCCAGCTGCTTCACCTTTTAAATGGAAATAATGTGATGTCTGCAAAGTTCGCGGTTTAGTGCTTAGCAAAGAGTAAATGTCCAACAGTGCAAACTAGTTCTTGTTTTTACTTTTTTAAAATACCACATCGTGAGGAAGAAGAAACCATTCAGACTGCTTAGGAATGGATTCCTTCCTGGGGATAATCTTTAAAAAATAAAGAAATGCTTTTGAAGTGGGAAAAGCGATTTCTTGGGGAACGTAAAACCTTTATTTACTCAAGATTACTCAGCAAAAATAATTGCTTCCGATATTTATTTTCTGGAAGGGACTATTTCCTTAAATGACAAAGGCACCCTGCTAAATTTGATATAAATACCTACATGTTTTTCAGCATAAGATGCAAGGTATCTATCTATATGTCATTAAAAAAAAATCAAAGACACCTAAAAGGCAGTCACTGTGAACAATTCAGAGGGGAAAGAAAGCATTCTGGGTTGTTACTCTTCCCAGAGACTAGCCAGTGCTGGATGTTTTCATATTTATAATCTTTGTTAATCAAAAGGCGGCTGAAATGTGGTTCAAGTTCTCCTGCGGAATATGTGTCCTTCTCATCAGAGACAATCTGAACGTTGCCCTTGGCCAAGAACAAAGTGACTGTCAGAAACTCAATATATGGGTGTTTTGTCCTCCCAATGACTTATTCATTCTAACTCCTGCTGCCTCTCCCTGCCCCCAGCCTTGACAATGAAACGAGAGGGGGTCTTGTCTGCTTTGAAAACCACATGCCCTAAATGTAGCTGTGCCAATGGTTGAGGGACAGGCAACACGGAAAGGAGGAGGCTGGATGGGCAGGGCGGGGCAGGGGCAGCTGCTGACAAGATAGGACACTAGCTGGTTAGCCTGGTTCAGGGGAGCAGCCCAGAGATGCTGGTTACATCGTCACTACTGCCCCTTCCTGGCAGCACGTGAGTGTGAGAAAGGAGAAAAAGCCAGAGGTGTAGCCAAAAGAGTTTCCAAAAGAGAAGCTGAGGGAAATACTATTGACATTAGTAGGGATTAGGGCAGGAGAAAGAGAAAAGCAAATGATTGGAAAGTAACTTCCAGCAGCCCCTTTGGAACACATGACTTTTAAAAGTCCTGCCACCAAAAAGAGGGCAAAGGAGAGTTAGTTTCGGTGACGTGCGGGACATAAGCCAGCTGGACCAGAGATGCAGTCGCTAAACGCAAGCCGAGAGCTCGGGAGATACCTGGAAGGCCAGTTGATAAGTGAAGGTGTGTCCCCTTCGGAATCTTTCTGGAGAAACCACTCATGTTTGGGTTTCCCGGTACTATTGTGTACAAAAAACAAAACTTCAGGTAATGTCTATGAAAATGTTGACATATACACAGACTTAATTATTATAATTTAAAACTCTCAAGGCTGATTTTTCTTAAGTAAAGAATAATTCTGGCTTTTGCAAAGGTCTAAGCACGTTTTGCCATGGGGTTTCTATTCAGTTCACGGAATTTCTAGGACGTTTGGTTCAGTACTGAAATCAAGAGATCGAATAAATATATCCGAAGCCACCAAAGAAAGTGTTTTTGGGGTCATTTAAAAGTATCAGGAGTCACACTCTGCCCACAAATAGCAGACAATTCTCTTGTAAGAAGCTGGATTAAAAATATCAATTAATTTATCAACTATAATTGTGTTAAGGTACACTGGTAAATAGCGAAATATAAAAATAGTGTCCATGGGCTTCCCTGGTGGTGCAGTGGTTAAGAGTCCACCTGCCGATGCAGGGGATGCGGGTTCATGCCCCGGTCTGGGAAGATCCCACATGCCGCGGAGCGGCTGGGCCCGTGAGCCATGGCCGCTGAGCCTGCGCGTCCGGAGCCTGTGCTCCGCAACGGGAGAGGCCACAACAGTGAGAGGCCCGCGTATCGCAGGAAAAAAAAAAAAAATTAGTGTCCATGCAAAACAGTACATATCAAATAAAGGTAATAAATAAATTCAATAAGTTCATATCTTTAATTGCTATTCTATATTTTCCTTTTATATTTGTCATCGAACAATGCAGCCAACATAACAGTTACCAAATACTAATGCAAGTCCATCTGATAAATGTTTACTGAGTTCCAACTATGTACAAAGCACTGAGCTGGGCTCTGAGAAGTAGCAAAGGTGAATCAGTACCATGCCAGCCATTAAAAAACTTACACCGTGCTAGGCAGGATAAAATAGGATTTATACATTCACTCCTCAACGCACAATCGAATATAATGCAAGCCCGAATGTGACAAAGTAATAACGCCAGGCTGAAGATATCTTACCAAAAAATCATAGGCAAGGAAAACCTTGTGGTCATTATGTAGAGCAAGACACAGGAGGAATACTCAAACCACCGACCTGTACCCTCTCACAATATACAACGAAAGCGTGGAAATTCTACAGGCTAGTCAAAATGTTTACCAGCTCAAAACCTTGCCAACCTACCTGTAAGAGTCCTTCAAGACCAGGCTGGAAACACATTTCAGATCAAAGTAATTTCCAAAAGAATAGAACAGAATAGAATAATAATTAAAATAAAATTCTCTTAATTTTCTAAAATCATTTTAATTTGGGTTTTGGTTTGAGCTCACAGGCAAGAACCTGTCGATCATCACTACCCTGCATTTTGCTGCGACCACTGAAATCTGTCACAACTAGGTGTGGAACTAGGTGTTCCCCAGTCTTGCTACACCCAAAGCAATGACCCCTCCACCCCTCCCCGTCTCCAGTATTATAGCCATTTAGCCCGGGGTAAATAAAAAAAGTCAGATGTATGGGAAGCCATCTTATTTCCAACAATAAAGGGTCTAATTTCTCGACATTTATTTAAACATAGGAATAGTCTGGCATATCCTCTGTGGCCCGGAAAGGAGGCAACTGATGTGGCTCAGGACACAGAGGAAGAAGAGAGAGCGATGGATGCCTGCTTTGGAAAATCATCAGTTAGTAACTCATACGCCTACATCCCCGAGTCATTTTAAGGCTCAAATGCTTTTTGTACGATAGAATGCTTTGCAAACTGTGACATATGCTATACGACTTTCTGAATATAACCTTCATTAATCAGCATAAACCTTGGTCAGTATTGCCCTAAAAAATTATCAGGCCACTTATGAGACCAATAAGTTCTCAGGATGTAATGTACAACGTGGTAAATATAATGAACACTGCTGTACTTTATATATGAAAGTTGTTAAGAGTGAATCCTAAGAGTTCTCGTCACAAGGAAAAATACTCTTTTTCTATTTCTTTGACTTTGTATCTATATGAGATGATGAGGTACACTCAACTCACTCTGGTCATTGTTTCATGATGTGTGTACGTCAAATCATGATGCTGCACACCTGAAACTTACACAGTGCTGTGTGTCAACTATATCTCAATAAAACTAGAAGAAAAAACTAAAGATAATAACAAAGACAAACAAAAGCAAACAAACTTATCAGGGGGTTGTTTAAGAATATGTTGGGGTCAGCATTTGTAAAATGAAATCATACCCAGACCTGGCGGATCTGCTGGGACCCATTTATCCATCACAACTTAGACGTGGGACTAGCCAAAAAGCCAAATAACCACTACCATCGTGGTGGATACTCCAAGTCTGACGCTTCACATATGATAAATACAAATGCATGGGACAAGACGTAAACGAACGTGAAGGCATCACGTGGAGACCGCAGTGAGCCCTTCACAACGCTGGTCTCCTCCTTGCCTTTCCTCTCCAAGACGACACAGCACTGCACGTCTGTGAGTTCCTGGTGAGTCACCTCCCACATGTAAGGAGAGTGGGTCCAGCCTGAGCTCGCCCTAAGTCAATTCAAAGCAGGAGGGACTTGGAAGAGCATTTCTCCAAGTAAGGCTTTCAGGACCCTTGAGGTCGGCCAAGGCACTTACTAAGGTGAGGTTTTCTGCCATCAAATCCAGAAAGAAGGTGGGGCAGGTGGGGAGAGACCTAAATTTAATGAAACGTTCACTGTCCACGAGGCTGTCCTGGGCACTTGGTCTGCTCCATGTCACAGAGCGTGGCCGCTTCTCCGCCCTTCTCTGACTCACCCACTGCAGCCGGCGGTCGCCCCCTTCACCTGCCCCTCCTTCACTCCTCACCGTCCTTGTCGACTCTGCCTCCCCGCCTGCCCCTCTAAAGCTCAGGGGGCTCACGGCTCTGTCTCCTTTCCTCCTCAGTAATCAAGGCCGTGACGATCTCACCAGCTTTCACTCCCCTGCGGACCGTCTGCCAGTGGTTTCTCCCCATCCGCTCCCTCCCTTGAACTCAGGCTCTTGGGTTCATTTCCATTTGGGTACCTAACAGACATCTTAAAGTTTACATGTCCAAACATGAACTCTCGATTTCCCTCCAAACTCAGCTTGTGCTGGTGTCTTCCCTATTTCAGCCATTGGCAACGCCCTGCTCTGAGCTGCCCCGGCCAGAAAACGGAGACTCACCTTTAACTCCTGTTTCTCTCTTACGTCACATCCAAGGCATCAGCAAATCCTACTGGTTCCCTTCAAGAGATGACCTCTTTTCACGACCTCTGCTGCGTTCACGCAAGTTCAAGCCACCGCCCTCTCTCACCTAGATTACTGAGATGACCTCTTAATTATTCTACCTGTTCTCATGCTTGCCCCCCTACCAGGTCCGCAGCCACAGTAATCATCTTAAAATGGGAGGCAGATTGGTCGTTCTTTTCTTGGAAACCCTTATATGGCTGCACACGTCATCTAGAGCAAAACCCAAAGCCCTCACGATGGGCAACAGGTCCCCACTGATCTGCCCACCTCACCTGACGCATCTCACCAATGTCACCCCATCACTCCACCCCCCTCCAGGCTCCTGCCTCACTGATGACTGGGGGTTGCCTCAAACGCTCCACACATGGTGTCCACTCAGGCCTTTGCAGGGGCTGTATCTCCCTGGAACCGTCCACCTCCAGAGCTACACGGCTCGCTGCCTCTCTTTACGTAGGTCTCTGCTGCACTGCTATCTTATCAGAGAGACTTTCCTAACCACTTTATATCAAATAGCAGCCCCGATCGCTTCTTTTATTTTAATCATTACTTTTAAAATTTTAATTATTATCTATTCCTTGAAGTACAGTCGATTTATAATGTTGTGTTAAGTTCTCCTGTACAGCAAAGTCAGTTATACATATATATATATATATATATATATACACATTCTTTTAAAAATTCTTTTCCATGACGGTTTATCACAGGATACTGAATATAGTCCCCAGTGCTCTACAGCAGGACCTTGTTGTTTATCCATCCTATAGGCACCAGTTTGCATCTGCTCACCCCAACCTCCCACTCCATCCCTCCCCCAGCCCCCTCCCCCTCGGCAGCCACCAGTCTGTTCTCCATGTCTGTGTCAGTCTCTTCCTTTTGATGAAAGGTATGCCCTGGCTCCCCAAAATGGTGAATTGAAGTGCAGCACTGATCTCCCTAACCCACAGGCTCCCAAACCTACGGAACATGATGGAAGTTTGGGACCAAGTTTTCCACCAGGGAGCTAGGGGAGGCCCAGGCTCAGATGAAAAGATGCATCATTTTATCAAGGGACAAAATTTATTTCTGGAGCCTGGGGGCATTGTTTTGAAGACATAATAATAGCAGGTGAGTGTTTTAAAATGTGAAAAAAAAAGAGATCACATCTGGAGAGTGGCAATGAAGCCACGGGTTCTTTTCTCTGTTTTTTAAATCTTGCCTGGATGTTGTTATTTTGTGTCTCTTAACATTATGCTTAACTCTTTTTTAATAATTACGCTCGGTTAACAAGTTAACAGTGGGAAGGATTAGTGTCATACAAACATAATGATTGAATATATGACACTACCAGCCTCTGTATGAGAGCTAAGTGAGGTCCTTACAAAGTCAAGAATCGATGTAGGTGGAGAGAGGCACAGCGGTAACGAAACTTTTTCTCTCTAGACAGGGGTAATGCTTACACATTTCCCCAATTCAACAGCCTGTGTCCTTAAAATACTACATGCAGTTTGATGTAAATTATACCTCAATTTAAAAATATATCACTGTTGGGGCTTCCCTGGTGGCGCAGTGGTTGAGAGTCCGCCTGCCGATGCAGGGGATGTGGGTTTGTGCCCCGGTCGGGGAAGATCCCACATGCCGCAGAGCGGCTGGGCCCGTGAGCCATGGCCGCTGAGCCTGCGCGTCCGGAGCCTGTGCTCCGCAACGGGAGAGGCTACAACAGTGAGAGGCCCGCGTACCGCAAAAAAAAAAAAAAAAAAATTCACTGTTGGGACATGGAGAACAGACTTGTGGTTGCCAACGGGGGGTGGGGAGGAAGGAGTGGAGTATGGGGTGAGCAGAGGCAAACTATAATGTACAGGATGCATCAACAACAAGACCCTACTGCAGAGCACAGGGAACTGCATTCAATATCCTGGGATAAACCACCATGGAAAAGAGGATGAAAAAGAACGTGTGTGTGTGTGTAACTGAATCCCTTTGCTCTACAGCAGAAATTAACACAACACTGTAAATCAACCCTACCTCAAAACAATTTTTAAAAATATCTCACCACCAGGTTATAGAGTGAAGCTTTCTTGAGTAATCAAAAGGTAGAAAGAGAGTCTTCTTGGGGCAGAAGCAAGATAAACATGTTAGATAACCAATTTCATCCAGGCTCCCTCGGGGCTAATCTCAGTGCTAAACGCCAAATGCTGCGATCTCGGCCAAGAAACGGTGAGAGGACGGAGGGCTGGAGGGAAGGGTGGAGTCTGCGGCAGGGGCCGGGGTGGCCTTCTGAGGGGGGATCAAGTTTCCTGTTCCCAGATCCATTTGGTTTCCACATCTCCTGCTTGGCTTCTAATGAAGTAACCAAGCAAAGTCATGCAGGGATTCAACTGCCTTGAGACCAGCCTAGAATCAGCCTTTCGGGGCTGGAGGCTGCACTGACAAGGCCAGCGGCTCGTCAAAGCAGCCAGCGGCTTTTTGGCTCACGTATCACGATCCCCACTCACAGCTGAGCAGTATTTATGTGGACTCAAGACCACATACAAGGATTCTAAGCCCAGACAAAGTGGACAGAGCCTGGTAGTAGAAGCAAGGGCTACTCCAAGCGTACTCTGCTGATTGGGGTCACTGGTCCACAGTTAGGTGAAAGGCTTGGACCAGAATGTAAATGACCAGCCCTGAGTCCGCTGTGCAGTTCAGTGGCATCTTCTTCCCAGCACAACTTTCCTGAGGAAGGAAAGGACCCAAGACTTACATTCCTTGCAAGTCCCTTATACGTTGTGGGCTGATAAGACATCTGCAGATTGGCTGTTTCAGGCGGCACTGCTACTGCCTCTTGACACTTTATGAAGACATGGAAAACAGCAGAACATTCATTCAGAAATGACTGACGGAGCCCCTTGGTATGTGTTAGATGCTGGGAAGGAGATAGGAAAGTGACTGAGACACGGTATCTACCCTTCCTGTAAGGCTTCTACTAAAGCAATGCTATCACTGAGATCGTCCTTACCCATCTTACGGATTGGCTTAATACCAGATTCAAGGCGCCATCCTTGAACATCCCTGTCTGGGTGCGTCCGCTTTGCTGTAGGATGCTGGGCACTGAGATGCCCCTCTTCCTGAGACGTGAGGTGCAGCTGAAGCTGCATTTGTGAGACGCCTCATCTGGTTCCTGAGCTCTTTCTCTCCTTTCTCCCTTTTGGCAGAATCATCATCAACCAGAAGCCAGCCTGGTAACACTAGGGCTCCCTGCACCAATTCAAGCTACAGTTTTATAACCGTGCTGGGAAAAGGACAGTCTGACAAAGAGAAGAACAGACTGCTTCGGGAATCTAAGCACCAGAGAATGTGTAAGAGACTCCCAAAATGACTCTTAGGTTTCTCCTAAGACAGACAGAAGCTTATACAAACTTGGAGAGGTCAAGAAAGCAGGCAGATGGGAAGGTGGACTCTCTGAACGTGCTCTCATAGGTTGATAGCCCAAGGAGAATGAGATCCCCAGATGTGATCTGAGCACTGCAGAGCACAGGTGGACCAGTGCTACCTGTGCTATTGACAGTTCATGTTCATTAATGTCCCCTAAGATTGGACTAGACATCTTGGCAGTCAAATAAAGGACTTACTGTCAACTAAAAGTTCTAGGTCTGTTTCCCATGAACTGCTATTAAATCAGGTTTCCCCAATCCTGAACTTGTACATTGATTTTTTTTTCCCCTTCTAAATACAGGACTTTCTTAAATTTCATCTTGTTAGTTTCCAGCCATCGTTCCAGGTACATGTGCTCTCTCGCCTCCATGCTCATGTTCTCTCTTCCTTCTCTCTCTCTCACCCTCCCTCTAATCTCTTCTCTCTCCATCCCTCCCTCTCCCCTCTCTCTCTCTTTTGCTATCATCAATTTTATTTACACAGTCCCTCCTCCAGAAATCTGACCACCCTATCACTGGCATCTCCCAGATCATCTGATGAAATGCCAAACAGGACCAAGCCCAACGTGGAACCAGAGACTCCATCACTTCCTGGCTGGGTAACTGCAGCCACCTCTTTAGTGACCTCCCTGACTGGAATCAATTCTCCTTCAGACCAATTCCCCCCAGTCCTCCAGCGCTATCTTTCTAAAGTACGTCATCGAGCATATACTTGTTTTAAAATCCTTCAGACACTTCCCACTGTACTGTCCACAAGAAGGCCAAATGCCTTGTCATAAGATGCTCTATGGTTGGTCCCCACCTGGCTCTCCTGCTTCATCCCGTCCCCCTCCTTCTAGGTCACCTGAAGCAGCCTCCCCTCCACGTCTAGCAAACTCACCACATCCTTAAGGACTTGGTTCAACTATGCCCGCTTCTCCAAGGGAGAAGGTTGAATACCTCATCTTGGTGTTCCCATGTCACCCAGCCTTGAGCTGTATAACCTTATCAACCTCACTGTGTTGTAGTTATATCTCCCACACTTAAAAAAAAATGACACGCCCACCCAAGGGCACAGTGCCTGGCACAAGATAGTTTTCTTAAACTACTTCAGAGCTGAAATTAACCCATAAATCAAGACTTCTGAGGTCTGGGTGGATGGACAGATACCTACTGAGTTTGAGTCCCCCCAGACTATATGTTTTCATTTTGTTTATGAGGATGAGGCCTTTAATACCTTATGTAAATCCACATAAATGGTTTCTATAATATCCCTGACCTTCTTTCTAAAGTTTCTAACCTTCAAAGGTCAAAAACAGCAAAACCTCTTTTCCACTATGATGGAAAACAGAACTGACATTAATAACAAGAGCAGCGTGTCATGGAAAGAACTCTGACGGATTCGGAGACCTTGAATGACCGCATCATGGACTCAGCTATATGGTCTTATATAGATCATATAATCTTCAGAGGTTTTTTCATGTATAAAATAGATTTTTAAACTAAATAATCTCCCGGGTTACTTCTGGTTCTGAGAGTTTAAAATTCTTTAACATAGAATATCTGTTTTGTGGGGTCCTGGGGTGAGCCTGCTCTCCATAGGGCGGAGGTTACCTCTCGGGAGAGGGCTATAGGATTACTGTGGATGAGATGGTGACCTTGAGTGTAACCGAACTTTTTAATGATGTGGCAACTGTCTGGCAGAGGATTGTATCACCAAGAAATAAGAATTCACCCGAAGTTGTCAAAGACAGGAGTTGCTCTGGGTTTGTATCCCTAAGTATACAATATGATGACATGCTTTAACTCCCAATAACCCCTAAGAGTTAACAGACAAAAAAGTGCTTCCTGCCACCAAAAGGAAGTCAAATCCAGCCAGTAAAATTAGTTTCACCCTGTGGGTGTCCAGCTCTAATTATATAACAGCTCCTAATGATAAAACACGATTCAGCTTAGGAAGAACAGTTATTAACTTCGGCATCTCATTAAAGCTAGAAGTTTATTTGCTGAAAGTTGTTTGGAGAGCTGCTAATGATTTCTTTGTGTTCACTGGCAGTGAATATGCATGCTACTATCCACGCACACTAGGGACGTGCACAGGCACAAGCACACAGGCACAACTTTACATAAAATCCGGCAGACTTCTCCATTTTCAGGACAAACCAGCTAGTATCGGGGGTGACACAGTCTCATTTCTTTCAATGGACAGAAATGGATACTTGCCAGTGAAAACAGAATAAAATGGAAAAAAATGGCAATGAGTTAACCATAAATATAGCCCAAATTTAGAAGAACACGGCAAGGACTGATGTTTGGGGATACAGGGACTGAAAGGTGAAAGCGATCCTGTGCTGATACAAAAACAGACACGTGAGAAGTACCCAGCGGTCTCTTTAAAGAGTAGATCCTCGGAGATCTCTGTTCTTATGACATTCTGCCCCGACGCAGAGTCTCTGTTAGGAACCTTCCTGCCCTGGTAGAGACAGGAGCTGAGCCAGGAACACAGATGGTCCAGAGGCAGGTGCCTTCCTCAGCATCTCCCTAATTAACCAAAACAATGAGCTTCAGGCTCTGGAGACGGTTTTTAGATGCAAACCTCTCACTGGGAGATGCCCAAACGATCAGAAATAAAGGATAAAAACTCTAATCCAAAATGATACGTGCACCCCTGCGTTCATAGCAGCACTATTTACAACAGCCAAGACATGGAAACAACCTGTGTCCATCGACAGAGGAATGGATGAAGAAGATGTGGTATATATATGTGTACACACACACACACAATGGAATATTACCCAGCCTTGAAAAAGAATGAAACAATGCCATTTGCAGCAACGTGGATGGTCCGAGAAATTATCATACTAAGTGAAGTAAGTCAGAAACAGAAAGACAAATATCATATGACATCACTTATATGTGGAATCTAAAATATGACACAAATGAACATATCTACAAAACAGAAACTGACCTACAGACATAGAGATCGACTTGTGGTAGCCAAAGGGGAGGTGGGGAGGGAGAGGGATGGAGTGGGAATTTGGGATGAGCAGATGCAAACTATTATGTATATGATGGATAAACCACAAGGTCCTACTGTAGAGCACAGGGAACTATATTCAATATCCTGTGATAAACCATCATGGAAAAGAATATGAAAAAGAATATATACATGTATAACTGAATAACTGAGTACATGTATATGTATAACTGAATATATGTATAACTGAATGTATAACTTTCCTGTATAGCAGAAACTAACACACCTTTGTCAATCAACTAAACTTCAATAAAATTAAAAACAAAAGAAAACAAAAGAAGTTTTTTGAATTAAAAAGAAAGAAAGACTGCAGCATAATCCCCCTTCCTTCCTAGTTGGCCAGAGTCTGCACGTCACAGTGTTGCAGAAACAGACTGTTCTGGAGGATATACCCTGGCCTATCTTCCTGGCCAATGCTCCATCGCAAGGGAAGCCCAGTCTAAACCATCAGATCACCAGTGGCGGCTGCCCCCGGTCAAATGTCAGCATCAGCTCTGCATGAAACCCCCATCATCATTTTCTGGCCACGAATGATACAGTTTACTATGTGGGAGAAGGTGTGATGGGGATCCCAGTAGAGTAATAAACAAACAAACAAACAAAAACAAGGGTTTTCCAGAGCAGGTCACCTCTAGGAAATCAGGTGTGATTCTCTTCTTTCCAGTCACGTAGGAAAGTATAGACGCTCAGGAGAAGAGCAGCTGTGGGACTCGGGGTAGTGAAGGAGTCCCTTCACGCACAGAAGGAACCGAGACGGTACATCTTATTGCTTTTACTATTAAGAGATACGCCGAGGAGCAAATTCAACAAGAGCTTTTAATTTAGGATTTCTAATAGAGCTCAGAGTTTTAAATTTTTGAATAATAATTCATAGGCCCCAGATCCCTTTGAATTTTATTCTAAAATTCACAGTGGCTGAAGTAACAAAGAATGGTTCGTATCAGTAACACCACCTCGTCAGAAAACGTAGTTTCTGAAATCCCAGACTTAACAGGATTTGGCAGGATTTGGGGAATGGTGGTTGGGAGGTGTTTTATGCTCTATTACTGATATAATATAGCATATATATATATATACACACACACACACACACACACATATATGATGTGGTGTATATATACTGCTCTGTTACTATGTACATTCTTAGTTTGCTACAGAACAATGTTTTCACCCGACTTCCTGGGAAACTAACAGGGTTTCTGAACTGAAGACCCTGTGACTAACATACATATACATACATACATTAACATACACACATACATATGTTCTTTATCATATAAACTGGACGTTAAATAATTCTAAAATAAACTTACTACTCAGCTAAATATTGCCCTAGAGATTGTTACTGAGCTTATAATGCTTAAAAACAGTATATAGTACAGTGTAAGAACTAATGATTATTCTGTGTGTACATATATTTCTGCGTTAGCATATATGAGAATATACAAAAACTATGCATTCGCTACCTGGCTCACATTTGAAATTTAGGACACCACGGGCAGTGTTTTGATGTTATAGTTCATGAGTGATGTATTCCTATTTAATTAATGAAACAAAAAGAGCCTCTTTCTCGTGAGCACAAAATGAAACGACGGAATGGGCATGACTTAATTCAGAGATGAATAGTTCCAAATCCTGGTAGAGCTAGGTGATGAAAGAGTAAAATACAGCAGTGAGAAAAATACTCCGTTTCAGTGATAGGACAAATCCATGATTAAGTATGGCACTCAATTGTTTTGTTATTTGTAGATAATTATTTTTGGTCATTCCTTAATCTTCTAAACTTCTCTGTCACATATTTCCAGGTCAGACACCATCTTATTTTCACTTATGGTTACTGGGTCACCGAGGGTTCTCTGGTTACTGTTTCAGTTCACAAAATATTTTTTGTCTTTCTTCTCCCCAAGTGGAAGTGAGACAACAATGACCTTCTGACACCCGAATTTCCTGGCTCTAGAGAAAGGACAACTAGCAGAATGTTCATCCATTTAAATCCACCTTTAAAAGGTGAATAAATAGAATCATTGCCAAATAAATCCCAACGCTATTTTAACATCATACCTGTCACACATTCTTTTCCATCCTTTTTTAATGTAAATATATCTGAGGTATTTTCCTTACACGTATGAAATGATTTGTGTTTCTTTGCCTGTAAGTCATAGAATTGTATGCCTTGAGTGGCTTCAAAAAAAATAAGGCACGTGCTTCCTTGTGAACTCCTTTACAACTTCTCAATACTTTTAAGCCTTTCTTCCATGAAAGTAAGGCGCTGTCAGGCTAAGGCTTACGAACATTTCCAGGTAACGTGCCTCTTCAAATAATCTAGAAGGAAATGGGCTCTTGCGATTTTAAGTGATATATATTTTTGAATATTGAGATTTTAACTCACAGAGAACTATTAAGAATCCTGTCATTTTACCTGGAATACTCAACATGGTTTTAATTATTATTACAACTGCTTCAAAATCTCATCTACTATATGTGATCTAGATGGCTAACTAGACACCACGATAATAAACAGTTTTCATGATATGGCACTCAGAAGTTAGATTCCTCGTTATTTTTTAACCCATGTAACCAAACTGCGATGTTAAGTTTGTCTGTCCTGCTCACACAGCCCATGAAGAGTTTGCTTTGATAGAGCGTAACTAACGCCAAAACACTGCTTCTACTACGAAAAGCAAATTTCCCAAACAACAGACTTCCCTTTCAAAGTACGAGACAATAGGTCCCTAAATTTTAAGCAGTTAAGTTCAAAGGCTGGACAAAGGCCCTCAAAATACAATCAGGACCCATACTATTGAATTCTCTTAGAAACTAATATCCCTAAATATTCTAGCATAGATGATCAAGCAAGTGGTGACAGGTCTTGAGGTCAATATACTTCAATAACTAAAATAAGCTGCTTTAGATATATAACTGCCATATGAAGACGACCATATTTACTGCTCCGTTCCAATGTGGAATAAACAGGAGTATTTTCCAACATCCTTTTCTTTCTTCCAGAATAAATTTGCTTTATCTCGGGTTCTCATCCTTCCTCAATTCACCTGCAAAGCTAACGCTTGTTTGAACTGAAAAAATACATGTCGGAGTCTGTCTAGACAATTACCCCAAACCGTTATGTAGGATGTTTAAGTAGATTGCATTTTAATTGGTCATCACGCTTATTAGATTTAAATATCTAAACTGAACTTAAATTTAAATTTAGGTATTTAAATTGGGAAAGAAACACATATCCTCTCTGGCATCTGACCTTTTGATTTTATTCCTTTTCTGATTTTCCATAGGTTGACCCTATGACACAGCGATTTCTCCTACTGGCTGATCTTTTCAATGAGATGCTCGTATACACAGCTGTCTTCTTAGCGTGCCAATATACTTATAAAACATATGTCACAGTTATATTCAGCGTATATCACAGTCACACTTCACACCCTAAACTGAGACCCAGTGGAAACTGGTTAGTGGTGTCCTTCTGCTTGGTGACTTTAAATGACTGCAACAAAAACAATCGCCCCAAAGTCTTGGGTATGACCACAGAAAAACAAAGAAAAAGACAGTTGTTAAAGGCGAGCGAGAAACACAGTAAGAAGAAAGGTCATGAGGAGGACCTTCAAGATGGTGGAGGAGTGAGACGTGGCAATCCCCACAAATACATCAAAAATACATCTACGTGTGGAACAACTCCTACAGAACACCTAAGACCTCACACTTCCCAAAGGCAAGAAACTCCCCACATACCGGCCGTGTGGCTGACAGGGTCTTGGTGCTCTGACCGGGTGTCAGGCCTGAGCCTCTGAGGTGGGAGAGCCGAGTTCAGGACATTGGACCACCAGAGACCTCCCGGCTCCATGTAATATCAATTGGTGAGAGCTCTCCTAGAGATCTCTGTCTCAACACTAAGACCCAGCTCCACCCAACGACCAGCAAGCTACAGGGCTGGACACCCCCTGCAAACAACTAGCAAGACAGGAACACAACCCCACCCATTAGCAGAGAGGCTGCCTAAACTTATACTAAGTTCACAGACACCCCAAAACACACCACTGGAGGCGGTCCTGGCCACCAGAAAGACAAGATCCAGCCTCATCCACCAGAACACAGGCACTAGTCCCCTCCACCAGGAAGCCTACACAACCCACTGAACCAACTTTAGCCACTGGGGACAGACACCAAAAACAACGGGAACTACGAACCTACAGCCTGCAAAAAGGAGACCCCAAACACAGTAAGATAAGCAAAGTGAGAAGACAGAAAAACACACAGCAGATGAAGAGCAAGGTAAAAACCCACCAGACCAAACAAATGAAGAGGAAATAGGCAGTCTACCTGAAAAAGAATTCAGAATAATGATAGTAAAGATGATCCAAAATCTTGGAAATAGAATAGAGAAAATGCAAGAAACATTTAACAAGGACCTAGAAGAACTAAAGATGAAACAAACAATGATGAACAACACAATAAATGAAATTAAAAATTCTCTAGAAGGAATCAATAGCAGAATAACTGAGGCAGAAGAACGGATAAGTGACCTGGAAGATAAAGTAGTGGAAACAACTACTGCAGAGCAGAATAAAGAAAAAAGAATGAAAAGAACTGAGGACAGTCTCAGAGACCTCTTGGACAACATTAAACGCACCAACATTTGAATTATAAGGGTTCCAGAAGAAGAAGAGAAAAAGAAAGGGACTGAGAAAATATTTGAAGAGATTATAGTTGAAAACTTCCCTAATATGGGAAAGGAAATAGTCAATCAAGTCCAGGAAGCACAGAGAGCCCCATACAGGATAAATCCAAGGAGAAACACTCCAAGACACATATTAATCAAACTATCAAAAATTAAATACAAGGTAAAAATATTAAAAGCAGCAAGGGAAAAACAATTAACACACAAGGGAATCCCCATAAGGTTAACAGCTGATCTTTCAGCAGAAACTCTGCAAGCCAGAAGCGGGTGGCAGGACATATTTAAAGTGATGAAGGGGAAAAACCTACAACCAAGATTACTCTACCCAGCAAGGATCTCATTCAGATTTGATGGAGAAATTAAAACCTTTACAGACAAGCAAAAGCTAAGAGAATTCAGCACCACCAAACCAGCTTTACAACAAATGCCAAGGGAACTTCTCTAGGCAGGAAACACAAGAGAAGGAAAAGACCTACAATAATAAACCCAAAACAGTTAAGAAAATGGTAATAGGAACATACGACGTACAGAATGGACTTGAGGACACGGGGAGGGGGAAGGGTAAGCTGGGACGAAGTGAGAGAGTGGCATGGACATATACACACTACTAAATGTAAAATAGGTAGCTAGTGGGAAGCAGCCGCATAGCACAGGGAGGTCAGCTCAGTGTTTTGTGACCACCTAGAGGGGTGGGGTAGGGAGGCTCAAGAGGGAGACGCAAGAGGGAGGAGATATGGGGATATATGTGTACGTAAAGCTGATTCACTTTGTTACGCAGCGGCAACTAACACAACAACGTAAAGCAATTATACTCCAATAAAGATGTTAAAAAAAGAAAAAGGTCCTGAAAGTGTGTCCCCATGACACCTGTTCAATTTATTCTTTTAAAAAAGAACACACCAAGAATTATAAAAATCAAAAAGACCAGGAAGCTTTCTGCTTCCGTAGGACCTGTGTTGAGACTGCGGAAATTAAAAAACCATAAATCGCATTATTTCTGCGGTGAGCCCAGACTTCCGCAGAGCGCCGAGAACCCCCAGATCCCAGACACAGCAGTGGCAGAGGGGACGCAGGTGTCTGCAGGTCAGCACTTACCTGGCTCGAGCCTCGGCAGGGAGTGGCAGGTCGCCTGTGGAGTGGCTCGGAGAGGCCGGCTGCCCAGGTGGCGGCCCGGGCAGGCTGTGCGTTGGCTTTGGGGACCTCGGCACTTCACCGAGGGCGCAGTCTCGCCCGGAGAACGGGAAGGATGCGGAGCCCTCCCCCGCGGGGGGCAGGTCTCGGGCTGGCCCGGTGGCACTGGGCTCTGGACCTCGTCTTTGGTTTTCTACGTTGAGCAGCACCTCTGTGTCGGAAACACCATCGCGCCGGTGGAGGGCGTGGTCCTTGGGCCCAGCCATGCAGCTCCTGAGCCCCGGGACCTCGGTCCTGGCGTAGGAAGCGCCCGGATCTCTGCTGGGCTCAGCAGAGCGGTCGCTTCTTCCTCCCCTTTTCTCAGCCGTCTCAGGGTCCTTCCTGGACTTGCTGTATCGAGATTCAGCGTCGCCTTCCGGGTCCAGGGTGAGCCCATACTTTTCTGCCAGCTGCCGTCTCCTCTCTGCTTTGTACCTGGCGATCCTTTCGGCTTTGGACTCTAGGCTCTGGGTGTCCATGATGCTGGAACCGTAGGGGGAGTCACCATGGATGCCCGAGGATTCTGTGCAGTGTTTGGATCGAGTCTGCTTTTCTAAGGAAGAATCCAAAGTTTCTTCCTCTTCATTTGATTGGCCTACAAGAAGATCACACACACAGATTTCAAGCAAATAATAAAATGAGGTTATTCTACTCTGTTCCGTACACGATATGCTCCGAGCGCCCAGGCTGTGAAGGTCCAATTTCTCACTTACGTGCAGCTGCCTAAAATGCTTTACCTGGGATGCTGAAGAGTTTGAGGTCTGCAGTGAAATACATAAAGGCTGTGACGTTCAACGGGCTGCATAAGCTGGGTCAAGCATGGCCGCAGCTACACCTCAGTCCCGACAGCCCTCGCTCTAGTTCAGTGCCTATTTCCCCTTATTTACTTTTCTGCTTTTGAGTTTAATGTTTCATCTGTGAGGCCAGAGGACGAGTTCAGACTCCTCTAGAAAAGATAACAGATATTCGAACTGCTGTAATTTGACGAGTGATGGATAGTGGTTTCATGGGAAACCACACAGGATCTGATAGTAACCATAACAATAATGGCCCATGTCAACATCTGCCAGGTGTGGCTGTGTTTTTCGTTTTTTTTTTTTTTTTAACAGAAGTGGCTTTTTCCAATTATCCTCTGCATGCTTGATGTAGAAAAGGTCTACGGTGAAAACAGGAAGGTTAACCTCCAAATCACCAATAATCACTAACATACAATAATCAGTAATAAATACATGGATAATTTGCTAAACTTTTCTATACACTCTTTCTAGTCTTTTATGTGTCATTTCTTTTTATATAAGTGATTTCTTTTTTTCTATATAAAATAACTCATATTTTATGTAACCTTAATGTCCTACATAAAACATTTTTCTAAGTGTGGAAATCTTATTTTGAAGACATCATTTTAAGGTTTCATAATATTTCACACTACAGGCATTCCAGAATCAATTTAACCATTCCATATTCCTGGGCACTGAAGTTGACTCTAACTTTTAATCCATCATATTTTCTGATTACTGTTACAAAAGATAGTTGCATAAAAGTGGAATTGCTTTATCAGTAGGTACATCATTTTAAGACACGTGCTAGACTGTCAAATTAATTTTTGTAAAGCTTGAATCGATGTACACTGGAACCTGCAATGTATGCTCTCACTAACACCGAGTGTTAATTTTAAAACTCGCCTTTGAGGATATGAAAAAGAATGTATACATATGTATAAATGAATCACTTTGCTGTACAGCAGAAATTAACACAACACTTTAAATCAACTATACTTCAATTAAAAAATTTAAGAAAGCACATATGTAATATATAAAACTATACACGAGACTATCAAATAATCACATAATAATTTATTATCTATCTGTATCTGTGGTACTTCATCTTTATATCTCTATTTTGGATTTATATAAATAGTTCCACTTTTTTTTTTTTTTTTTTGCGGTAGGCGGGCCTCTCACTGTTGTGGCCTCTCCCCTTGCGGAGCACAGGCTCCGGACGCACAGGCTCAGCGGCCATGGCTCATGGGCCCAGCCGCTCCACGGCACGTGGGATCTTCCCGGACCAGGGCACGAACCCGTGTCCCCTGCATCGGCAGGCGGACTCCCAACCACTGCGCCACCAGGGAAGCCCAGTTCCACATTTTTAAAAATGTTTATCATGATGTCCTGTTTCTCAAAAAAAATTTTTTTTAATTAAATTAAAAATTGCCTTTGATTACTAGAAAAAGAGGACGCATGCATTTTTCAATTATTTAGTAGCCATTTGTGTCATTATCTTTTTCTTCTCTGGAATATCTGGTCAAGCTTACTGCTCTATATTCTTTTGATTCACAGTGTCATTTTTATTGTTTTGTGTAAAATTTTATAGGAATATGAGCTTTTTATCTTCTTCATGGATATTTTTAAACTTCCTTAATTTTTTGTGAAGTCAAAGACTTTCTTTGAAGCACAGATGTTAATTATTATGTAGTCAAGTCAATTGACCTGGTCATTGGTGATTTCTACAGCTGTTTCAGTGTTTTGAAAGTCCTTTTCCATTCAGCTGGAACTAAATACTCACCTTTGTTTTCGTGTTTTTAATTATTCTCTTAAAATTAATTATGTGATTAATTGGACCTTATTTAGGTTTGGGTAGGAAGTGAGGAGGGGGTATAGTTCCTCCCCACTGCTATCCCATTTTTCCCATTACTGGTTTATTAAATAATTCTTCCTTTTCTTACTAACATGATGCTTCAATGATCATATAATACATGGATTAACATGTTATATACACTGGGGTTTATTTCTGGCCATATATCTTGGCACTCTGTCTACTTTTGCTTCTTCACGTATGTAGAAAAGAATCTTAGTTCTCTAGTTTTCTGACCGCAGAAAACCAGAAACTGTAGAGACAGGCAAACTTATCACATCACGAAGGGAGACCAGCATCTCTCTCTCAGGAAGGAACCAGAAAATACCGGATATAAGAGCAGCAGCACAGAGCCACAGAGCCGCAGAGCCAGGGACGGGGAGGGCAGGAAGGGCAGCCCCGCGCGCGTCACCCTCTCCCAAGGTCACGTGGATTATCTGATGCTACAGCAACGTCTGAGTAACCAAGGAAAAGCTGTCATGTTTGACATGCTGTTCAGTATGAAACAGATACACAATGCATTTAAAGTTACACCTATTAAAATAACTTAAATAGGATGCTTGTTGCATAAACACAGAGATTAAGAGCCCCAGTCATTCGAGGTCCAGCTTTGCTCTTCCAGGCTCCCTGCCGAAAGCAACGCTGTCCTGTGCTGGGCATCTGTGCATTCTATTTAAACCTATTAGAAGAGATGCCTGTCTTACTCAGCCCTTTCCCAAACAAACCTGAGGGTCTCTGACAGCTGGGGCCCTGAGCGGGTGGAGAGAGAGACACAGTTCCTGCCCTGGGATGGTCTGGGGCACGGGGGTGGAGGTGCGGGAGACAAATGACTGGTCATCAACTACCCAACTGGGGGGTCATTTCTCACTGCTGTGACACTGGAGGACCACACCTGGGGCGTGTGGCAGAGCTGACCACAGGCGTTGCTGCTGGTTTGAACAAACCCACAGATTTAACACACATTTTACATCTACACAATTCACGCTCTTGGAACATCTCATTTTCCAGGAGTGCTGGATAGAAAAGGCTGATGACGGGCCAGCGGGCCACAAGCTCACCGATGTGAGGACTGGCTGGGTCTGTGGCGCGCGTGTATCTGGGCAGGTCCTCCTCCAGCAGATGATGACTCACTAAGCCCGTGCAGCTCTGCAAGAGGATGGGCTGCGTGTCCGTTTCGATTCCTTCTAGGCGCCTGGCAATTCTTTCTTTTCTGTGCAAGACACCAGCAAAGGCGTGGTGAGCCACGGACGTCAGTTCTCAGGCAACACTGGACACTGCTCTGCAAACTCTTCTACTTCCGAATTATGTACAACGAACATCTTACCTTTTCATGTCTGAAAATTCTTTCCTCTTTGGTTCAAAGAGTTTTCTTAATTCTGCAACTAAAATAAGACAATAAAGAAGAAAAAGATAGTCCAGTATTTAGTCGTCATGCGTTCATTTTATTCATTCATTCGTTCATGCAACATCTATTTATGGAACTCATACTTCTGTTCATGGCTCCCATGCAACAGTGATACACAAAACGGACACAGTTCCTGCAAACTGTCTTATAATGGGGGAGGCAGATGCCAGATGAGCACGTGTACACACACACACACACACACACGTCACAGGCTGGTCTAAGAAGTAAAACCATGGAGTAATAAGAGTGAGTTCTATTTCATCCAGGGGAGCCAGAGGGAGCCTAGCCCTGAATCTCTCTCCAGCCAGCACAAATCTCACCGTTTTTTAGTTTTATTAGGTTTAGCACAGTATTTCAAGCTTTCCATCATGCAAAACTGCAAACGTGCAAAAGTAGAGACTAAAGTACTGTGAACCCCCAAGTGCTACCAGCAAGCCGCAGCAGTCAGGAGCTCACACCACTCCTACGTCCCCCATCACTGACCTGTAAAGACCTGTAACTACCCGGTGGGGTTTCTAACGGTGCGTGACTGCACACCTTGATCAACTACAGTTGAGATTAACCCAGTTCCTATGCCTCCCCTTACAGGCTTTCCCTGGAAGGAAATGTTAACATTTGCTTCCTGGCTGTAATTCAGGTGGACGATGGAAAATGTAATGACCCCTACTCTCCCAGCAACGCTGGGAGATCAGATGAGCGTCCTACTGATGTTGCGAGGGTCTCCCGTGACGCTGGCCACAAAGATATTGCACTGAGAGGCCAAACAATGGTTTCTCTGGAGAAATGGCCCAACTTGGCAGAGAACCGAGGTCTCTCTCCTTGTGTCCTCCTCAATCACGTGCATTCGTAAGGGCTCGTCTGACCAGCTCCCACTGAGGTCCTAGGAACAGAGAGCTGCGACAGCCCTGGGGCCCACGAAACATCTGCAAGGCTGAGTCAAAGCAGAAACTCACAGGATAGGGTACGAATGCACAGAATTGAATTTTCAGCTGCTTCAATTTCCACTGGGTTTTTTTCAGTGGTTATTTTTATTTTTGGCTCTGCCGCATGGCTTGTGGGATCTCAGTTCCCCGACCAGGGACTGAATCCAATCCACGGCAGTGAGAGCCCCGAATCCTAACCACTGGATCGCCAGGGAAGTCCCTAAGTGGTTATTCTTAGTAGTGAGTGAAAACCTCACATGTGCGTGCACACACGACTTTTATACTGTCCTTTGATTGTGTTCAGAGATACCAGCCATCTTTCTATTTACTAATTTATTTTTAAATGACGGCCACCTGAACAGTTAGCTGGATTGACTGTTTTCAAAGGACAGTTGGCTTCACAAGTCTGTCTGTCCAGTGGCCTTCACAGGCACCAGAGCAGCTGGGGGTGGGCGTCTGGCTTCTCGTGTTTGGTGTAGAAGGCAAGGGTTTGGTTACCATGGTACCTCCTGCCTTTGGAGGAAGTGTGGCTTAGAGCAGTGTCCCTGATCATTTACTGGGGAACAAAATAAGGTCATAAATCAAGCTATACTTTAAATGGGCCCATGAGCTTGTTCATTCTTCGTGGAAAGCTACAGTGAATCTCCTAGGAAAATAAAAAATCCCTCCAGTAAATAAGTTACCTCTCCGTCTACTCTTTCTAACAAATTAATTCTTGAGGACCAAGACCTGCCTCACTCCTACAGACACGAGACAACAGAGAAAAGAAATGGTGTGGAAGGCAAAAAGAAGGAGCAGAGAGACATCTGGAGTTTGGCTTCCCTTCTCCAAGTCTACCATTTAAAAGCAAACTTAGTAAAACGCACATGTAACATCATTACTCTGGTACACCTATTCCATGTGAAAACATGTGGGTTGTATAAAAGAGAAGGATGCTTTACTTCAATGGCTGATGTGTGTGTGCACTTTTTTCATTCCTTTCCAGGAAACAGAACACCTTCATACGGGCACGTGCAGTCCTTATTAGGCACCCCCCCCCCCCGCGTTTTGGTTGGGTTTATCATAAAACACTGGAAAAGAAGCTAATACTGAAAAACCATGGGAATTGCCCCGACTGTGGAAACATGTCATCACTCCATGTACCAGGTATAGAGACCACGGACTCTTCTATCATCGTTATCTTCTGCCAGTCCTGAATATAGTTTATTATTATTTATAATCTCCCAAAAGGTTTCCTTCCTTTAACATTTTTATATAATTTCAGACTCAGAAAAATTCAAAGACATATTTCATACGTTAACATTGGTCACTACATTTGACTGAGTTTTTTACCCTCTTTCTCTCTCTCCATATGCATATTTTTGTGTATATACACACGCACATATTTACATATTAATCTTTCTGAATCTTTTAAGAGTAGGTTGCAGCCTGATGCCCTTTTTACCTCTAAATTTTTCAGTGCCTATTTCCTCAAAACAAGGAATAAGAATTTTTAAAAAATTAGACGTAAAAGCCGTCATTCAATTGATGGTATGCTGTGTCATGTGTACGTAACTAAAACACGGTTCAGAGAGCAGTGATATTCACCAACATAAATCCAGACAGAAGCTAGCACAGCTGATCTAACTTCTGTTGTAACAAATTTTCTACTTTGCTTTCAAGTGCATTGAGACTTGTACCCTTTATACCTGTGATTTTAGCTGCTGCCCTTGTCTAACAATATAGATTCTGTGAGTCTAGTTCTTCAGTTATTTCTGCTGGGCCTTGTGTTGGTCATTTTCCAAGTAAGGCAATTTAAGGGACTTTGACATCAGGGCTGTAATACTTTATAAAAAATATTTAACTGCCTCATATACTTTGCAATAGTATGTAATACCAATACTCAGGATAATTGGTTCTGTTAGGGGCTTTTTTTAGGAAACGTGGTTTCTTCAGTTAGTTCTGAGAACAGGCTTTCTGGTAAAGTTATTGTTGAGTTCAGTCTCCCAAGCCTGAGTACAGCAGAATCTTCCAAAGAAATATAAGTGGCAGGGGGACTGCCAAGAACAGCTCTCTCCCTGCCTGCATTTGATACCTTAGGCCAGATCCAGAATATTCTGAAGACTTCTCTTTCTTCCCCAGGAGTAAATCCCCTTTAAGTTTTACACGTGGATGGCAGCCACTAATATAAAGACCAGCAACTTCTAAAATAAGTCATCACACACCTAGAGGAATGAGGGGGAGACCTGATGGCTAAGAGAAGGGGTTTTTTGGGGAAAATAAAAATGTTCTAAAATTGCCTCTGCCGATCAATGCACGATTATGTGAATCTAGCAAAAGCCACTGAACTGTCCACTTTAAATGGATGAATTGTATGGTATAGGAATTATGTCTCAATGAAACTGTTAAAAAAAAAAGGAGAGTCATATATTTGGTCCATTTCATAATTCCTTAATGGAAAATCTATTTTAATATGGTAAGTTTTACACAGGTAAAGGGTCTTAATCCCTTGATTACCTGTTCGTGATACACAGTTAAAGGAAGTTCCTTACAGAAAAATCAATGATCATTTTAGAGCTCAATTTCACGGAAGCAAAAATCCCTCACTAAATGAACAGGAAGAGACTTCTGTAAACTTATAAACATACATGAAACTCCATGCCATTAAAAGTCATAATCAATTCCTACTTTTAACCTGCTATTGCTAAGAACCGAGAGAATAACAAACATGGAAGTGCAAAGTTCACTGGTTATACCTGGGTCTTTGCAACCACGCCTGCCCAAGCTGATAAACAGTAAAGACTGTAAAATAAGACTATGGGAATTTAGATGAAATTTAGGGGAACAGGGACTCTGACACTTTAAAAGCATGTTTTAAAGGCCTTGTTAATTTAGAAACATAAATCTGGTGAGTACATAAAGTTAATGATCTTTGATTGGTGAAAATCATGATTCTTATTACCAATATGGTAACATGTTTAATTAAACTGGTTAATAAGCTTGTGCATTTTAAAATTTTGTTATATGTAGAGTTCCAAGTCGTTGAACCTTAAGGAATCTAGGCTCTCATACTGTTCTTAATTTTTATGATCTTAATATTGTCTATTATTCATCAAGGAACTGGGGGCAGGGGAGAGAGGAAGAGGGAAAACTTTAGCTCTATATAACTTTCCTTAATCAGTCAAGTCTAAGCTATTGCTAAAATCAAGCTGTTCATTCTTATTCTTTGCTTTGATCGTCTTCATAGACTTTTACATTTGGCTCAGATTAAATTGAGTTTGTCTTTCACAAACAAACAGTCTTAAAAAATCGGAAGGGCCTTTCCATTTCATACTTGGGGTTCCAGGTGGGAACCCTTCACGGCATCTGTCCTACCCTTGACTACGTGGCTTATGACCTGACTTGAACAGTTAATGCAGAACGAATGAGATCACAATGCAGTGCATTTCACTTCGACGTACTACGGACTATCAGAATTTTCCTTCTCCCACAAAATTTCACCCGCCTCCTTGTAATTCTAGACATTCTTCTTACTTTAGCCTCCGGAGCAACACAGAATAAGCCTCCATTTCAGTTGACAGTGTTGTTAAGTACTTGAAAACTGAAAAATTTCCCTGTTTGTTTCCACCGGGCCAGATCCCTGGGGTCCTTCAACTATCCATCTTTGTCACCCTGTGTCCAGGCGTACGACCCACTCAGTTCCTCATGATACATGCGAATTTGCCAGTGGGCCTGTATAAACTGGATTTCGTTTCTATTAAAAGACTATTTTTTTCTGGTCTAATTTCTTCTGGGCTTGATCTCATGTGTTTTGTTGCTTTTTTTTTTTTTTGGTTTTGTTTTTTTCAGAATAGAAAAAAATTCTGACCTTTCACCAAAGCTGTTTCTTCTTTTTTTAATTTATTTTTTATTGAAGTATAGTTGTATAGTTGATTTACAATGTTTCAGGTGTACAGCAAAGTGATTCAGTCATATATATATATGACTTTTCAGATGCTTTTCTATCATAGGTTACTACAAGATACTGAATATAGTTCCCTGTGCTATAGGTCCTTGTTGTTTATCTATTTTATATATAGTAGTGTGTATGTGTTTACTCCAAACTCCTAATTTATCCCCACCCCCCACCCCTGCTTTCCCCTTTGGTAACCATAAGTTTGTTTTCTATGTCTATGAGTCTGTTTTGCAAGTAAATTCATTTGTATCAGTGTTTAGATTCCACATATAAGTGATATCTGATATTTGTCTTCCTCTGTCTGACTTCACTTCGTATGATAATCTCTAGGTCCAGGCATGTTACTGCAAATAGCATTATTTCATTATTTTTTATGGCCGAGTAATATTCCATTGTATATATGTACTGCATCTTCTTTATCCATTCCTCTGTCAATGGACATTTAGGTCACTTCCATGTCTTGGCTATTGTAAATAGAGCTGCTATGAACATAGGGGTGCCGGTATCTTTTTGAATTAGAGTTTTCCTCTTTTCTGGGCATATGCCCAGGAGTGGGATTGCTGGAAAAGCTGTTTCCTCTGAAGTCAGGGTTACACAGCTCATCTGGGATGAAGACAGCTTGTGAGCTGGTACTCCCCAGCGTTAGTGTTACATTTGGTAGAAACAAAGTTCAGGTAATGTTCACATCATTCCACGGGCAGAACTAGGCACAGTGGGCTGGTGGCTGATGCAAATATGTGACTGCATGTGCGTCTAGTCCAATGAAAATACGAATTCGCCAAATGTGTGAGAACCTACTTGGGTGAGAAGAGAGATGCTTCCGACGCAGTCTGCACTGCTTGCCCAGTGTGTACCCCGGTTGGGAGCTGAAAGATATCAAGTGTAAATGCCTTTCCTAGCACTGGAAAGCATCAGGGGCTGGAAGCAGTGGGAAGGGGTGGAGAAGAAATGGGCAAATGAGCGGAACCCACCACCCGTGGAGAAGGTGAAAGACAGGAGAGAGATGAGGGGAGGCTGATTCTAGAACCCCTCTCTCATCCTCTGCACCAGCCTCCAGTGAAAACCTGAGGAGGCCTAAAGTGAAAGGAGGGAACTTGTGCAAACGTGAGGTCTAACCACGCAACAAGAGAGGTACTTTGAGGTTGATTCCTGGAAGAGACAGAAAGGTACACAGAGGAGAGCAGAGCTGGAGGTTAGCGTAGGGGCCTCCTTCAAGAAGGTCAGGTCACACAACACTTACACGCACTGTGCACTTGTCAACCATCTAGAAGCCTCACCTTTCGGGAGGGCAGCTAAAAGCTGAGCATCGATTCCTCTTTTGTGGTTAGCAAGCGGTTCTTTGTCTTCAAGCAAGAACTCTTCCTGAAAGCTAAAAATAATTCCATTAAGAAAATGTTTAAAGTCATTTTAAACCCTGGTAACTGATATGAGCCAAAACAGTGCAGAACGTAAAAATTATGCTACTGTTATACATAGTTAAACATGTGTGTGTAGATCACAAGTGAAAAGTTCTATTTGGGGGCGTTAACTGGTACCTTTTTTCAATTATTTATGATTTTGTTAATATGATTTGGGGGTGCAGCTAAATAATTACATCAGCATAGGCGGGGGCGTGGCCTAGGGGAGTGAAAACGTCGCTGCGCTGGGAGCCCGATGCCTTGGTTCAGACCGACGACCTCTTCAAGGGTCACCAAGAGCTGTCAAGCCTGGATTACTCATTCACCTCTCTGCACTACAGCCTTCCTGAAAATCAGCAACTTGTCTAGGCGATCTACATGCTTTCCTCTGGGTTGAAATCAAAGTAACAAATGCCTTCAAACAAACAAGAAATCAAAGCATGGTGAAGAGGTCTGAAAGGTTCATGAAAACTTGTCTGGGAAAAGCAAGAATCGAAAAGGGGAGACGAAGAAAGGAACTGAGCGCTTGCCTCGCACTTGCCTTCTACAGGAAGCCATCCCGGGTAGGAGCTAGCTTCACAAGACCCTCTGGGGTGTGACCTCCTGAGCGCTGTGCCGGTGCAGGCTTAACAGCCGACTCCCTCCTCCGCCCACCCTGCCCGCAGCCCCGCAAAGCACCTGTTGGGCAGCATTGGCTGGTGGCGTAAACACTCCCCTCCCCCGGCACTGCCACTCTTCCAGCTCTCCCGTGGCTCAGTGACCTATGCACGCGGGCACACTCGCTGGGGAAGAGGGGTGCGAGCCAGTCCCAACACCCCCGAAACTACTGTCAGCCTCGGCTCCCGGATCACGAACCCGTTCGAGGCTTTGCCCATGCGGCAAGAACAGTACATGAGGCGCACATCTCGCTCAGGCTCCTCCACTGTGTGCCGTCGCCCCGAGACTCAGTACCCACAAGTTCAAGGTCTCCGTGGGGACGTGCCTGGAGCTCGGCGAGACAGAGCTGCTGCCTCGCAGGAAGAAAACGAACCTAGGGAAACAGGAAACTCATCTTCCCCAGCGACACGATCACCTCTGGAGAGGCGGCAACAGGTCTGCAAACACACCCAGCGCGAAGCCGACCTTCCCTGTTGATGGTCCCCTGTCTGTGCTTGTGCCTGGCAGGGGTGCGTATCCACAGAGGCCCGAGGGGAGACTGAGGAAGCGCTGTGCGTGCCATGTGAGGGAACGCGTGGATTACCTACATCCCATATGTAAATTAAATTAAATTTCAAGGATCGCCTGCACATTCCAAAACATGGCCATCCCATCTTCCTAGAGCCAAGCTCATGTCAAACCTTCGTTATTGCTTATAAATGTGGAATGGGAATGGGTGATGAGGGCCACGTTCACATCAAGAGCCTTGAGAATGAGCAGTCTTTGTAAACCACAGTCCAGTTGGCTTGAAGATCCTAAGACGCTTGCTGAGGTCAGAGACTTGGGATTAGCCCTGACTTCTCAAGAGTGAATCGCAATGCAGGGACGGTTCTCAGTGTTTTCTTCGGAGGTATGATGTGGTCTAAACCGGAACATTTGAACAACTGCAGAAAGGTACCCTACTTGAGGAATGGCATGCTATTTTAACTGACGGTTTAAATGCTTGGAATATCCGGATGAAGTTCTGCACTGTCTTTGGGAAATGAAAATCTCAGGGAAAAAATCCTGTATTACAATGAAATGGTGCAGCCCCTGAAACAGTCAGCTCCTGTGGCCACGACCTTGGGGTACAAATGTATTCTCTCATCTTTTCAAAAATAAACATGTGTGTTTCTAGTTTTCCCCTTTCATCTGCTCATCAAAAAGCTCAATGAAGCCGCTAATAAAGACTAAGAAACGACCCCCTACTTAAACATTCTGCTGAACTTCTACAGAGTGGGGTTCACAGGCCATCACCCTACACCCCTGGCTTCACACGCACTTACTTTCTTGAAACAAACTACAAATGTGTTTGTGCCGATGGGAAGGATTACAGGTGGTCAGAAACCAATGGAAAACCAGAGCACATTAGGAAAATCTCTCCGGCCTCCTCGCGTGGTTCACTGTAAATGCTGTTTCCGCCTGAATTCTCACCTCTCCTGCTTCCTTCCATCCTGGCTGAGTCCCGCTTCTGGTCTGGGCCTCAGTTTAAGGTGGTTTCCTTAAGAAAGAACCCTCTGACCCAAGTGTCTGTCCCACCAGAGCCGGTTGTTTCTTTAAGAAAGAACCCTCTGACCCAGTGTCTGTCCCACCAGAGCCGAATCTATATTATGCACCTCTGTTATTTCCTCTCATGTTATCCTGTTTTCCTATTTACAGAACATATTACAAGTGTCTCATTTTAAATTACTGATGTTTAAGAATATTTTTTAAAAATCAATAAACGTATAGGGAATGAATGAAGGAATGGCTCCAGTAAAATATTTCAGATGTCTAGTGTGACTCGCTCTGAAGTGTTTTACGTATACATCTTATACACTGTTGATGTGATGGGGCAAAGAGCGTTAGAAATATGGAGACTAATTAGAAGGGCATGCATTCAATCACATCAGTTATAAGCTTGCTTTCTCCCTCCCTTCCTTCCTTTCTTCCTCTCCTCCTTTCTTCTTTAGAATAACATATAATTGGGAAAACATCTCTCCTTATTACCTCTGCCCACCTGGCATGCACGGATGAAAATATGTGTATGTCTGCCTGCATATGAAGTATTCCATGTTTCAAGTCTCCATCTTCGAGCTAAACTTTTCTTATGGAATCCACATGTCATCGTCACATTTTGTTCTTGCTTCTGCTGCCTCTCTCCCCTATGTTCACCAAACGGCTGCTAACTTCTGAGGAAGCAGATGAGCAGGTCGAACGAATAAGGAGGATGGGTCGGAACCAAGGACCCTGACTTGAGATTGTCACAGAGCTGTGACTGACACAAGATCCCCCAAATCGACGTGCAACCAGGTTTTGAAAAAGGTCACGTCTCTGCCCTGGACTTTCGACGCCCGAGGGTATGAGGCAGCAGTGAAAATGCTTGCAAGACACGCTGGTAAAGAAGTACGGACTCTTCGTGAATGAGTCACCCCTTCTGATCACCACGGCCGGTGAGACACTTACAAAGGCCGCCCCTACCCCGAAGCCCTAACAGCACGTCCTCTTGCTTTTCTGAATCAGAGGCACCCAGAGCAGCCTCACTGGTGGGGCCCATCCTCAGCTCACACAACTGGTGACTCCAAACCTAAGCTGCGGATGCTGGCTTGCAATCTCCCTCGTCGTCACCCACTCGGGGATCAGGGGTCTCTGCCTGGACAACCTCTGTGGGGCTTGGTGGGTTGCCACAGCTCCAGGTGGGATCCTCTATTTCAGCATGAAACTGTCTCTCCATATGTAATGAAGACATGCTACAGTCTTCATTTTTGGGAATTATAATTTAAAAAGCTTCTAGTATGAAGAAACACCTTTAATATGTCTTATTTACCTTCATCTCCTCTGAAATGGAGCTCACTCCTCGTGACTAATTATTTTCATGCTTCTAGCTCTTTCCATCTGCTTCAGTAATCTAAAAAGAGCTTGCCCTTTGCTTCCATGATAATTTTTTTTTTAATGTGTCCCATTAACCTACTTAAATGCCCAGCAATAGCAACAAGGGGAAATTTTATTAAAGTGAGAGCAGGATATTCTGCTGTCATTACCTCCTATCTTTTACACAACGTGGGATACGGTATTCCAGTAACTGTTCAGTATCCACACAGTGAAGGGCTCCCCGACATCTGCTCACTCTTCTATTGCAGTTTAAGTTACAAGATAGATGAAATCCATTACCTCATATTCTCACCTCTGGTGTCTGGGTGACTAGATTTCTTTGAAGGAGGCAGGTTCTTGTATTTCCAGCCCAGTTTACACTTAGGAGCATAGCAAGGGGGCCACTGTTTTAATAGGTACACGTGAAATAACACCGTTTTAGAACGGCAGTGTCCTCTGAGTCCCTCTCCACTGGAGTGACTGACCTGCATTCATAGTTCATACTTCTCCTTCCCAACTCCCTTCCTATTGTTCCATTCTCTTGGTCACTTATTAGGTCTATTACAGCTAAACCAACCTGCTAGAGACGTATCGGGAATGAAGCTGCTGTGGTCTGAATGTTTATGTTCCCCCAAATCCGTAGGTTGAAATCCTGACACCCAAAGGTGATAATATTAGGAGGTGGGGCCTTTGGAAGGTGATTAGGTCATGACGGTGGAGCCCTCATGAAAGAGATTAGCGCCCTTATAAAAAGAAACCCAGAGAGCTCCCTGGCCCATTCCACTAAGAGCAGATACAAGAAATCAGCAGTGGGCAACCCGGAAGTGGACCCTCACCCCACCACGGTGCACCCTGATCTTCGACTTCCAGCCTCTGGACGTGAGAAATAAATTTCTACTGTTTATCAGCCACCCAGTCAACGGTAGCCTGGACGAACTAAGACATAAGCCTTAGCTTCTATTAAAAAGATGGAGAAGATGAGAAATACGGGAGATTGTGTCAAGCCCCACAAGAGTGAGATTTCATGAGTCAAGTAAGACAACCTTACTGATAACTCTGCCTCCCCACCTGACGCTAAGATGCGCACGTAATTCATCAAAGCTTTACCCCGTCCGGTGCGTTCACAAGGCCAATGCTAACATTTTCAAATGCAGAGCCAGGCTCAGCCTGACGAGGACAGTGGTGACACAACTGTTTGTCCCGATGCTACTGAAATACAGACTTTTTAAGTAAAGAAACGATGTCTTACGTAACAAGCACATCCATGTGGAATGAGGGGTAGATCTGGGTTGGGTCCTTCTAGCATAATAAAGTGTATGTTGAAAGCCACACCTGGCTGTGTAAGAGATAATTATTTTGTGCCTCTACCTGAAAATCTCAAAACCTGTTAGGGACAGCGATGTACTAGGAGGCATCTGAGATACAGCTGCCTTGTTTGGTACCAACTTTAATTTTTGTATTATCTCATATCAGTTATGATGTACTGCATCAGGTAAATCAAATTAGCACATCAGGTAAATGAAATTAGCACCCATAACATCCTGCAGCCAATGGAACTGGAGTGCAGAAAGGTTAAGAGGCCAGGCAGCAAGAACTCACCTGGACAGGGGAGTGGCTGGATGGGTGGAGGGAGGGAAGTAAGGGGAGAAGAAAGGGCCGAAGGAAGGGAGAGAGAGAGGAGGAACAGGCTAGATCCTTTCTTAAAAAATGAAGAGCTCCCTTCCTAGAGGGATAGACTGTGAAAAGGACATCCCATGCTTAGAGGCAGGTGTGAGACAGAAAAGATAATAGCCCTTGACAAGTTTGTAATTATAGAGATATCAGTAGCCGGTTTTGCAAATAGTTCCCATAAAAAGCATTAAACACAAAAAGAATCTTTGCTAACTGAGTGCACTAAGTCAGCTCGCTTCGCATGTTTTAACGAGTCAAACTCTGGGGAAAAAACACTTTTTTTTTCAAACATTTAAAACTCATGAATTAGGAACGTAGGAGAATAATTTCAAAAGCTCTTACAAATCTTCAAAACTTAAGATTCCTTGAGCAAAGACTACTTTACCTTGGAACTATTCTTTGACGCGGGAATCCAGCAAGGCTTAAGTTTTTCTTGTTCAAATCTAAGGGGAAAGAAATAATATAAGATTGAAATACCCACACAGTCAGTTAAGACCAAAAGAAAACACTCCAATGGGAAAAGAATTCTTCAGCCTCCCTTTGAGAGCATTTAAGAAAAAGGAAACCATGAACCAGAAATGTGAATACAAAAAGGACACCTTTATGAATCAAATTCCACCACATACATTTTACTTAGGCAAGTTTTTTTGGTTTCGGTTAATAGTAGCCAAGATACTCCATGGGTTAAAAAAAAAAAAATTCTGACATAGTTCAATGCTATCATTTAAATTCTCTATGGCTACAAGAGTAACTCAAAGCAATTAAATACTGAAAAACATGGATATTATCCTCAGGAAAAAAAAAAAAAAGGAGGGAAAAAAATTGAACAATTTTGGTCCAGGTGACCAGGAAGGTTGAAAGTCATCACTGCCTGATATATTTGAGATGCTTTTAAAGAATGCATGGTGGGGGGCAGGCACGTGAGGGGTTGATGAACGGGGGGCGGGAACACTTCAGGTGTGTTTTTATTGCCTTCATTAAGATCTAAATAATAACAATACATCGAATTTGCCACCTATTTATTTTTGAAGACAAGACATATATTATGTAAAGACAGCTGGTAACAATCCCATCCGGCAAAAACACACACTGAGTGAGTTGGTTAATGAAAACCAGGCACAGACAAATGCACAGCCAGCCTTGGGTAAGTAATCTGTTTTACAAGTTTTGGCATAGAGCAACGGTTTGTCCACCCAGAAAACCACAATTAGACCACTTACGGAAATTCTTTCCCCCGTGGAAATTCCTTTTACTGTTTAATATTTGGGGGCAGAAGCTTGAGGAAAAGGAGGTACAAGATATACCGGATGCCGACATGTCGTTAGTCATTAAAATACACCCTGAATCCCGGAATTTGGAAATTCCGACCAACTAGAGAAATACAATAAAATGAAATGTATATTGCCAGTTAAACATCTAGGCTTTTCTGCTAATTACACAAATATCTTTGTGTCACATTTAGAAAAAGAGAACTCAGTTCGAAAAGGTATCAAAGCACAGGGAGATCAGCTTGGTGCTTTGTGTCGACCTAGGGGGGTGGGATAGGGAGGGTGGGAGGGAGGTTCAAGAGGAAGGGGATATGGGGACATATGTATGTGGATAACTGATTCACTTCGCTGTACAACAGAAACTAGCACAGCACTGTGAAGCAATTATACTCCAATAAAGATGTAAAAAAAAAAAAAAGCTATCAAATACTGTAGAAGAAAATTCCTGAATCTGATGCCCCAACTGTTCAAATCACTTCCTAATCGTGCATTTGGGCTCGAAAAGGCTTTTATAGACAATGGCTGAATTTCCAATGTGTCTTTCAAGATAACCTAAGCTTCTCCTTTTGGTTCAATCAGTGAGCTGAATCTGAGATGTCACTTCAGTAGTTACATTGAAAGCACATCTTTTCCTCTGGGCTCAAAAGGAAGCCACTAAAAAGACAACATTTTGTCCCAAACAGTCTCCCATGAAGACTTCGTAAAAAGACAACCACCACTGCCTACTGGAAATAATTTAGTAGATAAAACATTTGGTTTAGAAAAATATTTTAGTAAAAGTACAGCACACCCAGAACTTAATCCAAAGTGTGGGCATTCCAATTTAATCTGCAGTGTTTCCTCCATAAAGGCTTTAGTGGCTTAGCAATACCTTTAACTTACAACAGAAAAAAAAAAGTCATGTTTCTCAGCAATCGCAAGATAAGCTAACTTATAAAGTCAATGAGACATTTAAGGTATCCTTTGAGAAAACTACAGAACCGTGTAACAGGGGCATCCAAGATGAGATGGAGGATGCAAGACGCTCCCGACGTTATGAAACAGACACTTTCTCTCGCCTTACCTTGTTTCTCAGAGAACTTGAAAGCTCCCAAGTAGCTAGAAATCCCTGGGCTTCTGAACATGGTTGCACACAGAAAGTTCAGGGACAGAGCCTGCTCCACAGCTAATTCTCAACCAGCCACGGCCTGAGGCCTGTCTGAGCAAAACTAGGTTGAGCTTTTCCCAGCGCAGGGCTACAGCAATCAGGCACTGGTGTCCTTGACAGTATAGTAAACGCAAAGCAAGAGACTGCAGGCTAGAAGAGCTCAAACCCCGTAATCAGATTACAAGCAGAAATTAGGCCTGTGGATGCTGAAATAGACTGGATTCCAGGGATGGGACATTTATGAGGTTACTACTTCAAAGCCATGGGCAAATCACAGCTTCCGCTTAGGAGACAATGCCGTAACCTAACTACCATGGGGAGAGTCAGGACAACTCCTCCCTGCCTTAAAAACAAACAAACAAATAAAAACAAAACCATACAAAGCCTCTCAATGTGCTGGGAAGAAGGGAAGACTCCTAACTATTCCCAGGCCGCTCCGAGCCTGGCCTTGGCTAAGTTCAATGAAATACTTTACTGAACAGGGAGCCAAAATCCCATAGTTAAGACTTAAGATTATGAACAACATATGAGTGAAATTGTGGGAAAAGGACGGACAGATATTACTAGAGGTTCAAAAATTTTAATTTGAGACAGAAGCTCTTAAGAATTACTTATTCTACTGACCCTATTTATTTTACTTTTTAAAAAAACATTTTTAAATTTATTTATTATTTATTTTTGGCTGCATTGGGTCTTCGTTGCGGTGCGTGGGCTTCTCATTGCGGTGGCTTCTCTTGTTGCAGAGCACGGGCTCTAGGTGCGCAGGCTTCAGCAGTTGTGGCTCGCAGGCTCAGTAGTTGTGGTGCACGGGCTTCAGTAGTTGTGGCTCACGGGCTCAGTAGTTGTGGCTCATGGGCCCAGTAGTCGTGGCTCGTAGGCTCTAGAGCTCAGGCTCAGTAGTTGTGGCATGCAGGCTTCAGTAGTTGTGGCTCGCGGGCTCAGTAGTTGTGGTTCGTGGGCTCTAGAGCTCAGGCTCAGTAGTCGTGGCACACGGGCTTAACTGCTTCCCGGCATGTGGGATCCTCCCAGACCAGGGCTCGAACCCGTGTCTCCTGCATTGGCAGGTGGATTCTTAACCACTGCTCCACCAGGATGTGAGAACTTCAGTTTTGTAGTAAACCCAAACCTGCTTTAAGGACATTTTTTAGAGCAGGTTTGGGTTTACTACAAAAGTGAAGTTCTCACATACTCCCCACCCCACACGTGCACAGCCCTCCCCATCTTCGACATCTCCCACCAGATGCTATATGTTACCAAGGGTGAACCTTGGTAACACTGATACATCATAATCAGCATAGTTTAATCGCAAGGTTCACTCTTGGTGTTGTACATTCTATGAGCTTGGACAAACATACAATGACACGTACCCATCATTTTCTCTGCCCTCAAAATCCTCTGCACTCTGCCTATTCATCTCCCTCTCTTGGAGACCACTGACGTTTTTATGTCTCCATAGTTCTGCCTTTTCCAGAATGTCACAGAGTTGGAATCATACAGTACATAGCCTTTTCAGATCGGCTTCTTTCACTTCGTACGTAGTATGCACTTAAGGGTGCTCCGCGTCTTTTCATGGCTTAACAGCTCATTTCTTTTTTTTTTTTTTTCTGCAGTACACGGGCCTCTCACTGTTGCGAACTCTTCCGTTGCGGAGCACAGGCTCCGGACGCACAGGCTCAGAGGCTATGGCTCATGGGCATAGCCGCTCCGCAGCATGTGGGATCTTCCCGGACCGGGGCATGAACCCGTGTCCCCTGCATCGGCAGGCGGACTCTCAACTACTGCGCCACCAGGGAAGCCCAGCTCATTTCTTTTTAGTGCTGAATAATATTCTGGATTATAACTGGATGTAGCACAGTTTATTTCTCCATTTGCCTACTGAAAGACATCTTGGTTGCTTCCAAGTTTTGGCAATTATGAATAAAGCTACTCTAAACACCCACTGTAGGTTTCCGCGTAGGCTATACATTTTCAGCTCCTTTGGGTAAATACCAAGGAGTGTAATTGTTGGATTTTACGGTAAGAGAGTGTGCAGTTTTGTAAGGAGCTCCCGAGCTGTCTTCCAGAGCGGCTGCACCACTGCGCCCCCCCCCAGCAGCGACGAGCGTTCCTGTTGCTCCCCAGCCTCTCGCCAGCATCGCGTGCTGTCAGTGCTCTGGTTCTGGCCGCTCTGATGGGTGTGTCGTGGCGTCTCACTGTTGCTTCCATTTCCATCTCCCTGATGACCTGGGATGTGGAGCATCTTTTCAAGGGCTTATTTGCCATCTGTATCTATTCCTTGGTGAGGTGTCTGTTCAGGTCTTTGGCCCAAATTTTATTCAGTTGTTTGTTTTCTTATTGTTGAGTTTTAAGAGTCTTTTGTATATTTTGGATAACAGTTCTTTATCAGATGCATCTTTTGCAAATATTTTCTCCCAGTCTGTGGTTTTTCTAATTCTCTTGATATTGTCTTTCCCAGAACCGAAGTTTTTAATTTTAATGATGTTCAGCATATCAATTATGTTTTTCATGGATTGTGTCTTTGGTGTTGCATCTAACAAGGCATCACCATACCCAAGGTCACTGAGGTTTTCTCCTAGGTAATCTTCTGGCAGTTTTATAGTTTTGTGTTTTACATTTACGTTTATGATCCATTTTGAGTTATTTTCCATGCCGGGTGTAAGGTCTGTGTCTAGATTCTTTTTTTTTTTACACGTGAATGTCCAGTTGTCCCAGCACCACTGGCTGAAGAAACTATGTCTGCTCCATTATTTTGCTTGGGAGTCTCTGCTCCTTTAAGTAAGAACGACTCCCTGTATCTGCCTGTGTCGTTAATCTTAGAGGCAGTGAGGGCCTCACTTTCTCCATTCCTCTGTTGACGGACGTTTAGGTTGTTTCCGTGTCTTGGCTATTGTAAATAGAGCTACTAAGAACACGGCGATGCATGTATCTTTTTAAATTACAGTTTTGTCCAGATGTATGCCCAGGAGTGGGATTGCAGGATCGCAGGGTAGCTCTATTTTTAGTTTTCTGAGGACGCTCCATGCTGTTCTCCGCAGTGGCTGCACCAGTTGACATTCCCACACCTGCCTTTCTTTTTGCACAATGTTAGAGTACTCTCTCAGGATCACACAGCTCGTGGTGTGGCAATGCCAGGCTGGAAGTCCACACCCTCTCACTCTCCCCAGGACGAGTCCCACATTAGCCTGGGCACAAAAGAACGGGGGCCACTGCTATAAACTCGTCCTGGACTGACGTCATGGTGTCCCCCAGCCCAAGAGCCTGGGTTGCCTTAATGGGCAAAAAGATGAGTCTGACCCCAAGAAGAGGAGGCAAGCCAGCTGCTGCCTGCTTTTTACAAATCTCACATGATTTCCTGGTCTGGTTTTGGTGCTACAGATGTTCATCGAGACCAGGGCTGTTGACTCCAGACATGAGTAACTAGGGCATATCTGAGACCCAAAGCAAAGACGGAAGCCAATGTGCCTGCTGTGGGTGGGTGTCACGAACCAAGCAGGCGGCTGGTAAGTCTCTGATTTCTTCTCCCCTTCCCAAGGCCCTCACCTTATGGCAGAAGGACAAGGTACAGATGTTATTAGCAACTTTGAAGAGTGTATAAAACAGTGAGTCAGGAATTCTACTTCTGGAAATGTACCCAAGGAAGGAGGAGAAGCATAGTTACCGCCGTTGCGTTTATACACGTATAACGCTGGAACCAGCCCACACGGGGCCGTGGAGAATGGGTAAACAAATTACACAAGAAAAGCAGATCTGAAACTCCACTGGTGATCCGAACCCTTTTCATGAAATGTGAGACACACACACAGACATTATCAGAAACACAATAAACATCCCAAAGCATTAATTATCTCCCAACTCCGAGAGAACTCTCTCCACGCTCTCCCCTACTTCCAAAGTTTCCGCAATAGGCATGAATGGCTTCTATAATTACCAAAACAATTAAGCACAAATAAAGATGACGGTAATAGGTCCTTCTGAGATCCCAAGGCTTAGAGCTGGCCTAAAAATCCAGGGCAAAATCATGATGGGAAGCGTGCCCAGGGACCGATGGCACGAGGTCAAACCGCCCATTCCTTCTAAGCCTCCTGTAAGCATTTCTCGGCTATAAATGAAGCTGAGCCAGAGACTGGCCAACGCCCTCAACGACACGCAACACAGGCTTTCTCAAACTTGACCCCGGGGGGCCCTCCTTGAGACTCCTTCTGAAGTCGTCTTGTCTTTCCTGAAATGTGGGGCTATTGCGGGAAGCAAGAATATGGGTGCTGGGGGAGAGACGGGAAGAAAAGGTCAAAGATTCTCCAGGGATGTCTCGTAATGGGAGAACCCAGGGAGATGATTCTTGTTGTACAGCCGTGGACAATGTCACTAGGAGGCCAGGTAAGAAGGGTCACCTCCTCCATTGCCAAGGTCCAAAGATAAGGTGTTGGATGACAAAGGATCAAGGTGTTAAACCCTGAGGGAGTGTGCTGCGTGGTCATGGCTGTGGCTAGACCGGGGCCGGCGGTCCTGTGGCGGGTTCTAGCTGAGGACATCCATGCATCCCCGCAGGACAAGGGGCAGCTGTTCTTTGGGAGTCATCACCATGGTGGACGAAATGGAAACAAAGCCAGTGAAGAGGGAAAGAGACACATACCGCACCTGGCAACTAGCCATTTTTCTACCATACCCGGTGGGATGATGGGCAGAAGCTGGGAAGACCTGGCCAGCATGCTGACAGCATGGTGGGGTGGGTGCAGTGCTGAGTGCTCTAGGGCAGCGGTCCCCAACCTTTTTGGTTTCGTGGAAGACAATTTTTCCTTGGCCGGAGTCAGGGGGGGTGGGGGAATGGTTTCGGGATGATTCAAGCGCATTACATTTATTGTGCACTTTATTTCTATTATTATTACACTGTAATATATAACGAAGTAATTATACAACTCACCATAGTGCTGACAGGAGGCGGTAACGCGAGCGACGGGGAGCGGCTGTGGATAGAGATGAAGCTTCGCTCGCTCACCCACCACTCACCTCCTGCTGTGCGGCCCGGTTCCTAACAGGCCAGGGACTGCTACCGGTCCATGACCCGGGGGTTGGGCACCCCTGCTCTAGGGCGCTAACTCATGTGGTCCTCCCTAGGAGATCCTACTAGTATCGCCCCCTGCAGATGAGAAAACTGAGACACGGTGTGATCTGGGAGAAATATGCAAGCCTAGATTGACCCTTTAAAACGCATCTCTAAAGGCAGATCAGCCATTCGCTGGGCAGACAGCCAAAATAAAATCAAAGAGGGAAATACAGAGGCGAGGTCATGACTCAGTGAGAAAATGATGCGCAGGCACCCTGAACGCTGGAACGTGTTATTTAATCCACGCAGGGATCTACATACTGAAAAGACCTGCAGGCATACGGCACCGGGCTGTGTGACCGCACCCTGCGTCTCTCACTGTGCTCCCTAAATTGCAACTGGGGCAGCCCCAGACCACAGGAAAGTGACCTGAAATCTAAGGCAACACGGGCCGGTGTGCAATGACTAACAACTGTCCGAATACACACTGTTGTGAGTTACCAGTGCATTCCTAAAATTAAGACGTGCCACACGATTTTAACGAAATCTACCGTAAGCTACTAAGGTCGATGGCTGGGCTGACATTCCACAGTGAAGGATATATGTTTACAGCCTCCGAAAGGAGCATTCTGCACGCCAGCAGCAGCTGTAAACGGTATTCTCATTTTCTTTAGTGGATTTTATGTATGTGCACAGACTCTTAATCTGGGGCAGAATTGCCGGCCATGAGGTAATCCCATCAGCGGGGAGACCGTTGGGTCCCTTTCATTTCCCCTTTATCACATACTGGTTATTCATGCATTCCAGATGCCTCATTTTAGTGTGCACTGTGAAATGCTCTGTAAATTTTCGTTAGTGGTAATATTTAGGGCAAGTCTGCAAATAAAATTGGGTGTTGTGTGATTATGTAAGGTAATTTAATACAGGCCACGTATGCAGAGATGAAAAGGCAAAAGTACTTTCAACAATAAGAAATATTACCACTCACAGATATCTCTTTATCAGATGTGTTGAAAGAAACATGCCAGGTCTTGCCACATTCCAGAATTCTTTTTTAAAGAAAAGGCCTATTGCAATCCTTCAAAAGACTTATTAACGCTTTACACTAAACGTTCAAACAAGTAACGTTAACATTTGTTGTGAGAATTTAATCATCTGAACTTCTGGCCGATTTTGAATCTATAGCTAGTGAATCTTGCTGGAAAACGATCCAACGAGCTTAGAGAGGATAATCCACTGTTTCTCAGAGCGAGAGAAAAATAGACAAAGGGCAGTTTCGTGTTTAAGATATACAGACAGTGGCATATTATTATTCAGCCTTAAAAAACGGCATTCTGACACATGCTATGAACATGTGTCATAGATGAACCTTGAAGACCTCACGTTCAATGAAACAAGCCAGACACAAAAGGACAAACCTTGCATGATGCCACAGAGAAGAGGGAGAAGCAGAAGAGTCAAGTTTATAGACACAGAAAGGAGAGTGTGGTCACCAGGAGCTAGGGGGAGAGGATGCTGGGGAGTTCGCGTTTAATGGAACAAATTCAGTTGGGGAAGAAAGCAAGCCCTGGAGGTGGATGGTGACGATGGCTGTACAATGTGAATGTGCTTAAGGCCACTGAACGGTGCCCTTCAAAATGGTTAAAGTGGGGGACTTCCCTGGTGGCGCAGTGGTTAAGAATCCGCCTGCCAATGCAGGGGACACATGTTCAAGCCCTGGTCTGGGGAGATCCCACATGCCGCGGAGCAACTAAGCCCGTGCGCCACAACTACTGAGCCCGTGAGCCACAGCTACTGAGCCCACGTGCCACAACTAATGAAGCCCGAGCACCTAGAGCCCGTGCTCTGCAACAGGAGAAGCCACCGCAATGAGAAGCCCATGCACCGCAACGAAAAAAAGTAGCCCTCGCTCGCCGCAACTAGAGAAAGCCCGCGCGCAGCAACGAAGACCCAACGCAGCCAAAAATAAAATTTAAAAAAATAAAGTAAAAAAAATTTTAAAAAAGGGTTAAAGCGTTAAATTTTGTGTTACATATATTTTACCACAATTTTTAAAAATGTACACTGTAGGTAAAGCACAGACAGACACAAGATGTAGGCAGGTGCTGGACGTCCAGGGCACAGTTCCTCCGAAGGGCAGGGGACCAAAGACGGATGCTGACCTGGGTCGGGGAGACACCAAGGATGTTTCTGACCCGTTAGGGCACCAACACACAAAGGGCCCTTACGTGGTGATGTGATGAATAAACAGACACTTAGGTGTTTACTGTATAAAACTGAAGCTATCTCCTAGATCATCATAAGGTGCAGACACCCTTTCTTTAGAGCAGCAGGGGCCCAAGCCCCATCTCACTGAGGAGATACCCCATCACAGGGGAAGGACGCGGACAGGATTACAACGACCCAGGAAAGTCGGAGAATGCCGATCGCTCAATACGCACTAGTGGATGGTTTTCACATGAACAGAAAGCTAGGAGATACTGAATCATCAGATGGGAGAATTTTCTAAGAGTCTAAAAATCCAGATGGCAGACAAGTAAACACGTCAAATCCCTGTTGATATCTGATAGATCCTAACTGTTCAGGGTTATGCCAGAGTGATTTGAGGGAAACAGCTCTGAGTAAAAGAACTTCTGGGCTTCCTCGTCCTCAGAAGGGCCTCTTAATAAAGCAACACCACGGCCACCTCCACAACACTCAGTGTGAAAACCCAAGAAAAATGCAGCGATCTGCCATTCCCAGTGCCCCTAATGTTTCCCAAAGGTTATGTTAGCTGGTACCCCAAAGCCCTTGCCTAGAGTCTGAAAACAGGTTCCAATGCGTTTGCTGGTTGATTGGGGCCGGGGGGAAGAGGGGTGTCAGTGACACCTGACTGTTCATGGTGGCTTTTCCCTTGGCAAGGGTCACCGAGAAGGCAGATCCTGTGCTCACACATTGAGTGGCAATGGAAGGTCATGAGAAAGACGTCGAAGACGTATTCTTCTCTGCTCGCAGAAATGCCTAAAGATATATTTGCACTTCTGAGTCAGTTTCACACCTGATAATAGGCAAATGATGCAAAACATGGGTGCCCTCAGAGCCACGTGGGGTGCTTGTTAAAAATGAAGACCCTCCCCCATTCTCTGGAGGTCCAGTGGTTAAGACTCTGTGCTTCCGGGACTTCCCTGGTGGTGTAGTGTTAAGAATCTGCCTGCCAATGCAGGGGACACATGTTCAAGCCCTGGTCCGGGAAGATCCCACATGCCGCAGAGCAACTAAGCCCGTGTGCCACAACTACTGAGCCTGCGCTCTAGAGCCCGCGAGCCACAGCTACTGAAGCCCACGTGCCACGACTACTGAAGCTCGCGTGCCACAACTACTGAAGCCCACGTGCCACAACTACTAAAGCCCGCGTGCCTAGAGCCCGTGCTCCGCAACAAGAGAAGCCACCGCAATGAGAAGCCCGTGCACCGCAACAAAGGGTAGCCCCCGCTCACCACAACTAGAGAAAGCCTGCACTCAGCAACGAAGACCCAATGCAGCCAAAAAAAAAAATAATAATAAATAAATAAATAAATAATCTTTTTTTTTTTTTTAAAAAAAAGGCTCTGTGCTTCCAATGCAGGGGGAGCGGGTTTGATCCCTGGTTGGGGAACTATGATCCCACATGCTGCATGCTGTGGCCAAAAAATTTTAAAAAAGAAAAAAATATATAACAGAGCTGTAATTATATTTTAAAAAAATAAAATGAAGGTCCCCCTGCCGCAGACGATTCTGAGATGGTCGAAAGTTCGGAAACCACTGGTCCATGCCATTTGTGATGTGAGGACATAGAATCAGAGGATGAGTTTGAAGAAGGAAGGCTTCTATACGGTGACTGGTGAGCCTTACGAGTGGCGAGGAGAGGGCTGGACATGGCAGGAGGAGGGGACAAAAGCATGAGAAATGGGATGAGAACGATGCTTAAAGGAGGTGCGAGCTTAAATGGGGCCCCATCCAGGAGCTGAGAGGGGGCCCCACCAGGCCATTCAGAGGTAGGGGTGGCAATAGAGAGCCTCCTGGATTGGGATGGGGGAATACATGTGCTGTGAAGAAACATGGGAGCTGTCACTGAAGCCCAAGCAGAAAAAGAAATGTCAGGTCCCCCTTCACAGCCGGACACCAAGCTGAAATGTCACACTGCACGGTCTGCAGGTGGTGAGAGAACAAACCCGGTCTCAGGAACAGAGAGGGGCCGACCAACATCTCCTAACATGTGGCCTGTGTGCCTCTTAGCATTTCAGCCTCTGAACTGGGACTGTAGACAGTGAAATGCAGAAGCTTCTACAAACCACACTTCGGGGATTAAGAACCTCAGGACTGCGATCCCCTCCCCAACCTGGCTGCCCCCAGCGCTCCTGCGGCTTGGTCTGCGTTAGACGTGACCAGCCAGTCTTCACGTCCCGGCCACTTGAAGCCGGTGAGACAAAGGTCTTTAGACCTCTGGACCCGTCTCTTCTCACACAGGATTCACTGAGCAACTACTAGAGGTCAGGCACCAGGGCGTCGGTACCGTGAGTCAGTTCACGGTCTGGATGAGGAAATCACCTACTACATCAAGGGTGGGTGCTTGTACGTGGCAGCACAGTCCTTCTCCCCCTGGTATCTCCGACTCTTTGAAAGTTTCCCTGCTTCCTCCATTACTCCCATCAAGTACGTGCATTTGTCTTCCCAGGTACGCTACTCTTCCTGGGTCTAATGAGAGGACGTTCCACGAGCTTTAGACCAACCGAGAGCACAAGCGGAATTGAAGGAAAACAGTGCAGCGGTCCTGCGGGGACCCAGTCCCCATAACAGAGAACCGACGACTCCGTCTTCCTCCTCTTGGCCTTCAAACCACCCAGTGATACGAGCTGAAGCATTTCCGCTGTGACAGAGCATGTAAGTAAGCACGTAACTGTAGAGTCCTAGACAAGTATAAATCATCGTATGACTTTCTACATTTAGACAGATTTGGAGTGAAGTATTTACTGTGGCTCCACCGTAGCTAATCACTTATTGAGGTGATTAAGGGATAATCAAACACAGTTGGTTAAAGCAGTATAATCGATGTGAGTCAGTGATTAAGTCATTTTCCTCCTCTTTGAAAAAGACAACACTTTCACTTTCCAAAACCAGTGACTATGCCTCAAAATCAAACCCCCATTTATCATTAAAGCTATATCCATATATTTTAAAATCAAATGGGAAAACTCAGTTGCCCACCCGCTAGAATTCTAACTTCCACATTCAACGTAACAAGGATGTCAAAGCTTCAAGCAATTGTCTCGGAACTTACGACGCAGTAGACTTGCGGCGTCTAATACAGAGCCGCACATTGCACGTGCTTACGGGAAGCCTCTTCCCTCCTCCCGACACCTTTGTGAGGCATAAAGAAAACGTCTCCGCTTGAGAGACTTCTCTGCTCTCTCTCATCCTACACACAGTTCATCTTCTTCTCTTTACAATTTGAAGTGCAAGGTATACAATGGAACATTAGCCCATAAAAAGAAACGAAACTGAGTTATTTGTAGTGAGGTGGATGGACCTAGAGTCTGTCCTACAGAGTGAAGTAAGTCAGAAAGAGAAAAACAGATACCGTATGCTAACACATATATATGGAATCTAAAAAAAAAAAGGTTCTGAAGAACCTAGGGGCAGGATAGGAATAAAGACGCAGACGTAGAGAATGGACTTGAGGACACGGGGAGGGGAAGGGTAAGCTGGGACGAAGTGAGAGAGAGGCATGGACATATATACACTACCAAACGTAAAATAGATGGCTAGTGGGAAGCAGCCGCATAGCACAGGGAGATCAGCTCGGTGATTTGTGACCACCTAGAGGGGTGGGATAGGGATGGTGGGAGGGAGGCACAAGAGGGAAGAGGTATGCGGATATATGTATATGTATAGCTGATTCACTTTGTTGTACAGCAGAAACTAACACACCATTGTAGAGCAATTATACTCCAATAAAGATGTTGGAAAAAAACTGTGAAGGGCAATCATTTCCCCCTGGCCAATGAACTTTGTATCAAGTCCCAGGGTCTTATAACGCCCTGGCAGAGCTCAGCACCAAGATAACACGTCCCCTTTTGAAGAGGTCAGAGGTTTATGTATTAAGAAAAGTATCTCAAAGCCACAGCCCATGCCTTGAGGAGCCAATCAGCTAAGCAGGCCACAGAGATGGAAATGGACACTTTAAACAGGAAAAGAAAAAAAAAAGGATTTCTTTAACAGGAAGGGGAAAGTCATTTCACCCTTTTCCTGAAGGACAAGAAGCAGAGGTAAGTCGATGAAAGGACGATAACAAGGTCAAACATGCCCTCTGCCCCTGCGGTGAAAGTCCACACACAGGAGCCCAATCTGACCCCAGGGGGAGGAGAGTCCCTTGTTCACAGAGGCGTCTGGTGAGCTTCTGGAGGGAGTCACCTGAGCAGGGGATGGGGCAGCTGGAACACCTGCTGTAGGTGCCCTTCCTTCTTGGTGGGTGGTCCAGCGCCTGCACCAGGTGCAGACGGGAGAGAAGGAAACGGCTTAGACCAGAGACATGAACTTGAACTCTCCTCTGGCCAAACCCGCCCCTCCCCGTCCCCCACAGCTCTGGTTCACCAGCTGCTTAAACTCAAGAACGTGAGACACCTGAACAAAAGTTTCAGTATAGAAAAGTGCCGTCTTCCCTACTTTCTAGCTACCGCATCCAGTTTTGGGGGAAAAAAAATGCAAAAGAGAAAAGATGGACTCGGCGTAAAAAGTTCCATCAAGTTAGGTATTTCCCTTGGACGCTGAGCTGTGGCTACCATCCACCGAGGCTCATTAGACCTTATTACTGAAGAGAAACAAAGAAGATGTAAGGAACGGCATTTTGGAAGAGAAATTTCCATGGAGAGGTCATTTCAGGGCCTGTCAGTCAAACCTGCATTTTACAGGGAGCAATGGAAGTGACTGGTCCAAGGTCCTATGCCCGTTTGTGGCAGCCCCAGAACTCAGATCCCCGCCCCCAGGACTGTCCTTTGCACGGTGCCACCTTGCTGCCCGGTGACAGCTCCCCCGTACGTGACCGCTCCCCTAGAAAGACAATAAAACACCATCAAGATCCTGACTTGCCAAAACATCCTGGACTAAAAGGAAAGCGTTAAACGTTCCCTGGTTAAGTCCATACTTCATCGAGTAAGTCCTGACACAGGACTCGACAGAACAAGCTTCACGGTAAGTGGAGCACCAGGAAAACGAGCTATGCCCCTCTGTCCTTCGGGAAGTCACCTCCTCTTTTCCAGCCACACCATAAAGTGTGTCTGCCACGGAGCGTGCCTGTTCTGACATCACCGCCCCAGAATTAATTGAGCAGTACTAGGCCGCGTCTCCAGGGTCTGGGCTCCTTACAGGACGCAGCCCACTGCCACCCGCTGCGCTGGCCTGTCCCCAGGCGCCAGCCTTCTCGGCCTGCTGGTCTGCCTAATAAGGCCGTGTGCAAGTTGACGGGCTGGCTGGCTTTTAGGTCACCTACTGTTCACCGTACAGACTCCGAGGCTCACAAGCAAAGCCAGAGCCTACCTTTGGGCAGACAAAGGGTCACCCTTTGCCAAAGCTCTTAAAAGCCTGCCCAGTTGGTCCATTTACATAATAACAGAGCCTGCTGCAGAGTCTGCCAGCCTCCAGATCTGATGGCTTTCTGAGCTAAAGGAACTTCAGCTGGGGCCTGGGGCCAGGGAGGCTGTGCAAGGGAAACCTCTTTGCCTCTGCCTTCCCCGGGCCCCTCCAGGCTCCATCAGAGAGCGCGCACCGTCTGGCTTCGGAGCAACCTCTGTGGCGTGCATCCTGACTCCCCCAGACGCCCCGACTTCAAAAACAGCTGCTGACTGTCTCCAGATAGGTTGCGTGTCCTGGGTCCTTAAAAGGGGGTCAGTGGGTCAGGTGTAGGAACAACACTTAGCATTCCGGGAAAATAAACTTCTGTATTTTCTAATAAAGAGTCTGAGCTCTGAGCCAAACCACACCTGAATACCAGCATTCCTTACTTCCATTTCTGTTCCGGTCTGGGCGCCTTGGACTCTTACGCATACAAGGACGAGACCGTGTCTGTGTGATTAATGACAGCACATTCACCCGTGGCTCCAATTTCCTTTTGCTTTTAGCCATCGGTCTGTCCTTCAGAAGGTGGTCCACCTGCTGGGTCACCCAAATCTGATACGTCCCCACAGTTTCCAACGCTACCAGAATTCCGAGTTTCACCAGGGGACTGCCAATGCGAGATAAAGAGGGGTCAGGGAGCAAGAAATAGCAAACCTGGAGGACGGGTCCCCCCCCAACCACTCGTTCACACGTGAAGCCACACATACAGCGAGATGCTGATGGATTACGGCAAAGAACACTGACCCAACAGCCACATCCCCCTTGTGCTCACGTCCAACGTGAACTTTTTCCCTGTGAACTTGGCCTCCTTTTGAATGGCTCAGAGCCCCAGTGAACACAGAGCAGCCGTCCTTTTGCTTCTCACAGGAACGGAGTTTGGAGGGGCTGAAACCAGAGTCACGAGAAACGGAGGCCTCGTCCGTGCTAAAGTGCTGGGCACGTAAATATCAGATCAAGCTTTGGTTTCCATGAATCCGGCGTTTACCTATTCAGTCCCCGGCGGTGGGGGGATTCTCTAACAGAGATATTAGGAAATTCCTGTCTAGATATTCCTGGCAAAGAGCAAGAGGGTGAGAAGGGTGATACTGAAGACGGAAAGCTTGGGCGCAGCCCTGGAAAGCGGAGTTTAAGAAAGGACCGTCCACCCCCATCGGGCCCTAACCTGCCTCTGCCCTCCTCGCAACCTGGACTCTGAAGGGACTGGCTCGCTCTCTCCTTTATGGCCTTGAAATCAGGCAAAGCAGGGGAGGGCCAGGCAGGGCCAGAGCCTGGAGGGGCGGAGAGCTGCTCCTGGATCCCCGTCACCCCTGGAAAGGGAAGGCAGTCCGAGCTGGCAACCCCTGAACCGCTTGGCTTTTGCGATTACTTTACTCCCGTGAAGCTTAATTCCCATTATTTAAGGCCCAGTGAGAGAGCCCGGCCACTGCTGCGCCCACCCCCTCCTCCCTCCAGCGCCACAGCTCTGCGGCTGTCCGATTCCGAATTAGCCCTCCACCAGGGACGAGGCCATGAAAAGAAAAAAGGCGAGAGGCCTTAGCTACCGGCCACATGCTCTGTCCACCGAGACCCCTTGCAGGGAGGACGTTGCAGCAAGAGGCTGGGGTGGCCTGGATCCACCCTGCAAAGAGTTAGGAGGCCAAACCTCAGGACCGTCGGAATGACAAACTGAAGGCTGGAGGAGAGGAAAAAAAAAAGCATAAATTTCTTAAATAATCAGCCATGACTACTGAGCCAATCTCACGATTATGCTAATTAAATGTAAGGTCATAATGAGAGAAAATCCCTCCCTCCCTGTTCCTGTGACCCTGTCCTTAACAGTGGAGACACTTCCTGACCTCGCCTCCCATGGGCACTTCTGTCTTCAGCGGGTTGTCCAACGGGTTTCCACACAAGAGATCTATTCATAGACTTGACTACGTTAGGCGAGCAGCTGACACTCGGTTTTGAAGGTATATATTTAGTCAACAGCCATGTAGCAGAACTAGAACCACTGCATTTCCCCCCTGAAATCAGCAGATGATGGATTTTTTTTTTTAGATGATGGATTTTTATCAGATCTTTTCTTGTTCAGAAGAGGAAAGAATGTTCTCTTTAACATGCACATTACAGCTGTTTTGCTATTAGACCATATATGCAATTTGATTGGGTGGCAGAAAGCGATTTGAAAATGATTAAGCACTAAAGCTTCACTTGCCACCTTTTCATAAAATACTTTATTTTCAAGCACATTATCAGGCTATTTTTATGGATATGTTTTTAACCTGGGCACACGCTTATCCCGTGTTCAGCTTAAAATATGCTGATATAGCTTTAAACCTCCTCCTGCAGTACTGATTTACTAGTCACAGTTACCCACATCCACAAATATCAGTTCAAGTACTCACCTCTCTTTTTAAAAAAGTCATTGAAACTGGATTCCTTAACTGCACTATGTCGTCCCCTAGTGGCGGAAAGGAGTTGATGCACTTTCCCAGGAAAGCCTGAAGTCAGGACAATTTTGTTTATAGCAGCTTTAATGTCTCTAAGATATGGAAGGCTTAAATGTTAGCAAATTACTTCATTCAATTACTCAACAGATGTGCACTGAGCACCCTACAGACCAAGGCCTGTTCCGGAGGATACAGTGAGAAGGTTCCGTTCTAGCAATAAACAACTAAAACGAAGGTCTGACATAATTAACGTCCCACATGTGCAGTGGCCTTTTATTTTAATGTACATGAAACGTATGTTATGTGACCTCACTATCAAATGTTCTGAAACGCTACTGGTTTTGTACTGCAGGTTCAACCCCTGGACTGTCCTTCCCACCTGCTTTTACCTCCCTTCTTCCCAGGCAGGCCCAGAACTTTCCACCGGTGACCTCAGTAAGTATCTGAAGAAAATGACTGTGGCCTGTAAGTACCCATATGCAATCCAGACTAACAGGTCTTCGTGATCAGCGAAATAAAAGGGCTTTCACTGTTCCCAGCTCTCCTTATTATCAACTAAAATCCTGAGAGCTACAAGCTGAGGTGGTCTCATACAAAAGTCACAGGCCTAATGCAGTAATATACCACAATCATATATTCTTTGGCAGATAAACACTACAATGCCGGGGACACTGTATGCAGAATCGCGCATCTGATGGAACAATAATCATAAACTCCAAAGCGGCAGATGCTACTGCTTCATTCCTTCCATCCCTCCTCTTTTTTTTAAGCAGGCAGCGTCAGAACGAATGGTCCTAAATGTGTGAGTTCTTACAGAATGTGGGAACATTGGGTGTTACAGGACACACCAGGGCGGCAGAGAGCACGCTGATGCCACTTTGAAACCCAGGTCTTGGCTGTGTGAAGCCCACGCTGACACGGGGTCTTACCCAGCCGCATGTGGGGAAACCCAGTGCTCTCTGGGTGGCTGCTGACATCAGCCCTGGGCCCAGAGGCGGGGACGGGCAGGGTACCCGCCACACCACCCATCTCTGCTCCTTTATACCAGTCCTAGGTAGCACTCTAATGCTCAGGCATGTTAAGAGGCTTCTTGGAAACAGTGCTCATGTTTTTAAGTGCCTAAGTGCCACAGACACATATTCTCTTTTTCAACCTATTACATGTCTTCAAATAAGAAAATAAAGCCACTTGAATATTCCACGAGGAGCAAGGGAGTCCCTTAGGAGCATAAACTCTCACAAAAGCTGAGTCCAGGGAGATTCTCACTTCTGTCGAAATCCTACCTGAACTAACCCCAACCCTAACCCTAACCTGTTCAGCTTCTTCTTGCCAAGATGGTTCCAGTGAAGGGTGAGGATGCAGATTTCAACGTCAAGGGGCCCACGGTTCCACCTCTGACACTTACACAGGAAGGAGGTATTCTGCAAGCCTAACACGTGATCCAACTTAACCACACACACGGACAACCACTGTTAAAATACGCAAAGTGAGTTTTGCTGGGGAAAATGTTGTCTTGGAAAAAGTAGCCAAGTTGATTTTCAAGCGAAATCTGTGTGACAATCACACTGGAAGTCCAACCAAACTGCAAATAATTTACTTAGATGTTTCTTTCGTGGCTGAGGCCTAGGTTAAACTTCATTCTACTCACTTTGGATTCTGCCTCATTTTTTACGGCTATAAAAAGGGGTCCTGGAAATACGTTGAATTTCAACTCAGTGTCTACCTTGAAAGCAAAAAATCTCCCAGGTTTTAAATGACTGATTTGTTAAACTGAAATTTTAAATAAAAGCAAGACTTTGGATATTTGAGGTCACATTGAAAGTCATCAAGTACGGTGATCCAGGCCTAAACATATCCGAAGATTATTTAATCTCTGTGTTACGGTTACAGTTTTCGATCACAGCCGTGCTATCATCTGTGTGGTTAGAGGCACTTGCGAAAAAGGAGGGGTTCTGTAATTTTAAACTAAAACTGTATTATGATGCAACGTCTTAGAAAAATTTCACACTATTTTAAAAGTACAAACCAGGCACACATTGTCCCCTGGTCCCCTGTGGGCTCTGCCAGGAGCCGATGGCAGTGGGAGGTAAACTGGTAAGTGCCTGAAGCTGGTCCTGAAACCTTTCCATGAAGAAGACAGGCTTCTGTCCCTGAAATTCCCCAAATATTTCAATTGGCAACCTGAGGGCTTCATCTCACACTCTTCCTGCCCTCCAGGGAGACTCCAGGGCAAGGGAAGCCATGTGGGGGGGGTGGTCCCGGTTACCTGCCCATCACACTGAGGTTCTCAGAAACCGGGCTGCCTTCACTAACCTCTGGCCAGGCTGGTTATCCAAACCCAGACGAGCCAGACGCCTGCTCCCCTGGCCGCCCTGCTTCCTTTATCACTTGCAGGAATTCACAGCGCTTTCCACCTGCAGCCCAAACCCTCTCATGAAAGAACAATACATTATGGAACTGCCCAAATTAGCAACATGATATCTTGGCCCATGTGTCAAATTGCACTGAGAATATTTAATACTATCCACATATTAAGCTACAGTCAACATATAAATCCTATAGATTTTCTTTTTTTTTTTTTAAAGACAGTATGTTGTTAAATGCATTGACTCCAAATCCTATCCCTGGAGATTCAAGAAGTCCTTTTATTCTTAATGCACACCCAGTTCTAAAGAGCTTGGCTGTCTAACCCCCAGCCCCTGGTGAGAAGCTGCTGAGAAGCTTCTGGAAAGTTAAGCCCACACCAGGGAGAGGGGAGGGGGAGCTGGTCGGGTGGGGGAGGACACCCTGGCGTCCCCTAAGGTTTGTCTTTGCTACCTGACAGCTGCTAACCCGGGACGTGAGCGTCGGCGCTAGATGGGCCTCCGCCTCATGGATTCTTGCACACGGGGCCCCTGGAAGCAGCCCCTCCACGCTTCTCGGGCTGAAGCCTGAGGCTGCCACAGCTGCCCGGGAAGCAGTGCAGTGAGGTTCACCCAGAGAGCTGGCCGCCCCGGGCTCGGCTGGGCAGGCGTGCAGGGGCAGTCAGGCGGGGCGCTGAGGGCACGGGGCCCCGGCAGCACCGACAAAGGATGTTACGATATTTACAAAGGACGGTGACGTTGGAACACACGGGCCAGAGCCGTCCAGTCGAGGGGCAGAGCAAGCGAGTCCCACTCATCCTTCTAACCAGTTTCTTGATGGGGGGAAGAAAAACAACTGATAATGTAAAAACAGCAAAACACGTTCTGGCGGGCCGACCTTTTAAACTCATTTTTCAAGACAAAAATACACATGGCAAGGGGGAGGCTACAGCTGGTCCTTGTTCTGCATTTCGGTGCTTCTCTGTTTCTGCCACATGGCTGGGTCTACGCCCCACCGGGACACATGCATCCTCACGTGCCTGCTTCACGCACGTGACCCTGCTGCACCCTCCACGGCCCGGCCCAGGCGCTCCTGCTGTATCCCCCAGCCATCACCCGGGCCCCTTCACCCGCGCCGGGGCAGAGGCCCCTCGGGCAGGTGGCCCCGTAGCCTGTGGACTCATCCCTGGGCAGGCCGTGCTCAGCGAAGGGTCCAGGACTCCCTCTTCCGCGGGGTTAACTGCCCTGTCTTCACAGCGATGGGTCAGGCAGTGGGTCTCATGTCTGAGTGTACACAGGCTGTGCCGTGTGACCCCTCTTCTTGGGGGAGCCCCTCCTCCAGTCAGAGCTCGGCTGTGCTGGGTGCACCCACCTGGCCTCTGTCTTTAGAAAACTCCCTTCCCGCCGGATGCAGAGCTCACGGTGGGAGCATTTCAGCAAGCCATCGGCCATGGAGAGGTCAAGGGGTCTGGGAAGTGATGCCACAGCTAAAGAGGTATCGGGGTCCGGCCAGAGGGGGTCACCCCATCCTCTCCCGCACTGCCCTCTTCCCTATCTCCTCACGTCTGGAAACCAGTTCGCACCCAGTGCTCAGCATAAACGACTAACCCCATCGTTTTCCACTGATACGGTCTTTAACTGCAGACACAGTGCTTTCAGTAGCTCATCTCACCTTCGCTGCCCCCAGCTGCACATCACCGTAAAGCATCCTCTAATTTACAACGTGCTTTAGTGCACCTGCCTTCAGGTGAGCCTGCCGCCACGATGGTGAGTATCCAGCCCCATATCACAGGTGACAAAACTGCCCTCCAGAGATGTTAAAAACACAGCGTTCGCTGAGAGATGAGGGAAACAAACAGTTAACCAGTGGGTTCTGTACATGGTGGAGGGAGGGCTGTGTGGTCCCTGCATTCCAGCTTGAGCTCTTAAAGGCAGACATGACCAACCTGAATTGCAATTGCAATCTCTCTCTCTCTCTCTCTCTCTCTCTATCTCTCGCTCTCGCTCTCGTTCTCGCTCTCTCGCTCTCTCTCCCTCCCTTCTCTCTCTTTCCCCCTCACTCCAGCCTCAATGGAGACTTGCAGATACCACAGAAAGGATGATCCCATGTGTTCTAAAACTCAGCAGCCACTACCTTTGGAGTGAGTGGGAAAAAGGGCCTGCAAATGTGTGTCTGGGGTGAGCGGGATAAAAACCACCGTTTCTTCTTATGAATCATGTGAAAGCCTGTTAGGTTTTATTCAAAACTGCTGCTTTGGAGTCTTGGCGATCATGGCTGTGTAGATGCTGGACTCTGACTGAGGGAAGGGAGAAGTGAGAGACAAAAGATTGAAACAAGATTCTCACTACATTCTTCTGGTGACAGATTTGGAACACGAGCTACTAAAGCAACACACCAGCCCGGCCAACGCTGAAGGAGAACAATACTCTCTACAGCTGCCTCAGGGCACCGTTCTGAGCACAAATTTGCCTCGCCCTGCTCCTCTCAGCAGCTTTTCTTTCTTTCTTCCTTTTTTTTTTTTTGTTTTAATTGATGGGAGGGTGTGGATAATCCTTGCAAACCAATATGTCATTCTGTTTAGCTTTAGAAATATTTGATCACGCTGATGTGGCCAAGAAAAAACAGTGCTCTGTAAGCAGGAATATTTCATCTCTGCCATAACTAGTTTAAGCAAGTCAGGGATGGGTCTCAGGCTGACTGTGAGGGACTGATAACCCAACACTGAGGACGATGCTTCACTCCTCAGCCTGACTTTGACCCTCAGGCAAACTCACAGGATAATAGCTGTTTCTTTTTGTCTAGCCCAGAAAATTTACAACAAGTTCTGAATCCCAACAATCTCTGTCGTTTTTTTTTCCTCCAGTGTTTGCTCAGTCTTTGTTTAAAATTTTTTTTTTCAGTCCTCTGGTGGGAAGCAAAATAACAAAACCAATTCCCAGCAGGTCACATGGACAAGAATTGGGTTTCTCACCAGAGATGAAAGACCCCTGGCCACAGGGCGAATGTAATTCACAGCAAATGCAAGTTGTTCAGCAAGTTGCGACCTTATGTGGGGTACTGTTCGTAAGTGTCCTCTTCTGTGTGGTTTGCTATGCTGAATGCAGGCAGGATTAGGATATCACTTACATGTAGCCCATGACTGAACTGATAAAATGACACTGCAAGTGGCAGAAAAGATGCTTCACTACTTAGTACTTCGGGCTAGGCGAGGTTCTTACGAGGATCACTGAGAAATCCAGCTGAACTTCGGACATTAGTTATATATGACACAGGCTAGAAATCAGAAAGGGGCAGTCACGTTCATTTAGGACCTCAAGGTCAGGTGGCCTTTAGGGTTAGTCCTGGCTTTAGAAACCCTCTGGTTTGGTTTCTCCACTAGAGCTGAGGGCGAGACTCTTCCCAGGGTCTGGAGACGTTCCCGCCCCTGCCACACCCAGACTCACGGCCCCCGGATCTCTGGGGATCTGGTGAAGCACCCCAGGTGACTCAGGGTGCAGCCCAGGGTCAGAACCGAGGCTAACCTAACAGGCTCATGTGATGGAGGAACGTACAGGTGGGCTATGAGGGCAGCAGCAGCAAAACCAAGGCCCTAAGAACTCAGGTTCTTTTTTTAAACACCGGCATCATTTTCATAGTAAAGTTTGTTGCATGGTGGTGCATTTAAACAAATATTATTAGACAATATGCGATTTGAATTTTATCAGTCCCAGAACTTGAGGGAATAAAGGACCTCACTCAAACATTACGGACTGGAATTACGAAAAAAACACAACCAATGAGTTTCCAGTGAACCAGGGAAAGGAGCGGATGAGACAATTCCAGGTCATCCTAACTGAAATCCCACTGTTGCATTGGCATACAGCCGCCTCCTAGGGCTCCATGCTGTGAGAGCCTTTGAAGGAGGTTTTAATTAGAAGGACCGGCTGACCCAGGTTACATTAATGCGTATTATGATCACGTTCTGGTTTATTTCTAACACTCAGATGGTAAGCAACTCACTTCTAGAAATCCCATATAATATAACCACAGGACGCAGGGCACCCCTGATATCTGCCACGTTCGTTCTTTAAAATCCCTTTCCCTGGCTCCATTTCTGTCATTAATATACAGTACTCATGTGCTGACTTGAAAGGTTTATATTTTGTTGCGGTTTTCATCCTCTGTATCTCAGAAACATGTTACTACAATTATATAAGTTTGTCATCCAAGGAAAATCGCTAACAACACCAGCATAAATAAGTTCCCAAGCAAAGGCATTTAAAAAAAAAAAATCCCCCCTAGAGTTTTATTTGTCCACTTTGTTTTCCAAAACGCCACATGTCATGTTTTAATCTAAAACCAATGCACACATCAGACTTCCCAAAGCCCAGAGTTGGAACTAAAAGTGATTATAAAGATCAAGATGGGCTGTTCTTGATCTGTGAAAAGGATGCTTCTAAACCATTATTAGGGAGAGTTCCACTGTAATGTATTTCTCTGAAAGAGGCCATGTATTCAGGCCCGCCATGCTCTACACTTTCACCCCAGCACGTGGCCCCTTCTGGCCCCAATTTTCGGAGGGCGTTAAGCTTGAAGTATGATCTGCAAGGGAATTATGAAGGTCTTGCCCTTGGCCCATTTCAGGATTGAACCCTCAGCTTTTAGCTCTGGAGAGGTGACCAATGACGTGCCACAGATGCCACGTAATGCAAAGAGCTGCCCGGAGGTTAAAGGTCTGGGCTCTTCAGACGGACAGGAGTTCAAACCCCAGCTCTGCTGTTCCCCAGCTATGGGACTCGTAGGTCAATTATCCCCTCAACGATGGAGGCCAGAAGGTTGTTCCAAGGATGGAGGACGCTCACGTCCATAACACAGCACTCGGCTCCGTGGAGGCTGCTGAGGTACCATTACCTGGTGGCATCACCCACTGCCCCCTGCACACTCCCCTCTCCCCACCCCTCTCCATCTGCTTCTTCTCTTCCCCAACTCGTTTCCGGGGTGCACGCATGCGCACACAGACTCCTGTCTACTTCACCACCTGTGCGTGTGAGGCCCGCTGGGATCCCTCTTCCCCAGTTTGCTTCACACTCTTCTAATTGTTTCTCTTTTCACCGGTTCCCTGCCTGTCAGGCTCACTATAAACTCCACTTAGCCCAAATCAGTGACAGTGTTGGGGATCTAGGTGACGGATTTGGTTGTGTGCTCTCAAAACATGGGGCCCCTATTATTAGCTTCTATTCCACCCTTCTTGCTTTTAACAGTTTATGGAGCTATTAGCAATCCTAAACACCGACGAAAGACATGCTGTCCACGCCAACACAGTTTGGATTATTTTGCAATAACCTACAAGCAAGGAGAACACGTTGGGGTGTTTCCTGAAGTGGCCCAGACTGGTACGTCTCCCAACACCACTGCCTTGCCTGCCTTGTCTTTGCCTCCTGCCTCCACCTGCCCAGAAGGGCTGGGAGCGTCCATAAAAGGACTGGGGCAGGTTAAACGGTCACCACCAGAATGATTATTGGAAGAAAAAAATGCAAATGTTTCCACTCATGAATATAATATAAATGCTTGTGGGGGTCACGCCTCCTAAGGGAAAACCTGTAAACCGTGTGAATTTGTAAACTGCAGTTTTCCTAGCTTTGCAATGTAGTGTCGAAAGATGCAAACTGTGAAGTCTGAAAGTTGACTAAATCTAACTTTCAAGAAGGGGGGAGAGATACAAAAAAAAATTTTTTTTTAAATTATTTAAAATATTTTCATTCCTAGTAAGATGACAAGGGAGGATGTCTTCAGGGCTAGACACCTGGGCTCTGCTCAGGGTACCTTCTTGCCCTTCCTTGGATGTGCCTTTCTTTGGACTTAAATAAAAACAAGTGCTGAGCAGGACAGAGTTGCTGACACAAATGGCCTTCAGTCCCAGGTGACGGAATAACTGAAGCAACGCCACCCACCCTGCCCTTCTAGCTCAGTCTCTTACCCCATGCAGAGAATGAAAGCATGAATAAGATTTCTAACCGTCTCCTCCTTACAAAGAAAAAAGGAAATGGAAAGGAGGAGAGAAGTTAGTAATTTTGTTTCCAGAAAGACTAAGAAACAGTCATCTTTGTCTTTCAAAGAAGGAGCTCTGTCTGGGGGTGGGGGGGTGGAGGGGGTAGTGATGTCAATAAAGTAGGTGCTAATTGGCAGTTTTTAAAACGAAAATGAAAGGGCGTTCAGCAAGTAAATTCTTGAAGTCTCAACCCAAGTAAAAGACCTCTGGCTCCAGGCAGGGGAAAAAAAACCCCAGAATCATGACATAATTTATGGCCAGACAGTTCACTGAATTTCTTCACCTGTAGTTTTGAGACATACGCGGCATTCATATTTAATAGAGCAGCTGGCTGGGCCGGGGGCAGGAGATGAAGTGACAGAGCGATGGGCAAACGGAGCAGCATTCCCCTCAGAACAGTCACAATATCTTACTTAATCCAAGTACCCATCCAGGGCCGGTCTGACCACATTCTGAACAAAACAGATATTGAAAAGCACATTTAGTGAGGCACCTGAGGCATATGTTTTCAAATGACCTAACCGTTATTTTTGGATTTTTACTCAATTCATATAAAATTATACTGCTAATGGATGTCATATAGAAAGCCAGAACTTGGTCTGCAAAGGTGACTCTGGACTGAGCCCAGAGTACAGTCTTTCCAAATCCAGTTTATGTTTCTAATTTCTGCATTCATGTGATTTGAATAAAGCTAAAAAGTGGGAGAAGGTTCACAGTGAAAAAACAGTCTTGTTTGTCCTTACAGGCTTTCTGTATGCAAGCAAATATAAATAAATGCTTACTTTCCCTTTTATACCCAGATGTAAAGTACCCTTAGCAATGGCCCCCTGGAGATCTTTCCACAAAGGCACACTGGACAGCCTCCTCATTTGCTACACAGGACCCCATAACTTACTTAATGAGCCCCCTATTGATGGGCACCACAGTTTCTCATCTTTTGCTCTTTGCACAAAGCTACAGTGTATAACCAGGAATGCACATTCATCTGAAGTGAACGGCCACATTGCCCCTCCCAGACACTGTATCGTTTTGTGACCCACAGCATGTGATCAAATTCTAGATCTTTGCCGCTTTTTTCACAGTCATAGGACTTTTTTACTTTGCTTACTGAGTGAATGAGGTTGGGCATCTTTTCGCGTTTTAGCATCATTTAAATTTCCTTTTTCTTTTTGTGTGTGTGCTGTACATTTAGACGTGTTGCTGATTTTTCTACAGTGTTGTTGGGTTTTTTTTAGGATTTCTGTAAGTTTACACGTTAACGTATTATTAGCCATACGTCTGTGATAAGAGTTGAGAATAGTTTTCCTAGTTTTTTCCCTCTCTTTGGTGCTTTCGTTTCACAGTGCAAACGTGTCGTTGTTGTTTTTAGAATCTAGTTGGTTTTTATCAATCTTTTATGTCATGGCTTCTGGACTGTAAGCAGTTGGAAAGATTTGCCAAATCCATGGCTATTAAAGAATTCTGTTTTTGAAAAGATGCTCATCATGCTAATTGTTAGAGAAAGGCAAATCAAAACTACAATGAGGTACCACCTCACACTGGTCAGAATGGCCATCATTAACAAGTCGACAAATAACAAATGCTGGAGAGGGTGTGGAGAAAAGGGAACCCTCCTACACTGTGAGTGGGAATGTAAATTGGCGCAGCCACTAGGGAAAATAGTATGCAGGTTCCTCAAAAAAACTAAAAAACAGAGTTACCATATGATCCTACAATCCCATTCCTGGGCATATATCTGGACAAAACTATAATTTGAAAAGATACATGCACCCCAGTGTTCACTGCAGCACTATTTACAATAGCCAAGACATGGAAGTAACCTTAATGTCCATCAACAGATGAACGGATAAAGATGGGGTATATATATATACACATATATACACACATACACAGAATGGAATATTACTCAGCCGTAAACAAAATGAAATAATGCCATTTGCAGCAACATGGATGGAACTAGAGATTATCATACTAAGTGAAGTAACTCAGACAGAGAAAGACAAATACCATATCACTTATATGTGGAAGCTAAAATATGACACAAATGAACTTATCTACAAAACAGAAACAGACTCACAGATATAGGGAACAGACTTGTGGTTGCTAAGGGGGTGGGGGTGGGGGAGGGATGGATTGGAAGTTTGGGATTAGCAGATGCAAACTTGTATATATAGAATGGATAAACAACAAGGTCCTACTGTACAGCACAGGGAACTATATTCAGTATCCTGTAATAAATCATAATGGAAAAGAATATGAAAAAGAATATAGATAAATAATTATATATGTATGTATAACTGAATCCCTTTGCTGTACACTGGAAACTAACACAACATTGTAAATCAACTGTACTTCAATAAAATAAATTAAAAAAGAATTCTATGTTTTACTCTGGTACTTAATTTTTTTGATTTTGAAAAAACGTAAACCTACACAAAGTAGAGACAAAGCTACAATGCACTCCTTACACACCACTAGGTTCAACAATCACCAAAGTTTTGTCATGCTCGCTTCTTCTCTCTCTTCTCTCTCCACAACATTATTTTAAAGCAAACCCAAGATATCAAGTCATTTTACCCCTATATATACTTCAATCGGCATTTAAAAACATTATGGACATCTTCTTGCCCAACCATCAAGATATTACCCTATGTAACAAGATTAACAAATTAGTTGGTGTCATTTAATACTCGATCTACCCTCCAACTGCCTCAAAAATGTGTCTACACAGTTGGTTTGCTCAAATCAAGATGTATCTATGGTTTAATTTTTTTAAACATTTAACTCTGTGAATATTAGATCTATTAGAAATTTATCCTGATGTAATGGTACAATTTATTTAAAGACATAAATTTACTCATCATTTATTAATTATTCTCTCACGTGGTCACCCAGTTGTCTTAACGTTTATTTAATAGTCCTTTTTTCCCCATTGATTTTAAATGATACTTTTTTCCATTTCTTTTATTTATTCCCACATATTCTAGGGACTCTTTCTGGTTTTCTAGTCTGTTCCACTGTCTGTTCACTCACATGCCAGTGAGCGAGTGAATCACCTTTTAATTACTGAGGCGTCACAATGTATTTAATAAGTGGTGGCTCGTTTATTTACCCGTGTGAACTTTAGAATCCCCTTGCCTACCTTTTTTTCTTTTTTTAAGAGTTGGTATTTTATTGGAAATATGTTAAATTTAATAAAATTAACTTAGGAAGATTTGCGATATTCGTGATCTTGAATTATCCTATTCTAGAACACGATGCATGCCTTTCCACTTTTTTTTTTCAAATTCTTTTTGTATTCTTTAGGTGTATTGTGCAATTTTCTACATGTAGATTTCACATATTCCATGCCAAGTTATTCCTTGGTACTTAATCCAAGGCTGTGTTGCCTTAGTAAATGTGCACGTCTCTTTCTCCGAAGTCCTTGCATGGGCCCTTGTTTGGAGGTATAGTTTTTAAGTGTCAAGGTCTGGCTCGCTGCCTTGGAAGATGCTCAAAAGCCCAGGCTCGCCTGTGCTGTGACAACCAGGCCACACCCCCGAAGCAAAGCAGGGAGCAGTTCAATTCAGGCCAAAGCCTTCCTGTCCCAACTCCCATTCCATTCGTGGGCAGGGCTCAAGGAGCTGGGGATCTGGGGAAAGCAGAAGACTGCGAAACAGCCAACTCTGGGGCCTGTGAGATTCCTTATCTCCTGCCAAGCTCGTACAGAAGCTAAACTTTCTCTAATTGGCAACTAAAAATTTGCTCTGTGATTAACAGTGCTGCAAGACAGGCACCTGCCCGATCGTTCTTCCAGGTTGCCAGGGCAGGTTATGAAAGGCCCCTGGCGGCCACCGCACAGCTCTGGACATGGCAGTCACCTCCGCAGCCAAATCCTTCTTGCTCAGGACACGGGGCTCCGTGTGCTTCCTGCTGACCTAGCGGACCTCCATCAGGATGCAGTGGTGGGGATGGAGAAAGTCGGGGCAGCCCTCGCCCTTTTCTCATGCATGTGCTGTGGCTCCCCGTGGACTTGAGGGGTGGTCCCACATGGCCCCTCCATTCCTGCAGACCTCTGTACCCAATCAGCCCTCCAGCGCAGCCGTTCCCCCTGCGCCCGCTCTGGTCCCTCCCTTTTTCTCCCTGGGGCTGTCATCGTAGTTTGGGACCCACCCAATCCCAGCCGCCTCCTGACGACCTCATCCTTCCTGCGGCCACCAGCATCTGCCCTGTCATGATGCCCAAGGTTTCCTGTGGGCAGTAAACACACCCCATTTACCTCGCCATTTAAGGCTCTCCACGGCCCAGTCAATGTCTGTTCCTTCCACCTTCCCTCCTGCCCACCAACCCCCATCGTTCCACTTATCAAAATCCTCTCCAGGGCTTCCCTGGTGGCACAGTGGCTGAGAGCCCACCTGCCGATGCAGGGGACACGGGTTCGTGCCCCGGTCCGGGAAGATCCCACATGCCGCGGAGCGGCTGGGCCCATGAGCCATGGCCGCTGAGCCTGCGCTCCGCAACGGGAGAGGCCACAACAGTGAGAGGCCCGCGTACCGCAAAAAAAACAAAACAAAACCTCTCCATCCTTTGCATCTAGGAAGTCTCCCCAGACTCCTGCTGCTCTACCTCAGCACATACCCCATCAGACCGTGACCCTTTGTGCGCCTGCCTACGGCTCCCGAGCTGCCTGGGGTAGCTCTGCAGCACCCAAAGCACTGCTCGCTCGTAAAAAGCTTCCAAGTTGCGTTTGTGCACAAAGTGATCAGCCAGTTCATACTCGCCTACGTGTCTGATCTCTACTTTCTGCTCTTTCGATATGGAATATCTCACTTTCTGCCTTTGGGGATAACACCAAGTCGCACTTACAGAACACCCACTCAGCGCCCGAGGGCGAGGCGCATCTCCATCCTGAGTCACGTGTTTGCACTGGTGTCTCCTTCTGCCTCGCCTGGATCCCTCTGACCGTAATGCTTGGTGTACTTTCCTGTGGTTACAAGGAAGCTCGTTTACCACCTTCCGTACACTGCTCCTTCCTATTTCTTTTAACGACTCAAAGCACTCAGCAGCCCCTCTTCTTAAAGGCTGTTTTAAATGTAAGGGCTGGACCCTAGGGCAGGTGCGGCTGCTAGGAACTGCGGCGGGGAGGGACCGTGAGTCAGTGTCAAGTGGCTACTCATCCCCAAGCGCCCTCATGCCAGGCAGGATGTGACAAGTCTCTTTTTAGCTCTGGCAGGCGTGTCCCTCTCACATATGACCGTTCAAATGCCACCCCTTGGTGGAGATTAAAAAATGACTTGACATTCTATGACATCCTGGGACGTTCCATAGAGGAACCGGGAGCAAGCCAAGGCCAAAGGTACAGAAGTCCTTGAGTTCAAGGGCACCTGGAGGTTAGGGTTGGCGGCCGTCAGATGAGGCTGCAAGGCGGCGGGCCCCAGCCCTGTAGCATCTCACAGGAGACGGACAGGAACATCTCAGAAGCTAGGCAACTCCTTGGAAAATGGCTGGTCGCCACCAGTCAGAACTCAGAGTGAATCCTTCAAGGTGGCTGGAGATGGCTGGCTGCCTGGGATGCCTGCACTTGGGGGCAGCCTAGAGGTTCAAGGGCACTTATGGATATTATAAACCAAAGGGGCCATGCCAGCAACAAAGGAGAACATGTATCGCTCCACTGACACTGAGCTCCAGGAATTAGTGGGAGGGAAGGGGCTGTGGAAGGGCGTGACATCTGCCAGCAAAACGTTGGTTCGTTTTTCTCCGGAAATATTCTACCTGTCTTAGGGGCAGGTTCAGGTGTTGGCAGGATTCACCTCCTCTGCTATCTACGAAAATATCAACTCTCGGCGCTCCTTCCCATTACAAGCAAAAAGAGAATCTGCTTGGACCTCGGGTGGCACGTGTGTGCCAGGTGGGCAGTGGGGTCACTGGAGCCAAGTTCCCAGGGAATCTGGAGACACAGGGACAGCACAACTCTGGCTGCAGGTCCTTAGCGGCTGATAGAAATACATGCCCTCGTTCTAGCTGTTCTCAGGGGAAGATTCTAGAGCATCCTGATGTTCCTTCACCCCTAGCTTCTCATGTGCTGATAACGACATCAGCTACCAGAATGACTGAGAGTTCTTTACCTCATACATGCAAGCGGTGATGGAGTTGGAAGGGAGCTCCTCCGTGAGCTGAATTATAGTTGAATTACTTGCAAACTGAAAAATGATTCCCTACTTGAGGACTCAGGGTCTGGGAGCCATGCTGTACTCCCTTATGAGCTCTGCCCACATACGCTGCAGTTCAACAAATAATTTGCATTTCAAAGGAACTGCCCTGGAACTCTGGATCTAGTAAAAAATAAGAAGAGGATATCCTGCGTTAGCTTGGATTTTAAATGATTTTTTTCTAAGAGATGTTACACACTTAAAAAAAAAACACCCACAAAAACTTAGCAAAGGAAAATTCAATTTTCAAAATAGCTTCTGATCCTTTAGTAAGTGTGCTTTTCCTGACCATACAGCTGAGTAGAACAATGGTGACAAGGGCCCACAGCAGGTGTGTCCATTCCCACACCGGTGGCAATGGGTGGCACTGGGCCAAGATGCTGTAGAGGGAGGGACAGAAGGCCAAAGGCGGGACCACCCACCATGCTGTGCATCACAGCACCTGGGGGAGGGTAACAGCCCCGCCCCTCAGTTATGAATAAACAGGCTGGGGTGGGGCTCAGTAAACCGTTTCTGTCAAGAGCCGCATCAAGCGATTCTAATGATCTTTCAACTTTTGAAAACAACCCCCTCGATAAATTAACTATGACCTATTCAAACTGATGCTGATATGACTCTAGCTAAAATATTTTATTTCAATTAATCCCAAATCTCCTCTGATGAATTATGCAACTATTCACTACAATTTCACATCTGAACCAAAACAAAATTCTCTTATTTTATGTGCTATTTTAAAAAGGAACCCACTAAAGGGTAACAAAATCCAGGTAATCATCTTACATATCAGTTCCAAAAACCCACCCAACTCCACATAAGCAGGAAAGTTTTCCTTTCCCCTGGTGGGATGTACACGAGTTATGACCAAGGCGTTCTGGGTGTGAACCAGCTACAGAATGCTGGTTAAATCTGACATACTGAGCACCACCTCCTGAGGAAACTGAGTTTGGAATGATCACTCAGGCATCAGAAGTAGTCATTTTCTATTACTGTTACTAAGATAACACATTTTTAAACAATTTTTTAAAATTAAAGAATATTAAATAATTTCACTAGATTTCAAGGGAAACACAGGCTCAAACCACCTACTTTTAACACCAAGGTTACAAAAATCATTGCAATAACTTTTTAGTTGAAAAAAAATCCTTACAATGTAAATTGGCGCAGCCACTATGGAGAACAGTATGGAGGTTCCTCAAAAATATAGAAGTAGAACTACCATATGATCCAGCAATCCCACTCCTGGGCATATATCCAGAGAAAACTAATAATTCAAAAAGATCCACGCTCCCCTATGGTCATAGCAGCACTATTCACAATAGCCAGTACATGGAAACAACCTAAATGTCCATCGACAGATGAACGGATAAAGAAGATGTGGTACCTATATACATACGATGGAATACTACTCAGCCATAAACAAGAATGAAATAATGCCATTTGCAGCAACATGGATGGACCTAGAGATGATCATACTAAGTGAAGTAAGTAAGACAGAGAAAGACGATATCATACGATATCACTTATATGCGGAATTTAAAATATGACATAAATGAACTTATCTACGAAACAGAAACAGACTCACAGACACAGAGAACAGACTTGAGGTTGCCGGGGGTGGGGAGGGATGGACTGGGAGTTTGGGGTTAGTAGATACAAACTAGTGTATATAGGATGGATAAACAACAAGGTCCTACTGTAGAGCACAGAGCACAGGGAACCGTATTCAATATCCTGTGATAAACCATCATGGAAAAGAATATGAAAAACAATGTATATATATGTATAACTGAGTCACTTTGCTATACAGCAGAAATTAACACAACATTGTAAATCAACTATACTTCAATAAAATAAATTTAAAAAGAAGAAAAAAAAATCCTTACAGCTTAAGGCTAACATTAAACCTCAGAGTTATCTTTGCTCTAATGAAGATTAATAATCATAATCTCTCAACAAACACGGCCATGCTGCAAGCGCTGCTTTAAGTGTCTCTGAACAACTCTATGTGCCAGGTACATTATTGTCCCCATTTTACAGATGAGAACACTGAGACAGAGGCTGAGTTACCTTCCCATGCTATTGCAGGTATGGGTGACGCTTGGACAACACGGGTTTAAACTGTGCGGGTCCACTTAGATGCAGATTTTTTTTCAGTAAATACAACACTATGTGATCTGAGGTTGGTTGGTTTCACGGATGCTGAAACTCGGATACTGAGGGCTATCTATGGGACTTGAGAATCCACGGATTTTGGTATCCGTGGCAGGTCCTGGAACCAATGCCCTGTGGATACCGAGGGAGGACGTTAGTAACTAAATGTTGGAATTTGAACCCCAGCAGTCTGGCCGCAGGGGCCACACAGAGATGCTACAGTCACACACCAGTTTTGAACTTTCAAATACATGAATCACGTTAGCAAACTTTTGAAGGTAAAGGGCAGCATCCACAGTATTTAAGGAACATACCAATTTTTACATTGCTATTATTAAAAACTACCACATCACAATGATCTTAGCGCCCTGGCTTTAGATTTAAATAAACCATTTTCCAGACATCGGCCACCTTGTTTTCAACCTTTTAAAATTATCCTAATTCAGTTATTTTAAAAAAAGTTCAAGAGTCTGTTGTCTAGCATATTTCCCCCAGCAACACACAAAGCAAATTCTGCACGGCACTGGATTAAATGACAGACTGGATTCCAGTTTTATCAGCAGTATCTTCTGGGCTTAATTACTCATTTCGTTTAAAAGCTAAAACTGATTATTCCTCCCTTGTCACAGGCGGTATAAAAACGGAACTGGTTAAAACAAAAACCCGTAATTACCTTCCTTCTGGAGAAGGCCTGAATGAGTCAGAAGTGCTAACAAAGAAAATTGTCGCTCGGGAGCTGGGCAGGTGAGGACAGCAAGCTCATTCCTCATTCGCGTGTGTGTGTGTGTGTGTGTGTGTGCGCGCGCGCGCGCGCATGCATGTATGTATGTATGTGTGTGTGTGTGTGTGTGTGTGTGTGTGTCCCATTCAACAACTTCTTCACTGCACAAGTATTTACTGATCACCTGAAGTAACGGGAGTCCTAAATATCAGACACAGCAATACCAAATATAAGTATAAAAACATTTTCCAGACATGCTTAGAAGCACTGCCACTTGGAAATATCCAATTTTCAGGATAATTAAGAGTTCACCATTTGGACTTAGTTTTTGTGCACCATGTGAGGTTTAGATTCTTTTTGTTTTGCCTTTGGGATATTCAGCTGCTCTAAAATCATTTGCTGAAAAGGCCACCCTTACTCCATTAAGCTGCTTCTACATCTTTGTAAAAAATTAGCCGGGTTCATTTCTGGGCTCTGTATTCCATTCCATCAATCTATGTGTCTATCCCACAGGACCACAGTGTGTTGATTACTGAAGCTCTATATTTCACAAACTAACTCAAAATGGATCATGAACTTAAATGTAAAATGTAAAACTATAAAAGCTTTTGGAACAACAGGAGATAAATTTATTATTTCAAGATCTAGGACTTGGCAAAGAGTTCTTAAATTCGATACCAAAAGCACAATCCATAAATGGAAAAACTGATAAATGGAACCTTTTCAAAATGTAAAACTTTTGCTCTTCAAAAAACCCCATTAAATGTACATCAAATCAAAAAAAAAAAAGAGTTCACCGTACTTTCATCGAGTCTAAATGTAAGTGGATGGCTTCCCTACACAGTTCGCAACACCACATCGCAGCCCCCCTTCATAAGGAGCCTCTGAAGAAGACCAAATGTAGTCGCTGTTTAAATCCTGATCAACTCGAGGTTCTTTCCACGTATAGGCTGGTGGCTTATTAGGCCTTTTCTATTTGAGGAAACTGCGTTTCTAGCTTTAAGACAAAAACAGGTAAACCTGTTCCGTCACTTTGGAGTTCAGGCGATTATGACAAGATATGCGCACGATGTTCTGAAATTAAATAAAACCTACAACAAACTGATCTACAGGACAGACCTCAGATAAATAAAACCTCACAGAGCAAACCTGTTAATTTGCCATTAGGGTTTGCCGTACTGCGTTGCTATTTTTTATGGGAAGTGCATGGCAGGTCATGCGTTTCTCTAAAGAACAGATTTTATTTTAAGTTTCAAATAATATGTTAGTAAAATCCTAAAATGACAGTACAGAGGGCAGCCAGAGTGCACCCAAGTAATGCCATTCTTCTGTGTGGTCTACACTGAGGCCGGGGTGCTGGCTGGCTCTAGAATCTTCTCTCGTGTGCCAAGGCCCTACACGGGTGTGTGTGTGTGTGTGTGTGTGTGTGTGTGTGTGTGTGTGTACGTGCTGCATATATATGCATGCTGTTCTCCACGCTGCTGTCTATTTAAATCTAAGTCAACTGGAGAATTAGCAAGTTCACATTAAGAAATTCTGACCAATTAGGAAACTATATTCAATACCCTGTGATAAACCATAATGGAAAAGAACGTTAAAGAAGAATGGGTACCTATGTATAACTGGATCACTTTGCTGGACACCAGAGACTGACACAACATTGTAAATCAACTATACTTCAACCAAAAAATAATAAAAGAAATTTTGCAGGCGTAACTAAAAAACTCTCCAAGAAGTATGTGAAAACACACCCTTTTCGGAGATTTCCTGGAGGAAATCCTCCTACGTGACCATGACGTGGGGTTTCTGTGTGTCCTCCGAGGTACACAGTATACTTGTTGCCAGTGGGCTCCAGATGCCAATAGGGATGAGACTTTTCTCAAATCAGTGTCTGTGCGGCTCTCCACGGAACGGAGGGGGAAAGATGGCCTGGACAGGCCAAATTTGGTAGCAGGTGGGGAATACCTGATTTAGAAGACGGACGCCTGCTTCAATATTGCACAGTCTGGCCCAGACAGAAGAGGTTTTCAAGTCCTGGAACACAGTCAATGTCACAGGCCATGTAAAGCTGGCTCAGTAACCTCCAGACTATACACAGTACAATGCCTGCGGCAGCCCACCTGGAGCCCTACGACGGCTCCCAAGGGGCTCACGTGAGCGCGAGGGCAGCGGGCTGTTCTCCTGGGGGGCTGGCTGATGCAGCCCTCTTCAGGATGCAAGACAGAAAGCTCTAGAATAAGCTCCAAACCCAATAGCTGCACCGGCTCAGATGAAGATTCAAGACCCCAGTACATGATTCTGAGGGTGGGGAGAGCTGATGGTAGAGTCTGTCATCAGGGGCCTCAGGCAGACTTCTTCTGGGTTAGCGTCTGCCGGAAGCAGAGACAAAGCTCAGGCAGACCCCAGCCCCGCACGGCCCTGCCGCTCACACAGACCCACGATGCCCGGCGCAGCCCGGACCCTGTAACCAAACCCACTCGCAGACCCCGGGGCCTCCGTGACTCACGCGTGACCATCCAGGCGCACTGGTCCAGGGAGCGCCGGACCCTCTGCGGCCCTTCTCTTCCAGGTCACAGGCGTGGGCTTTCAGCAGACACTCTAACGCAGAGCATCTGGGGCCCCCGCGTGCTTGAAGGCCCCAGAGGTCTGTAGCGGGAGGGCGGGATTCGTGCTAAAAGCGGCGACTCAAGATCCAGGCCTGAGCAGCCTAGGATGGCAACCATCACATCCCCCAGGGGAAAGAAGACGAAACAGCCTCTAGAGTCTAAACGGAGACTCTCGAGTGACAGATGCACAAAACAAACGTACGGTTACCAGGGGAAGATCGGGGGAGAGGGATAAACTGGGAGACTGGGATGGACATAGACACGCTACTATATATAAAATAGATAACTAATAAGGACCTACTGCATAGCCCAGGAACTCCACTCAATACTCTGAAACGGCCTATATGGGAAAAGAATCTAAACACGAGTGGGTACATGCAGATGTATAACTGACTCACTTTAACACAACATTGTAAGTCAACTAGACTCCAATAAAAATTAATTTAAAAATAATAAACTGAAACTAAAACTAATAATTCTTTGAATTCCTTCCTCATAGGGCTGACAGAAAGCACTACACACAAAACCATATATATATATTTTTTTTTTCAGTCACCCATGTTTAAGTTCTTTTATATACTTCATTGGCTTAAGAATATAAATTGAAGGGGGTTTTTCAATACCAGAGAAGAAATGTCTTCACGTGGATACTGGGTCACAGTCTGTGTGAGGAAAATGAGGGATCTGGGGTAATCTGCTGGGCTGTCAAACTCTAACGACTCTTCTGACAGAATGATTTTGGTCGGGGAAAGCTAAGACTGTCCAGACGTAGGACAAATGTTTACGATCAGGGTCAAGTGTGTTTACTCCTCTTCGGCGGTTAGCATTTAGAAAAGAGCTTTGACTAAAGATGAAGTGAATGCATCCAAAGCTGATACTTAACACTCCTTGGAAGAGTCACCGACTCACAGCCACCGCTTCCAAAGCCCACCGACTCACGGGCACCGGCCGGCAGTGTAGACGGTGAGGTCCATCTTTTCACGGCAACATCTATTTTTGAAGGCCAGCACATGCACACATACAATATGATATGGTTTCCTTTTGAAAGTCATAACAGCCAAATAATTACAACGTTTCTAAATTTAAATTTGAGTTAACCAACACCCAAGCAGGAGCTGAGGTTCGATTTTAATTTTCGCTCTACTAAAATTACACTAGACTGTCACGTACTCCCTGTCTCCTTCTTACCAGTGGCAAACTACATTCTAAACATTGTAAGTAGATACTGTGTGGCTGTCAGTCACACACAGCCACACAGACATGTACGATGCATCTATAAACAAAGATAACAGGAAAGGAAAGGTCACCAGTTCACTCTAACAACAAATGAGAATCTCGGGCCACAGAATGTCGTGGCGCCTAAAAAGTTACATTCCACGTCTCAGAACATCATGATTTTTGAAAGACCAATTCTCGTATTAGCAGCGTTACCAAAGCTCTCGGAGCTGTGAAAAGGGAGGGTTTATGTCTATATAAATAGATGTCATATATATGTTTTTAAAATGATCACGGCACTCCTTCAAATCGGGAAAACTTACACGTATCCATGGCTGCTTGCTAGTCCTGATCGTTAAGCTGAAGATGAAGAGGAGGTGGGAAGAGAAAAGGGAATATGGGAAAGCGGAAGTAAAACAGGAAGAAGGAAGATGAAAAGGGAAGAGGAAGAAGAAAGAAGGAAGGAAGTGAGAAGGAAGGAAGGGAGGAAGGGAGGAAGGAGAGAAGGAAGGAAGAGAGAAGGAAGGACGGAGAGAAGGAAGGAAGGAAGGGAGGGAGGAAGGAGAGAAGGAAGAGAGAAGGAAGGAAGGACGGAGAGAGAGAAGGAAGGAAGAGAGAAGGAAGGAAGAGAGAAGGAAGGAGAGAAGGAAGGAAGGAAGGAGAGAGAGAAGGAAGGAAGGAGAGAAGTGGGGAACAGGAAAGAGGAGGGTGAGAAGGCGGCTAACTCTCCTTATATCGTCCCTAAATGTTCACCAACTCCTCGAACAAACCAGAGAAGGTCAGGTGGTGACTCGGGTAGTGCACGGGGTTGGTTATTTTAAAGACATCCATTCAGCACAACAGCTGAGCTAAATTCTTTTTGATATATAGTCACCTGACCCAATTAAACACACGTATTCACCCACAGCGGACACAAGCATCCAGCAGGGGCCGTGACGGAGCACCCCGGCCTCTCTGGTCCTGATGTTTAATAACGGACTACCCTACATTCTTCTAAGAAACAGGTACGTCTTGTTGCACTCGTAGAGGGAAAATCACTCTGGTCTGTTTGGATATTCAATGAAAAGAAACGCAGTGGAGACTTAACTGACCCCCCCGGGTTATTCTACACATAAGGACACCGGTGTTTGCCCTGAGCTGCTCAGATGAGCCCGTCGCTGTGGGAGGGCAACAGGAGGCCCGCTTCACCCTGAGCAGAGCTTCCCGGGGGAGACAGCGAGTTCCCTGCTCTGGAAAGCTGAGGGGGCTGCTGGGGAGAGGCACCCCAGACCAAGGAGAAGAGGATGCAAAGGCAGAACAGGGAAGGTCCCTGGCGCCAGGACGGGGGCTGCCACTGTGGTCGGAGCCCGGGGTGCAGAGGGAAGGGCTCCCCAGGCTCCCCAAGGCCGTCACCCCAACCACCCGGGCTGTGGGCTCATGGGTGGGGCTGAGGGCCACGACCTTGGATGTTGGCTGGCCCTTCTCGACCTTAAAGCATCCTCCAACCCTGAGTGTCCTTCCTGCGCCGCCCAAGAGTTCCCATTCTCTTTTGCTGTGGGTTCATTTTAATAGTAAAGGTTCTGGGGAAAAGCTGCACACACACACACACACACACACACACACACAGACACACACACAGACACACACACACACACACACAGACACACACACACACACAAAGGTGGTATAGGTCGACACCTGGGATTTCAGGTGTGAGGCTAGGTGACTTGGGCGGGTTCACAGGCCAGCCTCCATTCTTCCCTTCCCATTCCACGTTCTCAACTGTCAGAGGTTCACAGGACATAGACATTTGGGGGAAGATACACAGTATCATTAGCAGCCAGGCTGGTCCTCCAAAGAAACTGTTATAAACGACAAGCATCCGGCATGGTTCTCCAGGAAAGACCAAGACTTCACACAAGCCCTCATCACAGAAAAGTGTCCCCATCACACACAGCACAGCCCCGGCTCCCAAAGGACAGCTCTGGTTTGTATCCCTAAGAGTAAAAAAGTTAAAAGCAAAACTAAATCAAAAAAACTGTGTAACACTAATTTCTCACAAAACTCCATGACCTCAGGCTAAAACACAGACTCAGGAAAGATGCAGGACGCAGCCAGAGGACACGCTGGTGACATATTCGATTCCAGCCCCGTCCCCCAGGCCACTTTGGTGCTGGATTCGCAGCAAGTCCGTCCACATTGAGCGTTAAGCAAGCGGTGCCTGTGATATTAGCTTAAGGATTCAAGTTAACGCTATCAGTGATGGTGAGACTGCAAACACGTCTCTTTGGATACATAGTTCAAAACGTGCAAAGGAACATTTGAAGCGTTTGGGGCCACAAAGAACCTATAACACCACACCCTGTGTGTGTGTGTGTGTGTGTGTGTGTGTGCACGCACACACGAGTGTGTGCTTGCATCAGGGATGTTTATTTGTGCACTGGTGGGAAGGATGGGGAATCCATAGAAAAGTTTCCTCTGATACAATAAGCTTCAGTTTCTCTTACAAAGCGCGGCATTTTAAATGTTTCCGCTGCAATTCCAGCATCACCAAGATGCACTGAGGTTCTCCAACCTGTATCAGCAGATGCGTAAAGCGCAAATCCACTTCCCCAGACCTGCGCCGTCCACCACACAGGGCTGCTGCCGTCTGAACTAGCTAAAATCATTCAAGTTGGAAGTTCAGTCCCTCAGTTGCACACACCATTTTTCAAGGGCTCAAAGCCACCTGTGATTAGCGGCTACCCGACAGAACAGCATCCACAGAGAACATGTCCATCAACACAGAAAGTCTTACTGGACAATCATGACCCAGACCCACCGGCTGCCCTGACCGTGTTTCAGGGGCTGGATGGGCCGCCGCAGAGCTCCGGTTGGGGTCACCTGGAATTTCTGAGAGCCTCACTTTTATACAAATAATCAGGAGGAGGCTTTAGTCTCTCGAAAGACTGTGTTTGTTCTTCAGGTTTGGGGAGTCATTAGTCCCTTTCTCTTCTCCTCTATTAAATGAACTTTCACCACGAGGAACATTTTTCATATAGTTTTTGTGAGACAGTCTAACCTCCTGAAGCCTGTCCATGCACCTGTTCAAACACATCTGCTCAACAAAATCATCTCTTGCAGTGACCACCACCAGAAACACAACTTGCCTGCAATAACAGTTCTGGCTTCACCCCGTCCTAAGTTATCTACCTGTCAGTCTTTTTCTTTAATTTGAGCTCATTAGTTATAAAAGTCATCATCAGCTCTCATATTAGCCAGAGAGATACTCTTCATAAAAATTAGCTCTGAAAACTCTCTTCGTTCAAATACCAAGGTACTTTGTCCTCCTTGAATCCCAGAGCATCCATTTACCATCTGATGTGACCACTTTGATCTGGATACGCTGTGATTCACTTTTAATGAAATCATTCTCTGGTGAAGGACAAATGTTGAAATGCTTACGGTCCTACGAACCAAGAACGCCCTTTCCAACTTGTGCAAAATTAAATGTAAAAATAGTGCTAACATACAATGTGAGCAGGAAAGCCGCTTATGTACTAGTTAGTAACACAGTCAGTTTCACCTGGCGGTAGAGTTGACCAGATGGATAATCTTAGGGAGAAAAATGCACAGAATGTTAAAGTATAGGTTGCAAAGGTTCTGCCGTCAGACAGCTCCCCTCACAGTACAATTCTTACACGATAATAGTTCATCTGTGATGCCCAAGCTCTATGTAAGCTCATTTCAAAGTCTTCAGGTAAAATGACCTTTCCTTTTAAAATTTTTTTCTAAGTTTACTAAAAAGATTCAAGAGACACAAAGTCTGAAAGTAAGAAGTCAAGCTGATTCAATGACGTATTTCTGCAACATCCTGGTGGATGATATCAATGTCCACCTTTACCTCGGCAACGAATCAACATTTTATAGATAGCCCTTTATGACAGCGGAGGGAACACAGGTTAAAAAAAGAAGAGAGAGAGAGAGAGAGAGAGGTATCTGACCTGTACTTGCCTAAATTATACAAAGTTTTTAAGAAGCTTATGAACTTTATCAGTATAAATTATAGGGGAGGAGAGAATTGCAGAAGATAGAAAATGCAAACAGTAGGCAGATAATAAACCTAAAAAGTACCTCCTTTGGGCTAGAAACAAAGTATTTTAAATTCCATCATTTACACACTTTAAGGGCACATTTAGGGTTGAAGATGAAGAGTCTCAGGGGACTTGAGTACAATTCCATTAGAACTTAAGCTCCACGACGACTGGGATTTTGGTTTTTCACTATTCTTTCCCCCAAAACCTGTACCAGTCCCTGGCACATAGTAAGTGCTCAGAAAATAACTGCTGATAGAGAAAGCGCTCAGCCTACTCCTGTCATGACCAGAAAAACTGGGCCTTGGGCATCCCTCCTGGACTTGGCCGTGACCACACTGGGGTCTCACATCAGGCGAAAAAGTAAAAGCCCTAAAGAAGATAAGACTATGTCAAGTTAGAGAAAAGACAATTTAAGTATTTAAATGAAACCAAGAGAAATGACCAGAGCTTAATCTAAAATGATGGTAGAAACTTCCAGAAAGGACTGAAGACAAAGAATGGTGATCAGGCCAACGGAGAAGGAAGAAATTGGCTGCACATTTCAGGAGCAGCAAGTACAAGGAGAAGACATTGTACATACATATGCGTTCTCGCTCAAGACATTTCTAACTTGTTCTCGCCTCTCTCATCTTGGACCACCACCTTCCAGATGCAGGGTTTCCTTTCCAGGGAAGGCTGGAATATTTTCAAGCTCTGAAATCTTTAGATTATAGCATCCATGTCAGTAGAAGGGGCTTTAGAAATCATCCAGTCCGGCGCTCATTTGAATGAATGAGTCTCAGAGAGGTTAAGAATGTACCCAAGGTCACACAGCTGGTTATTAAGACAAGCGTTGTCCTCACTTCCTCTGCCATTGCCCCCAAGCACTCCTCAGGGTCACACACCTTCAACGTCTAAATGAGATTTTCTTTGTCCACTCAGAGCAGGAAAAATTTTACCCGGTAGCTCTGGGAGGTGGGCTGAGGGTGGGGAGAGCACGTAGCTGGTTTGCTATCATTGCTTTCACAATATTTTCCTTCCATGTGTTCCCTGTTCCACTTTCTTCCTGCAGCTCACTTTTGAATATTTAAATATTTAAGAACTGTGAGCTGCCTGCAAGCTCTCTGAAGCCTCCGGAGAGAAGAACGGATACACATCCAAATAAATAAATTCCATCTCCACGGGAGGCTCCTGTGCTGGGGTACAAGGCATTGCAGGAAGCTCACTCATCCTGGTCTACTGCATCACAGCAATGGTTATCCAGTCACGGAAGTGTAAAATATTCAACGCTTTTGATCAAAAATGTATGAAATCGTAAAGCCAAAGGATTATGCGTGTGTGCCTGAAATGAACTTCTGGTGGAAATTAAGACCGTGAGCATAATTTGCAGAGCCGTCTACCTTTTAGTGGCTTGCCCCAGTGTTTTCTTCTAACCTGGTTCAAACGTATGGCGTCATGAGCTGCGTTAGGTATCCGACACAATACTTGCCAACCAATAACAGACATTCAAATGTCATTTGTCTTTGGGTTTCATTATGGCAACTGTTAAAGGAATAAACGAACTGCAGAATTAAATGAATACAGCTGAATTTGGTGACCATCCTAGCACATGGTAAGCTGAAATATCAGCTTCAATTTTAAAAAACTCTTTCTCTAAGAAAATCCGTATGCAAAAAGAGGACTAAAACTTTCAGAAGTTATTTTCCCTTTCATAACTGATTTCTTAATTCCATATATTTTAAGCTACTACTGAAAACCAATTGCTTTCCTACTTGGGTTTGGCTGGAGTGGCTTGTGTGTTGTTGTTGAGTGTATAACGTGTGTCCAAGTACAATACGTGTCTATTTTAAATTTTTGGTTAAATGAGATAAAATTAGATACGGTACTTTCAGAATGTACGAAAAGACCAGGGCGTAGAATACTTAAAGTGTTTGAAATCTTAAAAATATAAAGATATCAATATGATCTTTCTGTTCAGTGACTGTATATATATATATATATCTGAGCCTGAGACTTCTGCCTACTTTCCATACTCAGAACCTAACTGAAAAGTCAGAAAGAAACAAGAAGCCTCTCACTGACCAGAACAGAGTTCACCCCTCACATACTGGGTGGGAATGTAAACTGGTGCGGCCACTATGCAAAACAGTATGGAGATTCCTCAAAAATTAAGAACAGATTTACCCTGTAATCCAGCTATCACACTTCTGGGTATTTATCTAAAGAATGTGAAAACACTAATTCGAAAAGATATATGCACCCCTCTGTTCACTGTGGCATTATTCACAATAGCCAAGATATAGAAACAACCTAGGTGTCCGTAAATGGATGAATGGAGAAAGAAAATGTGATACACATACACACAAACACAAACATACAATGGAATACTACCCAGCCATAAAAAAGCATGAAATCTTGCCATATGTGAAAACTCAGGTGGACCTGAGGGTATTACACTTAGTGAAATAAGGCAGATGGAGAAAAATACAATATGATTTCACTCATATGTGGAATATAAAAACAAAATAAACAAATCAAACCAAACAAAAATAAACACATAGATACAAGAACAGAGTAGCGGTTGCCAGAAGGGGAGGAGGGGGGAGGGTGAAATGGGTATGGTGATGGATGGAAACTAAATTTTTGGTGGTGAGCATGCTATAGAGTATACAGAAGTTGAAATATATTGTACACATGAAACACAAAATATTATAAACCAATGTTACCTCAATAAGAAATAAATTTTAAAAAAACAGTTCACAAATTGGGTCAGACACTCATTGTTCGTCTTTATGCATAATTCTAGCAATACTGTGGATGTGGGATATAGACCCTAACATAGCAAGAAAATACGGTCTGAAATCCAAGTGAATATATTCCACCTGAAATGGACAGGTCATATAATTAACTCAACGTATAACGAATAGCACAAGAATTTTTATCTTAACGTGGACCCTAAGAAGGTGAGCTGTACAAACGAAGAGACAGAAAATGATTTAGAAAATAAAGGCAACCGGGGCTTCCCTGCTGGCACAGTGGTTGAGAATCTGCCTGCTAATGCAGGGGACACAGGTTCGAGCCCTGGTCTGGGAGGATCCCACATGCCACTGAGCAACTAGGCCCGTGAGCCACAACTACTGAGCCTGCACGTCTGGAGCCTGTGCTCCGCAACAAGAGAGGCCGCAATAGTGAGAGGCCCGCGCACCGCGATGAAGAGTGGCTCCTGCTTGCCACAACTAGAGAAAGCCCTTGCACAGAAACGAAGACCCAACACAGCAAAAATAAATTAATTAATTAATGAACTCCTACCCCTCCCAACATCTTAAAAAAAAAAAAAAAGAAAAGAAAAGAAAGGCAAGAGGATGGTCCAAGCACACAGCAGTCTGGTGAAGCTTAGTGCTGAGGCCAGAGTCTCGAAACTTTACTACAACCAAGATGGGATCCTCAGAGAGAGCAGCTCAGAAGGAATGCTCAGCGAGGTCAAAGCAGCGGGGAGATGAAGCAGGTCTCGGAGGGAGAAAGAGCTCCGTGCACCTGGGGGCTGTGGAGGAGTGAATGGGTGGTGAAAGAAAGAGGGGACAGGCTTCCCTGGTGGCGCAGTGGTTGAGGGTCCGCCTGCCGATGCAGGGGACGCGGGTTCGCGCCCCAGTCTGGGAAGATCCCACGTGCCGCAGAGCGGCTGGGCCCGTGAGCCATGGCCGCTGAGCCTGCGCGTCCGGAGCCTCTGCTCCGCAGCGGGAGAGGTCGCGGCGGCGAGGGGCCCGCGTACCGCAAAAAAAGAAAAGAAAAATAAAGAAAGAGGGGATAGCTTGAGGTCAGGACAAGTTTTACTTAGGATGCAGGAAACCTGAGTATGTCTTCAACGCGAGGAGAAGGAACCAGGAGAAAGGTAGACGTGGAAACGAGAGAAACAGGGGCAACTGTGCAAGCAAAGCATGGGGAGGGATAGCACAAAAAGCACGGAGGAGCAGAATCACCTCTTTCCTGGGAAGAAGCCTCCTTCAAACCGCCATCCGACCTGGTTGCCTCCATCTTGAGAGTAGTTTACAACCAGCTACTCAAAGCCGGTCCTCAGACCAGAGGCGTCAGTGTCACGTGGGCTCTGGCCTGCTGCCTCTCTCGCTACCCCAGCCCTAGCCAATCACACATTACAAGCTCTTGCACGTTAACAAGGTGGCAGGTGATGCCCCTGAAGTCTGGGATGAGCTGGTTTAAAGCAGTGGTTGTGAACACAGGCATTGAAATGAGACAGATCTGAGTTCAAATCCAGCTCTACCGTGACCCCGTGGTATGTGCCCTAGGGCGAGCCTCCCCAGGCCTCAGGTTTTTTCCTCTGTAGAACGGGGATAATGATACTGTTTCTTCTCAGGGGTCGTTGTAAAACTGAGATCATGCAGGGAAAGAGCGTGCCTTTGAGCCTGGCACACAGTAATGATGTTGTTTTTGTTCATCCCTTCCAGCCTACTTGGGTAACAGCTCTGTTATGTCCACGTCTGAACCCCGGTAGGGAATGAGTTCACCAAGGACGGGAAACATGCATCGGACCGGGAGATCTGCACACAGGTGTGTGATATTGAGGTGAAACACTCAACGCACTACGTGCTGACATGGGGCTGGGACACGGGCAAGTCGATGATCCCACAGCAAATAGGAAAGCACTTTTTTCGACTCTATGCATACAAAAGCCGGTTAGAAATAGGTTATGACCTTGCTTGGGATTAAAGGATAAACTTTCAGAAGAGAATAAGCAAGTTACTAGGTGAATACACTTTGAAAACCTCCTGCGTCAGGGCGTGGCCATGACAAAGTGAGACGGAGATCTCTTTGAACCCACACCCAGGTGCTGCACCCCCTTCCAAGGTCAGCAGTGCAAACCACCCAGAGACGTTTCACCGTAGGGATGAAGCTTAATTCTCGGGAAAAGTACCTAAATCAACTCACAGCACGAGACGAGTTTCTTCATTTTCGGCAAAGCTCCAATAATGAAGGGGCTGATTTCATCGTATGCACCTTAATTTCTTCTCTTGGCAAAAGCACATATACAGAAACCCCAGCAGGCTTGTAATAGGAGGACAAGTCTTTCTGCTTGTGTTATGAGATATGGGAAAAAAACACAGAACTTATTAACACTGAACACCCACTTCTGTCGTGAATAATATATAACAGCAAAAGTATTTTATGGAGCTCAGTTAAGTGTCTCGACGTGAAGAATCCACAGGTGATTTCAATGCATTCAACTCTAGCAACTCACACCTGTGGAACAGCCATTGGGCAGTGGGCACGGGCTAGATCCTGGGGCGGCACGGGGGCTGGGACCCAGGTGCCTTGTTGGGCACCCCTACCGAGGAAGGGAGCCTGGGACACGATGCCAGGGCCCTGTGGGCTAAAGCACAGTCAAGGTTCCGGAACCCAGAGGCAGAAGGTCAGAGGAGGCTTCCCGGAAAATCTCATTTAAGATCACTTCCCTGGGGCTTCCCTGGTGGCACAGTGGCTGAGAGTCCGCCTGCCGATGCAGGGGACACGGGTTCGTGCCCCGGTCCGGGAAGATCCCACATGCCGCGGAGCGGCTGGGCCCGTGAGCCATGGCCGCTGAGCCTACGCGTCCGGAGCCTGTGCTCCGCAACGGGAGAGGCCACAACAGTGAGAGGCCCACGTACCGCAAAAAAAAAAAAAAAAAAAAGTCACTTCCCTGGCAAGCAAAGGAAGGCAGAACATTTCAGGGAGGGGGGCCCAGCAAAGATAGTGGCATGAAAGGCCCTGAGGGGGAGGCTGGGGAGCTGGGCTTTAGCCTCTCATCAGTGGGAAACTATGCACGTTTGGCTTTTGCTCCGATCTTGGTTTAGCAAGGTCATTCTGAGGATGGACGGACGGCGGAGAGCCTGGGGCAGAAGGATCCATTAAGGGCGACGCAGTCATCCAGGTAAAGGGACTGGGAAGCTCTCGAGGAGGTGGGGGGCAAGCGCTTCCTTTCAGACACAGACTTAGCCACCTTGGCGACCTGTGGGGAGGGTGACAAAGGGGCTGCTGGTTCAGAGCTATAAAAAAAGGAGGCTGGAAGTGCAGGAAAGGTCCGGATCGGGGAATTCTCCTGGTCACAGTGAGGCCCCGACATCAGTGTGTTAATACAAAACAGCGAGTATCCTAAAAGCCCAGGCCGCCCTGGAGTGAGAAGATGACTTCCTTTGTACACCAGCAATGAAGAGACGCCTCTGGTGGTCCCTCCCCACGCTCTCTGCAGCCTCTGACCCTGAACGCTGCAGCTCTCCGGACATCCTTGCAAAAGCCCTTTTCTTTGGATACAATTTCTGAATTGTAAAATTTTAAATGACCTCAGGTGTTGCCAAAGGTGTTCATGCTGAATTGAAGTTCAAAATCGTGCAGTGGTGTGGTGACCAAGAAACAGGATGTCCCCCAGTACAAGCAAGGGTATCTGTGTCTGTGTGTTGAGTGCAAATAATGTAAGCTGGGTGCTTTGACCAAATTTTGCTTGGAACAGTGTGCTCGGGGCACTAGAGTTAGCATGTCCCCGGGAGATGACGAGCACGGTCCCGGGCCCGACAGGGGGAAACAAGATGAGCCAACGGCCTCTCTCTGCCCATCTGTGCCACCTTCTCAGGGAGAGACAAGGATGATCTCTCCTGGCAGGACACCCCACTGCTTGGCTTCCCAAGACTTCTCCTGGTGTGGTGAGAAGAGGCAACCCTAAAGGCCTAGTTTACTGATGCTTCTCCCTGGGATCGAGGGAATCATTGATACTCTGCAGTTTTTCTCAGCGGGGGACACCACCAGCATTTTGGCCAGGGCCATGCTCTACCACAGGGGACTGTCCCATATAACAAGGCATTAATAATTTTAGCCACATCCCCCCAAACGCCAGCTGTAGTTATTATGAAAAACAGAATCACCCCAAGCATTTCCAAATGCCCCTAGGGTTGTGGCACGCTAGCTGGTTGAGAACCACGGCAGTATTCACCGATGAGGTTCATCTCTATAAATATTCTGTTTTTCTACCTGATAAAAATAATGACTGCCCCTACTGGTCCATCTGACACAGTATGCAGAAACCATCTTTAAAATAAAGAAAGAAATACAAAGAAAACAAAAACAAACAAACAAAAGAAAAAAATCAAAGAACCATGTTTTTTTCAGCACAAGCAAATCACCAAAAGCTACGTTACAGAGAGACGACAGCTGTCTCTAGGGCTTTACAGGAATGATATGACATTATTTTCTTGGAGAATTAAAAATTGAAATAGAGCCCCAAATCTAGAAACTAAAGTGAGATTAAAACATAAATAAGTTCTGGAACATCAGGAGTTCTATAAATCAAGCTTAAAGAATCCGAGTCAAGGTAAAGAACCCTAAAACAAAGATCACACAAAAGGATCGCTGGTGATTTACGCTTCCCCGGGGGTTCATAATAGGCGCGACATAAGACTTGCCCTTCTGAACGTCAACCTCATACCTGTGATACAATGACTGAAGTACTGTGTATTGTGTATCATGCTTTTAATTCCAAGGCTTCAAGTGCTAACATTCAGACAGGAGGTACCTTCTAGATTCTATTGACGAAATTGTTAGTACCAACTTCGCTGTACCATAAAGTAAGTTCTTTTGTTTTTAAGAAAAAAACCCCAATCATTCCAAAACCAAGAAACATGCCCAAGGGTACTTAGAGGAGTATGCAATTACTAGCACATACTGGCAGGAACATTCCAGTGTTTGAAATCAACAAATCCTTAGGAGGCATGCTCAGACAGATGACACTTAAGAAAAAACAACTGCATTTAGATTTATAGGAAGGTTTTTCACTTACTTCAAATTTCTGTATAATCCTTGTTCCTCTAAGTTAAAGGGGGGAAGAAAATCACACTGTAATTCCTTATTTTTCTAATTAAAAAATAAACAAAACAAAACACGTTATATCCTCTAATTCGGCTTTGGCTGTCCTCAAGTATTTTCTTTGCGTCTCCTTTCAATGAATACTACTTTCAAATTCTAAACAAAAAGCAAAATATCAAAAGTGAGCCCAGGGAACACTGTACAAAACCAAGTATCACAATGCAAACAAGGCAACTGCATCTATCAGAAGTGATGATTCAGAAGAGGATAAATATAGAACGGTGCTTTCCAAATGGCGTTTGGGTGGCAAGTGCAGTAAACAGGTGAAGGCTACATCCCAAAAGTTTCTCTGAAAAAAGATCGCCAAAGTATTATCAACAAGTGTCTTCTTTTTGAAGCTGTCGGTCCCCTGGTGCCCCTGACACTGAACTTCCGCAATCTGGCCTTGGTGTGGCCATCCATTCCTGGGTAAATCCAAGTAAAACCTGAGGACACTTCAGCCTCTGAGGACGCCGTCAGAAGCAGTGGAGCAACTCCACATGGGACGGGCCTTTTATGGCCTGAACTGGAGAGCCTTGATCCCAGATCATCTACCAGAAATAGCTCCTGAAACTCAGAGGCGCCCACCAGCTGTTGCAACAGGCCTGGCCAGCAGCAATTTCAAATGCAATGAGAACTGTCACATTGTCTTTCAGCTTGTTTTACAGAGAAACTAAAAATGCACCAGCAATCTCCCGAACGGGCTACAACAATACGGAACTGAACGGGCAAACGTTTTTCTAATTCTAGTCTTTGGGGTATAAAAGAACACATAACCAGCTCAGATATAGACTCTCAAAAAGGAAGTAACACACCTATACACGTATAAACAGTTTGCTGTAAAGGCACACGCCTCTTTACCAGTTTGCAAGTTGTGTAGACATCTGTGGGTTTCTTCCCACTTCCAATAAAGAATTTCCAATAGAAAATGAGTCATCGGAAGATAGAATTGTGCTGGAAGTAATTTCTCTAAAACAACACAAAGGTTTTGCCTTAAAACCAAAGACCACGCTCTGAATGGATGGATCTGTCTTCAGATAGATCTCAGGCTGCTCAATTCACTCAAAGACCAGAAGAAACGTAACTAATGGGCAGGGGGGGAAGAACCATCGAGCACAAGCACTTGTTAAAAGGCTATTTATGTTTTTTATTTATTTTTATTTATTTTTTTTGCGGTATGCGGGCCTCTCACTGTTGTGGCCTCTCCTGTTGCAGAGCACAGGCTCCGGACGCGCAGGCTCAGTGGCCATGGCTCACGGGCCCAGCCGCTCCGCAGCATGTGGGATCTTCCCGGACCGGGGCACGAACCCGTGTCCCCTGCATCGGCAGGCGGACTCTCAACCACTGCGCCACCAGGGAAGCCCTATTTATGTTTTTTAGATAGTCAAACTACTGTTGCAACTCTGCTTACAAAAATCCTTACACCTGTGGGTGTCCTTGTCGCTGGGAAGCATAATAGAACGTCTTGATCATCCTGACTTCACTATAAAGCACAAAGTTCAGAACTCTGGGCTGGGCCAAGGCTCTGCACCGCCCCCGGGGGCAGGTACCCGGCTGTTAGCTCTCAGAACAGCAGCTGCTTCAGTCAGCAGAGGCCGCCCAAGCAGGATCTGAATTCCCGTCATTAATTAACCCTGCAGGACGACGCCTCTTTCTAGACAGACAGTCCGGTGGCCAGGTGAAAGACGGCAGATACCCTGGGCAGCCTTCATGATTAAACACCGGCTTTGTCTTTCTCTTTCTGACTTACTTCACTCTGTATGACAGACTCTAGGTCCATCCACCTCACTACAAATAACTCAATTTCGTTTCTTTTTACGGCTGAATAATATTCCATTGTATATATGTGCCACATCTTCTTTATCCATTCATCCGATGATGGACACTTAGGTTGCTTCCATCTCCGGGCTATTGTAAATAGAGCTGCAATGAACATTTTGGTACATAACTCTTTTTGAATTATACCATATGCTAACACATATATATGGAATCTAAGGAAGAAAAAAAAGGTCATGAAGAACCTAGGGGTAAGACGGGAATAAAGACACAGACCTACTAGAGCATGGACTTGAGGATATGCGGAGGGGGAAGGGTAAGCTGGGACGAAGTGAGAGAGTGGCATGGACATATATACACTACCAAACGTAAGGTAGATAGCTAGTGGGAAGCAGCCGCATGGCACAGGGAGATCAGCTCAGTGCTTTGTGACCGCCTGGAGGAGTGGGATAGGGATGGTGGGAGGGAGGGAAACGCAAGAGGGAGGAGATGTGGGAACATATGTATATATATAACTGATTCACTTTGTTATAAAGCAGAAACTAACACACCATTGTAAAGCAATTATACTCCAATAAAGATGTTAAAAAAAACTAAAAACAAAAACACTGGCTTCATGATTGTTTTGCTCAAGGGTTAGAGACAATTTGTCTATTGTAAATAGTGCTGCAATGAACATTGGGGTGCACGTGTCTTTTTGAATTATGGTTTTCTCAGGGTATATGCCCAGTAGTGGGATTGCTGGGTCATATGATAATTCTATGTTTAGTTTTTTAAGGAATCTCCATACTGTTCTCCATAGTGGCTGCACCAACTTACATTCCCACCAACAGTGTAGGAGGTTCCCTTTTCTCCACACCCTCTCCAGCATTTGCTGTTTGTAGATTTTCTGATGATGCCCATTCTAACTGGTGTGAGGTGAATGTTCACTGCAGTGCTATTTACAACAGCCAGGTCATGGAAGCAACCTAAATGCCCATCGACAGACGAATGGATAAAGAAGATGTGGTGCATATACAGAATGGAATATTACTCAGCCATAAAAAGGAATGAAATTGGGTCATTTGTAGAGACGTGGATGAATCTAGAGACTGTCATACAGAGTGAAGTCAGTCAGAGAAAAACAAATATCACATATTAACGCATATATGTGGAAACCAGAAAAATGGTTACAGATGAACTGGTCTGCAGGGCAGAAATTGAGACACAGATGTTGAGAACAAATGTATGGACACCAAGGGGGGAAAGAGGCAGGGGGGATGGTGGTGTGATGAATTGGGAGATTGGGATTGACGTGTATACAATGATATGTATAAAATGGATGACTAATAAGAACCTGCTGCATAAAAAATAAATAAAATAAAATTCAAAAAAAATTAAATAAAATTAAAAAACAAAAAAAAGACAATTTGTCCAAGCCACATTTTTTACTCACCTCAAGCAGACAAGCAAAACTTCACAGTCACTTCCTAATCTCTGTCCTGGCCCTCACCTTATTTTTCCTTTGACCAATTTTGCTTTCTACTCCTTTTTAATTTTATTTGATCTTGTTTTATATATTTATATAAGCTGCTTTACATTCTTCCTGGAGCAAGCAGGGTAAAAATAAATAAAAACTTCCATGAAACAGTTGACTATCTGGGTCTTTCTTTCAAGAAAAGATAACACTGTTACTGCAACAATGCAGGGTTTTTTGTTTTTTGTTGTTTTCCTAAAAAAGATTCATTCCCACAAAAGAAACATCTAACTTTTGGATGCCTCTGAGGTTACTGGTCCCTGCAGCATCAAACTGGCCCAGCTTAATGCACTGGAGTCTAGTAGAATAATTCTCCTAGGCTGCTTCTTTCATACTTGCTTCTTGTCTTTGTTCAAAGTCCAGTTAATTCTACCTGCGCAATCTGTTTAAATACTTTCCTCCATTTTTCTTTTTTTTTTTCTTATATCGTGAAATCAGGAAACTCTTGTCATACATACTTCTTCCCAAAAACTTGACAGTAATCAGAACTGATATGCATGAGAGTAGATTTAATGATATACCCATGAAGAAAACGGAACATCACATTTTATAAATTAAGAACTAGACTTAGACCTCTCCGAGATTTTTGATAAGTAACTATTCCTCATTTGCTATTATTTAATACTAGTAGGATAATAACCATATGGTAGTCTACCATTCTTTCTAGTGACTTCATTGTATCAGCTTCAGTATGACTTTTTTTTTTTTTTTTTTTTTGTGGTACGCGGGCCTCTCACTTGTGGCCTCTCCCGTTGCGGAGCACAGGCTCCGGACGCGCAGGCTCAGCGGCCATGGCTCACGGGCCCAGCCGCTCCGCGGCATGTGGGATCCTCCCGGACCGGGGCACGAACCCGTGTCCCCTGCATCGGCAGGCGGACTCTCAACCACTGCGCCACCAGGGAAGCCCCCAGTATGACTTTTAATCTGGCTTTTGTGGGTTAATCTAGAAACCATGACTACTTATGATATTGATCTCAAGAGAAACTACATTCTATGGTACCTGTTTTATAATAAACAATGAACATGTGGAAACCAAAATTAAAACACAATGCTTTTCACAATCATGACAAAAAAATAGACATAAACTTAACTAAACATATACAGGATCTGTATGCTGAAAATTATAAAAGGCTGATGAAAGACATCCAAGGAGACCTAACTAAACAAATACACATACACTGTGTTCATGGGTTGAAGAGTCCACATAGTACAGATGTCAATTCTCCCCAAAACGATCTATAGAGTTAATGCAATTTCTATCAACATGCCCGGAAGGATTCTGGTAGATAAAGACGAGCTTATTCTAAAATTTATAGGAAGAGGCGCAGGCCTTAGAATAGCTAGAGCAATCTTGAAAAAGAAGAATAAAGTGAGAGTAATCAATGTACCCCACGTTAAGGCTTTTACTATAAAGCTATAATAATGGAATAGAATAGAGAACCCTGAAATATACCAGGCAAATATACCCAACAGAATTTTGACTTAAGGTGCCATTTCAACAAACGGTGCTGGAGCAGATGGACAGACATAGACAAAAAAACAACAACAAAAACCCAAACAAAGCAAAACAAAAAACCCAAAAACCCTTAAGTCTAAATCCTTACAACTTATACAAAAATTAACCGAAGTGAATCACAAAATTAAGTGTAAAATATAAAACTATGATACTTTTAGGGAAAAAAACAGGAGAAAATCTTCACGACCTAGACAAAGTTCTTGGACTTGACCCCAAAAGCACAAGCCATGAAAAATGACAAAGGAGACTCATCGGAATGAGAAACTTCTGCTTTGCAAAAGACTGCGTTAAGAGGACGAAAAGATATGCTAGGGAGTGGGAGAGAGTATCTGCAGGTTACATACCTGAGAAAGGACAACTACACAGACCATAGGAAGAGCTCTCAAAATTCAACAGCAAAAACTCCCCCAACAGTCCAATTAGAAAATAGGCAAAAGATATGAAGAGACATTTCACCAAAGAAGATGAAGGACAGGTGGCAAATAAGCACATGAAAAGATGTTCAACACCGTTAGCCATTAGAGAAATACAAATTAAAACAGCAACGAGGGGCTTTCCTGGTGGCGCAGTGGTTGAGGGTCCGCCTGCCGATGCAGGGGACGAGGGTTCGTGCCCCGGTCCGGGAAGATCCCACGTGCCACAGAGCGGCTGGGCCCGTGAGCCATGGCCGCTGAGCCTGTGCGTCCGGAGCCTGTGCTCCGCAACGGGAGAGGCCGCAACAGTGAGCGTACCGCAAAAAACAAACAAACAAACAAAAAAACAGCAACGAGATATCCCTACTCACCTATCAGAATGGCAAAAATGAAAACAACGGTGACCAAACCAAACGCTAGCAAGGAGAAGCGGGACACACGTCGCGGGTGGGAACAGAAAATGGCTACCCGGGGAGGCAGCTCGGCGGCTTCTTCAAAAACGAAACCTGCCAAAGCAAACTACCGTATGGCCTGGCAACTGCACCCCTGGGTATTTATTCCAGAGAAATGGAAACGTATTTTCATACAAAATCCTGAACACAAATGTTCACGGTAGCTTTATCTGCAATAACCGAAACCTGGAAACCAGCCAGATGTCTTCGATGGACGAACAGTTTAATAAACCTGGCGCACCCACGCCGTGGAAGGCCGCTCAGCGATAAAACGCAACAATCTACTGATACATGCAGCAACCGGATGAATATCCAGGGAATTGCGCTGAGTGAAAGAACGCCAGTCCCCAAAGTTTAGATGCTGTGTGACTGCACTTATACCACATTCCTGAAAGATAACATCGTAGACGTGGAAGGCACATCAGAGGTTAGGGATGCGGTGACGGGGCTACGAGAGGCCAGCATGAGGGATCCTTCTCCTGTTCTACTGACTCTGCATCAAAGCCAATATCCTGGTGATGATGTCGATTTCTAGTTCTGCCAGATGTTACCATTGGGGGAAAATGGGTAAAAGGTACACAGGCTCTCTCTGTAGCAAGTCTTACAACCGCATCCGAATCTATAATTATCTCAAAATTAAGTCTAAACACTAAAAAAAAATCGACTTCAAGTGAAACTTCCAAATGCAACCCATCTGTAACTGGGTTACTTACCATAATTGTACTTCGAGTAAATCTATGTAGATTTGCCTGTCATCAAGGCCATCTGAAGAAATCCGAATTGGAAATGTTTCTTTTCCCCTACGAGAAGGGAAGTCATGGCCCCAAAGTAAAATATTTGATACAGAGTAAGAAAAGGAGAGCATTGCTTTCCAATTAAACATGTTTACTTGGCAGGTTGTCCGGATACTGAAAAGAGCATCTCTAATGCCTAGGGCCAGTCAAAGAACAGGATCCCTCCCCTTCATTTTCCGCAGTTCAATCCACCGCCAAACACGATCGACACTTGAGAAACAGTAAGAAAACAACTCTTCAGAAAGGGAAGAGACCGGGTCCTCTCAACATTTCATCCAACTACAAATACAGCAAACAGGTTTTTCAACTCTAGAGTTCTACAGTCTTGGAGGTGTCATTCTTGAAAATAAAAGGACAAGACCCGTGTTCGGCCTTCCAAGTGCTGGGACAGGTCATCTGAGGGTGCTTCAGTATCCTCTGTCCTCTCAGATGCTATAGCATAAAACTTAGATCCGAACATCCTGAACTGACCCTCCTGGGGGTCACTCACGCTGGCCTTTCGTGCTAGAAAGGATCAGCTCTGGGGAAGGCCACGTCAGAGATGAGATGAAGCTTCTCTTCAGTTCACCTTAGGCGGGGAGCACAAGCCCAAGAACATCTACGCTCTCGCCTCTCTCATCTCCGCCCCCAAGCTCCTCCAGCCCACCTCCGCCTCCCAGCCCGTGCCCACCTTCTTCCTCTCTCCCCCTCACTCATCGTCCGTGACTACTGTCCCCTCCGGCCCCAGAACCCACAGGCTCCCGCAACAGGTTTACAATTGGACTCCAGCTCCCTCTGCATCCCAGGAGCTGCTCCCCCACCACGGAGCCCGCCGGTGGACTTGGCCTCTGGCCGGCGGCGTCTGACACTCTCTGACCATTTCCAGCGGCACGAGGTCTCTACCCGTCCCAGGGTGAGTTCTGCCGCGATCCTCCCGTCTCGACGGCTCCCGTTCTCCTGGCTGCGCTCGGCCCTCACCTCGCAGCCGTGACCACATCTTGCTGCCTGGGGTCCTCCCCGCCTGCCCTCCCCCATCCCTGCTCTCAACGGCCTCTCGCCAGGACTGCTGCAAGAGCCTCCACGGCCCCTCCGTCCACCGACACCTCCCCAAGCCCATCCTCCCCGCGCCTTCCAGACGCATCTCAACCGCCCAGGCTCGGCTGCAGCACGCCCGGCGGAAACCTCGCAAGCAGCCGTGCCCGCAGGTCTCCGCGCGGAGCCCGCTCGCACCGCCCCCTGGTGCCAGTCCCTTCTCACGGATGGAGGCTCACGTGACGAGCTTTTGCAAGTGATGTTCTTGAGTAGTAAATGTAAGCACGTTCCTGTAAAAGAGTCACTTTCACCCTCTCGTGTGCAGATGCTCATCAGAAGGGAGAAGGGACCGGGCTACAAATAAATACGTGGGCAACTGCACCTGCCCCAGAGATGATCTCACACGGACCGAGATCTGTGCTGACTGACTTCTGCGGACGTACGGCTGAGAGCGGTGTGGCGACTAGAAAGGGTTTTCATGTCTTGCTTCATTGCCACCCTCACATTTGGATACACCCAGGAGCCTGCGACACGGCTGGGCATCAGGCGGCGTCCGTGTGCTGGTGACAAACAGGGTGAGAATGGCCGGCCTGGTGGGTAAAGTCCAAAGTCCCTACTACCTCTGTGACCTGGCCCCTTTCCACGTCTTCAGCCATATGGCCCACCGTCCCTCCCCCAGTAGGTGACCACGAGAAACCGCACTGACCAGGGCTGCTGGGTCCAGGCTGGTCTCGGAACGCCTTCCCTCCCTTGTCACTTCGAAAACCCCTCATCGTCCTTTCCCGATGAGCCCTTCCTGACATGGTCTATGATTTCCAACCTCTAGACTGTTCGTGTCCACAGGGCAGGGGCTCCATCTGTCTCTGAATCCACAGAACCCAGGAGGCTCCGCCGCTCCACACACACAATAACTGTCTGGGACATGCCCTCAGATCTCTTTTTCTCATTTTAATTCAGCGACAACATGCGCCTCTTTTTCTCCAGGTGTGACTCATCAATTCTTAATATCACTCTGAAGTGAGAAAGGGACAAGAAAGTGGCTCCTCAGTTTAGAAGCAGAAAGTGAAGCAGGTGGAACCCACTCACGTGCTTTTGGGCGGAAGCCCCCTCTTCCGGCTTTCCCTCCGTGAAGCCCCTGTTTCCGAAGGAAGGAGGACGTCAGGGCATCGGCCAGAACCGTCGGTGCGGGGAAAGCAAGACAACAGAGCTCTCCGCCTGACTGCTCCCGCCTCCTGCAAAGTTCTGCTTTCTAAGAGGCGGTGAGCTCGAGCGATCAGGAGACGTATCTGTTTAAGCTGCTCATCTCCAGGGGTAAGAACACCGAGCACGAAGGTCTGAATTCTGTCCTCAACTCTGCTACGACGGTACCAGACTTGGAATCCTTTTCTTTTTCTCCATAGACTTGGGAACCAAAATCCTTTTTTCTTTTTCTCCATAAACTCGGGATTTTGACATCTGCGAGTGAAGACCAGAACGTACCTGATCGTCTCCTAACACCTACACTAATACACCCCTGTGAGTCTGAGCTTGGGCTGCCTGCACCACGGACAGATAAATGTTAACCGCTGGGTAGGTTTAAAGAAAGCAAAAGGGGGGATATTATCATTGGTTAACAATATTTTTCAACCAATAAATCACCCTCCCCCAGACAGTCTAAATCAATCAATCTCTGTCTCTCTGTCTCTCTGTCTGTCTCTCCCTCTCAAAGCTTAGGGAGAACTTCAGTGGTCTGGATGACAATATTTCGAGCTCCAAGGTCACGTGTAGGTCACTGGCTTGAGCACCAGATGAGCAGGCCAGCTCTTCTCTCCCACGCTGCTGCTTCAAGAGCGATGGGTGGAGAACCAACGCTCAGCACGAACAGAACCGCTGGCCTCAAGGTCCAGATGAAATGCGAGTTTGCCAGGGAGGGAGCTTGGCCCGTGTTTCATGAGTCCTGGCTGCAGGGAGGGGATACAGCCTCTCACAGGGCTGGACCAGCACTGCATTCCTGGATACCACGCTGAGTCCTGAGAGTAACGGGAGACGTACCAAGTGTGACATGCTCTGTTTAGGCTGCTATGCATCTAAGAGTATGGGACTGCTGTGAATTCATCGCATGGCAGAAACGCAGAGGTGGCTTCTCAAAGGGAACACGGGCTTGGAGGGCTCCAGCCGGTGGAGGGAGGTACTCGGACACGGAAGCAGACCCAGGCGCTTGATCCTTTCCACGAGGGCTTGACATCACAAAGGTTAGCACCAAAAGTGGTTCCCTTGGCTGACCCCAAACACCAAGAGGGGACAGACAGCCCTGACTCCTGCGTGAAAACACAAAGCTTCTGCGGTCCTCCTGGGGGCCCATGTAAAGGTGCGTGTCTGCGCCGAGATGCACAAAGGAGAACCAGGGGCAAACTCCAGATCTCAGAGGTACGCCGGGCACAGGAAGGACGGGGGTGCTTTCTCTGCAGCCACGGTCTCCCAGCCTCGACACAGTCCGACAGCCCACGCGGCCCTGGGTGGGAACACAGCGCGTGCAATCTCCCCATCCATGGGCTTCCGTTATCACGTTCACTCCCCTTCTTTTCCGCCAGAAACACAATTCTAAGCGATGGCTGCACACTTGGGCCAACCCACAAGAGCCTAATAATCCTGTAATGAAGTGGAACCGCAGCACCAATAATTCTATCAAACTGAACCACTACGCGCGGCGGCTTCAAACGTGTCTGCGGCTCCCACTGCGGCTCCGGAACGCCGGCTCCCTGGCAGCGCACGTGGTGGCTTCCCACCCTAAGGCCGAGGCAGAGACTCTTGTTCTGGGGGCCGGGGCTACGAAGTTGAGAAGGAGAGCACCGCCTGGGCGGCTGCGTGTGGGAGAACAGGGTGAGCAGGTGGCGTCAGCCGTGCAGGCAGCGTGGGCTGGGGGGCTGAGTTCAGGGGGGAGGAACCCCTGGGGCAGAGAGATGATGCTGAAAGCTGAAAAGTTTCAAGAAAAGGAAACAAAGGAAAGATATGGGGACCCACTGACTGGGGTCTGAAACACCGACTTCATTTTCTGATATTTTCTCATTTCACGGCTCCAGGTTAAAGCCTGGTCAGTCCAGAGGCCAAAAACTTGCTGCTCTAGGTTGACTCCCACGGTCCCACTGGGTTCTAAAAACCTGAGACTCTGTGATTCTGAGGCAAAGCACTGTGTCACAGTCACCAAAGAAAAAGGGAGAGAATTAAGAGAAAGAAAAGAAGAGTGCAATACGGACGATGGAAAGGGGTCCAAGGAGAGAGAAAGTGTGTGAGCGCCAGGCCTTCTGGAGTGAGAAGTACTAATGAGACAGCAGGGCGGGAAATAACAACACAGGGTCACCCCTCAGCTCCCTCAGATAGAGACTCGGTCTGGAGTGGATGATGCCCTCAAAGACCCTGAAGTTATCTGCCAGACTTGCTATGCCGCCGTGGACTTAGTAGCGTGTATGGGGAACTCCCTTCAGAGGATCTACTGCAAACATCTGGTAACCTCATCAGTGGGATGGAGAGCGTGCCCCGCATCAGAGTGAAGAGAAGAAACGTAGCCGCAAATACACCCTCAAAGGACGACACTTATTTAGGAGTCCTTCCAGGTTCTCCCAAGTCCCTGACTCTGCTTTACGCAGCCTACATTCCACCCCCCCCACCAGCGCCCTGAGAACGTGAATTCCAAGAGGAGAGAGATTTTTGTCTGTTCTGTAGATGGTTGTTAATTTCCAGTGCCCAGATCAGTGCCTAAGACATAGTAAATGTTCAATAAATGTTCCTTGGAGGAAAGGAATGAATAATACCTATTTTACAGGGAGAGCACCCAGAGTTGTTTTAAAAGTAAAAAATTTTTTTCTTTACGGCCCGCCCCCCATTACTCTCTCCGCAGCCCCCAGTCTGGGATCACGGTCCCAGCTGGCTTTGGGAAGAGCATCCCACAAGCCCGCATTAGTTTACCTTCTTTCCACATACCTCTTTGGGGAAGACTTTCCTCATTAGACGGGGACTAATTTCAGTGCCGAGCTCCCGGGCATCCTGATCTTTTAGCATCACTTATGCAAATCCACGGCACCTGGACCAGCGCAGGGAGGGAAGCGAACTGCGTGATGAACCTGGACGGCAGGATCGATTTCCGGAGTCAGCCTCCTGACAGGGCCCTCCCTAAATGTTTTCTGATGATGGCCAAGTGGGCAAGCTCAGGCCTTTCTCCCCAGAAACACGATCCTGCTTTCTATACCGACAAGTATTACTTCAAATCCCTAGTGGGCAGTCCAGGATATGGAAATTATAGTAATCTAATCTTGTAGAGGAAGAAGTATGAATCATCATTACACGGTCTGACAAAGAGCTAAGTGACTAATCCCAGGTTGCACAGAGGCTGGGGTCCATGGTGATGGCTACCCGTGGGCTACCACCCGAACAGTGGGGCCCGGCCGGCAGACATCCGACAGGCAACGTCACAGCTTTCATCCCAGGGGAGCACCAAGAAACAAAGGGCCATGTTCTCAGGACCACGTTGCAAAGCTCTTGATTCTTTGGAAAACTCTTGACTGTGCGCCAGAGGAGTGAGAGAATCTGGGGCTCAAAAATCTTGTCTCTCTTCTGACTCTGGTGTCACACGCTTAAGTTCTGAGGTTTACTTTTCAGTAGGAACTGGGAGGTTTGCGGAATAATGGCGTCTCAAAAAGTGACCAGACACTCCTATCCTCTCCAGGGAAAACAAAAGACTACGGTTAGGAAAAGACACCACCAACAACCAGGATGTGCTGTTCACCACATCACAGACACCTACCGCTCTGAAGGAAGGTCTTGACCTTTTCCTGAAACTTGCAAAAAGAACACTGAAGCTCCCCAGCCCCCATCAAGAAACCACAGCCCCAGGCACCCTGGGAAACTTGGTCAGGGCGCCCACAGCCCTGAACCATCACTGGGCTTGGCGCTTTTTTCCCTCCACTTTTTCTCTTGCACAGCTGTGTTCAATTTTCTGTCCTTGGGGTTTTTAAAGGAACATTTATTCTAGGGCCAGGATTCTCCAGTTTTACGGTTATACAACTCCCTCTCAGGGCCAAAGAATGTTTGAAAAGCCTTAAGCCCAGCACAGAGAGTTAGTAAAAGTATCCAAACGAAAGTGAAATGAAAAGTCAAGACTTGTTCCAATGTCGATTCAACCTCTTACTTGACTGCGCTGTACCTTCTGTTTGCCCTGCAAGACATTTGCTACCTATTTTTAATCAAAGTATAAGTATGGTGTGTGTGTGTCTCTCTGTGTGTGTGTGTGTGTGTGTGTGTGTGTGTGTGTGTGTGTGTGTGTGTGTGTGTCTGTCTGTCTGTCTGTCTGTTTGCGAGCAGGTAAGGAACAGAGAAGTCCAAACGTGTATTTATATTCTTCCCACGGTTACTGTTTCCTGTTCGATGGTAAATTTTATTTTAAATAAGACCTCCATCTTCAATTGGATGGAATAAAAGATCACAAAGAAAGATTCCTTGAGGATTTTTAAGGGCTTGTTTGTTTTTCCTAGTTAGAGAGCCAGACAGTACTAGGTTTTTGGTAGTAGGATAGCAGTTTAAAAAAAAAAAAAACAACCCTAGTTTTTACTTAAACGGTGAAACTAGCGGCACTGTTAGCTGAAACGCCCTAAGTACATTACCAACATCCAAAAGCACAGACCCACACACGTACGCGCCAACCAAACAGCGTGAGGCTCCCACCAGCCGTGAAATGCTATCCAGGCTTCTGAGTGCAGCCGAATGGAGCTGTTTCAGAACGCCCAGCAGTCTCTTACCCGTACGCTTCTCTTCTCTTTTCCTGTCACCTAGACTCCCACGTCTCAAAGAAATCTGCCCAAAGGCTCTGTCTAATACAGGTTCATGAACATCACTCTTTTTTTGCCCCCTGGAGTCTCCCAAAGGCCATCCGCCTGCTTGATACACACTCCCCTTGATCTGACAGATAAAGCAAAGGTCGGGCGCTGAGGCCTGAGCTATGTGACACAGCACACAGCACCCACATGAGAGGCCTGGCCGCAGCCCAAGGCAAACAAGATGATTTTGAGAAACGAAGTAATACGCACAGACTCACCCTCGAGCAGAGAAAACTGAATCCGTTTTCCACTGTGGAAGGATCTGACATGCTGTCGGTAGCACCTGCTACATACAGTCCGGTTCTCTGAAAACGATGAGCAGATACTGTAAACTAACCTTGCGACCGGATCACGATCAGAGACAAGAGGCAGGCTTCCCTCAAGGGGCCGACGTGAGCAGAGCACATGATACCTTTCCCTTTCGACCACCTTCTCCTGCTCTTTTAAGATCAAGATATCAAAAGTGCCCTTTAGCACGGCCTTACAGGCAAAATGACAGGTTAATGTTCACATGATTCCTCCCAGATAACCAGACTCTAATTCTCCCGTGATTGGAAGTTGCCGGAAGTTAGTGAACATCTCTAAACCTAGGGCAGGGGACAGCTGAAAATGCAGATTCTGAAGTCAGGGTGTCTTTGAAGTCGGTAATTTCCTCAAGTAGGACACACTTCTAATGGCATCTTCTCATAATAATCAATGAAAAACCCTGTGGATCTGTGCTCTAGAACAAAGACGCTCCTTTCAGAATAAGAATGTTTTCATGAAAGTAATACAGAAAAATTCTCCCCTCAAAATCCCCAAACACATGCTCCCTACATGTACAAGGAAACACAGCCAAACAACAACAACCACATAAAAATAATTTTTCAAACCACACATCCAAGAAAAAAAAAAAAATCTTTACAAGAAGCTATAAGCGGGGCTTGAGAAACCAGGATGTTTTCTAACATCACGCCAAGCCAGTTAGAACACACTGGGTTTTAAAAATACGGTTTTACGATAGCCCATTTACATTCCATATAAGAAAAGACAGAAATGTGGCTGAGAACGGTCAGATACAACTTTAAAATCTGCCTCACTGAAGCGTGTAGGCACACACACTCACCCCTTGTAGAAGAGAAAACAAACACCACTTGGGCTCATCCAAAACGCGCGGCCTTTGATCACGGTCTCATGATGTTTACCCAGAACGTCCAACGCACTTTATAGCCTAAGGAGCAGTCCAAGCTCTCAACAGAAGGTTGTCACTTGAGGGACCGTGTGTCTTGAAGAGCTGTTTTCACACGATCTAAATGAATAAAGAAGCATGGGGGAAGCAATGCACTGATGCAAATGGTAAGACCCACAGTCATCGCACCTTCGAGGCGTATGAAATGCATTCCGCCTCGAGCATCTGCATGTGTGCCTTTTGAGAAAGTCACCCCCTGCTCCCTCCACCTCGCTTCAAGGACCCGCTGTAGTCTCGGGGGCCCCAACGCTGGGATCCACTGATGTCTGAAGAGATGCAAGGCAGTGATGTAGGTACAGCCAGGACTTCACTTTAGAGAGACCTGCACTGCATCTGAAAGCCTGTGGAATGTCTTTTCTCTTTAATCTGATTTCAAATGAAGATTTTATTTATTTATCTTCAATTTTAAAAACTTTTTATTGAAGTACAGTTAATTTACAATGTTGTGTTAGTTTTTGGTGTACAGCAAAGTGATTCAGTGTATTATATATATGTATTTGTATTCTTTTTCAGATTCTTTTCCATTATAGGTTGTTACAAGATATTGAATATAGTTTCCTGTACTATACAGTAGGTCCTTGTTGGTAATCTATTTTATATATAGTAGTGTGTGTACATTAATCCCAAACTCCTCATTTATCCCTTCCCCCCCACCTTTCCCTTTTGGTAATCGTAAGTTTGTTTTAATTAATTAATTACTTTATGGCCGCTTTGGGTCTTCATTGCTGCACACAGGCTTTCTCTAGCTGCGTCGAGCGGGGGCTACTCTTCACTGAGTTGCGCGGGCTTCTCGCGGTGGCTTCTCTACTTGTGGAGCATGGGCTCTAGGCATGCGGACTTCAGTAGTTGTGGCATGTGGGCTTCAGTAGTTGTGGCTTGCGGGCTCTAGAGCGCAGGCTCAGTAGTTGTGGCGCACGGGCTTAGATGCTCCATGGCATGTGGGATCTTCCCGGACCAGGGCTCGAACCCATGTCACCTGCATTGGCAGGCAGATCCTTAACCACTGCGCCACCAGGGAAGTCCGTAAGTTTGTTTTCTATGTCTGTGAGTCTGTTTCTGTTTTGTAACTAAGTTCCTTCGTATCATTTTTAAAGATTCCACATATGAACGATATCATATGGTATTTGTCTTTCTCTGTATTACTTACTTCACTTAGTATGATCATCTCTAGGTCCATCCATGTTGCTGCAAATGGCATTATTTCATTCTTTTTTACGGCTGAGTAATATTCCATTGCATGTATGTACCATATCTTCTTTACCCATTCATCTGTCAATGGACACTTAGGTTGTTGCCATGTCTTGGCAATCGTAAATAATGCTGCTATGAACATTGGCCTCACTAGAAACACTTCCCTCACTGCCTGTACTGCTCTTATCCATACCCCTCCTCAATCCACTCTGGTCTGGGGTTCCCACTACCGAGCTACCCTCGTCAAGGCCACCCGAGCTCGGGGACCCCGCACTCTCCCCACTCCTGCCTGGCTGCCCCTCCTCCACCCCACCCCGTCCCGAGCTTCATTAACAATCTCTCTCTCTCCTCTCTCTGCGATCCTCTCCATGGATTTATCTATGACCTACATTCTATCTCCAGTCAGAACCACTCCTCGGAGCTCCAGCCTCACATTCAGCTGTCTACTGAACACCTCTATCTCGATACTCAACAGGGACCTCAAACTTAATATGTCCACGACAGAACTCTCGATTCTCAAAGCTGGCCCCCCTCATTAAAAAACAAACAAACAAAGAACAGAAAAGAAAAACGAAACGAAGAAATCCCTCCTCCCCCAGTCTTTCCTCTCCTCAGAAGTTGCTAGAATTTGGGAGTCATGCTTCCTGCTCCCCTCGTCCTCACTCCCCGAATCTCATCTGTCACCAGGTGCTGACAGCTGTACCTCCAGGACGCACCCCTTTCCCTTACAACATACGACAGCTTTACTGATGTATAATGCATACGCCATGCGACTCACCAATGTAAGGTGTACACGTCAACGGCCTGTAGTAGGTCCATGGAGCTGTACGACCATTATCGCATCAGTTGTAGACATTTTCATCACCCCCAAAGGAAACCACACACCCACCAGCAGTCAGTCTCGATTTCCCCTTGAACAATCCAGTCCTAGGCAAACGTTAATCTACTTCACGTCTCTGTAGATTTGCCTGTTCTGGAAACTTCATATAAATGGACTCACACAGTACATGGTCACTGGTGTCTCGCTTCTTCCAGTTAGCCTATCTCCAGTATTCATCTATGCTGCAGGATGTATCCGTGTTCCATTCCTCTCTATAATCAAACAACATCCTGTCATATGAACATACAATGTTTTATTTGTTCATCAGTTAATAGACTTTGGGTTGTTTCTATTCTTTGGCAATTGTGAATAATACTGCTAGGAGAGGCAAACTATTATATATAGGATGGATAAACAACAAGGTCCTACTGTACAGCACAGGGAACTATATTCAATATTCTGTGACAAACCATCATGGAAAAGAATATGAAAAAGAATATATATATGTATAATCGAATCACCTTTACAGCAGAAATTAACACAACATTGTTAATCAACTAGACTTCAATAAAATGAAAAAAAAATAAAACTGCTATGAAAAGTTTTTATACAGAAAAATGTTTTCATTTCTCTTGGGTGTACACCTAGGAGTGGATATGCCAGGTCATAAGGTAAACTCTATGTTTAACTATGTTAGGAACTGCCCGACTGTTTTCCAAAGCAGCTGCTTGGGAAAGAGTCTGCATTCCTACCAGCCACGTAGGAGAGTTCGAATTTCTCCATATCCTCACCAACACTTGTTACTGTCCATCTTTCAGAGAGGGTTATGAAGTGGTAGCTCACTGTGGGTTTGATATGCATTTCCATGATGGCTGGTGATGTTGAAAATCTTCTAATGTGCTTATTGGCCATTTACATATCTTCTTTGCCTACTTCAGATATTTACCTATTTTTGAATTAGGTTTTTTAATAAATTTATTTATTTATTTTATTTTTGGCTGCGTTGGGTCTTCATTGCTGCGCGCGGGCTTTCTCTAGTTGTAGTGAGAGGGGGCTACTCTTGTTGCAGTGTGTGGGCTTCTTATTGCGGTGGCTTCTCTTGTTGCGGAGCACGGGCTCTAGGTGAGCAGGCTCAAGAGTTGTGGCACACGGGCTCAGGAGTTGTGGCTCACGGGCTCTAGGGCACAGGCTCAGTAGTTGTAGCGCACGGGCTTAGTTGCTCTGCGGCATGTGGGATCTTCCTGGACCAGGGCTTGAACCCGTGTCCCCTGCACTGGCAGGCGGATTGTTAACCCCTGTGCCACCGGGGAAGCCCAAGGTTATCTTTTTATTACTGAGTTGTCAGAGATACAAGTCTAGAATACATGATTTGCAAATATTTTTTCTCATTCTGTAGGTTGTCGTTTCACTCTCTTATCAGTGTCTTTTAATACACAAAATTTTTTAATTTTTGTTGAAGTCCAATTTATTTTTCTGTTGTCACTTGTACTTTTGGTGTTATACCTTGAAAAATCATTGCATAACCCAAGGTCATGAAGATAACACCCACGTTGTCTTCTAAGAGTGTTACAGTTTTAGCTCTTATATTTAAGCCTTTGATCCATTCTGAGTTAATTTTTGTATATAGTGTAAGGTGGGGTCCAACGTCATTCTTTTGCGTGTTGATATCCAGTTGTCCTAGAACATTTGTGGAAGAGACTATTTGCCAGTGAATTGTCTTGGCACATTTGTCAAAAATCAATTACCATAAATGTAGGAGTTTATTTCTGGTCGATCAATTCTATTCCAAAAACCTATATGTCCATCTTTATGCCAGAACCACTGTCCTAATTACTGTATTAAGTTCTGAAACCAGGAAGGGTGAGTCTTCCAAGTCTGCTCTTTGTTAAGATTGTTCTGGGTATTCTGGGTCCCTTAAATTCCTACATGAACTTTAGGGCCAGTCTGTCGGTTTCTACAAGGAATCCATCTGAGATTCTGAGAGAGAGACTCTGCGTTGACTCTATGATCAACTCAGGGAGCACTTCTGCCATTTTAACGGGAACGTCTTCTGATTCATGAACGTGGGACGTTTTCCCATTTATTCGGCACTTCCTTTAATTTTGTCCAACACTTTGCAGTTTTAAGAGCACGCTTTATCCTTCTTTAACGACATTTATTCCTAAGTACAGGCGCACCTTGTCTTATTGTGCTTCACTTTATCGCACTTTGCAGATACTGCCTTTTTCACATGAAGTGAAGGTTTGTTGGCAACCCCGCGTTGAGCGAGTCTATTGTCGCCATTTTCCCAACAGCATTTGCTCACTTGGTGTCTCTGTGTCACATTTTGGTAATTCTCACAATATTCCAAACTTCTTCATTGTTCCATTTGTCATTATGATCTGTGATCAGTGATCTTCAATGTACTATTGAAAAAAGATTATGACTTGCTGAAGGCTCAGATGATGGTACTTTTTAGCAGTAAAGCATTTTTTAATTAAGGCATGTACATTGTTCCTTTAGACCTAATGCCACTGCATACTTAATAGACTACAGACAGTGTAAACATAACTTTTATATGCACCGGGAACCCAGAGTATTTGTGTGACTCACTTTATCGTGATACTCACCTTACTGCGGGGGTCTGGAACCAAACCCGCAGTATCTCCGAGGTATGCTTGTGTTTCATTCTTTTTCATGCTGTTGTAAAAGGAATTATTTTCTTAATTTCATTTCAGACTGTCTGTTCTAAGTGTACAGCATTCCAGTTGACTTTTGTAGACTGATCTTGTATCCTGCAACCTTTCTGAATGTGTCTTTTAGTTCTAACGGTTTAGTGGATTCCTTAGGGTTTTCCATACCCAAGATCATGTCACCTGCAAGTAGAGATGCTTTCACTTCGTTCTTCCCAATCCGGAGGCCTTTCGTATCCTTCAGTAACTGCCCTGGCTAGACCTCCCAGGAGAATACTGAGCAGAGGTAATGAGAGTGGGCATCCTTGTACTGACCCTAATCTTAGGGGAAAGCTTTCGGTCCACAATTAAGTATGACGTTAGCTGTGGGGTTTTCATAGGTGCTCTTTTTAGGCTGAAGACGTTTCCTTCGATTCCTACTTTGTTGTTGTTTCATTTATTTATTTACTTATTTAATTATTTTGGCTGTGCTGGGTCTTAGTGGCAGCATGCAGGATCGTTAGTTGTGGCATGTGTGATCTAGTTCCCTGACCAGGGATTGAACCCAGTCCCCCTGCACTGGGAGCACAGAGTCTTAGCCACTGGACCACCAGGGAAGTCCCTGTTTTTTTTTTTGTTTTTTTTTTTTATCTTAAAGAGGTATTGGAATTTCTCAAATTCCAAATTTGTTTGCATAACAAATTTCCAAATTTCTCTGCATGAGACACACCCGTGCGCAATTGTGCTTCCCTCTGTATTCTCTCCCTATACCATCTCCACAGCTCAGTATCACTCATCTTTCCAGGTCTGTACTTCAGGGCAGTGCTGGACCACCCTATTCAAAGTTCCCATCCACCGCTACCTCCTCCCGCGTCCACCCTCACACAGCCTTCGACGCACTCGTCATTACTGTTCTCGGTACAGATGTGCTCACGTTTGCATAGGGTTCAGTATTTGCCAGCATGAATGCATCATTGTAATCCTCCAACAACCTTACTAGGTAGACGCTATTAACACAGTTTCACCGATGTTGAAATTGAACGAGAGGTTAAGTGTCTTGTTCAAAGTCATTAAGTTTATAAGTGGCAGACTCAGGATTCAAACTCAGGGCCCATCACTCCTGAGACCATTGTCTTAAACCTCTGGCTGTCGTGCCTATCGATAATTGCTCTCACTTGCTTCTTCCCATATTTTCTATCTAGACGCAAGCAGCAATCTCTTTATCGCTGTACTTTTAGCACCTGACACGAGCGTGGCAGGTGTTAATAAATACTTAATGAACAAATGAACACGGGACTTAGGACGCCCTATAAGAAGAGTTCCACGGGACTCTGGTGAGCCCTGCCGGCGACACCGTCCACGGAGAGTCACGAGGCTCACCCACTTCCGAGGCCCTTCAGGAAGGAAGGTTAACTTCAATGTTTCTCAAACTCACTGGAGCACAGACCCATCTTCATAGCCCTGTCTCCACTGCATTAACGGTCTAGAGCAGTGTGTTCCATGGAACACACTTTGAGAAACCCTGCCCCAGAGTGGCAGGGCAGATAGCACAGTCCCTAGAAAGGTGCTTCTGTTCCCTTCCGTGACTGGCTCTGCCCTCCTCTAAAAAGTCTAACTTGGAGTCCCTGAAAGCTCTGTTCAAAAAGGAAACCCCAGTACATTCAGCTTTGCTTTTCTTTCACACATTGGAACACATGGCTACTAAGGAGACAGACAGATTGTTCCAACGCGTCAGATGGCTCTCCCCTCTGGATGCTGGGGGTCCCATAACTTGTCACTGAGGAACCTTTAATTTTCTCAGACCTCTGGTTTGTTGAGAGTGATTTAAACAAACTCATCCTTCACAACGTCCTTTAACCTAGTCTCAGAACTGCAGCCAAAACCAATGATGTGTCAACCACAGAACAGTTATATTTCTTTCTAAATACTTACCGTAATGTTGATGTTTAAATCATGGCTTCTGATAGAGAAGGACTTCGAAACTCTCCCTGTCTCCGCTCTCCCAGTCTTCTAGCTCATGTACTCCAACTCTTCCTGCAAAAGGAGAAAGAAAAATTTCTACTCGGAAATCTGAGAAAGAAAACAGCAAACAATATAAGACAGCCACATGCGTGAGCGAGGTGAGATACATGGCTGTGATGCATCTGCTTCTAAAGAGCTTTTCCCTTTCAATTAATCAGCTTACATCGGTGACTACAAATGATAGGCAGTGGTTAGAACATCGGTGACTACAAATGATAGGCAGTGGTTAGAATATCTTTTTACACCTCTTAGAAAAAATACTCAATTAAAAATACATTTTTTTATAGAGTTATCATATGATCCAGCAATCCCACTCCTGGGCACATATCCAGAGAAAACTCTAATTCGAAAAGACACATGCACCCCAATGTTCATAGCAGCACTATTCACAATAGCCAGGACATGGAAGTGACCTAAGTGTCCATGAACAGAGGAATGGATAAAGAAGATGTGGCACACATACAATGGAATACTACTCGGCCATAAACAAGAATGAAATAATGCCATTTGCAGCAACATGGATGGACCTAGAGATGATCATATGAAGTGAAGTAAGTCAGACAAAGACAAATATCATGTGATGTAACTTACATGTGTAATCCTAAAAAATGATACAAATTAACTTATTTACAAAACAGAAGACTCACAGACATAGAAAACAAACTTATGGTTACCAAAGGGGAAAGAGGGAGAGGGATAAATTGGGAATTTGGGATTAACATGTACACACTAGTACATGCAAAATAGATAACCAACACGGACCTACTGTACAGCACAGGGAACTACACTCAATATGTTGTAATAACCTATAAGGGAAAAGAATTTGAAAAAGAATATAGATATATGTGTGTGTGTTACATATATTTATATAAATTATATATATTTATATATATAAATTCAGTTTATATATATAAACTGGATCACTTTGCTGTACACCTGAAACTAACACAACATTGTAAATCAACTATACTTCAATAAAATAATAGAATTTTCAAAAAAGAAAAGCAAAAACAAACAAACAAATACATTTTTTCCTTCATCTCAAACTCAGTGAATAAAATCATTTCTATGTGATCGTTCTCCAAAGCTCTGATTTTTCTCTGGTGATGAAATCTGACATCTGATAGCATCAAGACAGCAGAGCTATCTTGAGTAAATATGAGTTCTTTCTACGACACAAATTTACATCAGACCCAAACAAGGGGCTTTGGGAGAGAAGCCTTGTAACAAAGGAAGACTCGAAAAGACAGAGGAGGGTGGGTTGGAACTCATCGAGGAGCTGGATGTGTACAACGAGAGGGAAGCGACAGAGGCTCAGGTCCTTAAAAAAGAGAGAGGCTGGGTAAAGAAGTTGAGACCAGCGTAACCCGTCTAGGGCGTCAGGACTGAGGGACTGACTGGGCTAGAAACTGGTCTGTGCCATTAATTCCAGGCAGAGAAAATCTTCAGCGTTCATTTCCCTCAAAGGCTGGGGAAACGAGGGAAAACACCACCTGTGCTGGAAGTACAACAGAGGAGGACACAGGGAAGGATGCACTTCCCTGTGTGATTTTCCGAACTGTGAGTAATTTGCATACAGCATGACTTCCCTGGAAGTACGCCCATTCCTCACCCTCAAAAGGCCAGCTGCTGCCTGTGTGGCACTGCAATGACTCAGCCTGGGAGAGAGGCACCATGCATGAGCAAGGCTCCAGCCTGAGATCCCGGACTAGAGAGGGAAGCCCTAGGTCTGTTAGTTAGTTAATGGTTAGTTGTTTAGCGGTTAGGCTTTGGGAAGTCTTTGGTTTTAGGGGCTAATGAGGCACCTCTTCCTCTCTCTTCCTGATGTCTAGGCAGTACTGGCTTGTATCACCTTTTGAAAACATCATCTTAGGAAAGAGTTCACTCGAGTACAAGAGGCCCTGAGCTGGCGAGCAGCCAGCGTCCTAAAGGTCAGAGCTGGTGTCAGTAGCAGGTTTGGGAAGCACATGGGAGGCGAGCTATCAGAGCCTCTTTTACCTCCTGTAGAGAGAATGGGGTTCATCTCCAGAAGCCCAGGCAGCCGCAATTTACAAGGAAATGAGCCTGTGGGGAGGCGGGGGGGGGGGGGGGGGACAGTCGACCATTTGAAGTTCCCACAAAGCACAAAAACATTGTTACCACTGCTCCGTGAACTTCAGACAGCCCTGAACCCATGACTTGAAGCCACAAAGACGCTTGTGGTTAACACAGACCGACTATTGGGTTTAAGGAGAATTTTTTGTGCCAAAAAAATTTATTTGCCTTCCTCCCCCCAAAATCTGTTTATTATTAAAAAGCCCTGGAGACTTGGGAACTGGGCTAGACCAATGTTAGCCTGTCCTTCTCCCGAGCCTCTTCCAGGCACCAGACTGGGGAGGAAGTACCGGCTTTAGGAAGGAGACCCTCTTTCCACACTGGCTGCAAAGGAAGGGAAACTGAACTTATTTCACGAAGAAAAAAGGCCAAGAAAACCAAAAGAAGCCAAGAGACAAGGGCAGGAGAGGACATACTCATCTCTCTTTCTCTTTGGAGAGCACCCCTCTGTCCTTGGTATACAGCCCCTGGTACCCTCTAGAGCTGGGGTTCTCAATCTCGCATGTACAGAGGGATCCCCCTGGGGCTATACTACCAGGGGGCAAGAAAGAAGAAAATCTCCAGTGGAGATCGTGAGCCCACAGACCAAGAAGGAGTTTGAAAGTCCCGTACCTGAAACACTTTCATTCTTGGAATCTGCTTTGTCTAAAGACAAAGGGAAACCTTGGTCACTAGATATTAAAACTTCAGAATACAGCATTGGCAGGAAAACAAAACAGTGTATCGCCTTAGTGCACTCATGATAACTTGGGGAAAAAAAAACAAAAGAGCAAGGCCCACAGTGAGGCAAGGGTCCAAACTAAGTGACAGGCTGAAGTTTAACTAAACTAGTCAAACCTGTATAAAAGCAGAAAAAATTCCAGAGGAGAACAGGGCACTGGAAGAATCACTATGGTTTTAGTGCAGCAGGAAGACATGTCCAGCTCAAGGTCAGATCCCACGGGCTTGTCCAGTCTCTCCAGGGCTCTCTCCATCCTTCGAAAGCATATCTTCCTGGTCAAAAATAAACTTTCACTGGACTTTCAGATGATTATCTCTATGCAAAAACTCTGACAGGACTCTGTCACTAACTCTAGACCCACTGCATCTGGAGGGGAGATTACGGCAGAGAAAGACAGGCTTTTATCTTAACGTTTCAGAAGACAGGTCTGACAGGAGGTGCGGTGGAGGTGTACACAGGAAAGGGACATATCGGTGAGTCGTAGGCACACATTACAGTCGGCCCTTCGTATCTGAAGGGGATTGGTTCTGACCCCCTTGGATATCAAAATCCATGGATGTTCAAATGCCTTATGGAAAGTGGTATAGTAATAGATGTGGTACATATATACAATGGAATACTACTCAGCCATAAAAAAGAATGAAATAATGCCATCTGCAGCAACATGGATGGACCTAGAGATTATCATACTGAGTGAAGTAAGTCAGACAGAGAAAGACAAATACCATATGATATCACTTATATGGGGAATCTAAAATATGACACAAATGAACTTATCTACAAAATAGAAACAGACTCACAGACATAGAGAACAGACTGGTGGTTGCCAAGGGAGAGGGGGTTGGGGGAGGGATGGAGTGGGAGGTTGGGGTTAGTAGATGTAAACTAGTATCTACAGGATGGATAAACAACAAGGTCCTACTGTACAGCACAGGGAACTATATCCAGTATCCTGTGATAAACCATAATGGAAAAGAATATTAAAAAAAGAATGTGTACATATATGTGTATAACGGAATCACTTTGCTGTACAGCAGAAATCAATACATTGTAAATCAACTATACTTTAATTAAAATTTTTAAAAATTAAATTTAGAAAACAGAAAAATGTGGAATAGTGTTTGCATATAATCTATGCGCATCCTCCCATATACTTTAACTCATTTCTAGATGACTTATAATACCTAAAAAAATGTAAATAGTTGCCGGTATGCAGAAAATTCAAGTTCCGCTTTTTGGAACTTTCTGGAATTCTTCCCCCCACTATCTTTGATCTTCAGTTGGTTGAATCCAGGGATACAGAAGCCATGGACACGGAGGGCCAACGGCACCTAACTACCACAGTGTCAGGTGCCTCTGGGTTACAGTATTGACCAGAGTCTCGTCCCCTCACCAGGCCTCCGAGAGTCCCCTCTTACCGACTCTAGGGATGAGGTTTCCCCAGACCCAACCTTCTCTCTGGCTACTTTCTCCCGTCTTTCTCTCCCTGGATGCCTAGAGCAAGAAAGGAGGTTCTTGAAGATATTTTCCTAGAGCCATAGGCACTTCCTCCATGCTCCCCCAACAAACGTCAAGACACCTTCCAGGATTCAGCTCAGAGGGCCTCCGGGTCCTAGGAGGCTTCCCTGACCGCCTCCCTTCCTACTCAGGGACCACGCTCCCCCCTCAACTTGTGCCAAACACCTGGTTAAAACGACGACTGTAGTTCATTCTCAACCATCGTGGGCTGGTTTAGTCACAGCGATAATAGTAATAATAATAATTTTAAAATAGTAATCATTTTAATTATTTGGACATTTACAAAAAATAAATGTCTCCAAATCAGAAAAATCACGTGCCTATTAGAAGGTGTCCACTGACCGGCACTACGAAAACCTACGCACATCTGCCTGGGTCTGCGACAGTGTGGGGACAGCCCAGTTCCATCAGCCTCCAGATAGGCACTTACAATACTGGTGCCCAAGCCGAGGTGACAATCTGTTAGCGTCAATTCCAGGACCACGCAAGCCGATGGAAAAACCATTAGCAAGCGACTGGACTGGCACGAGCAGAAGCCAAGGCTAGAGGCAGACGAGAAATGACAACAGGCGTAGGGGCCATAGGAGGTGAGGCAGCAAAGATGCTGAGGGAGAGCCCCCCCCCAAAGATCCTGGGCCCCCGGCCGCCTCTAGAAAGAGCGCAGGACCGACCGCTGGCAATGACACACTGAGGCTGCCTAGGCTTCGTTTTAATATGGAATTGGGGGTGGGTACAGGAAGCTTGGATAAAGAATAAATAATAGGCCATTTTAAGAGTACTAACAATGGTGCATTTTGTTTGTCAAGTAATTTATCAGAGATTTTGTGATCCTGAACCATTACTCTTGTACTATTTTTACACATTAGGATAACATCCATAGAACACTGAGTACTTTCCTAAATACTGGATTCTTTTACTAAGTAAATGTTGGTCATTTTCACTAAATAAGGGTATGTTAAACACATTTCGAGGTACAATTTGACTGTGCCAACTTCTTGTCCTCCAAGTACATAAGAGAACTTCTTATTTTTTTTCTCTAAAATGGACTGTGCGTTGTTATAAGCAGGTCTCTGATCTTGTATCTTTGTAGTATTTCACAGCCCCGAGTCCAGTGCTCAAGGAGATGCGGAGAGACCCACAGGAACCAGTGGGCACAGGGCAGCTCACTCCCCTGGGAGGGCGTCTGGCAATCAGCACGCCACCAGCTGCAGGAAGATGCCCACAGTCAAAATAGCAGCTGACGTGGGGACACATGAAGGAGAGGGAGCTAAAATAAGCACACAATCCTCCCTGGTGACATCCAGAAACACCACCTCCCCTCTGTCCTTGGGGACACCTTCCTATGGGGACACGCTTCCCACTTCATGGGCTTTATGCTGCCACCAGGTGGGCTTCCCATGTGTCCCATTACAGCACAGGTTCTTAAAAGGCCATGTCAGGTCCTCATGCATTTTCAAATATGCTCCTGTAAAACCCTGGGAGGTGTTCCGCTCCACAGTTCAAAGGATGCACGTGTCATCCAAAACTGCAAGTCGAAAAATTAAGTTAATGGGCTGAATTCTCCATTTTAAGTTCTCTCGTACACTTCTTTTTCAAATTCTTCGGCGTCTCCTACTACTTGCCTAAGAGCAACCACAAAATAAATAAACAAGTAGCAAACAAACCTTGAAGGAAAACTCAGCTTGCTGTCTGACAGATATATGCGCTTGGGAATATGATTTCATATTGTTTATAGCATCCAAATATAGAGCTATGTGTCCCTCAAAATTAATCTGTTGACATCCTAATCCCCATTGTGATGGTATTTGGAGGTGGGGCCTTTGGGAGGTGATTAGGTTATGAAGGTGGGACCCTCATGATGGGACTAGTGCCCTTACAGAAGAGACATAGAGCTTGCTTCTGCTCTCTGCTCTCCTCCAAGGGAGGACACAGGAAGAAGGCGGCTGTCTGCAAACCAGGAAGGGAGCCCTAACCAGGAACTGAATCTGCCAGCTACTTGCCCTTGGACTTCCCAGCCTCCAGAATCATGAGAAATAAATGTTTGTTGTTTAAGCCACTCAGTCTACGGTGTTCTGTTACCACAGCCTGATCTAAGACCTACAGTAAGACAGATAGTAAGAGCCACCTTTATATTTATGAATGATATAAATATATATACACACATATGTATATAGGTATACATGTATATATACACACATACACACATATATTTGTAATTATAATGACACAACATACCACGTGCCAAGTTGCAGCACACAACGCGACACTGCAACATTTCACAGCGTGCCTCAAAGGGTCTATCTCCAAATGCCCTTAAATCTGAACAAACCTAAAAGTCCCCACAAGAGCACATTTTCCCAGGCAGCCCCAGGAGGCACCCTAGATGTGCAGCCGCCACAGCAAAAACAGAACTAAGACCCTTCCTAGGCTCACAGGATCCAGCACACGCTGTTCCCTCTGCTGGAGACACGTGGGGTCTCCCAGTGGACTGGAGTGGGCTCAAAGCAACCACCACGATCATGACCCCTCTCTGGACTCCATCGACCCTTGAAATTCAGCAACTGGTGAGGACAGATATCTTTTATCACTCTGTTGGCTTTATACGTGCATGTTTTCGTGAAAATGAGATGATGAGGAGAGGCCTTGCTCTTTCTTTCCTAAATGAACAACAAACACAAATTTAAGAACCTACTGATGTGCAAACTGTATTTGGTAAGAAAAATATATACTAAGCGCTGGGGTTCACCGTCGAGCATATATGCCCATCAACCGTCATGGCAGGTAAGGAGGTGATGGGTCCTGGTGGACTCCAGGCCACCCTCCCCTCCTCTCTCTCATCTCTGGGTGCCTGTTACAGATGTGGGTCTCAAGAGCTTCAAGTATGAGGAGCCCCCTTTCAACGCCATCATTGCCTCTTATCCGTAGCACGCCGGCAGTTGTGTGTTTAGTAAGACAATGTCAAAAGGCTGCTTTGAATTCAGCGATGCATCTCACAGGTTTGTATCTTATAAGTCACAGCACTTACGGACATTTAAAGTAGTACCTTATGAGTCACGATTCAGCCTGCAGACGACGCTCAGATCAACACGCGGGCCACAGCAATGAAGAGAATATTGTGATAAAGTGAGCCACACGAGGCTTTTGGTTTCCCGGCGCACGTAGAAGTTATGTTTACACTACACTGCAGTCTGTTAAGCGTGCAATAGCATTATGTTGAAAAAGTGCGCATACCTTAATTAAAACATATTTTCTTGCTAAAACACGTTAACCATCATCTGAGCCTTCAGCCAGTCGTAGTAGTGACATCTAAGACCACTGATCACAGATCACCATAACAGAGTAATAATGACAAGGTATGAAATATTGCAAGAATTACCAAATGTGACACAGAGACAGGAACTGAGCAAATGCTGTTGGAAAAAGGCGCCCGCAGACTTGCTCAACGCAGGGTTGCTACAAACCTTCAGTTTGTAAAAAGCAAACACAGTATCTGAAATGCAATAAAGCGAGGACTGCCTGTGAATTCCTCCAGCCTCTGTGGTAACTCTGAAGGGCAGGAGAGAAGCAGGGCTGTGTCAAGGCGGGGGCCCCCGCGGGCAGGCCTGCCGGGCCCACTTGCTGGCTGCGTGCTCGCCCACTGGTCCCTGGGACCACCTGCTCTAGCCCTCAGGTGGTGGCCCCCAAACACAGAGGCAACTTACTGGACCTCCCGAAAGCACAGGTCCCAAAGGGGAAAGCCAAGTCAGGTCCGGAAGAAGTTGCTAAAAGGGCTAGAAGAAACCATTTTTGTATGGGGGTGCCAACACAGAAATTAGGAAATGAGAGAGAAATGACTGAAAATCTTGTGCCCAAACTTCCAACGCTGACCTAGTGAGCAACCTGGTGGACTCAGCCCTTCACGTGGAGGACACAGAGACATCCTGATGGAGGGGACAGCACTGCTCAGAAACCACACCCTCCCCGAGCTTCCAAAAGTAAAAGAAAGAAGCAAGTGAGACCAGACAACTGAGGCCACTTAACTTGAGCTGAGTCAGCACAGTGAGGATAAGTACACACCTCTGGGGATGATCACGCCAGGTAATGCCACGAACTCTGCTGCTCAATTCAGTTACACGTGCATCTGTCCTTTTTCAGATCCTTTTCCTATATAGATCATTACAAGACATTGAGTAGACTTCGCTGTGCTATACGGTGGGTCCTTGTTGTTTAGCTTTTATATACAGTAGTGTGTATCTGTCAATCCCAAACTCAATTTATCTCACTCCCTCTCTGTTAACTGAATTTTAATCATTCTTTGATCAAGTATCTAGAACCTGACATCCGTGAAAGTGTCACAAATGCATGAAAAACACACATTTTCAGAGTACTAGGGGTGAAGTTTAGTTAATAACAGTAACAGCAGTGACTAATACTCCTATAGCGCTTAATGCCAGCCAGGCACTGTTCAGAGCACTGTGTACATATCAGCCATTTATCATCACTCCTCACTGCTATTGTTATCCCCATTCTACGGATGAAGAAACCAAGGCATTGAAAGGTTCCCAAGGTCACACAGGTGGTTAGTAGCAGAGTTGGTCTGCAGAGCTCTCACTCTTGACCGCTACGCTAGGCTTCCACAGTGATTAAACAATAATGTAAAACCTTCAAGAGAAAGAAAAGCCTTCTCACAAGGTTCTGCACATTTCATGGCTGGCGTCTCCAAGCCAAACCTATACACCTTATAATAACCGCAGATTTGGTGCTGACTTTTCCACCCTTCACCACTGCGGCAGTCCAAACCCAGCTTTATATCCCACATTTTGTGGCTGACGCCTTATTGCCAGGAGAGAAATAATAGGAATCTCTCCCTAGGTCTTGGGGTAGGGCTCACCTACCTTGTGCAGATGCCCCATGAGCCTGCTAAAACATGCACCAAAGCCCCACTATGGGCCATCTCTGCCCTGGAGATCAGTTTAATCTAGTTTATTACAACCAAGTCCAATAGGTACGTACTTCGTATCTGCTGGGTACAAGGCACTGCACTGGTGCGATAAGGAAAACGGAAACTCAGGCAACAAGGAAGAGCGGGAAGACTTTTAAATGAAAAGTAACTTAAAGGTCCAAGTAGAAGAGACTGGAACACAGAAGTGAGAGGAGAAGAGGGGAGAGATAAATCCCGAGGTTTCTCTTCAAGAAGGCAAAATCCGTGCTTCCCTGGTGGCGCAGTGGTTGAGAATCTGCCTGCCAATGCAGGGGACACGGGTTCGAGCCCTGGTCTGGGAGGGTCCCACATGCTGCGGAGCAACTGGGTCCGTGAGCCACAACTACTGAGCCTGCGCGTCTGGAGTCCGTGCTCCGCAACAAGAGAGGCCGCGATAGTGAGAGGCCCGCGCACCGCGATGAAGAGCGGCCCCCGCTTGCCGCAACTGGAGAAAGCCCACACACAGAAACGAAGACCCAAGACAGCCATAAATAAATAAATAAAGCAAACTGTCAACAAGTAAAATTAAATAAACATTATTATAAAAACGCGGCAAAATCCTCTGGGCATCAGCCCTGAGGACCAGAAAGCGGCTCCGGAAACTCCCATACCTTCCTAGTGGGAAGAGAAAACAGCCACTCTGGACATCAGTTTGGCAGGTTTTTATAAAGCTAAACACATACTTACCATATGACCCAGAAACCCCACTCCTAGGTTTTTATTCAGGAAAAAATGAAAATGCATGTTCCCATAAAAACCTATACATGACTGTTATCGGAGTTTTAGTCATAATCACCCCAAATTTTAAACAATGCAAATGTCCTTCACCTAGTGAATGGATCAGCAAACTCTACATCCACAACGGAACACTTCTCAGTAATAATAAGGAACGAACTACCGATAACACACAACAGCACTGGTGCATCTCAACAGCGACAGACTGCATGATTCCATTATAGGGCATTACGGAAAAGGCAAAACCGTAAGGATAGAAGACAGATCAGTGGCTGCCAGGGGTCGGGGCTCAGTGATTACAGTGGGGCATGAGGAACATTTCAGGGGGATGAAAACTTATATTTTGATTATGGTGGTTGCACAACTGTACGCAATATTGAAACTCATAGCTGTATTAAAAAGAGTGAATTTTACTGAACGTAAATTATGAATCGATACATCCGACTTTTTAGAAGCAGCTCAGAGTAATTATGCTGACAAAATTATCTCATGGAGTGGGGCTCTTAGTATCGTCTACAAGGGTCTATGGACCATTTATCCACCTTCCTGTATGTACCCCCTCCCCCAATTTCTTCTCATATAATATTTACAGGAAGATGATTAGCTGCTCAGTGGTAGGAGAAAAAGCTCCGTTAGTCTGATAACATTTCTTAAAGTAACCTCTTAGTGTTTAGATAATTATGGAAACTCTACTGTACTAAAAATAGACATAAGTATTGGCTCTTTTTTCCTTGTGCTATATACGTGCCTGCTAATCGCTAAGGCAAGTGAGACTCCAGCGGCTCTGTCCGTGGACACATAGCCACTCTAAAGCCATTACAGCGCCAGGAAGTCAAGGTCCTTATGTCCACATGGTACCTGTGTTCCATATGTTGAACTACACTGAAGGTCGACCAAGGTCACTGCTAAGATCTTTAGGCAAGAGCTAAATCTAAGATAGACCCTGATCATTGAATTGGAAACCTTATTAGGGTAGGAAAATCAAAAGCATCACTGTCCCACTGAACAACATGACTGCTCAAAGACTTGGTCTGCATGTGCAGACCAAAAGCAATGTGAATGATTCTGGTTCTTTCCTTCATACAATACCCAGCAGATATGTCTTGATTGCCTACGTGTGTGAGGCATGAAAGATACATGTTTATCAACGTAAGTCCCTGTCCTTATGGAGTTTACATTCTCTTCGGAGGGACAGATGAACTATAAATAAGTGAATGGACAAATAAACCAAGCGACGAATCAGTAAGAGAACGAATGTCCACTACTTAGAGCCGGAAGGAAGGAAAAGCAGGGTAAGAGGCTGGGGGCTTCTCATTTAGATAAAATGGTCAGGTCTCTGCGGCGAGCACCGCTGAGCAAAGACATGGAAGAATTGGCCAGAAAGCTGGTGGGTATGTGGAGGGAGGGGCTCGGGGCTGGGGTTGGGGGGGGGAGAAGGAGCAAGTGCGAAGTTTCAAGCTTTGAGATGGGGGTGAGACTGGTGGGTGCACGGGACTAGCGAGGTGGCCGGTGTGGCCAGAGCCTAGTGACGGACAGGAAGGGCGCTGGGCAAGCCAGCAGGCAACGTCCGGCAGACATAGGTGAGCACAGATCACAGAGGCCCTGTGCCAGAGAAGGACCTGGGGTTTGATTCGGCGTTACCGGAAGGCACTGTAGGGTGTGGGCGAGGGAGAGAATGATCTTGATTTAGGTTTAAAGAATCAGTCTAGCTGCTCTGAGGAAAACAGACTTTGGGGGGTAGGTAGATGTAGAAGAGGGAAAGCAGAAGCAGGGAACTTGATGGGAGGCTACCACAGCCAGGCAGGCGGAGACAGTCAGCCCCGAACCGAGTGTCAGCGGGGGAGGAGATGCAGAGAGAAGGGGCCGACTGGGCCCTGGGTGCGGGATGGCGTCACCAACTGAGATGGAAGATGGCGATGCTGATGCAGGAGCTTAGCTCCATACACGAGAGCAGCCGCCGGAGCTGCCAGGAAATGTAAATTACGTTGCTTTCAGGGAGCTCAAGAGGTGAATTAAGATAAAGAAAGGTTAACTTGACCTAAATAACATCGTACCTTATGACTACATAAGCTTTGCAGTGGAAATAACCGACTCAGGACCAGTTTAGATATTAATTTTATCTTGCAGTAGCATTCCCACTGACTAGGTAATTCACTACAGACAGCTAAGGAATGGATTTGCGTAAGAAACTAGATAGACCATTAGCGAACTTTCCAGGAAACAAAGATTTCCAGGGAAGCTAAAAGAACTTCAAAGCTTTCTGTAACGTATCACCAAGGCTTTGAAGATCCCCCTTATTTAACCCTTTGCTAAAAGAAAAGAACGTCAGCAAGATTGTAGAGTATGGATATTCCTGACTAAATTTACGTTACAAAAAAGCTTTGTCTGACGGGAAAGAGAAGTCAAATTATAAGACCCTTTAATGGGTTGACATGTTAAAGCCTTTGGAATAAACACTGTTTGTTAGATGTAATCCACATCAAAACATGTATCTGTTTCACAGATTATTTTCTTCAAGCAGTCCTAAGTTTCTGAGTTTTATGAAGTTGCATGGAACTTAGAAAGGGGCCAGAGACGGCACACAAAGGCACAGCTGGAGCATGTTTGATTCCTGCAAGGAAGAGTGAGGGGCAGGAAAGTCACCAAAGCTTCGGACGCCGTGCACGTCCCCAGAATCACATCTGTTTCATCCAAGACAAGATTCGTGCCTAGGATTCAAAACACAAGGAAAAGCTTAACTTGTTTTGGTTGGAATAACTTAGCCTGCTAACCTCCACAGCGTCTTCCAGGAAGATATCAACTCCCATCTTTTCCATCTTTTCCTCCCTCTTTCCCCCAAGTCAACCTGAAGAGCAACAGCACAGAGCCAGATGGGGAACCAGATCAAAACACACCAGGGGGCGCCGAGCATGGGGACCTCTGGAGACGATCCACACCCTTTCAATGGATTCCTGTTGGTGAGAAAATGTTTCCATCCAGTTGGAACCACCCACACTTGTAACCGTCTTATGAACTTTGTCTGCTTTTGATTTTTTAAGTTTTACTCAGAAGAAATAAGCTTCCCAATGTCACCATACTCATCCAAGCTCTCTCTCGTCAGCCAAGAGGAAAATTTCCTTTTAGTCACGTAGAGCTGGGACAGGTGACCTAAATGGCTTCCCGGTGTCACATTTCTGAATCCTTTAATGGTTTTCCAGGTGTTTTCCTACCACCCTGTATCTCTCAAGATATACTCTTGGAAAGATCTCTTCTCCAAAAAATTCACTGTTTTGCTCTAAAGGATTAAGAAATCAAATGAAGAAACTCAAAATCTCTGAATTTAGCGACTTTTCCCACACTATTAGCTATTTTTAAAAATAAATTTATATATTTTATTTTATTCATTTTTGGCTGTGTTGGGTCTTTATTGCTGTGCACAGGCTTTCTCTAGTTGTGGCGAGCGGGGACTACTCTTCGTGGCAGTCACAGGCTTCTCACTGCGGTGGCCTCTCCTGTTGCGGAGCACGGGCTCTAGGCACGTGGGCTCAGTAGTTGTGGCTCGTGGGCTCAGTAGTTGTGGCTCGTGGGCTCTAGGCGCACGGGCTTCAGTAGTTGTGGCGCATGGGCTTAGCTGCTCCGCAGCATGTGGTATCTTTCCGGACCAGGGATCGAACCTGTGCCCCTGCACTGGCAGGTGGATTCTTAACCCCTGCACCACCAGGGAAGTCTCACTGTTAGCTATTAAGGACAGGCTTTTTTCTGGCTTGTTGCTTTAAGATGTCAAGATCTATTCTGCTTTTCTAATCTGGACTTGGGATTTCCCTTCACATCACCCCTCAATGTTACACTAACCAGATGCTTCTGCCTCTTTCCAGAAGACAGCCGTATTGAGACTTTACACTCTAGGCTTCTCCCAGGTCATCCATTCAGATATTTACCTTATTCCCAATGGTTCCAGACAAATCTTCTTTATTTCCTTTTTTTTTTTTTTAAATCTCAGAGTTAACACACACACATGCCCACACACTGTCAAAGCCTCCGCCAAGACTGCTTAGTGTGGTTTTCTCCTTGGACGCGTCTACAATGACCTAAAGATGGATCACATCTGGATTCCCAGAGGTCTGCTCAGTATTAACCATGACGATGTGCAATGTCAGACAACTGGGTCTGTCTGAAGCTCCGTCATTAATCCAGTCTGCTACTGTTTCTTGGTGAGATTCTATAACCCATTTTGAAACTGTCACTGACCCACCTGTAAAGCGAATGAAACCTATAATCTCCCTCTCCTGAAATATCCTAAAGCAAAACAGTAGCTATAATGGCTGTTCTAGAACAGGGATCAGCAAACTGCAACCCCGGGGCCATATCTAGCCCACTGTCCATTTCTGTCAATAAAGTTTTATTGGCACACAGCCATGCTCATTGCTTGCCATATTCTATATGGCTGGTTTCCTGCCACAAGAGTTGAGTTGAATAGTTGTGACAGAGACCGTATGGCCCCCAAAGCCTGAAATATTTACCATCTAGCCCTTCACAGAAAGTCTGCCCACCTCTGCTTTAAAACCGACAGCTTAGAAGACAATGATTATGAATCCCACTCTGTGATTTTGCAAAGATGCTTCATTAGAATATCATTTTTCACAGGGTAAGAATGAAATGATAAAGTTACATGTAAAAGTGCTGGGACTCAGGAGGCAGTTAATACTTGTCCCTTCTAGTTGCCAAGGTCCTTCTGGACCTTCAGTCTCTTCCTCTCTGCTCTGTTCTCCCTGCAGAGTTGGAATTTTCCTCCTCTTGGCATCACAAATTATTTCAATACTGGCTGTTCCGTCCTCTCATTATCTACACACTCGTCCTTCTTCCCATCTAGAAGGTGGCTTTCTCTGGGAAGTACCATATCTGAGTTACCTTTGTTTCCCCAGGGCCTGGCACATGGCAAAATGCTAGCAAAGATTTTTTTTTTTTTCAGGGAATAAGTGAGTCAAGAAATAGCAAATGAACACTAGGAGTATCTGTAATTCTAAAAGATGCCAGGCAGAGATCATTTATAATAGATTAGTATATAGTACCAGGCTCCCCAGACTAAGTGTCACAAACAACGAGCACTTTGGTGGGCAGGGGGCTGGGGTGTCATGGATTTAAGCCTACAGCTTGCTACCTAGGACAGCTGCTTTACTGACAAGGCAAAGGGCAAGTTAACACTCCTTCCCTGTATAGGTACAAGGAAGCTCCGAGAACCCAAGAAAGCAAAAGTGTTTACACCTGTTTACACCTAACAATTTACAAAAAAGTTCTCCAACAAAACCTCTCATCTTTGAATGACAATGTAAAGTACGATATTCTTTGTCTATAACAAGAGCCTGAATTTAAAATTTCTAATCATAAGCGATGCGCTTTAGCATCCAATAATTCCTTTGAAAAGATAGTTGTTTTGGTTTTTCATGGATTGAAATGAAGAGATTCATTTGTTTAAAAATGAATTTTAAAAATGAAGTAGGCAGTGAGGGTATAATAGTGAAGAAATAAAGTTCTTGCCCTCACTTTACTGAAATAAATTAACTTAGAGCTTACAATTCATTTTGACAAGATTCTTCTCTGAGTTATTTATCTTCCATAAATTTTCCATTATATTTCATAAATAACGAAGAGGGTCTCACATTTCCAAAGTAGAGACGGGTTTCCGCATTGGATTGTTTCCCATTGCTGCTGTGACAAATTACTATACACCTGGTGGCCTAAAACAACTTTATTATCTTACAGCGCTAGAGGTTAGAAGTCTGAAATGGGTCTCACTGGCCTAAAAATCAAGGTGTCGGCAGGGCTGCATCTCTTCTGGAGGCTCCAGGGAGAATCCATGTCCTGGCCTTTTCAGTTTCTAGAGGCCACCGGCATCCTTGACTCACGGACCCTCCTTCATCTTCAAAGCAGCAAAGCACAGAGACTTTATCACATGGCATCATTCTGACACGCACTCTCCTGTGTCCCTCCATCACGTCAGAGGACCCCTGTGATTACATTGCACCCACCTGGATCATCTGGGATACTCTTCTCATCTCAAGGTCAGCTGAGACCTTCCTATTTGCCACGTAACCTAATATATGCATAGCTTCTGTGGATTAGAACATGAACCATGATTCTTTGGGGAGTCACGATTCTTCCTACCGCACACATCTTTGTAGCAATCAGTTCAACAAGCCCAGGTCACATGCATGACGCAGTGTGAAAGCTGGACACCACGACCGCTTACTAGAATGTTTCTCCTACCCTCGCGGTTCCCCGGCAGCTGCCAGAAGCGCGCCACCTCTGTGCCTGCACCAGCCCCTCCACAGTTGCCATTTCCTCTTCATCCAACCCTGCTCCATTCACCCCTCAACGCTTCTAAGAATAAAACCGACTCTTCTCCCACCTGTGCCCCCTCCAAGTGAAGGAAAACCATGCCCTTCCCTCCATCCTTCTGTTCTTGGGAGGGATCAAACCCCCTCTGTTACTGTTAATTACAGTAAACGGCATTCATATTTGATGCTCCCAGTCTACCTCCACCATGTCTTAATGCTCCACCTTCAACCCAGAGAACCCCAAAACACGCAAGCAAGAAGGCACCCCAGAGAGCAGCATTTCCAGCCCCTTCAGTCTATTAGTGAAGAAATGCTTGTGATCCCAGCAGTGAAGCCAGAGTCTGCTTATCTGTAAGACGACAGGTCTAGAATCTCACCTGAGCCCTGCATTTGTGACTCTGTATGTCGGAGGTAAGCTAAGTCACCGTTCCCTGGAGGAGTTACGTCCACAGGATGCAGCCAACCAACTCTGAGTACGGAGAACAAGCTTTTGTCCAAACAGGGACAACTACACACAGCAGAAGCCTCCAGAGCTGGGTGAGAATTCCAACGCCCTCCTTGCCCTCCGCTCCACCATGGTTCTCCCCTCACACTCAGGAAGAGGGGACCAGGAGCTGATGGGAGCTGACGGGAGGCGTGGCCACCTCCTGGCAGTGGTTTTCACAGCCGCCCACGTGTAAAATGAAAAACACCTGGCCCCACAGGTGTGCGTGGGAATGCAGGGATTCTATTGCTCCACTAAACTTCTACCAAAGTCTCAAATGTGGTGATCAGCCCACACAGCACCGCCTTGGGAGAAAGGCTGCTGATAAAGCCATCGAAGCTGCTTGAAGAAAGAAGGGCAGCCCCGATCGACGCGCCCTGTCTCCCTCCGCATCAGGTGGGTGCCCCGATCCATGCGCCCTGTCTCCCTCTGCATCAGATGGGTCTTCCTTATTAAATACTTTGTTAGAAAAACAGTAACCTGAAAGGAAAAGCACTGAGTGTAGGGTGGAAGTCTTAAGAATCAACAGTCAGAAAGCAGACACTTTCTAAACACCCGTGTGTGTGAGGGATGATGTCACAGGCCAGGGATCCAGTCCCGCCTTTATCAAAGTCTGTTCAGTGGAGACTGGTGTCGAAAACTCACCACCTGGCACGAATACTCTTGAGATGAGTTTTGTCCAGGGCCCCCAGAAGTCCCTCTCCCAACAGGTGCACCTGACCTCCCTTGCTTCCTGGGGGAGGGCCCTGGTGACAGCTTCAGTGACCTGTCAGGTTCAGCCCATTGAGAAGGAAGGGGAAGGGCACTGCAGGCTGTAGGAACAGCGTGTGCGAGGTCGTGAGGTTGAGGCCACGCCTGGCATTTTCAGAAGGCATGACTAGGACATGGGGCAACCGGGTGGGGATGGAAGCCTGCATCAGAGGGCTCTCTATGCCGGCTGAGACTAGATGTCAGCCCTGAGACTGCAGCCGGAGACTCAGGCGCTAACAAGTGCCCTGAGCATCTCGGGAGGGTGACAGAGTCCAGTGCAAGTGGACAAGGGGAGGGAGAGACAAGGTGGTCGCGGCTGAGGCTCCTGACTCCCCAGCCTGCCGGTCATCACCTGCCGGGCTCGCCCCTCCAGAATCTTCCCAGGGCAGCACCAGGCTCTGCAGAGCTGCAACCCGGTGGACTTCCTGGAGGCGGGGGCGGGGCAGGGAGCAGGCAGGTGAAATTGGAAAGGGATGACATGGGGAGAACGGAGCTTATATAAGAGTGTGGAAGGGCTGGAGAGTGAGGCTCAGGGCACACGCAGCAGAGGAGGGAGGAGAAGCTGGCAGTAGGTATGGGTCACAGAGTGAGGACTTCATAAGTAGTCGGTGATGATGAGACAGACTGTAGCTACCTTAGCACAGAGCCCGACAGGGGCAAGCGTGACCGTTTCTGAAGTGTCAGCCCAGGGGTGTGTGTGTGAGAGAGAGACCGAGACAGAGGGAGAGAGACAGAGACAGAGAGAGAGACGAGAGTCAGAGAGACAGAGAGACAGAGACAGGGCGAGAGACGGAGAGAGAAGGAGAAGCAGCAGAAGAGGAGGAGTGGGGGGAGGCGCCTAAGGCCTCGGTTCTATTTAATTCGTATCTCACGACCGGCTCAAAGGTTTCCCCCCGCTGACCAGAAGGCAACTCCTACTGTGCCTGTGGTTGAAGCCTTGGACCTACGGTGTCCTTTCCAGGTAAACTCACGTGGCACAGAGGTTCTAGAAGAGCTGCCTCCTGCCCTCCTCCTGTGACCTCCCAGGAGGGCGCGCCAACAACCAAAACGGGCCCTCAGGGCAGCTCCTCAAAGGCGTTACTCGCTTGGACTTTCCATCCGCCAGACTCCCCACCGGCTGCAGCTGCCTGCGCTCCTTTACTCACTTCAACAGGGGCGGGGCGGGGCCAGAGCCGCCTGAACCCCCATCAGGGACAGACACTGCCGCCACGTGACCCAACCACAGGCTTCCTCTCAGACCCGAGGGCAAGGCTCCGCTGTGACAACCAGCACACGCCCTTCCTGCCTTCGACCTCTCCCCCCAACTACAGCCCATCCATCAGAGACGCTTCCTGGGAGGGGCTGGTGAACACAGCAGGCACGGGCCCCACCAGACACAGTGCTGCCTCTCAGCCCCGCTTCCCTTCCACATCACGCCTGCAGGCATCCTGGAATCGCCCTCAGGAGCTGACGGCTTAACCCGTGGTCGCCAAGGCAGTGGCAACACAGCGCACGCCTCCCCAGCCCCTGCGAGGGGACCAAGCACCAGTGAGCACAGACCACAGACCAGCGGCCAGTGAGGAGAGCAGCCGCTGTGGCAGCCCAGCAAGAAGTTCACGGATGAAGGGCCGGTCCTGCTGCCCCTAAGGCATGTGGGTCAGGAAGATGCAAATCGTGAGCTCGTTCAGTAAATGTTCATCAAGCGCCTTCCTTGTACCAGACACTGTTCCAGGTGCCCGGCGTCAAGTGCAGGCAAAACGGAAAGAGATCCTCTTCCTCACTGAGTTAATATTCCAGTGGTCAGAGAGGAAACACCTCTTCCCACATACTTAGTGAAAGGAACCAAAGCAATGACACCAGGCGAGGACCGAGTGGTGCTCATACAGAAGGAAAGAGGACAACATACGTTCTGCTGGAATAAGGGAGGCTTGAGGAGGAAGCAGGGGCAGAAAAACCTTGTTAAAACACAAATATGCCTTCAGAGGCTCAAACATAGAGACATCTTCAAAACGGACGACCGCACTGCGCTTTCCCTTGTCTGTATGGGCCACTGCCCCGCCATTCCCCAGCAGACACTAGCGGTTCAAGGGCGGCAGAGCAGGTGGGGTTCAAAGGTCACGTTAAGGTCCTCGTAACAGTCAGGTTTGTAATTGACTCCCAGCCCAGCCAAACCGACACACCCGCTTCTGACAGCTTATCATCTGTCACCTTGTCTCACCGCCCACCTGGGTGGATCCGAATTGTCATGCACCCCGATCCACCCCGCTCCCCAGGGCACTCTGGGCTCCCCAGCTGCAGCCCGAGGCCCGCGTCACACAGAAGAACACCCACAGAGTCATCCTCTCCCTGGGCAGCCTTTCAGGAAATACGCTCGAGAATCAGAGGTTAAAGAAGATTACCTGTCAGTAGGTGTGCAGTAATCTAGTTGAATATTTTGCTCAATTTTTTTAATTATTATTTTTTAAGTTATTGTTTATGTTTGGCTGCACTGGGTCTTCGCTGCTGCGTGAGCTTTCTGTAGGTGCAGCGAGCAGGGGCTAGTCTTCGTTGGGGTGCACGGGCTTCTCATTGCAGTGGCTTCTCTTGTTGCGGAGCATGGGCTCTGGGCGTGCGGGCTTCAGTGGTTGCAGGATGTGGGCTCAGTAGTTGTGGCTCACGGGCTCTAGAGCGCAGGCTCAACAGTTGTGGCGCACGGGCTTAGTGGCTCCGCGGCATGTGGGATCTTCCCAGACCAAGGCTCGAACCTGTGTCCCCTGCATTGGCAGGCGGATTCTTAACCACTGCGCCACCAGGGAAGCCCCTATTTTTTTTTTCTTTTGAATTTTTTGGCCGCGCCACGTGGCATGCAGGATCCTAGTTCCCTGACCCGGGATGGAACCTGTGCCCCCTGCGTCGGAAGCATGGAGTCTTAACCACTGGACCACCAGGGAAGTCCCTATATTTGCTTAATTTTTAAAATATGTGAATTTAACAAAACACACACACACACACACACACAGACCACTTTGCTTCCTTTGGGCCATCAATTGAGAAACTACAGAATTCCTTTTGTTTGGAACCTAGAAAACCTTGTCCCAAATCCAGCCAGGCTCCTTTCCCGGAACATCCTTGTCAGGCAGATGTGCAGTTTCTATAGAAATACCTCCATCAACAGAGGTCCTCCTCCAGGCAGGGCAGCCTGTTCACTAGACAGTCAGAGGTTCAAAAATTCTCCAGATATTTCTTTACACCCTCAGCCCAGGGGCCCTAAAATTGATTTGGCTTAAAAAAATGTAGCTCAATATTAATTTAAAGATGATTTCTTTTTAGCTATAAATCCAATCATTAAGCAGAGCGATCTGAAGAAGAGGGGGAAAATAAACGGACGCGCCGAGAGCAGGAACTGTCACTGTTCATAAGGACCAAATACTGCCAAGAGAGTTTGGAAAGACGATCTTTCGGGAAACAGTAAGTGAGCCAACGGTGGTCCTGAGTTTTTGCTGTGAGTTCTGGGAAACGGGAACGAGGGCATCCAGCGAGGACTTCTGGCCTGGAGAGGATACCCAGCTTTAGGATGAGGGGGTTGGGGGAGGGGGCTGCTCCTGGGGTCCAGCCAAAGACAGGGTGGGTCTGGGGCAGGGGGCGGCAGCCGTCGTGGGGCTTAAGTGCCCTGCATCTGGGGAAAGTGTAAGGCAGCTGCCGGTGATTATGTTTTATCAAATCTATGTGTGATTAAAATGAGTCCCTACCCTTTAGCTGTCTTTCTCTAACTTCTATCTTGGAAATTCTCACATTCTCTCTCTACATGTGGGCATGTCACACAGACCAAGCCTGAGAGACGTGCCCAGGGATGCAGTCTAAGAAAAACAGTCAATTACTCAGCTGGGTCCCACCTTCATGCTCCGGTACACCTACCTGGAAAGCTTATTTTAAAACAATATGCTAAGCTTTGTTTAAAAAAAACAAACCCCACAAGTAATGAGAATAGTACGAGCTGGTTTTTGGCGACAGCGAACATCCAGGACTCCCGGTTACCCGTGTGCTGCCTTTGCAGCCGGTCGGCACAACAGCATCGCAAACACACTGTGGAATGATCAGTACTTACTTTCTATTCTGTGGCTCGAAACTCAAAAAGAATTCATCGTCCCTTCCTGGGCTTCTGCTTTAGTTTCAGGAAACGACCAGTCTCCAATGTAGCTAGAATCTGAAATATATATATATATATTTTTTTAATTGTACGATGTAACTTCTAAAGCTGAGGCATACATACGTGAGATGGAATAAATTCATTTGCCTTAAGTTAACCTCTGAGGACACCGGACTTCCCCCGACTTTATCAATATCCCTCACTCATAAGGCCTCGCACAGCGGGAAGTGAAACTGACAATTTCTGTAACAGTTTTTTTCTGCTTGACCATTTTGACCACGACTCAAATTGCCTTGATGAACCTGACTTAACTCGAAACATTTGCCTTCAGCTACTGTAAACAACCAAGTTACGCCCGATTGCAGCAACAAGGAGTCCCTTTCTCTCTCAGTAACCACGTCGCCGTTGGGACAAGTTACGTCAAAAAGCATCACAAGCTGTTCACCCGCATACGCAGGCGACCCAACACCCAGAGACCAGAGGGCAGCGAAGAGCGTCAGTTATGCTTTCTTCATCTTGATAAGAGGGAGCAAATCGAATTTTAACGGATGAACAAACTCCTATCCCCCATGGATGCACTGAAAATCTCCCAGATCTGGACTTAAAATTAAAAGTGCTGCCGTTTTCAACCACGCAGCATCCGCTAATTCAGTCTGTGGCTGCCTCACTGCGGTGAGCGAGCACATCTGCTCCTCCCTGCTGATGTCTGGTGGCTTTGTTCTCTGGACCTGGCTCACTGCAACTTCAGAAGCCAGAGGGCACCAGCACTCCCAGGTGACTGAATACGAGGTGCAGTGTGGCAGGGACAACCCTGCCTCTGAAAACGCATCCAGAACCCGGTTGTGTGTCCTTCCCAGCTTTCTTTATTTACGCCAGACTCCCTGGGATCTCGATCTGCCCCGCTGGCCGCAGCAAAAGCAATGTCCTTCCAGCTTTCCTTGCACCTCCTCCGGCTTCTCTTAGCCAGAACTTTGCCTTAGTATGTTTCTTCCTGTTTACAGTAGCAACTAAAGGCATTTAAGTGCCGCAGTGCACACAGAACTGTGCTACCAGGATGAGCAGCTCTTTTTACGTAACTGTCTACCTACAGAGATGTCCCCGGTAACATGAAGCCAAAACTCTCTCCAAACTCTAAAGTACAGAGATGCTCCGTTGCCAGGATATACTGGGCAGGATATATCGAAGTATATCAAAACACGTGTACTCAATGGGTTATTATTATTGTTATTAATGGCAGTCACTAGAACAGAGAAAGATATTAAGATTACAGTAGATAGGCAAACACTTATGAGATAACACAATTGAAAAAAGCAGAATTTAAAATTGTTCGAAAGTGCTAATTACAACTCTACCAGAAGTATCATCACATATGGATGTAGCTATAGAAATTATTATATATAGATATATATTTATACATCTTATAATTATATATAGATATCTACAAATCTATATTTAGCACAAATAAACTACAAGAAAGAGTTGGTTGATGATTATTAAATTCTAGGACTCTGAGAACAGAATGATAAAGCTGTTCCCAGGCTTAAAGTCTGCAACACTGGGGCTTCCTGGTGGCGCAGTGGTTAAGAATCTGCCTGCCAATGCAGGGGACACGGGTTCGAGCCCTGGTCCGGGAAGATCTCACATGCCGCGGAGCAACTAAGCCCGTGCGCCACAACTACTGAGCCTGCGCTCTAGAGCCCAAGAGCCACAACTACTGAGCCCGCGTGCTGCAACTACTGAAGCCTGCACGCCTAGAGCCCGTGCTCCTCAACAAGAGAAGCCACCGCAATGAGAAGCCCACGCACCGCAACGAAGAGCAGCCCCTGCTCTTTGCACCTAGAGAAAGCCCACGCGTGAAGACCCAACGCAGCCAAATATAAATAAAAAATTTAAAAAGTATGCAACACTTCAGAATCACAGAGTCTTGTCACCAGAAGGGACATTAGCTCAACCTTTTCATTTCACAGATTAGTAAATTATACCAAAAGAAGTTAAGTGACTTATCCATGGTCATAAACCTACTTCCTGGCAGAACTGAGACCAGCATGGGGAGGTCCCCACTCATGAATCTGCCTTCTCTTCAGAACACACTGCAATGGACTCGTGCAAATAAATCAGGGGCTCCCGGTTATCTGAGCGGTCACTGTCCAAAAACCCACGTGGTTAGGAGCTTTTTTAGGGAAGCACACCTTCAAAACTCTACGGTATTTCCTAATATCAAGTCATTTAAATGACTTGAATTCCCACTCAAAATTCCATCCTTGTTCACTGTCAGCATCTTTCCTGATTGCAAATCTTGCCCTCCAAACACAGAATTTCACAAGGTTAATCAAAACGGCATTAGAGAACTTCCCCAATAACAAGTGAAACAAGGGCAAGTGGGGACTGAGAAGGCGGATGTAGCAACAATCTTTAAGAAAAACATTTTAAATTGGTGGTGAGACAGGGATTTCAATACAGAAAGAGTTTAAGAGTAAGGAATCTAAAGGGCCCAAAGGAAAATGACTAGGACCTCAAATATTCCTGTAAAACTGACCATCTTGAAGATGTGATGTCAATGGCAAATGGGATTTAAAAAGTACCACGATATACTATCATACAATTTTGTCTAAAAATGTATTCCTCTCCAATCAATCAATCCTTGATTTTTGCATTGCTCATTCTAGGAGTTAGCCATGGTCAAAATGATCTTCTAAATTGTGTTAAATATAAACTAAAAGAATTATTTTCATGATATTCAGAGTTTGGGGCAAGATAAAGTCCCAAAGCTTTTAAAAATTGTTTTATGAAATTTTGGTCCCCATTTAAGTGGATTCAATTTAAATGGCCTTTTTCTGGCTCTAATTATCCTCAGATAGCAAGCACCTGCTGTAGAATCTTCAGAAATAATTTCTTAAAGTATAAATCAGTAATACGCAGGGTATTTATCTCGTTTCAAGCCAAGCACACACTTTAGGAGCAGGAACTTTAGATCCAGAATATGAAATATCAGGGGACAGTGTGCTTTTAGTTTGTCCCTCTGCCATAAAAAATAATGCATTTTATATTTTATTTTATACAAAATAAAAAGGTTACAAAATTACAAATGACTATATTTGTCTCAATTCCTTTAAAAAGTGCGAAAGTGTAACAACGTATTTACCATTCTGAATTACGTAATTAAATTTTACACCCTATTTTATTTGAACATAACCATGAAAAAAGCTACATAAGGTTCTTAATAGAGGTTAATCTGCATACTCTGATTGGTTCTATCACCTGCAATTATCTGTGGTTCTGTATAATTCCTGGTATGAACTTGACCTGAGAACAATCAAGTTGGCTGAGTTCTCCTGTGCCCAAAATGTTTATTACGTGAAAATGGTTGCTATTCAGGGCTGTTTAACATTCACTCAGATAATAAAAGGGCTTCTAGTATCATGAAAACACAAGGTTTCATTTCAGAAGCATCAATTATTCAGTGGAACGTTTTCTTCTAGAAGAATAAAGAAAGAAAGAGAATCTTTTTTGCCATTAAATAAAACTACAATGTTCTATAGTAGAAAGATATTTTTTTCTTCTATTTTCCAAATCCGTAACAATATTAAGCATCTAAATAATCAATGACAAACACACCTTAAAGTATGTGGGATAATCAATTTGAACGATTCCCTTCTTGGAAAGTTTCTAGCTGCTGTGACCGAAATAATAAACAATTCATGAGGCAGTTTGTTTACTAATCCTGTCTCAAAGGTCAAGGTCAAAATTATTGACTCAACCTTGTTGTCAAATTTACTTTGCAAATGAGTACGAACGTATGACTCAGGATTAAGATGTGACTAAAGCTTCCTTCCAGGAAGGACCACAAAGCTCCCAGTTCCCACAGCCATCAGACGCTGAAGAACAAAGGTGGGGCTTGAATTATTTCACCGCTGCGGTCTAAGAACAGTACAAAGAAAACTGCTCAAAATCACCTTCCCAAATACTTGAGACTCACGCTAAATCAATCAGATAAGCCCTCTGCTCTGGTCCCCCTTCCTGGAGTGGAAGCAGTGAACTAGTGGAAATTCAAGGACCAAGGGAATCCCTGCTCTACTGACTCAGGTAAGTTACTGCCAACCTCAGGGGAGAAGTCTGCCTGTTTTACTGCTCTAAACAGGAAGTGTTTGTGCAGGGAAGCTTGACCAAACCATAGGAAACAGGAAACCATGGACTGGGCTCCTTATTTTCGGCCAACTGACTTAGAAGCAGGTGTTTGTCAACATTAAAACTGCCTTTAGAAGGAAATGCACCACTAAACTTCCTATCAGCCCTAAGAGATGACGTCACGAAGATGCTAATAAACGTGACTAACCCTCCCCTGTCTGCTCAGCATCTTCCAGCCACAAGGGAGGGAGCATCCCCACACTCTCTAAGCAGGGGGACCAGGTGGGCTCAGGAATCCCACAGATTGCCTTGAAACGCTTCCTAGCTGGGGCACGTTTCCTCATCTTGCCAAACCTCTTTACTCCTCTGTAAAATGGCTACAGGAGCAAAGTCGTAAGATTCTTACTGGCTTTAAAGTGTCAAGTGTGTGACACAGTGCTTTGGACACAGAATGTTCAGATGCTTCATTATTCTTCTTTTTCCTGCTACATACAAAATAGAGTACCTTTCTACATTCTCTTGGGAGAAGCTGCCTTAGATACTGAATATTTTCTCTACTTAGAGCTGATCCTTTCCACCCAAAACTGTGACTGGGAATGTCTTTTATTACTGTGAAAATACAGAAAAAGTAATACTTCAGAATGCAGCATTCTAAAATCCTTTTCTCTAAGTTACTCCAGAAGAGAAAGGACCCTTACGATTTGGGTTTAATGATCACTAACGCTGACATAGCATCAGGCACTGCTTTCCATACGTTAACTCATTTAAAATCCATCATATCCCCATTTTACAGATCAGGAAACTGAGAAGCAACCTGTCCACATGCCAGAGCCACACAGGACCTCTGTGCTGTGTATTGATTTGGGGGGATTTGGGGAGGAAGAGTAGGGAGGGAAGAAGGAGGAAAAAAAGCAAAACAGTCTAGAATATTCTCCCCCCCTCCAACACACAAACATAGCAAAGAAGACTTTAATTGTGAAGACATCAAATACCTTCCCACTGGCTAGTTCTTCAAATAGAAATGCTTGATTTCTTATTTAAGTATTTTCCTAGGGATACTTGCAGAAACAGGAGGAAAGAGAGGGCTGGTTACCAAGCAGAATGGTGTCAGGTAGCAGCATAGAGAGAGGGACCCCTGCAGGGCTCTCAAGGTAGGAGGGTGAGAGGGGATTGTTCTAGACCTTACTGACATCTAGCACCAAATGGCTATGGTTCATCGCAACTGCACACACACAGGACACCTGTGAATTCCAGCCCGTCCTCCCACCGCTAGAAACCGTCCCCAACGCATTCTTCTTAAATATGACGCTTTCAAATGTGAGAAAAGCCAGAGGAGCGGGAGTTGCTACTGCAAGAAGTATGGGTACATATGCACGTGGCCTGTGCAAGGTCATTACCAGCATTAGTCAAATCTCCACTCATCATTCAACATGATCCCCATTTTAGAGGCACGCTCAAGGGATGGAGCGTTTTGCCCCAAGCCACCGCAGACTGACTGATAAATTCCAGCTTCTAGACGCTATGATGGACTGAGGAGTCCAGTGAGGTTTTTGAAAGGCCATCATCTCCCCGCATCGCACAGAGACACCCCCGGGAATGAAGACGGGTGAACAGTGAACCCCAGGAAGAAGAGGTATACCTACGTAAACAAGGATGGGAATAACAAACATTAATAGTTACAGTTGCTTCGTTAAGTGTTTTGCAAAACACGATTTAATGCTGTCTTTATACAACCACAGGGGAAAAGGGAAACTAAAGAAGAATTTGGAACGTGTGGGAAACCTCGAGGTGAGAGGTTGACATGAACTGCACAACGTTAGGGACAGAAACGTAAGGAAACTGAGCTTTTGGAAGTAACTGGATTCAGAAGAAGAGACAGCAAAAGGGAGAGAGAGGACCAAGGAGCCACTGCAGAGCCAGGCGCCTCTCTCTCCTGCAAATAACCGCACTGCTCGTGGCATGTCTGAGGCCAGCAGTTAGGAAACTACTGCATCAGAGTCGGGGGCTCAGAGCACACTTTCCGCTAGACGGTGGGCCCCTGGATTCCACAAAGTGAAGAGAGATAAGGAACGAAGACGCAGCAAAAACCAGGGGGGCCTCCGCAGCCAAGCTCCTTAGAATGTTAATTTAAAATTAAATTAACTCATTTAAAATGCTAATTTGTCATTTCAGAGGGTGAATAAGCTTGATGTCTCCCACGAGAAAACCCCGGTGCCTGAATCATCTCACTCCCCCCCACAGGAGGCAAACTTTGAAGGGAAATAAATCCCATCGCTTGTGTTTAAAAAGCTGTTCAGGTGGCAAGGGGTGGACAGTGGAATCACATCCATGTGAGCAAATGAAAAGTTGCCTGAAGTCTCCCTCAAGCTCCGTCTCAGGATCAAGGCGGACAGAAAAAGGGTCGTTAACAGGCGATAAGGTGGGCAGGCGTCCGGCGCCCGTTGGCTGCACCATTTAAGCCAACGGGAGCCAGCCCGGCTGGAAAAGCAGTCATCAAACGACACCGCGAGACCACGGATTTGGAAGCGCTCAAGACGGATCCGAACAACTGGCGGGTGGGCCGGATTGCGTCTGAGAGCTGAATACAAGAACGGATTTTAATAACTGAACAACGGCTATGGTTTTAATGACAGGGCCGGACAGGCTGAGGCCAAACCGACCGAGGGTTTTTTCAGCCCGATTTGCTAGACTTTTTAGCGAGTGGTATTGGTGGAGGTGGGAACACTGGACGGGAAGCCAAGCAGGGCCAAATCTCCGGGCAGGAGAACGGGAGACGGTTCAAGTCCAGGCCTCGGTGTACCTGGGGTCAGGGGCACCTGCTGCGCTGTTTCCTCTGGGTACGTCGGCGGGTGAAAGTGCTAGTCTGTGAAGAGAAGACACCAAACCAAATGAACAGTGGTTTGGGCTCGAAACCCTCCCTTTAGACAAATCAGAAACTGGAGAGTGATTTTCAAAGTTTACACGGATGGCGTCTGAGTGACAGGCAAAGATGAAGGGAGATTTCCAAACTCAGGGGAGAACCGCTGTTTTTCTTCAAAAAGGAAAAAGAAAAAGAGGACACGATGAAGAATATAAACACAGATAAAGGAAATTAATTCGCCTAAAATAAAGAGGGGCTCAAAATGTCGGCTTCTTTAGCAGATATTTGACCAAGACGGAGTGCTCACCGCATAAGACAAACTGCTGAAATCAAAAGCAATCAGAAGGAGAGCTGGATGAAGGCGGGTCTTGAGGGGACGTCCGAGCTCTACCTTCGTCTGTGTGGGCTGGAAATTCACGGTAAAATGAAGGTCATCCTCGGTCACGTTTTTCACGGAGAGAAAGCCCTGGGATGAGTATTTTCCCCGAACACTCTAACCACCACATGACCCCAGAGGCACCTTCTCACCGAGGAGACATACCTGCATAATCTTCTGCCAACAGGAGCCTAGGAATGCCACAGGAAGAGCTCTGGGCACCTGCTCCGTGAACCCCCTGCCGCAGCCTATAAAGCAGGGAAGAAATGCATACTGCCTCCACGCTTTCTGGAAGACAGCCTCTGCCTGCTACTCTGTACCGCCCTCAGCCCCGATCACAAGTGCCTCCTTCTTGGCTATTCGGATACTTACATAAACGCAAGTTGGAGAAGCGCTCTAACTGGGCCCACGAAATCCCAAGGCTCCAACAAGCAGCAGGTCCCCCTGGGGCTGCCATTTTCCTCTTCTCTATCCTCCATCCCTCAAACACCAGGTGCCCTAACAACAGCAGGCCCATCTTCCTCCTCTCTCCCACCATCACGACCCCCCGACCCCTCACTGCAAGGATGGACCCTGCATGGCAGCCCAGCCCTCTGGGTGCAGCCATGGGCGCATGACCCAGGCCAAAGGCACTGCTTTCACAGGACTTGATTAAGCAGCACAGGAAGAAAGAGGGTCTTTCTTCTTTCTTTTTGGGTCGAAGCTGTAAGAACTGCCAGCAGCCATCTTTCAGGCCCATCCCCCAGAGGGCACCTGAGCCTTGTCTGAAGCCAGGTTCACCCTTGCATTTCCCTAGTTTATAAGCCAACAAACTCCATGTTTTGCTTAAGCTAGTTGGAGCTGGGGGGGGCGGGGAGATGTGTAACCCCCAACGTTCCTCAAGAAACATGACTGTTGCTTTTTTTTTAATAGGAAAGAGAAAAATATTATATCTAATAATATAACCAGTTACCATTTCCCACCCAGAAAGATTCTCCACATTTCAACAGAAGATAATTGTTCTCAAATACACTCGTAAAACAGTCACTTATTTTAGGCAGAAAATTGTTCGCACTTGATGCTTGAAACCTTAAAATTAAATGGTTTAATTTATTATAAGGCTCCAAGTTACCTTTTCCTACATTGTGACGTTCTAATAAATTTGAAGGATTATGTAAAATAGTTTTTAAAGAATTCTGTCAGACAGGATGTGGCGGCATCTTGAAAAACAACGAGCCACGGTGTTTCCCAGGGGACTGTCCCAGGCTAAAGCCTCATAAAGACAGGATAGAGCAAGTGCTACTTTTGGAATAAATGTCCCAACAAAACCGGAAAAGCTCCTGAAAGAAAAAAACTGCACACCCAACAGCACAAGCAGACGTCTTCTGTCTCCCTGTGGCACTCAGACATCCCGGAGGAACCTGAACCAAAACCATCCCTTGGAGACCAGGGGCAGAGACAGTGACCTCCCCGCTGGATTCTGCAGGAGGTGAACTCCTGGATGGGATGGTCACGGAGCAGCCGCCCACTACAGCCCAAGCTTCTGCACTTATCCCATCACTCACTCCCTGGACCCCGAGGGAACTACAGCCAGAATCGGGATGTTAGCTCCGATCACAAGTTGATGAGGTTGATCAGATGGGGTAGGAATAATCAATGAAGTTATTCCACTTCATAAATAAGGCCACCCTAATGGGCATCAGTCCAAGATATATTATGGTGACAGTGATAAGAAATCCCTAGACCGACAAAGCTCACAGACCTTTGATCTTTCATGACTTTCCAATGTATTGTCTGTGGACAATCTGACCACCAGACCCATCCCTGGCTCTGAGTGGCTCCTGTCCCTGGTGCAAACCTTCAACTCGCAGCCTGACGCGGACACATTGTTTTCTGCATGTCTGCCCTTCTGGAAGGGCCCACAACTCTAGAGAAGCAGGGATGGAGTCCCCCTGATCTTGCTTCGTGGCCCAGATTCTGAGGAATTTGACAGGCTGCCTAACAAATAAATGTTCATTAAATGGATAAACATTTACTTTCACTTTGCTATTTAAAAAGAAAAAAAAAAAACAAACCAAAACCAAAAGAAATTCCAAACTTGGATCTTAGGATCTCAATCAAGATACTTCCAAAATATGAGGGGGCCCAATACAGACTTAGGGGTAATGTGAAATAATCTAGGTGTTTATTTTTAATACAGGAAAGAGCATAGTTTTTGTTAAAAAATAATAATAAAAAAAAAACAAAGAAAAAATTTCTAACTTTAAAACAGACCCAGGATTCTTCCCCCACTTGCATGTTTTTTTATCAGTCTTTTAAAATTTCTCTGGGTTCAGTTATTGAAGGTCCTAACACTGGATTTGAAAGTAACTCAGGTCAATTCAGGGTCAAATACCAGAGACTGAGCACACCCCCTGCACAGGCTGTCTCTGCTGATAGGGAACTGTCAGCTCTCAGCCATCAACACCACCTGTTGTCAGAAACCCCCCTCTTGAAAATCGCTTCTTCCACCCCAAATGCATTCCTGTTCTCCACTCATGTGCCCTCCATTCATGACGAGTGAAGCAGAGAAAGGGCAGGAGGACAGAACAAAGGCCCCTCTGTTGGCCAGTCCTCAGGGTGCTCCAGCACCTACCGGGGCTCTGGGCTCAGAACAAAGAGCCCAGCGAGGGGCCAGTGGGGCGGACATGTGGCCCTGGGCAGGTGACCTCTGCTAGGGGAAGGGTCCAGACGTTGGTGGCCTCAAAGGGGTAGAGGGAAGCATCAGTGGGCAATCACTGGATCCACCTGCAAATAACAGAGTCCTAAAACATGGGATGTTGCCCATCCCATCTGGAAGGCCTCAGCAGCCCTGAAAAACAATCCATTCAGTGGAAAATGCCAAGTCTCTACGGGGAGGTAACTGTCAGATGTGTCCTTGACCTGCGTGTTTATTGCTTTAGACTGAATGTTTTGTCTCCCACAAATTCATATGTTGAAACCTAACCCCAATGTGAAAGTATTAGGAGGTGGGGTTTGGGAGTTGAGTAGGTCATGAGGGTGGAGCCCTCACAAATGGGATTAGTGCCCTGATAAGAGACACCAGAGAGCTTTCTGGCCCCTTCCACCATGTGAGAACACGAGGAAAAGACAGCTAGCCATCTATGAGCCTGGAAGCGGGTCTTCATTAGACGCCGGATATGCCAGCACCTTGACCTTGAGCTTCCAGCCTCCAGGACTGCAAGAAACACATCTGTTATTTAGGCACCCAGTCTATGGTGTTCTGTTATAGCAGCCCAAACAGTCTAAGACATTTATCAACACAGAAGTTCACTGCTATTTCTTACTTCTGTGGGCTGGGCATGCCCACATTTTACCCCTAAACTGCAACCACTCTTCTCTCAACCAAATCTGTGAATTCCTATTAAGTTTTCCAGTCCACAGAGCTCACGCCACTCTGCAAATCCATAGCATCTCACAAGTGTGCGTGCGTGTTCACTTAGGAACTGAGCGTGTGCACTAAGAGGTGACAGAGAATAGGCTGTGTTACAATACTTTGGAAATGTCTACACCACGTCTGCCTCACTAGCAGGGATTATTTTCTCTCTCTCTTTTTTTAATCTCCAAAGCACCTAACACAGGCCCTCATATAGAGTAGGCTCTCAATTATTTGTTCCCCAAATTCCATCTAGAATTTAATTTCTTTGGTTATTGATCATTTCCCCCCAGTTGTTCATTTCACCCACAACCAAGAAAACCATTTACTGGTGAAACAGAAAAATGAACTATTGTTCACTTTTATTTGAGGGAATAATCCTGGGACACAAACTCTTCCAATAACAAAGCCAGGATAGCAGATGCAACAACTGAATAATATTACCCTGGAGACTCAATCATTCATCCACAGAACACTCAGCTTTGGAGGGACAGTGACAAATGCACTGCCTCTGTCTGGGGAAGGGGAGGGAGGGAAGAAGATGTATGAACAAAAGTACACTGAAGTTCCACACGTGCAGTGAACGTATACACACAGGGCTCTTGCACACACAGCCGGTGCCACCAGCAATGCTCTTCATGGTATGACTGCTCCTTAGATTTCAGATTGTGGTTCAGATGACACCTCCTCCAAGAAGCCCTCCCTGACCACCAGTGTAAAGGTTTCTCCCCCCACCCCCAACCCATTTTCCACACAGCACCCTTCTGAGCACCTAGCACATTTGTAAGCCTGGATTTATTGGTCCACTGCTCATGTCTGTCTCCCTTTCCAGTCTGAAAACTCCAGGAGGGTAGGGTCACGTTGTTCTTTGCATCCCTGCTCAGAGAAGGGGTGTGTGTGACCAGTGGACGCTGTGAGGATACATGTGCCAGGATGGCCAATCCCACCGCCAAGGTCAAAGGTGGAGGAAGTTGGAAAAGCCGTCCTAAATCACAGACGAAGTTCATGGGAGCAAATCATCACCCCCCAGGAGCAGAGGAGACGGGCAGGCCTCAGGGGGAAATCCTGCTCCCTCCTTTTACTCACATAAAATGGGTACAGCCACTGCCAATGGGCTTGTGTCAGCTCCCCTGGCACAGTGCCCGGTACCCAGGACTCGAGCAATTACTGCCACTTCTTCCTCTCTCCTCCGGAGCCAGGTGATTTGGGAAAAAACACATACATACAAAGCACGAAATCCTCCTTGGCACAATTTAATGGACCGACGTCCCTGGCGAGGGTGGGAGCCGGGTGGGGGAGAGGTAGGCAGAAAAGAGCGAGGAGGGTTATGTGATCAGAACGTGAGCTCGAGCTCACACTGAATTAGGACTGAACCCCTCCCTGGTCGTTCGGGTAACTGCTCCATTTCATCGCTTCCTCCATCAGCAAAGATAACCCAGAGTGACTCAAGGCCTGGCCTCCTAAACCAAACGCCATGCGCGGACACCTCTCAGGAGCCCCCAGGGGGTGCTACTTTAGCTTTTAATACATTTAAGGAGGCAATTTTTTAAAAATTCCCCTTCGTTTATACACTGGCGTTATATTTAAGTTGAGATGCTTGCAGTGAATCTGTTTAAACCATGTCCATGTGGTACCAATTTTAAACACATTAATACCTTTTGAAACGTCAGGAGAGCAGAAATGAGAGCTTTACAATTATTTTTTGAATGCATGGAACAGAAACCATGAAGTGTTAGAAGTTCTTTATCTCTGAATATTGGTAATTAAAGGAAAACATGGCGGGCGGGGGGGTCATTTTTCCTTTAATTTGCAACTTTCCCAAAGAGATATGCAGTGCAAAGGTAATGTAAGCAGCATAAATATTCATGGTCAGAAGGAAAAAGGTGTGTATGGTAAACTGAATAATTGCTCCTCCCCCCCAAGAAAAAAGACATTCATGTCCTAATCCCTGGAAGCTGTGAAGGTTACCTAACACGGCAAAGACTCTGCAGATGTAATGAAGTTAAGGATCTTGAGATGGGGAGATTATCCTGCGTTATCTGGGTGGGCCCAACATAATCACCAATGTCCTCACAGGAAGAGGCAGAGGGATATTAACTACAGAAGAAAAGGATGCGGGGATGGGAACAGACTGGAGAGAGATGCTTTAAAAACGGAGGAAGGAACGCAGGGAAAAGCCAAGGAATGCAGGAAGACACTAGATGTTGAAAAAGACAAAGAAACAGAAGCCCCTTGGGAGGCTCCAGAAGGAACCGGTCCTGCTAAAACCTGATTTTATCCCTGTAAGACTCATTCTGGACTTCTGACCTCTGGGGCCGTGAAGGAATAGATCTGCATCGTTTAAGCCATTAAGCCTGTGGTCATTTGTTACAGCAGCCACAGGAAACAGATACAGTGTGATTGTTTGTTACTAGATGAAAAATCCAACTTTAAAAGAATAATTATAAATTCTCACCCCCAAACACATAAACTTGTAAGTTTGACCTAATAAATTCTGGGTGCCTTTCCCTTTGCAAAAGCCAGAGCTCTGTTTCATTTCAGACAAAGACTCCTCCAGCATTAGCAAATTCAGGGGATAGCTGGAAATCTGTATTTTATTTCTTGTTCTATTATAAAGGTATGCTTTCTTGAATCTTATAGTGTTAAGTGAGTTCTTAGATATAGTTCTTATCTCATATTAGGATTAAAATAGGAATAAAGGAGACACGATTTTACAGAAATTCACCATACCAAACTTTAAAAATTACAGCTTATCTGCAATCTGCTCTCGTTGGGTCTCAGGCTGTATCTGTTGGCTGAATGATATACACAGAAGTTTGAGTGAGAACTCAAAACTTAATAATTTTATACCCATTGCTTTCCCTCCACTTCTGGAAACCGTTACAGCTGTAAAGGGACTACTGCATTGTGACTAACCAACGTATGACTAATAAAGAGCATGGCATCCCTCACTTAAGAAAATGGGTAAACGTGCTAGCTGACATAATTTACCAAGACCTTACGCTATAACTCAACCTGGAAACATCTGAAGCATGTATAAACAAAATAATAAGGAAATGAAAGAGCATAGCCCCACAGTTGCTTAAGAAGAATATGTAACAGTTCAAAATTCTAACAAAGAACAGAGGAAGTAAATTCAAGTGACTGAGCCACAAGGCTTTGATTGTATACTCTGAATAGGCATCTTCTAGTGATGAAAAAGAACTGCAGGAAGTCATGACCCTTACTTGTAGTTTCCTGTTGGCAGTGCCCTCGGAATTGGAATTCAGATACTCTTCTATGTGTACTGCAGGTAGCATAAAGCAAATGAATAAATACACACTTCCTGTTGGAAATCCAGGCTTTCAATGTGGGAAAAGGGAGATGCAAATATGGAATTAGAGAAAAGTGAGGAAGGACCATGTGAAGATGGATTGGAATGGGAGCATATCAGTATGAACTAACTTTTTTCTTACATTTACTTCCTAACTCTGTCCAGTGAAGAAGCCTAGACACTGGGACACCACCTCAGCAAAAAGCACACATGGCACAGATCTTGACTTCTAAGTACACTCCCCAAAAGGAGCCAGGCTCCACAGAGAAATGCCTGATTCCAAATCTGCAGCAATGACGGTACAAAGTGAATCCGGAACTTATACCGTCCCTTTAAACATGGAGCCATTTCATGACTGTCCCGTAAGCGGTGGAGCTTTTGGTCACCTGAAGTGGGATAACCTAATTATACCTGCCTCCCGTTGTGATTAACTGAATACACAACATCACTCTTGGACAAAAGTGTCCAAACTGAATCTCATTATTAGGAAACAATGAGACAAACCCAGAAGGTGGGACACTTGTCATGACTGTAAGTCCAGAATTTGGAAAAAAAGACAGTTTCATGAAAAATAAAGAATGGCAATGTCACTATTCTAGATTAGAAGAGACTAGAGAAGCAACCCCCCCAAAATGCATGAACATTAATTGGATGTGGGTGGTCTGGTGCAGAGGGCATAAAAATTTTTTTTGGACAACTGGAAAAAAATTTTTAAGGAACTGTGCATTAAATAACATTATTGAGTTAATGGTAATCTTCTTCAGTGTGATAATGGTATTGTGGTTATAAGGAGACCGTTCTTATTCTTAGGAAATTCCTGAAGTATTTATTCAGGGATACATTTCATGATGCTTGCAATTTAGATTCAAATGATTCAGCAAGGAAAAAAATGTATATGGAAAATCATTGATAAATCCAGGTGAAAAGTACACAAGATTCATTAAACTGTTCTTCACACTTTTCCGGAGGCTTAAACATTTTCAAAATTTAAAAAGTTGGAAGAAAAATTCCAAGGAAAGGAAACTTTAAATGTCTTCAAACCACATGCCATTAATTTTGCCCTAAACTAATTTCTACTAATTACATGCTTGCTTGTTTGAAGATATTCAGGGAAGTAGTGCTAATAATAACGTCAGCTATAGCAGTTGTAGTAAAGAACCAAAGAAACAGTAGTTTACAGATAAGAAGTGCTCTTTACATAATAATTAAATGGGGATTCTAACCAATTTAAAATAATGTGGCATATTTACAAATAATAATAATCAAAGCCACTGTGCTACTTAAGTACTTTTCATTATCTCATGAATTATTATCTCATTTAGTATTAGTATTATCTCATTTACTATCATATTAAAACATCTAAGGTAGGTACTATTATCATCCCCATTTTATAGATGAGGAAATTAAGACTTAGTAAAGTAATATAAAGTATAGCTAATATGTCTATACACATATACATACATACACACATAGCTAGGCTGTGATTTAAACTCAGGTAGTCTGACCCACTAAATGACGGTAAAAACATCTTTCTTTTCAAAATGTGTAAACTTACATTAGTGAAAAAAGGAATTAGTTATCAGGAAACGAAAGATTTTGACACAGTTTTGAGACAATGAACACAACCATAAGAACATGCAACTATAAAAGAAGAACAGAATGCAGAATGCTTAGAAAAAACTACAATCTGAAAATAAAAAGAACTAATGAAATTTTAAAATAAGGAATACCAAATAAAAATGTCAACAAATGAGTTTGAGAATAAAGTTATGGGAATCTCCCAGAACATGGAGCAAAGAGATGAGAAATTAAGGAAAAGATAAAAAGACAGAGCACTAAATCCAGGAAGTCTAACGTAAGGCTGATAGCAGTCCTAAGAACCACAGAAGAGTGGGGGTAAAAGGAAGAAGAAATTATCAAAGAAATAATATAAGAAAACTTCCCAGAGCTAGACAGAGACAGAAATCTTCAGACTTGAAGACTGTGCTGGTGATCACTGCACTGCCTCTTAGCTGCCAATCCGCCCTCCATGCCCTCCTTCCTGATCCTGGAGCTGCATGTGGGAAATGTCTCTCCTTTGCCAGCTGCCATCCGGCCGAGCTTTGTGAGGGCGCTCCAGGGGTGGTACACAAGGAAGGGCTTCCCTGCCGGGTGCGTTCTTACCTGCTTACTGCTGAGTGCCCACAGGCCAGCAGCAGGCGGAAGATCCCAGGGCATCCCCTCAGCAGGTACCAGCAGCATCCTTGCAGGTGATTCCCAGCCGCTCCAGCGGGTACCCAGTGAGGTGCAGCGGCAGCAAGCCCAGGAGTGTTGCTCAGTGGGAACTTGCAGGTACCCAGCAGGTCCTGTAGGCACCAGCGGGGGCTTCCTGAAACTTCCATCACCATCCCAGGAGGCAGTAGCCCACCCAGAACTGCATGCAGAGCCTCACAGTGGGCCACAGAGCCACGCCCTCTTCAAGGGGATCCGACTCTTGGCTCTCAGGTGGACGAGGGGCAGCTGCTTCCACATTGGATCCTGCCTCAACCCTAGAGGCAGCAGCTGCTCCCTGTATCCACCATCCCTATATCCCTTACAGTTCTCTTTTCCCCTCTGTAGCTAATCCCCTGCTAACCCCTTTGCAGTTAATCCCCTGCTACTAGTCAGTAATTCTTTGAACTTTCCCTGTCCAAATTTCCGTGTGATTTTTGTCTCCTGAACAGAACCTGACCGATACACCCACTGACTACCAAACACAATAAACGAGAAAAGACTCTCGCCCAGACATGTCACTGTGAAATCACTGTGAAACTGCAGAATACTGAGGAATAAAAAGAAAGAGAGAAACTCTAGGAGCCACCAAAAAGGAAAAAAGAGTCAGTTAAAAAGATTAAATAAAAAAATCAGACCCACATATGGCTTTTCAAATCAGTAGCAATGAGGCAAGATTCTGACACTGAGAGAAGAATTGATTTTAAATCTATAAATCCACACCAATCGTCGTGAAGAACGTTTTCAAACGTGCAAGATTCAGGAAGTTTCCTTCAATCCTAGGAAGTCATGTGAGAGTATATTCCACCAAAGTGAGAGTGAAAAACAAGAAAGGGGAAATGCAGCATACAAAAATGGTAGAGCAAAGCCTGGAATTCAGAGAAAACTGACAGGCTCAGGCCCAGCAAGCAATGAGAACTTCAGTGAGTGGGCTGCACAAGGACGCAGAAAGGCATTTATTCCACGCGATAAATAAGTGAGGTAGAAGCTAGAGGGTCTGAGGGATACGGTAAAGGAGACATGAGTCTTCCCTCAATAAATAAAAAGGTCAATAAAAACTCAAGGGAAAATAAATGCCAGAAACAAAATGCAAGAAAGACATAGTACAAACGTGCCATGGTTTTGAGTGACTGGTGGAATTTAACAGAATGAACCCATCTGTAAATGACACTAGAAATTTTCTCCTTTGAGCAATGCTGTAGTTGCAATACAAGAACTACAGGGAGGGATGTGTATTCATACCATATTACTGGGCCCTGCCGCAGGGAGTATTTCCATTAACACACTCACTGTCTTGTAACCTTCAAACAACCTATGGACAAAGCAAAGGAAATACTGCCAATCAGAGAAGGCAAACATTACCAACCTCAACAATGCAAAAGTAAAGACAACGCGGAGAAAAGTCGAACGATGGACAAGGGGAAAAGAGAGGCAGACGAAAGGGTGGTGGTACCTAGGATCCTCATCTCACGAAACTTGGCACTTGAAATAAAAGGTAGAAAGTAGATGGAACAAGGTATATAGATTTATGAATATTAATTTTTTTAACATCTTTATTGGAGTATAACTGCTTTACAATGGTGTTAGTTTCTGCTGTATAACAAAGTGAATCAGCTATACATATACATATATCCCCATATCTCCTCCCTCTTGCGGCTCCCTCCCACCCTCCCTAACCCACCCCTCTAGGTGGTCACAAAGCACCGAGCTGATCTCCCTGTGCTATGCGGCTGCTTCCCACTAGCTATCTATTTTACGTTTGGTAGTGTACATATGTCCATGCCACTCTCTCACTTCGTCCCAGCTTACCCTTCCCCCCCCCGGTGTCCTCAAGTCCATTCTCTAAGTCTGCGTCTTTACGAATATTAAATTTTAAATTGCAAAGGTAACCAACAGAGAAATTCATGTAGCGATAAAACTAAGACGTTGTGCGTGCTGTGTGCGCATGTGTGGGCTCCATCCGTCACAGCCAGCGGTGTCAACAGATGAAACTCAAAGCAGATACATCAAAGAGAGCTGAGTAAGTATGCTGTTAGTTACAGAAGTAATAACCACTACCGGAGCCATCAAAATTGTGTTGCCTCTGGAGAATAAGACTCCTGTTCTTTCATTATTAGTGCTTCACAACCATGTGACTTTTTTGTAATCACGTTCATGAATCACTTTGCGGTTAGGGCAAGAGCTGGCAAACATTTTCTGTAAATAACCAGATGGTAAATATTTTAGGCACTGTGAGCCGTACGGTTCTCCGGAAACTACGCAACTCTGCCACTGTGGTGCCAATAGACATTTGTAAATGAGTGACTGTGACTGTGTTCCAATAATACTTTATTTATACAAACCTGTGGCAAGACCGATATGGGCTGCAGGTTGTAGTCTGCAGACCTCTGATCTAGTCCAGTGTTTCCCAGACTATGTACTATAGGATGCTCCAATATATTTAAGGATCTTCCTCCACAGAGAGGGCAGGGAGAGGCTCCATGTTCACAGAGCTTAGAAAATGGTGGGTTAAACGATGCTAAGCAGTCATCTTTACCCCAGGACTTGAGTCTCTAATATGCCTATGAGCCTGTACCCAACCCAGAAGCACACAGTCTGAAGTATACACCAGGTCTCCAGTTTTCCTGAAGACACTGGAAAAACATCAAAGGCCACAGTGTTCTGTTAAACGGTTTGGGAAACAGTGTCATAACCAAATTCCTACCCTATAAAGGTGAGTAAATAAGACTCAGAGTGGCACGTTACTTGCTCAAGGCTACTGGCTTGATGGTGTCAGAAGTGGGACTGGGAGCCAGCACAGGGCACCTGCCGCCACCCCACAGGGCGTCTGCTCAGATGCCCACGGAACCAACCAGCGCAGAGCTAAGGACATCTCCATCCTGAGCAACTCTAGGGGACACACTTCAAAAGAGTGTCACTACGTTGATGCCACAGTAATACTTACACTTCAAGAAATTGGAAACTATGGGCTTAGATCTTATTATTTTCTTTAGCAGCACCATGAGGTGAGCTGAAGTGATCAGGCTCAACCACTGTGAGTCTGTTTCCTCGTCTATAATATGGGGGTGGGAAGAGGCGTAGGAAAAAGAGAAAACAAGGAAGAAGAATAAAATAATCTTTTTTCTCAACTTTTTAATGATTCAAGGTCATACTATTCAGCGGTACTAAGCGTACTTCATATCTTACGATGTTAAGTCACAAATAGCTGTTGATTAAGCTCTATATGACCCTACAGCAACAGTCAAAGCACAGAACGTTGCTTAGGAGATAGAAGCAAGTTGAGGATCAGAGACAAATGAAAAGGGCTTGGGAAACCTAAGGTATAATCACTCATTTTTTGTGAAGATAGTACTAAAATATGAAACAAAGCAACACAGTCCCAAACATGGAAATGTTCAGGATACAAACTGAAACAAAAACAGGTGGTCTAGGCAAGGTGGGATTGAACAGAATTGGGTATACCCACTGTGAAAATATCATCCTGGTTCCTAAGGTGGTTTCTGAATTTTAGAATGTTTTTCAAGATCATTCTTTTCATTCAAAGCCCAACCATTCCATTTTATTCACGTCTTTCGGGTGTCATTTCATTGTCTGTGATTGTAAATGTAGATGGAGTTCTGAAAACACTCTTAGCCACCTGAGCTACAGGGCAGCTCTCGCCTAACACCCTCATTAATGGTGTGGAAATGAAGCCTGCTCCTTCCGGAACCATGGAAACGCTGCCTCTGCTGACAGAATGTCCATCCAACCAAGTTCGGGTGAGATGGAGCCAGAGGTCAATGGTCAGTAGCCCAGGGGAGAGGAAGAACAGTAGCAGTTGACCTACAAACCTTGCTTGACCTTGTCCCAAGGTCACAACCCACAAACTGTCCCTGAGGTCGGATCTTCCCCCCCCCGAGACTTGTCCTAATGGCCTCCCAGTTGGAAGCTGGCCAACCCCTGAGCCATGGTCACTAGATCCCCCTGAGGCATGGTCACCAGATTCTTCAGAGACCACATACTGTATGACTTCCTCTGTTAAACTCCTAAATCCCTGGGTGAGGTGGGACCAGACAAGGAGGAAGCAGCTGCAGGACAAGAAAAGTGAGGCCCCTTCGGGGTGCTGGTATGAGGTCCCCACATTCCAATGCAAACAAGCCCCTGACCAGCCCTGCGCAATGCAAGAACCATGGCCACACAAGGCTACTTGAAATGTGGTGGGTACAACAGAGGAACCAAATGATACATTTTAATTAATTTTAATTGGTTTTCTCTATTTTTAAAAACTGAAACAGTGTAAAATATTTTTCCATGAAACACGAATATATTACTTTGGTAGGACTCCATTTCTCTTTAAACGCTATATTGCTTAAGATGGTGTTGATGTATTGCAGTGCCTGAATCTACACATAAGTACATCACTGATCTACTTCGTGGGAACAAGATGCTTCCATTCAAACGATTTCATTTCTACACACTGCTGTCCCCTGTAATGTGTTTGTTGGAATATTGTATGCCAATAGCACAGGTGACAGTAATAATTAGGTAAATCCTAATTGGTAGCTAAATCAAAATACTTGTTTTAATTAAAATATTTAATTTAATTATTCTTCTAATTTATAAAATAAATATGGTCAAACTTTCAAATTTAAAACGAAGTCTTTGTACTGACACAAAATCAAGTGGAGATATAAAAGCTAGTACTATGATCACACAGTAAAGGATACAAGGAACTAAAGAAAGTAAGTAAAAAATGTGATTATCAAAGACAATTTTGGGAACCGTCCTGCACTGTTGGTGGGAATGTAAACTGGTGCAGCCACTATGAAGAACGGAATGGAGGTTCCTTAAAAAGCTAAAAATAGAGTTACCAAATGATCCTGCAATTCCACTCCTGGGCATATATCTGGAGAAAACTCTAATTCAAAAAGATACAGGCACCTCTATGTTCATAGCAGCACTATTCACAATAGCCAAGACATGGAAGCACCCTAAGTGCCCACCACCAGATGAATGGATAAAGAAGATGTGGTATATATACACAAGGAACACTACTCAGCCATAAAGAGAATGAAATAATGCTATTTGCAGCAACATGGACGGACCTAGAGATTATCATACTAAGTGAAGTAAGTCAAAAGAGAAAGACAAATACCATATGATGTCACTTATATGTGGAATCTCAAATATGACACAAATGAAAAGAAACAGACTCACAGATATAGAAAACAAATTTATGGTTACCCAAGGGGAAAAGTGGGGAGGGATAAGTTAGGAGTATGGGATTAACAGATACACACTACTATATATAAAATAGATAAATACAAGGTCCTACTGTATAGCACAGAGAACTATATTCAGTATCTTGTAACAACCTGTAATGGAAAAGAACCTGAAAAAGAGTATATATATATGGCTGAATCACTTTACTGTGCACCAGAAACTAACACAGTGCTGTAAATCAACTATATTTCAATTAAAAAATAAATAAAGACAATTGCAATTTGCTGTGGCACAGCAAACTGAAAAAGCCGTTTACTACATTTAGAAAAACAAAGATAATAAAGCAGACAATATTAAGAGACAGTTTCAGCAAGGGCAGTGCATTTGATGCTCAGTCTCCTTCCAACAGTCACAAAGGAAACAGCCAAAATCACAATTAAATGACCAAGAAAAAATTTTAAATGATTTTTAGCAAAACTTGAGCTTGTAACTACGGTCAGCTATAAGACATCTTAGATTCTTGAATAAAAACAAAAACAAAGGAGCATTTTTAGATGGAGAGATATGTAATGTAAAATACATTATTATTTAGTTATGGCAATGTTGTTCAAATATTATGAGAAGATAGAAAAGATACTGTTGAAAGAGTGAAGGACTTTCAATTAGCAACCAAACAATTGCCCATAGAAAACACACCATTTCTAGCAATACCAAGATAAATAAATTCAAAATTTGAAAAATCACAAGAATTTTCTTTAGCTTTAGATGAACTATGCAATATCAGAGACATTGCCCAATTAGTACTTTGAGTACGTTTTGTCTCAAAAGACTTCCAAATTCATGAAGAAATGTTGTCAATTCGTAGACTAAGAAAACTGAACTCTCATGGTGAAGGTACTTTTGAACCTTGTACATCTGCCAAAGAAGGATTTCGGCTAGATATGACAACAAAAGGTTTCTATCATGACAGACAGTACTGCTGCTATGTTGGGTCAAAAATCAAGACTTAGTAGACTTTTCTAACAGGAGACTGGCATTTCTCCTACTGCTTCATTCTACTGTATGATAATAATTTTTAGTTGGCTTTCTAAAGCACAGCCTACGAAAACCATCATGGATATTGTTGTTAAAATTGTTCAGTATAGACACATAAATGCTATGAATTACCACCAGTTTAAAGAACTGCTGGAAGAAATACATGAGAATGAATTTAATGACTATGTGTTCTTTGCCAGTGATCTTTGGTTGAGTCATGGAACAGTTTTACAAAGATTCACTGTATACTTAAGCAATTCAAGATTTTCTGTAAACAAAAATAAAAATTTAAAAATTGCTGTGTGGTTTATGTTTTCTCACAGACATTACACTGCATGTGAACAAGCTAAATTTAAAGCTCCAAGGAAAGGAAAAGCTTATTTATGACCTAGTTAGAAAGTGTGAGAATTTATATCAAAATTGATACTTTTCATAAATGAAAAATAATGGTTTTATGCATTTTCATAACTTGGATCAATATGCAGAAGATTTGATTGAAATAAAAAGCTTTATATGAATTGCCTACAATCTACAAGAAAAATTTGAAGAAGACTATTGAGATTGATAAATTTAGAGTTGGTTTTTAATTTTTATAATATCCCTTTGAATTTGATGTTAGTAATTCTGAGTTGGCATGAAAGTTACCAAATTCACATAACTTGAACAGACTTTAAAATTGACAAGCTTTTAGTTTCAAAAAATCAAATCAATTCTTCTAAAAAGATGAACCAGTTTTGTTAACTGAATGGCAAATAGTAAAGGAAAAGTATTTTTGACACTTGATTCAGTTATTGGAAAACTTAAGTATGTTTGAAACTTGGTTACACAAATCTACTTTTTCGACTACAAATTTTATGAAATCTAAAAACAGACCCAAGTATTTCAGATGTAGTGCCTGAATTTAGCTATGCTATAATCCTAACATATACACCAAATTTCAAGACTTAGTACAATAAAATAAAGAAGTCTCATTAACATTTTTATACTGTTTACATGTAGCAATGGTAACATTATGGGGAGATTTAAAGAGTTAAAGAAAATATATTATTAAAATTAATTTCACCTGTTTCTTTTTAATTTTTTCAATGTGACTATCAGAAAAATTTTAAATTATATACGTGGCTCACATTATATTCTATTGAATAGCTGGAGATGCTGGCTACTCAAAGTAGTCTTTTCCCAGAAGCATCAATATCATCTGAAAGTTTCTTAGAAATGCAGACTTTTAGGTCCCAGCTGAAACCTACTGAACAGAATCTGAATTTTATTGAAAATTGGTTTGGCCAATATGAAATAATAGGAAACAGATTTAAGCCTTTGCCTGAGACAAGCAAAAACAAATAACCACATCCCCGCCCCTACAAAAAGACAGAGGGTGGGGGGAAAGGAAAAGAAACCAGACAAAATATATGAAATAATGGTTTTCAGGAGACAAGACTTCAGGAAGCAAATGAGGTGAGCCTATGAGTATCCCAGCTTATTGCCTTAAGAGATTTCCTGGCCAAGACACAGAGAAAGAGAATCCAAGAAGAGCCCAGGAGATTCCCTGAGTGGAGGATACAGAACTGAGAGTCTAGGAAGACCAAGGCAGCTAGAGTCTGTAGGAAAGAGGGGAGAGCTGCACAGATATCTGCAAAAGTCACTCTTGAGTATTCAGCAGAATACTGATCACTGCATGTGTGTGGGCAAACTATCCGTGGCTGGGAAACAAACATGGATGGATTAGACGTATCACTGTCTGGTGCTCACACGGGGCCAAGAATAGTACCTATTTCCACCAGACAGATTAGAAAACCTCATAAATCAGCAGCGCTAAGTACTCAGGAAGATCTTGCCTCTTTAGTGTGAAATATTAGCCCTAGATTGAGCACTGCTCCAGTCCCACCTAACAAGCCTCAGAAGCAAGATACAAAAGAATTGCTTGTCCCCAACTAATTTAGCTACGGTCCAAAAAGAAGCTCCAGAATATTTATAGTGATACAAAAATATCCAGAACCCAAGAAGATAAAAATAACAATAACAATGTCTGGCATCCAATAAAAAAAAAAAAAATGCTAGGCATGCAAAGAAGCAAGAAAATCCAACCCATGCGGGGAAATATCAAACAATTGAAACTGGCCCAGAATTAAGACAGATATTAGGATTATCAGGCGAGGACACAGATTCAAGATTTTAAATAGTGACATGAATTTATAAAACACAATTAAAACACATGAAATTTATAGAGATGAAATCTACAACATGTGAGATGAAAAATACACTGGATAAGACTAATGGTAGAATAGACATTGCAGAAGAAAAGATTAGTGAACTTGAAGACAGCAATAGAAACATCTGAAATGAGAAAAGAAAAAGAGTTTAAAAAAAATTAACAGAGCATGAATGAGCTGTAGAGATAGCTCAGGCATTCTGATATACATGAAATTCGAGCCCTCATGGCAGAGGAGGGGTAGAAAAAATATTTGAAGAAATAATGACTGAAAATATTCCAAATCTAAGAAAAATATAAGCCCCAAAAAACAAGCTCAACTAACCCCAAGTATAAGATATAAATACCAAGGCACATCATAAATTGCTCAAAACCAGTGATAAAAAAAAAAATCTTAAAAGCAATCAGGTGAAAAAGAACACATCATAGAGGAAGAAAGATAACGATGATAGCAGATTTTATGTCAAAAACAATGTAAGTGACAAGACAGTGAAGCAACATCTTTAAAGAACTGAAAGGAAAAAACTGTCAATCTAGAATTCTACACCCTGCAAAAATATATTCCAAAAATGAAGGCAAATAAGGACATTATCAGATATATAAAAGTAGAAAGAACTCATTAGCAGCAGTCCTGCACAACAAAAAATGTTAAAGGAAGGCCTTTTAAGCAGAAGGAAAATAATACCAGGTAGAAATATGGATATACACAAAGGAATGAAGAACACTAGAAATGGCAATTACCTAAGTAAATATATGACTTTTTTTCTTATTATTTAACTCTTTTTAAAAGAGAAGTGACTTCTAAAACAAAAATAATAATTTATGTGGAGTTAATTACACATATAAAAGTAAAGTGTATGACAACAAAAATACAAGGGCCAAGATGGAAGTACACTATTGAAAGGTTCTTATAATATAGGAAAAGTAGTATAACATCCCTTAAGGGTAGATGATTAAAGATGTATACTGTACACGCTAAAGCAACTACTAAAATAACTAAGCAAAGAGATAGAGCTAATAATCCATCAGAGGAGTGAAAATGGAATCGTAAAAAATTCTCAAATAATCCAAAAGAAAGCAGAAAAACAGGAAAAGAGAATAAAGGACAGGATAAATTAAAAAAAAAAAAAGGGCAAGATTACAGACTCCAAACTAATGATATCAGTAATTACATTAAATGTAAATGGTCTAAAACACCAATTAAAAGACAGATATTATCAAACTGGAAAAATAAAAGCAAGATCCAAACCCCATACTACCTACAAGAAATGCACTTTAATAAAAAGACACAAATAGGTTTGAAGGAAAAGGATGGACAAAGATATACCATGCTAACAGACAAAGGATATTTCAGAGCAAAGATCATCATCTGGTATAAAGAAAGTCACTTCATAATGAAAAATGTCCAGTTCATCAATAGGACTTAACAATCCTAAATATCTATTCAACTTAACAAGCATGCTTCCAAACACATGAAGTAAACACTGATAGAACTTCAAGAAGAAAGGCCAATTCAAAAGAATAGTCACATATGTCAATACTGTTCTCTCAATATTTAATAGGACAAGTAGACAGAAAATCAGTAAATGTAGAAAAGATTTGAACAAGATCCTGAGGCGATCTGTATGCACATTAAGGTCTAAGAGGCACTGCTCTACCTAATCATAATGGATAGACAGTCCATATTCAGTCAACTTGTAGCAAATTTTTCTTTTGGCTTCTTACTGGTATCATCATAACTGGCACAGGCATACCTCATGTTATTGCATGTTGCTTTATTGCACTTGATAGATGCTGTGTTCTTTACAAACTGATATCGACGCAAGCGGCAACCTTACATCAATCAAGTCTATTGGTGCCACCTCTCCAACAGCATTTGCTTACTTCATGTCTCCTTGTCACATTTTGGTAATTCTTACAACATTTCAAACTTTTTCATTATTATATTTGTTTGGTGATCAGTGATCTTTTTTTTTTTTTTTTTTTTTTTTGCGGTACGCGGGCCTCTCACTGTCGCGACCTCTCCCGCTGTGGAGCACAGGCTCCGGACGTGCACGCCCAGCGGCCACGGCCCACGGGCCCAGCCGCTCCACGGCACGTGGGATCCTCCCGGACCGGGGCACGAACCCGCGTCCCCCGCATCGCCAGGCGGACTCCCAACCACTGCACCACCAGGGAAGCCTGATCAGTGATCTTTTGATGTTACTACTACAACTTGCTGAAGGCTCAGATGATGGTTAGCATTTTTTAGCAAGAAAGTGTTTTTTAATTAAACCATGTACATTGTTTTTTTAGACATAATGCTATTGCACACCTAACAGACTACAGTATATTGTAAACAAAACTTTTATATGCACTGGGAAAACAAAGAGTTCATGTTACTCGCTTTATTGTGGTACTTGCTTTACGGCACAGGTCTGGAACCAAACCTGCAATATCTCCGAGGAATGCCTGTATACTTCTGTCTGGCTTCCAGGCTAACCAGGAGTTAGAGGAGAAGGTAACTTTAGGAAAGCTAATCTTAAAGAATAAATCACAGAACTTAGAGAGTAGAGTTGAAAGAATCTGGATTTACTCACCTTATAGACCTAGAAATAACACCAGCTCCACCACTTAGATTTAAGTTTCCTGAGACTTAAGGTACTCATCTGTGGGACTATGTTAAGAGCTACCATGAAGTAATGTACAGACAATGCCTAGCACACAGCCTACCCCAGAATGCATGATCAGTAAACATTAATTCTTTTCCCAGCAGCACGGACTAGTCAGTAAACACTCCTGGTACAGAGATTAGCTTTCCAGCTCATCTGCTTGAATAATCTCAGTAAGGATGAGGAAGGTCAAGATCTTCAACAGCAAAGCATGCCAGTATCTCTATTCTGATCACTGGATATCCTGACACACAGCTGAACTCAGCCAATACTTTTCCTTCTAACCCTCAATGAAGAGGTTTACTTTATTTACAGTGGTCACTGACATTCTTCTAACTGCTGTTGCCTTCCAACTCATAATGGATTAAGAGTGAAAGGAAGAAACTGAAGAGCTTTATAACAAAGTTTTAAATTGTGGGAAATATAATTAAAAATATTGCTATTTTAAGTATCTTTAAAAATCCCATTGGAAAATATCACTTGTTATTGACCTAATCAAATCGAGAGTGAAAAAACAGGGCTAAGAGACGACATGGAATCCAGGCCAGACCCTAGTACCTGCTTCCTTTATGATCTGAGTAAAACAGTTTTCTTTGTGACCCTTAATTTCCTCATCTAGAAAAGAAAGATAGACAAGCCCAGTTCATCATATAGAGTGCAAAAGGAATTTAAATGAGATGCATGTGAAACTATTTAAAAAAATACTTAAGTTCAAGGTATTATTATTTTCAATGATCATGGTCATTGATTGTTCCTATTAATATGGAAAATCAAGAGGTAACTGGGGGGTAAAACCTGTCAAGTATCAAGCCACTATTCTTCTTTTTAGATTTATGCACTCAATATTGTGTCAGCAAGCATAAGTTTTTATAAAGCTCAAAAATTTCCCAAATTACTACTGAAGAGATTTCTCTGCAAGTAACAGGAAGTGCAGTAACAAGAAAAAAAAGTTTGAGTAATTTTTCTAAGACTATATTACATAAAGCCCAAGAAATCAAGAAATTTTAGCTTAACACAGACCCAAACTTTCACCCAGACCCCTGTTAGAAAGTTAAGAAACACTGGCAACATCATATCTCAATAAAGCTATAGAAAGAAAGAAAGGGAAGAAAGAAGGGGGGGAGGGAGGGAGGGAGGAAAGAAGAAGGAAAGAGAGAAAGAAAAAAGAAGAAAGAAAGAAAGAAAACAGTGGCAATGGCAGTTGGAGAATGCACACATTAAAACACAGCAAAACAAAAACAAAAAACAGTGCTTTCATGTTGGACACAGATCTGGGACAATCAACGTCTTCAGCAAAAAGCAGACAAATACTTGAATCCTATTCTCTAAACCCAATGTGGACTCAAGAGCACTAAAAACTCCAATCCTACTTTGATAGCTTTATTCTTAAAATTTTACATTAGCATTGTGCTGCCTTTCTGGAATCTCCCATTACTCATGTGCCATTCAGTACAGTGTCACTGCCATTTATTTACTGGCTTAGCCCACTGGAAGCTCAATGCACCTTGGAGTCAGAAGACCTAGGTTTAAATTAAATCTCTATCCTGTCACCCGCTAGATAAGTGATTCTGACCGCAATTGGTGGTTATGACTAATGACATTAGCAATGTGAAAGTGCTCCTATATGTAGACGCTTAAATAAGCATCTCCTAAATTCAAACATGACTATTCATGCGAGTCATGCTCGTAGCACTTTAACTGAAACGTCCGGTATTCACTACCAAGACGGCATTACTCTTGGAAAGAGCTGTTTGCCCTACCAGACTATGAATGATACTTTAGGGAATAATAATAATAGTAATAATAAGAGGAACCCATCTTGAGAAAAATTATCTGAAGAGTCTTTTCATCTTTTAAATTGTCTCCACTCTCCTATCTATACAGAAACTAAGAAAAAATATTAAATCCACAGGCATCCTCATTATTTTTTTTTTTATTTTCTTTTTTGCAGTACGCGGGCCTCTCACTGTTGCGGCCTCTCCCGTTGCAGAGCACAGGCTCCGGACGCGCAGGCTCAGCGGCCATGGCTCACGGGCCCAGCCGCTCCGCGGCATGTGGGATCTTCCCGGACCGGGGCATGAACCCGCGTCCCCTGCATCGGCAGGCGGACTCTCTACCACTGCGCCACCAGGGAAGCCCGGCATCCTCATTATTTACCTACACTGAGTGAGGATAACTAATTCGGTAAGCCTAAACACAATGGGGGCAACTCCTTCAGAGCTCATTAACTCTCCCCAGCTCTTCCTAGATTCCAAAACAATGGGGAAAGCATTTGGGAAATGGGACACCAAGATGAAAAGCCATTCTGGGGTAACTATTAGCAATGCGTGTGGATCCGGCAACCAAGAGAAAAAGGTTTGGGTGATGATTCTGCAAACATTGCACTTATCTTCATGAAGGAGACTTTTAGCTGAAATGGGAAGTAAGGGAGTAGAAAATGTGTACAGTCGGCCCTCTACATCTGAGTTCCGCATGTGCGGATTCAACCAATCGCGGATCTAAACATGCGGGAATCCCGAGAATACCAAGGACAGACTGTGTTGCAAACTATGCTTATGGGGCAAAAAACATATAACTGGGTTTATAAGTGTTAGTGGCTCTACCATCAGATAAAGGATACTACTACTTGAACCTAGAACCAGTGTCTATGCTCAAAATGAAAGTGGGAAGTTTTCCACAATAAATTTGCAGTTTCGTCTAAGGTTTGTTTGCGGTACGCGGGCCTCTCACTGCTGTGGCCTCTCCCGTTGCGGAGCACAGGCTCCGGGCGCGCAGGCTCAGCGGCCATGGCTCAACGGGCCCAGCCGCTCCGTGACATGTGGGATCTTCCCAGACCAGGGCACGAACCCGTGTCCCCTGCATCGGCAGGTGGACTCTCAACCACTGCGCCACCAGGGAAGCCCTAAGGATTTTTTTGTTTGTTTCCCAAGAAGCCTAGACATTAGCGATGGAACTAATTTGTTCATGGAAAAAAATAAAGTGGTTTCACTGCCTGATGTTTCCTTCCAACACCGGGAGAACCAAGTATAGAAAAAAAATGCCACATGATGAAAGCTTTTAGTTTTCTTAAGAAGTGATGAAGTTTTTTAAAAAAAAAAAAAAAAACACAGATGTTGGGTTTACATAAATAATCAACTGAAACATTTTTCTACTATATAATTTTCTTGTCGAGCATATAATATGCTTTTCTTTTTCCTGGAAATTCAATGTCAGAACTGTATGACGATGACTGTTTTCCAACAGATAACTGGATAATTCTGGGGTCAGAATAAGAATATAAACATATATATACACACACACACACACACACACACACATATCTACATATCACATATATCTTACTGGATAATTCTGGGGTCAGAATAAGAATATAAACATATATATACACACACACACACACATATATCTACATATCACATATATCTTACTTAAACATATATATACACACACACACTCACATATATCTACATATCACATATATCTTACTTAAAAGTCTTATGTCAGATTCATTTTTAGGTATGGGAAGGAAACAGTTTAACATTGCTTGAAATAAGTTCCTTATACTTGAGGTCACGGTCTATCAGTTTTTCTAGGAATGTAGGTTCTTAGCCTTATTCTTAGAGCTTTTGGACTTAAAATCCAACAGATTAAAAATCGCAGCTCTTCAAAAAAGAAAGCATGTTTACCTCCGAATTTTCAAGCATGGAATTTTCCCCTCATGGCACAGAGTTCGGGAACAGAGGACTGTCTTTCCACTTACAGTCGTATTAAGAGCCACATCTGAAACCGGACATACAGACACAACCCTGAAGCAGACCATCCTCGTCCAAGTTTCTTCTTGAGCCCCAGAGTGATCCATCCTGAAAGGCCACCCTGGGTCCCCACAAGCTGGTCCAGTTTCCCTTTCAAGCCTCTTTTTCTCCAAGAATCAGAGGTTTCACCAACCTGCCCGGCCACAGTATCCTTAAAATCACAACTGGGATTTATCAGAAATACAGACGCTTGATCCTTGAAAGCCACTGACGATAAGAGCAGTGTCGTCTACACCACGCTGGGTGTGAAGATGAGACTTGAGGGCTCACACACAGATATGCTTCTGATGGTGGGAAGTCCCTCTTCCCTTCAACAGGCCTGAAATAGAAGCACTTTCCTCCCCCAGACACGGTTGAGAACAGCAAGGCGGACACCAGAGGCTGCTGGCTGCGACACACAGCACCACAAAAAGAGGCAGAGCGCTGTGGAGTACAGTCCCTCCCGGGCGACAATGAGCCTGGCAGCCAGTTTCTGCAAAGCTTGGCAGAGGGAAAAGGAAGGCTCTTTAGAAATACAGTTGGCGAAACACTGAGTATAAAGGACACTCTGAGAAAATGCATAATTGCAGACTCAGAGTCACTGTCTCGACCAGTACATCGTTTACGGGACAGCGGAGGAAGTCTAGACCCCCACTGGACATCCTGTAACCGCATGGCTCTCCAGGCTTTCTTCTTCCTTCGTTACATGCAGCGGTGCAGATGGACACAGAAGGAAAAGTAAACCTACAAGACGTTGACCTGGTGTCTCCTTGACTGCATAAAGTTTATGACTTGGGATCTGAATTCAAACCCAGACCTGACTACTTACTGTCTTCTCTCATTTGAGGTACTTCCCCTATCAAGGCTTCAGCTCAGAGAGGGTGCTGATTAAAAGACGCCCAGCACGTCCAGCCCGAGGCATAGAGCCCGAGGCACGGTCCCAGCCACAATGCTGCATCGCCACGCCCACCACTGCATCCTGCGTGCCCGTCACACCTGGAATGTACTTCCGTCTCACCTACAACACGTTCCCGTGGTGGCAAAGCCATCTCTGACTGTAAGCCCCATGAGGGCAGGATTCGCTCTGTATTCTCAATGCCAAGCCCGCACACACGTGCACACACACGTGGTGAACAGACATTTGCTGACCAAACCAATGAATGAATCAACAGTCTGACTGATCACTTTCATATCTTGTTTTCTATATAATCCCAATTTAAAAAACCTTTCCCCAGGTGTTGTTATAGACAGATTACTAGATTGCGTGAAATGAACCCGATGCCCACATCAAGATTCTGCTGGACGCCGATTACAGAACATTTGTTGAAACAAAGATCCCTTGGTCTGGGTGAGTCTATAGGAACATAAGCTCCTATTCTGATGCTCTAAGCAGACTCCCCTATCTACCAGGGCAGAAAAATGGGCTCCCTTTTAATTGGGAAGGTCTAGAAGCAAACTCCATGTTGGCACAGGTAAGCATCCTTTCCCTTTGTTTTACAGAATTAAAAAAAAAAAAAAAAAAAAGGAGAGCAAGGTGCAAGGGCTCCAGGGCTCATGGGGAACACCACCTAGCAGGGGCTACACCCCAGACACTCTCCCTGCAGCCCTGGCTCAAGGCATCCTTCCCCACTGCTTCCCAACAGCCAACCCGTTCCATCGTGACCCTGAGGATACCCCTCCATGTTCGTAGCTTTGGAGAGAAAAATAAAGAGTCCCAAATCAGGGTGAATCCGTGAAGGATCTCCCCAGACCTCCTCTCCAGCATATTTTCATGGACGAGGGATCATCGCTAGGAAATACCCACCATGAGCCTCTGGAACGGCACAGACTTGAGATGACCAATCATTCAGAACTTACACACAAGCCAGACTGACCACACAGTACAAACTCAACTTCCTTTCAAGATCTTTCAGAAATATAATTTGAAGGGGTGGGGGGAGGCGGGGGAAAGCAAGTGTTAATTCTGCTCTGTGTATGTACAATTTCCATTTGCAAGGAAGAGGTTATCCAAAAACAAGCTCATGTTTCAGTGACCTTCACGGCACTGCCACGTGAAAGGAGAGCCAAAATAAATCTCAAAGCCATTACCCCCAAAGTTCAACCCTTTGAAATGCCCTGACTTGACCAGTTTCAAGACTGGTGTTTCCAAGTTTCAATTCCAAGAACCCCCTTTTTTTTTTTTTTTTACAAATATCTAAATAAAAACTGTGATAGCGTATATGATGTATGTCACGATTATACCCAATGCAGGTGACAGCCAAGCAGGATTGGCCTGGGACAAAGACAGAAGGGCCTGCAAAATGTGGGTCTGAAAAAATACAGGAGAAAGAATCTACTTCTCAGGCAGCACAGTCAAAGAAGGGGAGGAAGGACTGTCTATTGGAAAGGGACTAAGAAAGTAAATCTTAACAGTGCTCAGCACAAGGAAAAAAATGTGTCACTATGTGTGGTGACAGACGTTACCTAGACTTACTGTGATCATTTCGTGATACACACAAGTACTGAATCGTTAGGTTGTAGGACTGAAGCTAGTATGTCAATTACATCTCAGTAAAAAGAATTAAAAGGGTTAAAAAGGGGTGGGGTCGGGGAGGGGAGGCAGGACAGGAACAAAGCCACATACACACTGGAGGCCTGGGGAAGCGCACACACAAAGGGGCAGCAGGGAGCCCAGAGGAGGGGCTGTGACAGGGCAGCAGAATCAGCGGGAGGAAAAGCCGACAGGAGTCAGCAGCAAGGACGGCAAGGGGGAAAGTCACCCCGTGTCAAAGGGCAGGCTGGCTAGTGGGGGGAAGCAATTAAACACCAATGACAGATGGAGATAAGGGCATCCCAGGCAAGGCCGGTGTCCCTAAGACACCTGACACCGAGACTGCGCGGCAACAGACCGGCAGCAGAGGAGGGGCAGGCGTCAAAGAGGAAACACAGGGTCCCAGGAGGAGCGGAATGCTGCCTAAGTTTGGGGGTGCTGTTGGAGGCATATGGGGAGCAAAACCGTGGCTGCACGGGGCACCCGGGGGAGGCCTGGGCCCGGGAAGGGCCTCACGGCTGCAGCCCCAAAGCGCATCGGCTTTGTCCTCCTGCAGGGAAGGGGCTGCCGCTTCCAGCCTCTAAGCAGCAGGATACTGAAGGCGTTACCTGGTCCCCACGACCACGAGAGCCGGCGCACTTCCCAGCGCCCCCCTGTGAAAAGGAGGACGCGGTAACTCTGACCATCCATGAACACCTGACATCCATCAAGAACTGTGCAGCGTCCAGAGCATCAAACGGGGAGAAATACCTCGATGCAGTTAACGTGAAGTCTCCTTCTGAAAGGAGCTGAGCCGGCTGGAGAAGGACAGCAGGTCCAGTTACCATGCTGGGCCTCTGCGTGTCTGCAGGTGTGTGTGCACAGGTGTGCACGTGTGTGACGGGAAGGAGGGATGAACGTGTCAGAAAGCTGGATGGACCTAGAGCTCATCCATCAGACTGAGTGACGTAAGTCAGACACAGACAAATATCATACGATATCACTTAAGTGTGGAATCGAAAAACATGGTATCAATGTACTTATTTACAGAACAGAAACAGACTCACAGATATAGAAGACAAACTTATGGTTCCCAAAGGGGAAGGGGAGGAGGGATAAGTTAGGAATCTGGGGTGAACAGATATACACTGCTACAGATAAAACAGGTAAACAGCAAGGTCCTACCGTAGAGCACAGGGAACTCTACTCAACACCTTGTAATAACCTATAATGGAAAATAAGCTGAAAAACAATAGGTTTATATCTATCTATATCTGTATCTATAGAGATATATATAAAACTAAACCACTCTGCTGCACTCCTGAAACTAACACAACACTGCAAATCAGCTACAGTTCAATTTAAAAAATAAAGGGGGAAAAAAAAGCAAGCTGGCAGCTGTGCTCGAAAGCCAAGACTCGAAAACAGAACATGATGAATAAACGATTATAACGTGCAGAGAAGTGTAATAAGGAAGAGAGTCATCCCAGGGAAAGAACCCAGCGCGGACCTGTGCAGTCGGTGCAAGTACAACAAAGTCTCCAGAAGGAGAGGACTCATCCTCTAGTTTTGAGCAGGCTGACCCTTCCTAGACTTGGCCAGTGAGGGCGCTGAGTTCTGAGGCAGGACCTTGTGATTCCAGTCCTATAGCCCAGGCAGGGTTCTCAAGGGCAGGCAGAGCCCGTTTCCCCTGCTGTACAATACACCCCACCCACTCCCGCCCCCGGTCATCAGCCCTGAGAACCAAACAGAGTTCCCCAGAGTCTCAAAAGAAAACGGCAGCTAAACCAACCGAAGGCCAAAACGTGGTCAAAAATCTAAGATTCCTAAGCAAGACGGATGGAGTAAAAGATATGCGAATGTGTCCATGGCGCCCAGAAGGGGATTAAAGGGCTTAGAATTGTGGGTCTAACTCAGCAACTCTGGGTCGCTGGGTGAGCTGAAGCCACAGCTGTTTCCAGCACAAGAGCCCCTAAGAGTGAGACGAGCATCGGCGTCTGAGGCTTTTGCCCGTGTCCGAGTGATCGGGGTTTTCTGTATAACCTCTTCTAGAACAAAGGAATTGAAGCTGACTCAGTCCCTGTAAGGGGCTGGAGTTACGCTTGTAGCTGCTAGAAGCCATTCATTCACAGGAACTAGGAGGCAAGACGCTTTCGAGGGCTGGGCAGGAGTCGGGGCCAGGGGGGCGCAGGTAGAGACAGGTGTGTCTACACGCACAGGCAAGGCCTTCTCTCGTTAGTACACGTACTCAACATCTGATCAACCTTATAATGCTTCTTCTGTCTTCCTGTACCCAGACACTCCTCCTCGGCTTTATTTGAGCAGACGTGGTGACAACACCGATGCGATTACACAAAGAGCTGCCTGAAGAGGCACTTTCACACAAAAAAGACGCTGCCTCTATTACAGCCCTCAAATAGTACTTGTTTACGTCTGCTGTTTCTGAGCTGTGAGTCCTCCAGGGCTGGGCCCAAGCCCTTGTTCACCTTCAGGCCCACTGCCATGTGGACGCTCAACCTAAGATTTGCTGAAGTAAACCACCCAGTCAAATCATCTCCGATAAGTAACAGTAACAACTTCTTGGAAACGCCAGTTTCCTCACGGATAAGGTAAGGGGTGTGGGCAAAGCACCTCCTGGCTCTAACAAATGCAAAATACCCTAATCTTCTGAAAACAAAAGAGCACTGTCTGGACACGCATCGTAACTTTTACACATTTCAGGCAACAGAAAAATGTATGTGATTAACCTTGATGGATACGGCAATTAAAAAACACACACATTTAGTTTTAATATGAGACCCGTTCCTTTGTTAGTCAATGAAATAGAAAAGCGACCTAGGTTTTAAGTAGGGAAAAACTATATACACATTGGTCATTCTGAAAAAACTGTATTCGGAACAAAATGTTAATTCTGACATTTCCTTTTAAACCTTCTCCCCTGAGAGGCTCTATCGGGAATAACATTGACATAACAGAAACAAACAAGACTCTTTACGGTGGCTACAGTTTAACAAAGGCATCTGCGGATGGTTACCTTCCTCGGGGACTCTGCTCAAAAGCAGAGAACGGAGGCACAGTTGTCCCAGCAGCTGGCAAGTTCTCCCCCATATGCGGAGAAGTTGTGGAACAGCTGGGGAATGCAAGATGCTTTTGAACACGCTGCTATGTGATCCAAAATAACGCTGTCTGTTCATCTTCCCGACAATGGTAGCGACAGCCCAGCGCAGGTCTGGCGCATGCCCTACAGCTGCTTCTTTCTTCCGCCCTGGAAACTCAACAAGAAGCTACAAATGAAGCGAGATGCACAAAAGGGGAGAAACCCTGCCGCTAACCCTTTATGTGCCGTCCCCTGCTTACACGGCAGATCGCTTTGCCATGTGGGAGGACGCTGCATTTCGAACCCAAATGGAAAATCTACGTTTAGCTTTCAAGGGCAAGGCCTCCCTGGACTCCACGCCATGCCCATCCTGGTGACAATGTTCACGATCGGGTGGCGTTTAATAACATTATAAGGTCTCCAGTGCTGTCGCCCTGGGTGATTATTTAAAAGATAAATGCAAAATCGAGAACTAGGAAATAGCAACGTTCAGGGGTCTTTCATCAACAACTTGACATAGTATATTTTAAAACAACTGTTTCTCCACTTGTTGCTAAACTGAAAAGCTTCCGAGATCTTTTAACATATGAAATAGCTATCCTGGTTGTTAGCTGGTTCTGCAGCTAAACTGGACATAACCAGACCTCTCTATGTCACCTTCCAAATGTTAGTTTGGCAATTTTCAGATCATACATAGGTCACCATATTTGAGCAAACAGTTCTGAAATGTTATCTCAAACTCTCCTCCCTCCTCTGTCCATTTCGTGGCCCATCTTTAAACAGACTCCAGGCAATCTTCTGTTTTCCAAGTAATGGTCCCACTTGCCAAGGTCGGGCCAGCACAATTTTCACAGACGCAGATACTCTCTTTAGTGTTGTCAATGGCTAGTGAACGAACAAAGAGAAGACCTGCTTCCTTTTCTCCAGCTTGTTTGGTTTTGAGCTTGCTTTTTTAAGTCCTGTCATCGTGGCTATTAGGATACTGGCTTCAAATTTAAAGGAAAGAGAAATGGCTGGAGGGCTGGCCGCAAAATTACACAGTGGTAACGCTAGGAGGAAAGCCCGATGGTTCCGGAACCCCTTGTAAATTCCCTGGGCAACGAGACAAAGTTTTCCATCACTACCACCCCGCCTCCCACCACACAGGGACACACAGCACTTGCTGACAAGAAGGAAGAATCGCTAAGCGCATCACACTTTGCTGTATGAACCAAGAAGATGAAGTTCAACTATCAACTATTTTGCCTCTCTAGACGAGGGAAGGGAAGAAAGAAAGAGTCTGTTCTTGGACATCATCATTATTAGTTAACACTCGTTGGGCAGCTACGACCTCCTAGGCCCTGCGCTACTAAGTACCTTGTATGAATGACCAAATTTAAGCCTTGCAGCTTGCAACCAGGTGGTGCTGTGACGATTCCTGCCCTAAAAGAGCAAAGTGAAGCCCAGAGAAGCTGAGCAACTTGCCCAACGCTACAGACCCATAAACGGTGGAGGCGGCATTCGAAGCCTGCCCTTAGTCATCATGCCTCACTGTCTCCACAACTGGCCCTGCACTAGGACATTCTGAGTCAGAACTGTCATTCCAGGGTTCCAAACAACATCTTTCTTTAAGGCAATACACTTTCAGTACATTCAAGACAACACCACCGCCCCATATTATAAACTTGAGCTCAATAATGCCTAAAGATGTGGAGATGATCTCAGATGTCTAAAAGGAATTTTAGAGTCATAACCCATCAGACAGTTAATGAAGGCTGGCTGCATTTCCAAGGCATTTGAAATACACATTCAGCGTGGTGGCAAAGTCACAGAGCTTAGACAGGGTAGGCACTGCGGCTCCTTTCTGCAGGGAAGGCCCACAGAGCTCCTAGCTACACAGACCTCCTGACCCCAGGCCCACCTGCCTAATGAGACACCACACAAAGCAAAGGACAGCTGTTTCTGACTCTCTCTGGGGCTGTCAGATAATTCTAAGCGGTTTACTTGTCTTCACTATACCTTAAGCTTTAAACTAAGAGTTGGGGGACTTCCCTGGTGGCCTAGTGGCTAGGATTCTGGGCTTTCACTGCCGTGGCCCAGGTTCAATCCCTGGTTGGGGAACCGAGATGCCACAAGCTGGGCAGCACGGGCAAAATAAATAAATAACTAAAAAGAAATAAACTAAGAGTTGGTTTAGCTGAGGCCTTGAGCCACAGAAAAGTCAGCCACAGGTGGAAGGTCAATCTAACCCTAATAACGAACATGATCAAACCGAACCTGGGTTTACAGCCTGCACCCTGACTCTTCAATCAGCAAAACCCGTAACAAATTTTCAGGAACATCCTTTGGCATAAAACTGGGATGAGCAAACCTTACCCTTTGGGGCAGGAGAGACTCTTGGGCCCAGAAACCTCTTTAAGCCTGTCTCCCCACCTGTGAAATAGAAATCACCGCTCTGGAGGAGGCTGGGAGGTTTCAAAGCGAACGGTGAAGCGCTTTCCCAAGTGGACACAAGATTCTCTCAACAGAAGGCCTTTCCCTACTTCTGAAGGGAGTGACGTCAGATAAGATAAGAAAACGTGAATTCTATCCACGGATTACCGAGGGATCAGGTTTCACACCAGACCAGAGCGCCCCAGGTTTCTCTCGGGCAGCACCTCCTCTGGGTCCAGCTCCCGCGAAATGTCTGTCGCGCAGGGGAGATGGTGCCCCTGCCATTCCAATGATAGACTCGTGCCTAAGTCTGGGGTTTGCATAACCTCGGGGGAGGGGGAGCGGGGAGGACAGGAGCTCTCTCCTTTCTCGCCGCGGTCCTCTCCCCTTCTGCGGAAATTCCAATGGCAACAAACTGTCAAGGCTGCACCGGAGCTGTACTGCCGAGGCCAGGAGCGCTTAACCCCGCACCTGACCCAGATTGCGGCCTGGACTGGAGTCGCCGGGCCGCTAACTCACAGGAATGCAACCACCGCCTTCTGGAGGTCCCCTCTGGGCGCTCGGGGCCGCCGCTGTCACCCCAGGACTAAGCCCCTCCCTTCCGGGAGCCCGCGGGGAGGGGCGTGGCCCGGCGGTCCGGCTGGGCGCGCGGCGCTGGGACCGTGCGCCCGCGGGGGCCCTGGGGCCCGGGCGGTGGGGAGGGCAGGCCGGCAGTGTCGCGGTTCTACGCACACGCGTGTCGCTCCCGGGGCCGCCCCTCCCCCGCCCCTCCTGCCCGCCTAACCGGCCGCCCCGCTAACTTCCCGAAACTCCGCGGAGGGAAATCCTGAGACAGCCGGTACCTCCGGACGGCGCGCGCCGGGGACGGAAGTGGGTGGGAGCGGCGGCCGCGCCGCGCCTTTGTTGCTGCGCCGGGACCCCGCGGGCCCACGGGAGCGCCCCATCGCGGCGGCCCGGGGATCGGTCGCCCCTCCCAGCTCGCCGACCCCGGCAGGACCGCCCGGAGCCCGAGCCTAACTGACCCCTCCTCCGGCCCCCGGAGGAGGGCGCGCCGCGGCGCGTCCTAGTGTCTGCCAGCCGGAGCCCGGCGAGGCCGATGCCCGCCCTAGGCCACCGCGCCAAGGGACGCTCCTCACCTTCTTTCCGAGCTTTCCCCAGGCCTCCGGGGGCACAATCGCCGCTCCCCGCCCCACAGCAGCTGGGCAGCCCCGACTCTCGACAGCGCCACGGCCACTCCCTGACTCCCTGCACAGAGTGAGGACCGGGTCCCCCTCCCGGGAGGATTCACCGCTCCTCACCTGGAGCCTCGCTCGAGTCCCCTCCCCTCCGCCGGTCCGCGCGACGACCAGGAGCGGGCGCCCTCTGCCGGGCCTCCCGGCCGGAGCTCCCCAGGCCGGAGTGGGTCGGGAACATGGAGCCCGGCCGAGCGCGGGGAACCCCGCGGCCACCCCTCGGGAGCAGGGGCCATTGCGCCGGGACCGTCCCGGGCCGCCAAGCCCGGGCTGGGCCCGACCTCGGGCCAAGAGGACCAGAGCTGTCCCTGAACCCCGGGGCCACTGCGCGCCCGGAGTCACCACCCCACTCGCGGGCCGGCCGGTCCAGCCCTGCCCCCGGGAGGCGTCCCCAGGAACCCGCCATCAATCGCGTGCGCACGGAAAGTCAGTTTAAAAGCCCCAGAAAGTCAGTTTCACTGTGTGAAAACAAAGTTTGGGTCCTCGTTCCCAGTAGCCCTCCTCCGCCCGAATTAAAGGGACGGAGGGGAGGGCGGAGGCCTGTCACAACCCCCGGGTCCTAGGACTTGGAAGACGCTTGGGGCGAGCTTCAGAGACAGTCGCAGCCCGGGTGGAGCCCAAGGTCGGCCGGCGCGTTGCCCCCCAGCCGGGGGGTGTGGCTGGCCCATGACTCGCTCTTTCGCCCGGGTAAACACACTTCCAGCAGGTGAGCCTACCCGCCCCCGCCTCTGCCCTGCGCCAGGTCCTGGGTGCAAGTGTGGAGGGGGACCAGGGGGAGCCGAGAGGACACCCAGGCGCGATGGGCCGCGTCCCCCGCCGAGCGCGTCCACGCGCGCGCCCCGCCTCCCCGCACTCACCTAGCCCGCGGGCTCGCCCACCTGCCGGCCGGCAGCCGGCGCACAGCTCCCCGCGGCGACGACGGTGGCGGGGGGCGCACGCTGGTCCCTGCGCGAGCTGGCTGTCGGCGAGGGAACCGGGAGAGTCTGTCCGGCGCCCCGGCGCCGCAGCTGCCCGAGCAGACAAGTTGCGAGGCGGCTCAGGGCCGAGCGGGCGCCTCCGTCCCCGAGTGCGGGCGCGCGAGTCCCGGCGCAGCGGGCGGGCGCCGGGTAGTAGTTGTAGGGCCCCCGGGTGTCGGCCGCCGGGCGTTCTGAGTGGCTCGGACCGCGAGCCAGGCTGGAGGGGCCGGCGCGACCCACCCCCTCGGCACGCGCACGCGCCGGCCCGGGGACGCGCACGCGCGCGCGCCCGGCGGCTCCGGGGCCCCGGGGCTCGCCGCGCTGCCCGCGCTCCAGTCCCTCGTGTTGCCCGAGGGGCGCCGCTGACCTTACAGAGCCCGAGCAGGCGCCCTGAGTGTCCAGCAGATGCAGGGATAAAAGCGTCCGACGTGTGCGAAGGTTGTAGCCGCAGGCGCTCCGGGCCAGTTGTCAGGGAGACCGTCCTGGCCCCGCGGCTCACAACTGTGAAAAAGTCACGTCACCCTCCGACCTGGCCGTCTTGACGGGGGACCAACCCCTCTCTCCGTGGTTCTCACACTTCACACTTCGGCGGATCAGAATCGCCCGCCCACCTGAGCCTAGTCACGACACAGAGTGCTAGCTCCTCCCCACTTTCTCATTCTTTACATCTGCCAGGTGAGGCCAGGCAGCTGTGCAGACTAACCAGCTGAGGTGCGTGAAGTGCTTGGTAATCTGCAAAGCAGTGGCTAACTCTAAACTTGCGAAATCCACCCGTGCTGCGTGTCTGTTTCACTAGCAGGTGTTCCCATTTAATCTCCCTCCAATCCCTGCTTCTTTTCCTCTGAGTGTTAAGACTTACCTTCCTGCTAGGAGGCAGCAAGCTTAGGCATGGCAGCCCCCATGGGAGGAGAGAAAGGCGAGCGCGTCAGCTTCCTAGAGCCGCCATCACAAACTACCAGACGCTGCGGCCTAGACCACAGAAGCTTCTTTTCTCACGGATCTGGAGGCTGGAAGTCCAAGATGGAGGCGTCTGTCAGGAGGGTTGGTTTCTTCCAAGGCCTCTCTCTCCTTGCCTCGCGGGTGGCTGCCTTCTCTGTCTTGGCCTGGGCTCTGCTATGTGTCTGTGTCTAATGTTCTCTTTTAAAGACACCAGTCATACTGGATGACAGCCTACCCATAAGCCCTCATTTTAACTCAGTTACCTCTTTACAGACCCTCTCTCCAAATACAGGCACATTCTGAGGTACTAGGAGTTAGTGCTTCAACAGATGAACTTGGGGGGTCGGGGGGGGTGCGGCAGGGCCTGGGGACGCAGCTCAACCCATAACAAACAGGGAGCGCCACTGCCCCGAAGGTCCTGGCACAGAATTTGAGCGTCAGCCTTCCCTCCTCCCTACTTATCCCTGTACCCTCCCCGTAGGCTGGCCTGTGTGTGGACTGACGCACACTGAAAGGCTGAGATTCAAAGCTGGAAGGACTGAAAATCCAGTAACAAAACGGCCCTCTTAGCTCAGGGTCCTGGGAAATACGATCAGGACAACACTGCAGTGTGTGAAATGGATATTGGAGAATGTATCAGCAATTTGGAACCCTGACCCAGCAGATATTTCAAAACCAGCCCATTACAGTTTGTTAATGCCTAAGTACAGAGTCACCCTTACCTTCGTCCTGCCTTTGTTGGAGCTATGCCATCTCCAGAAGCCTCCTGAACGAGGGACTGTTGAATAAACGCAGTAAAGACGCTTCCCTCCTCCTAGCTCCCTGGGAGAACTCTGGCAGCATCGAAGCTAGGAAAGGCAGGTGGAAGCAAAGACAAGGGCGATTTGCACGGATCCCAGGCTCACCAGACCCAGCTGATCCTCAGCAAGTCAGCAATAACCCTGAATTTGGGGCCTTCCCAGAGCCTCATTCCCAATCCTCTGCTGGTCCCAGCTTTGCTGTGTGGCTTCATCTAACACCAGGCTAGACCGCTCCCCAATCTCCAAATCCAAGTGGCTATTGGATCGGCTTGGGCACTCCAAAGTCGGTGTGTCCATCATTGAACCCTTTCCCCAGACTTTGTCTCCCCGCCTGCACCCTCGATCTGAGCGGATGGGCAAGACGCACATCCGAGACAGGACCTGCTTCAAGCCACCCGCTACTGTGTCCTTGATGCCTCACAGAGGCCTCCCCGCTTACCCATTCCCACCGCCGTTGCCCCAGCCAAGGCCCTTCGTACAGTTTCTCCTCTGGTTTTCGACACCGGCCCCCCAGATAGACCCGCTGCCCCAGCCTGCCTCTGGCCAGCATCACCCACGCTGCTCCTTTAGGGATCTTTCCCTCCTCTGGAGGCTCATCTCTGACCATTTCCCACCTGTGTCCTTTGCTGGCGCGACAGAGACCACTCACAATGCCTGCAGACTCGAGAGGGTTCCTGCCCTCAGAGCACAAACCCCTAGGACTCTCTTGGTCTAAGGAGACGGTATCACTCCTCTTCCAGCGTCCTCCAGAGAGCCACCAGGTCTAGGAAGCCCACCCACTCCTTCCTGAATTGGGGGGGGTCCCCACAGCACCCCAGGTGCATCTCGGTTGTAGCAGAACATTGGCCATGATTCCTGGATCACCCTTCTGCAACCAAGAGGTCCTGGACAACAGGATCCTTATCCATTTTTGTAAGCTGAAGTCTAGGCTGCACTGAATGCTCAAAAAAAAAAAAAAAGTTTGCTTTAAGGAATGAATTAATTCTTAGAAATTCAGAGGATTTAGTCAAATGTGGCATCTGCTAGCAAGTCCCTTATTTGGAGCAAGCTTCACTTTTTCTGACAATACTTGTGAACACTCTCCCTTAAGTCACTTCCTGTTTGAATTATAGGTTCATCCTTTAGAATCTCTAATTAACTTCTATGCTTCCTAAATACCCAGGGTGCCTCTGGGGTTTTCAAGCTGCTGGTCACGGAATCAGTTTTATGGGTAGAGATGAGCATTTTTTTTAATGAAGCAGAATTAGAATTAAACACATGCATCCTGCCTAGTAAGAGTTAGTGTTGTTTTCATAAAACTTTTGTTAACTATAATTCTGAATGGTGTGTGTGTGTGTGTACAAGGTTGCTGTGTCGTCCAATTTATCCCTTCCTGTGGGTAATGGTTAAAAGCTGGGGCAACGCTATCTTACAGAGGGCTGGAGTTGTGCTCTCACCAGATGACATATTTTTAGAGACACTGGAAAAGGGGGTCATTAAGCAGAGAACATTTTCTGGAAAGAAATTCTGAGCCAGACTTTTAATCAAGGAATTGGCCAAGTGGAGAGTAAAACACAGGACTCCCTCTGGCACACAGTAGGTGCCCCCTAAGTGCTTTGATTGCCTGGTCTATTCATGGAGATGTGTGCGGGAAGTTCTCTTGGCTGGAATCTGTCAAGGAGTAATAAGAAATGAGATCAGTGACACAGAGCAGAGGAAGGAGGCCTGGGTTGTGGCCAGACCTTGCCCTGAGGTTTCACGAACAGGAGGTGGAGTGACATGGGATTTCCTAACCCGGCTTCCATCACGAACGTTCCAAGATCAAATGTTACGAAGCAAACCTTTGCTGAAATAAAAATACCACTTTCCCTGGGTTAGAGTGGGAGATGTAAGTGCTCAAGGCAATGAATTCAGATGAGAAGCTGTATTTTCTCATCTCTGACCGTCAACTCGTCTGGAAAGCCTGTGGGGAGAAGGGCCTAAATGAGACAGGATTATGAAATGAGGAGAAGTAACAGGTGGCCCTTATAAAACTATAACCTCGAGAGATCTGCCCAGTATTTCCATCCATATTAGACGCCTTTAACTGAGACACCGAGACCCAGCCCACAACTATTCGGAAGGCAAAGTCCTCACTCCCTAAAGTTTAGAAGCTGCAAAAGAAGGCTGCCGTGTAAATAAAGAACACGTATTATTGCTACTATGTTTTTTCATTGCTTAAGTCGTTCTGATTTGGGCGGATGAGAAGAATAAAAACTTGGACCGGGGGGATAGAGATAAGATTTTGGGAGGGTTGTTAACTTTAAAAAAAAATGTTAGACTTTTTTATTTTATGGCGGTAACACTGGTTTATAACATTATATAAGGTTCATGAACCCAATATTCTATTTCAATTTCAATATACCTTACAGCGTGCTCACCACCAGAAATTTAGTTTCCATCCATCACCGTAGAGCTGATCCCCTTTACCTATTTTACTCTTCCTCTTACCCCTTCCCCTCTGTTCTCTGTATCTACATGTGTGTTTTTGTTTGGTTTGTCCACTTATTTTGTTTTGTTTGTTTTTTATATTCCACATATGAGTGAAATCATACAGTATTTAGACAAGATTTTTAAAAAGAGAAACAAATAGGGTGGACCAGAGATAGCCAAAATTATAATGAAAAAGAAATTCTAGAAGACAATTTCTCTGTTCTCTTGCTTCTAAGTAGAAATACACTTGGCCATGAATATTATAGAATTATATTTTAAATTTGAAAGATGGACAAAATCTGAAAGAAATCAGACTGTCACAAGCATGAGTTTTAATAAAACTTTAAAATGGGTTCCAGATTCTTCTTTCAGCTTTTGAAAACACACACACACAACAGGATGGGTTGGCCAAAAAAATGTGGTTTCAGAAAATTCCTGGGGACTGAAATATTCTTTGATATTATTTATAACACTAGCCATGTCTCAACCACCTAAACTACCTAGATGGGTGTTAGTTGAATTTTCCCCCTAAACACAGAGAAGAATCTTTGACCATATTTCACCCTCCACTCCCAATTTTGTGTAATTATACAAGTAATAAACCCTTCTTTAATATCTTGAAAAGTAGCAGTAGTTTGGGTACCAACAGGAGTATATAAATGAAGGTACTGATAAAAATTGAAAATATAGGTGGGACAGAACTAACTTAGCAGAAGTTTCTCATCTCCTTCAAAGGACCTGCTGAAAGAGGCTACGTAGTTACTTCCTTGATGCTGCTGTCTCTTTTGGAACTGCCAACTTTTTTTGGCTATGCAAATTGGTAGTAAATCTTCATTCTTTGTGTAGCTGATTTCTGCCCACTCACTACTTCACCTGTCACTTCCTCCTTTCGGCCTCCTGTTGGCTGTGGTCCATTTTCTAGTTTATTTACCTGCTTCTCCATCCTCTGAGGGTTGCAGAGCTAGCCTGCTTGGGTTCAAAGCTGTGTTACTTTGGGCCAGTTATTTAACCTCTCTGTTCCTCAGTTTCCTTATCGATAAACTGGGGGTAATAGTCCTCCTGTCCTGAGGACTTTTATAAAGAATTTAGAGAAAAAAAAAAAAAGAGAAAAAAAAAGAGAGAAAAAAAAAAAAAAGAATTTAGAGCATGCGACTGACAAGTTAATATCCAAAATATATAAACAGCTCATACAAGTCAATATCAAAAATCAAATAACCCAATCAAAAAATGGGTAGAAGACCTAAATAGACATCTCCACAAAGAAAACATACAGATGGCCAACAGGCACACTCAAAGATGCTCAGCATTGCTAATTATTAGAAAAATGCAAGTCAAAACCACAAGTTAGGGCTTCCCTGGTGGTGCAGTGCTTAAGAATCTGCCTGCCAATGCAGGGGACACAGGTTTGAGCCCCGGTCCGGGAAGATCCCACGTGCCACAGAGCACCTAAGCCTGTGCACCACAGCCCGTGAGCCACAACTACTGAGCCCGTGAGCCACAACTACTGAAGCCTGCCTGCCTAGAGCCCGTGCTTCACAACAAGAGACGCCACTGCAATGAGAAGCCTGTGCACCGCAACGAAGAGCAGCCCCCGCTCGCTGCAACTAGAGAAAGCCTGCACACAGCAATGAAGACCCAACACAGCCAAAAATAAATTAAAAAAAATAAAATAATTTTTAAAAAGCTTTAAAAAATCCCCACAAGTTATCACATCACACTGGTCAGAATGGTTATCATCAATATGTCTACAAATAACAAATGCTGGAGAGGGTGTGGAGAAAGCGGAACCCTCTTGCACTGTTGGTGGGAATGTAAATTGGTGCAGCCACTATGGAGAACAGGATGGAGGTTCCTTAAAAAACTAAACATAGAGCCACCATATGATCCTGCAATCCCATTCCTGGGTATATATCCAGAAAAGACAAAAACTGTAATTTGAAAAGATACATGCACCCAATGTTCATAGCTGCACTATTTACAGTAGCCAAGACATGCAAGCAACGTAAGTGTCCATTAACAGATGAATGGATAAAGAAGATGTGTACATATATGTATACACACACACAATGGAATACTACTCAGCCATAAAAAGGAATGAAATAATGCCAGTGGCAGCAACATGGATGGACCTAGAGATTATCATACTAAGTGAAGTAAGTCAGACAGAGAAAGACAAATATTATATGAAATCACTTATATGTAGAATCTAAAAAATAATACAAATGAATCTATATACAAAACATAAACAGACTCACAAACATAGAAAGCAAACTTAACGGTTACCAGAGGGAAAGGAGGGGGGATAAATTAGGAGTATGGGATTAAAGATACGAACTACTGTACATGAAGTAGATAAGCTACAAGGATTCGCTATATAGAATAGGGAACTATATTCAATAGCTTTGAATAACCTATAATGGAAAATAATCTGAAAAAATATATATATAACTGAATCACTTTGCTGTACACCCAAAACTAATACAATATTGTAAATCAGCTATATCTCAACTTAAAAAAATGCTCATACTATGTGACCCGGAAATTCCAGTGAGAAAAATAAAATTTAGGATAATCCCTCGAACATGGTAAGTGGTTAGTAAACTGACTGTTGTTCTTAGTTATTGTACATGAAAACTTCACCCATCATTCTCTCAGTTAATTATTTGCACGAGAACCACTTTGGACGTTGTCAATGTCAGCAGTCTGGATACTAGGATGGCCCCTCCACGCATCATCACAAGCGTTTCACTTGTTTGTTGCAACAAATCTTTCAGCTCCTCGGGCCCTGTGCCGGACCCTTGGTAGAAAGCTATAGGCCAGCATCTTTGCATCTGAGATAACAAAGGAAACAGTTATTATTGGTAGTCACTGACAGGTGAGGTCTGAAGATGTCCAAGTTATATTTATATGGTGCCTTTCCCAATAGACTGTAAAGCCCTTGAGGGCTGACCCCCACTGTCCTGACTGGAAGGAAATTCGCTTTGCCCTGGGTTTCCTTTCTCAGTAACGCCAGGATCCCCAGAGTTGTTTAGATAATACTCTGCCCCCTGTCATCAGCTGAGCCCCTCAGGGAGCCCCTCAAAGCTGATCTCCACAACCTCCGACTTCTAGACATACCAGGGGCTAGGCTCAGGAATGGTGCCTTTGTGCTAGGACCCAAGCAGAGACACCAGAACAGAGCTGCCAGGGGGGACCCGCAGGGGCTAAATTCATGACAGAGGCATAGAAATTAGCCAGTGAAGAAAGAAAGACAGAAAACCCCAGGGAGACAGTCTATTCGCATTTCAAGGGTATTACACACGAATTATTAGTTTCATTTTTCTGCCAGCACAAAACCACCTAAGTGACCTTGAAAATACCATCCCTACCTTCTGCCTCATGGGTCTAGCGCCAGGTCCCACCTCCACCAGCCGGACGAGAGCTAGTCTGGCCCCTTCGCAGTGAGCCCGGGCTGGGCCACTCCCCACGCTCCAATGGCGGTGGACCTACTAGCACGCAGCACCATCTGTGCTTTTTGGAAAGTTTCTTGAACCCCTTACAATCTCACTCTCACCCAGAGCCCTACGCCTTAATTTAAGCCCTTTGCCTCCAGTTCTGTTCCTGGCGAGACAGCAAACGGCCTCATATCAATCGTCGCAGAGACGATATTCCTTTTGAGGGAGCTGGAACCTTCGTGCTTTTGTCCTATCACGTAGCCACTGCAGAGAGGAGATTTTTTTTTTTCCCATTCCACCCCTGTTTATTAAAAACAGCCCTTTTATCCTCCTTATCAAATCTTGCCAAACTCTAAACCAGGGTTCTATTTCATGTGACAGGATAAAAAATAAGTAGTTCTCCCCTTCGCCTTGAACTGGAACAACCCAGGAACTAAAAGACTAGCCACGCAGTCAGAGGCCTACAGAGCCTTTTCCTGGTATGGGTGTGAATCGAAGATGTGCCTCTGACTCTAACCTGATCTGCCTTGGAGAAGATGATGTCAGAAGAGGCTTCACGAAACCCAACTCCAGAAAATTAAAGCCAATAGCCTTGCTCAGCCAGGACAGAAAGGGCATTGGAACCATTCAGAGGTATCACCCGACCTGATAGAAATCACAGGGTCTCGCCTACCATGCTCAGACACGGTCTGTGTACAAGAGCTGGGCTGGCACACCCAGAAGGCTTGCAGTCATGTTACAGGACTGTCTTATTTCCAGGACCCGGCCCTGGAAATTGCAGCTAAACCCCAGAGGCACATCCCTCAAGAGGGCTCAAAGAGAACCAGCCGGAAATCTGTGCTGAAGATCAAAATCTGGGGTTAATCACCGGCCTTAAGAATAGCGCTTTCTTCCAGACAGTGTAATAGATCTTTCCTAAGAGATTAAGACAGCACTACAGAGCCAGCCAGGAACCTGCCCACGTTGCCAGGGCCCGCGGCTGGGTGTTCGGGGCGTGGTGGCTGGGCTGGGTGGTGGACCATAGGCATCGTGCCCACCTTCCGTTGCTGCCGCTGCTGGGTTCTTGCCCCATCCCCCCCGCCGTGATGCTAGCCATCCTGGCTCTGCCCCTTTCCCACTCCTCAAGGCCCCTCTTTCCCTCAGTTAACAGGTGGATGGTATTAGTCAGGCTGCTTTCAGCTAAGAGCAATAGACAACCCTCTTCCTGTTAGCTTAAAGAGCGAGGCTCCATTAGGAGTCACGCAGAGGGTTTTAGGATTTGCTCGGTCTGGGGACTTTAAAGTCTGTTTCCCTGCAGGCTCTTTTTGCAAGCTTCATCCTCAGGCTGGGGGCAGGAAGATGCTGCAGCTGTTTGCAGACCTCACGTCTATGCTTGACAATGTCCACAAAAAGAAAGGAAAAGTCACTCCTGGAAGCTCTTTAAGAAGACTGAGAAATGAATTTCCCCTAGGCCTCCAGGAACTTAAAGTCTGTTTGTAGGCCATTGGCTCCAATTACATGTGCTCGTTCCTAAATCAGTCACCAGCAAGAGAGGCGGAGCCCCCCTTGAGCAATTGGGCCAGCCCTGGAGTTGAGGGTATCGATCCTGTTCGTTCCCCTTGAGGCCCTGTGACTATGGGGGGAAGGGGAGAGGCCTGAACAAAACCAGGGTTCTGTTACCAAAAATTAAGGGATGGAAAGGATGCTGACTAGGTGGTTATGGTGTGCTCTGCCACCGGATATGTATTTATTATCTTTTTTAATCATCATAAATAAAAGCTATGGTAATCATTATGCTTTCCCCCAATATTCTGTCCCTCCTCCTTCTGGGAACACGGTAGCACTGAACTTCTTGACCCCCCCGCCCCGTGAGGCTATGTCACCAGATCCGGCCAGTGAGCTGTGAACTGAAATGATGCGTGTGTCTTCTGGGCCAGAACATTTAATTGCCTGCCCTAGTTTCTCCAGGCAGTTCTTTTCCTCTGCCACAGGGACCAGCAATGGTCCAGATAACGGCTGTCCCATCAGCCTTGTCCTGGAGTGAGGACAGTGGAGACCAGGGCCTCCAGGCCACATGCAATGAACAAGTGGCATGATAAAGAAAAAAACACACACTTTGATGTTTGGAGATAATTTGTTACTGCAGCAAAAGCCCAGTGTATTTCAGCTGATACAGTAGCTTACATCTAATGGAGTGTTTCCCATGTTCCAGGCATGTGATAACACATTATCAGTAATTTCAATGGACAGGAGAAGTCAGGAGTGGCGGGGGCCCCTACCCACACCCCCAAGGCGACTTCACTCCTAGGCATTTCCACCAATTGGCACTTGCCTAAGGATGTATCTGAGTTCGGGTTGCTCCACCACAACAGATAAATGTCCTAAGGATTCTGGAGCAGAGAACAAGTGAGTATTGGCGCATGTGAATAGGAGTCACCAGAAAAAGATAGGAACATTCAGGTATACACGGACGCTGCGACTTCGATACGAGGAGAAGGGGAAAATATGCCACTGGAATAAATTCTCCACAGTTCTCTTGTGTTTCTGCACACCTTGTGATCAACGCACTGATCTGCCTTTCGTTCCAACTACCTTGTCAAGGATGTTTGTGTAGCAAATAGTTTGCAGGCTAGAGATAATGCTTCCCCCAGAGCAAAGATCGGGTTTGCCTACCCCCTTGGAAGGTGGAGATAGTATCTTTCTCTGAAGCAGAGGCAAGTACACTTACTCTCCAGTATGATAGAGACAATGTCTTGCTTCCCAGCAAAGCAGGCATGCTTCATGCCCATTATAATACGAGTCAGGCTCCTTAAGCTCCAGGCTCCCCTCCGGTAATGCAACCCACTGGGTGTGTAGCTGTCATCACCGTGTGGGAATTGACACTTTGGTGCAAACATTCTGATACACTAGTTACTGCTACTGCTGTGGGTAATAGACTGCCCTTTGTCTCTGACCCAGGAATCTTACCTCTCCTGGTGGCATTTATGGAACTGTGGCAGGCTAACTTTTTAGCCTGCCAGTGGGGTGAATCTCAGACCCTTCATAATTCCGGACACATGTGGTTGTTTATGGACAGGTAACATTCCAAATTAAGCATATAGAGAGAAGTTAGAGAGAAACCTTTTCTATCTCAGGAATTTGCCCAGAGAAATTGATCTTCTTCCTATTAATATCCATTATTTTCCTTTCTTAAAACTGGTAGATGATTAAAAAGAGAATTTTCTCTAGAATCTTCACATCCACCTGAGAATCTAAGCAACAGCTTGTGAAAATAAACCAGAATGCTACCCAGGGACGTCATTCTCAAACTGCCTGACTGAAGGTCTGCTCTTGCAGCCCCTGCGTCTGTCTTCAAATATCAGAAAAGCTTGGCACTCCAAGTTTCCAAATTGGAAGTGAAGTCTGCTCAGTGAGGATCTGATTTGAACAGAGTGTGGAATTGATTCTAAGGGGTTGGTATAAGCTTTAACATCTGACTTATAAATGTGTCACCTGCTATGTGCTGAATGAAGAAAACTTACTACAGACAACCAGGGCTCAGAGAACAATGGATTTTGCAGCGTTCTTTGCGCACAACTACACATTCCCCCGTAGTATTCAGTGTCAAAAGTTTAAGTAGGGCTTTCCTGGTGGCGCAGTGGTTGGGAGTCCGCCTGCCGATGCAGGGGACGTGGGTTCGTGCCCCGGTCCGGGAAGATCCCACATGCCGCGGAGCGGCTGGGCCCGTGAGCCATGGCCGCTGAGCCTGCGCGTCAGGAGCCTGTGCTCCGCAACGGGAGAGGCCACAACAGTGAGAGGCCCGCGTACCGCAAAAAAAAAAAAAAGTTTAAGTAATTCCTTATAAGACACCACAGAGTTATGACAGGTCATACAGGAGAGAGGGATGCAAGTATATTTTTACCTTTGCAAAAAACAAAGGACAAAATAAGACAACCTGCATGGAACTGAGACCACCCGAAGGATAATCTTTAGACCCGAGTCACTGAGTCAGACTTCAATGATTAATTTTTATAAAGGAATCTGCATTGTGTCAAGCTGCCTCTCGATCATAGATTATCTGAGTCTATGAGATGTGTTGGGGAAAACCTCATAGGATAACAATGAATCATCCGTATGGCATTTCAGCAAGACCTCAACCCATTTATTTTCCAGTATTAAGTTCGTTCACTGATTAATTCAATCTGAACAATTTCCCGAATGCTTAGTAATGTGTTAGGCTAAAACAGATACAGTCCCTGCCCTTAGAAATGTTCTCTCGAGAAGGTTTGACTTTGAAATATGTTAAGTGCCACGAAGAAAAAGTAAACAGTGTTGTGAGAGCTTATAATAGGAGCCCTACCCACTTCTGGGAGGCTCAGGAAAGGCTTCCCTGAAGATGGGACCCTGGAGCTGAAATCTCCAGGCTTTAAAGGGATTTACTGTGCAAAGAAGTTGGGGATGGAACAGGGGTGACAGGGGGAGGTTAGAAGATTATTCCAGGCTGAGAGAACAGCATGTCCAAAGGCCTAGTGACAGATGCATCCTTTTTACTTTTAGGGCAATGAAAAGGGTCAAGTCCAAAATCTGGGACCATTTGAGCAACAGAATATATAATGATAGCAATAGATTATATCATAGAATAAAATAAATACCCACCAGGCCACAGTGATAATCAACAATCAGACAAATAAATGAACAAGAAGATAAGCTATTCTTGCAGCAGAATTCCAATTAATAAACGTAAAAAGGATAATGGACATAGAGAATCACCATTTGAAAAACACCACGGTAATAATTACTGCATGCAAGAATCATCAACTGGTGATAAAATTGGCAGGTAAAACGATGATGAGAAACATTATACTTACATAGATTCACAATGTCTCTTCTCCCCATCCCTCCAATAAAGGGTAACTTTACGACGCAGACACCATCTTGACCAAGGGCTCAAAGTTAACACCACCAGTAATGAGATGTGAATATCATGTACCTCCTAATACGGTACGCTGAGAAGGACACAATATCACTTCTGTGATATTCTTCCCAAATTATTTGCAACTTGAATTTAAACATGAGAGAACATCAGACAAACCCAAACTGAGAATCATGCTACTAGATAACTGTGTTCTTCAAGATTGTCAAGGTCATAAACCACAAAGGAAGAATGGGAAACAGCTCCAGACTGGAGGCCAAGAAGACATGGCACGCACAGGCACTGAGTGATCACTGGATCCTGAACCAACTGTTGAGATTCAGGTAAGGCGTGTAGGTTAATTAATAGTATTGCATGTTTTGGACAACGAATGTTGCCTGCCATTTCAGTAAACAAAAATGCTGTTTCCAGCGATCACGCTGGCTGTGGTGAGGAAAATGAGTTCAGTTCAAGGCAGGCTGGAATACATGTGGGGAGATCAGAAACAGGTCCTTGCAAGAGAGCAGGGGAGAGGATGCTGCAGGCTTGGTCTAGGGTGATGACAGCGAGAATGGACGAACATGAGGAGACTCTCGAGATATTGAGGAAGTAAAAACATAGAGTGACGTGGGCGTGGAGAAGGACCAGGTGGTGGGAGTCCAGGATGAGTACCCATGTCTGGCTCTGCCTGAAGAGAAACAGAGAAGCTATTCACCAGGAGAGAGCACACGCTGCAAAAAGAAGCGATGTGTGAGTTGAGCCTTGGATACTCTGAGTTTGATGTCCCTCTGATGGACCCGGATGGTGATGCCAGAAAAGGCATTTGGAGGTTAGGGGAGTGAAACTCAGGGGTAAAGTCTGATAACAATTGGTCGTTGAAGCAACTTGTCCCAGACTAGTGGGGGAGAGACTTTTAAACAAAGTAGTTATGATTTATTCTAGAGCGTAAAACAATTGGGTTATAAATAAAGATGTGTGTGAGCAGAAAGAGAAGTAGCTGCTAATGTCGGTGAGGGAGTACGGCTTTCTCAGAGGAGGTGCTACAGAGATGAGCTTAGAAGGATGGACAGGAGTTTGTTACACGGATGTAGAGGAGTCTTTGGACAATCTGCCTGAATATTCCTGTTTCTTTAACTAGTGGGGGTCCAGCCCCACAGGCCCAGCTAACAGGCAGTGGCTGTTAGCTCCCTGGGCTCTACAAGTGGAAAGAAGGCAGTGCGTTTGCAGTTGCCCAACTGGTCTTTCTTTGCTCTTTTCCCTAACTGGGCATATTTTGAACTCCATCCATAGTGCATGCACCTCCAGAGTTTTCCTCCTTCCCCTCTTCTGCAATTCCCCTCTCGTCAAAAGTCCCCAAACCCTACCTACAGGGCACTACAGACCACTTCCCAGGTAATGGTTCTTTCAAAAATTACTTGTTGGTTCATGTGTTAACTGTTGGGTAGTGACTGACTTAGGGGCATTTCCATTTTAATGAGGATTGAAGCATTCCCATCGGAACCAGTCTTAAACTGCAGAACAACAGCATTGTAGCAGGAACTGCAGGTTCCAAAGGGCTCTTCTTCAGGGCCTCATGAGAAGTACCCATATTCCAAATGACCCCGCGTCACTCAGGACTGTTTTCCACCTCTCCACGCAGAGACATACGCTGTCCTCCCATCGGTGACTTGGCCTGAGGTCACAGCGGTTATCAGAGGGATTGGAGGGAGGATACCTGTCTGAGGATCCATGTCAGAATCTCCGGCGATTCTGAGAAACTGCCCAGGGGATTCTGAGTTGCTCAGAGGAAGGACTTCTTTCTTCCCTCTTCCCCCAAGCTTGTGGACCACTTTCAAAAACCCTTAATTCCTCTTCCCGGGGTCAGACTAACTGAATTCGTATCTCTAGGTTGGTTAACTTACCCTGCTGGGTCACCTGTGATCCTGGCTAGCTTCTGTCTGAGCCCTTGTTCTTAGGGGAAGCCGTTTCTTAGGTAGCATTTCCAACCATACACGCTTTTCATGAATTTCTTCTGGTAGTTTCCCGAGTACTGCCAGAGACCAGTGCTTTCGCTGATGACTAAAAAAAAACCCAAAAAACAAGGACTAATTTTAGCAGAAAGTCACGTTAAAACAATTTATTAAACTAGCAGGGAGAAGTTAGCAATTGAAATGACAATAAACAGTACCATTTACAGGAGCATAAAAACCTCAAAATGCTTAGGGACAGATTTAGCAAAATAGACACAACACCCAAACAGTGAAAACTATACAATGTTTCAGAGAGAAATGAAGGACACCTGAATAAATGGAGTGAAATATTATGTTCCTGCATTGGAAGACATTGTTTTCATATCAGTTCTTTCCAAATTGATCTACAGAATAAAGGCACTCTCAATAAAAATTCCAGCAGGTTTTAAAAATATATAAATTGACAAGCTGATTCTAAAATTTATATAGAAGTGCAAAAGATCTGTAATAGCTAAAAGAGTTTTGAAATAAAAGAGCAAAGTTGGAGGACTTACACAGTTTTCCCTTGGTATCCTTGGGGGATTGGTTCCAGGACACCCCATGGACACCGAAACCCATGGATGCCCAAGTCCCTTTTACAAAATGGTATAATATTTGCCTATAATCCATGCACATCCTCCCATACACTTTAACTCTTCTCTATATTACTTATAATACCTAACACAATGCAAATGCTATGTAAGTAGTTGCCTGTGCATAGCAAATTCAAGTTTTGCTTTTGGGAACATTCTGGAGTTTTGTTTTTTTTTAAAGAATATTTTCAATCTGCAGTTTGTTGAATCAGAGGATGTGGGACCCATGGATACAGAGGGCTGACGGTACTACTTAATTTCAAGACTTAACATAAAGCTATAGAAATCAAGATAATGTGGTACTGGTGTATGAACAGATATACAGATGGAAGCAACAGAATAGAATTCAGAAATAGACCCACACATACACAGACAATTGATTTTTTTAAAATTTTTTTTAATTTTTGCAGTACGCGGGCCTCTCACTGTTGTGGCCTCTCCCGTAGCGGAGCACAGGCTCCGGACGCGCAGGCTCAGCGGCCATGGCTCACGGGCCCAGCCGCTCCGCGGCATGTGGGATCTTCCCGGACCGGGGCACAAACCCGCGTCCCCTGCATCGGCAGGCGGACTCCCAACCACTGCGCCACCAGGGAAGCCCCAGACAATTGATTTTTGACAAAGATGCCAAGGCAATTTAATGGGGAAATGATAGTCTCTTCAGGGCACTGGTCATATAGTCATATATATGTATTGGCAATACAAACAACAAAGTCCTTGTTTCAGAATATTTAAGAACTCTTAAAACTTAATAATAAGAAACAACTCAATAAAAAATGATCAAAAAATTTGAAGAGACACTTAATACAAGAATGGCCAGTTGGCACATGAGAAGACGCTTAAAGTCATTAGTTATAGAGAAATGCAAGTGAAAAGCACAAAAGAAACCACCGCACACCCATTAGAATGTCCAAAATTAAAGAGACACACCAAGTCCACAGCCAGTGTTGGCACGGAGGTAAAGTGATGGAACTCATACACTGCTGGTGGGAAAGCAAAACTCCGCAACCACTGTGGAAAGCACTGTGGCAGTTGCTTCTAGAGATACGCTTCAAGGGATCCACCCAGAAATCCTATTCCTAATATTTATCCAAGAGAAATGAAAACATATGTCCACAGAAAGATGTGTAGACAAATGTTCAGAGGAGCTTAATTCATAACAGCCCCAAAGTGGAAACAACCCTAATTTCATCCACAGGTGAATAGGTCAACAGATGGAGGTCTAGTGACACAACAAAATGCTAGTCAGCCATAAAAACAAGAACACGCTGTACACAGTGGCACGGATCGGTCTCAGAAATGTTATGCTGTGAAAAAATAGCCTGACACAGCAAAGAGTGTGCCCTGTATGATTTCATTTATATGAAATTCCAGAAAAGACAGATCTAATCTATAGTGACAGAAAGCAGATCAGCGGTTGCCTGGAGCTGGGGTGGAAGGACTGAGTGAGAAGCTCTGCAAGGGAATTTTCTGGGGTGCAGCCCGTGATCTCTATCTTGACTTTTCTGGTGGTTACACCTGAGCGTACAAACTTGTCAGAACTCATCACAATGTACACTTTGAAGTCGGTGCATTTTATTGAATTAAGATCATACCTCAGTCAAGTTGATTTGAAAGAAAAAGCATTTAGTGAGTAGAAAATACTATGCTACACAAATATCAAGTTGAGAGAAGGCTACATACAGACAGAGAGTCAGAATTCCTGGGAAACCCCAGTCTGCAAAATGCACTCACTTTCTGGGAGACGCCGGTCCTTCTCAGAGCTGCCCCACGGGCTTGGCGTGGGGGCCGGCTGACGCTCACGGCCACCTTGCGAGCCTTGCACGTGCCGGGTCATGGGAGGAGCTGGGAGCTCGGTTTCAGCCCTTGCTGGAGGACCTTGCCTGCTCTTGTCAGCTCTGCGGCCACCCTTCCCAGGACTCCCGGGATGCGCAGAAGCTCGCGCCTGCTTCTACTCAACTTTCCACCTGAGGCCCAAGTCTTCTCAAAGTTCACAGAGACAGGCAACACAAGCCTTCTGCCTTCATTTGCCCTTTTTTTTTTTTGCGGTACGCGGGCCTCTCACTGTTGCGGCCTCTCCCGTTGCGGGGCACAGGCTCCGGACGCGCAGGCTCAGCGACCATGGCTCACGGGCCCAGCCGCTCCGCGGCACGTGGGATCTTCCCGGACCGGGGCACGAACCCATGTCCTTTGCATCGGCAGGCGGACTCCCAACCACCGCGCCACCAGGGAAGCCCCTTTGCCCTTTTTTGCTCTTCTTCTCACTGCTTTTTCTTTCTCAGCTCCCAAATCACATCCTATTTCTGTTGGACTCTCCTAGCATCTCTCTCCCTCCTCGGTTCTTAGTTCCCACACCCTGATTTCGTGTCTCAATATCATGGTGACACAGCCTGTGAGAAGATTCAGGAGTTGCCCTCTGATTTCAGGGGGACCTAAGGACTCAGGAAAGGATGGATGGCCCCAGGGGAGCCAGCGGCCACCAGCACGATGCCTGTCGTATGGAGACTTGAGTGAAAGCTTCCTCCAAGGAATGCCAGTTGGCCATTTGTCCAAAAGTAGCCTGTTGGAAGATGAATACACTTTTTTCTCTTATTTATTTATGTTTTTATTTTATATCAGAGTATAGTTGATTAACAGTGTTGTGTCTGTTGCAGGTGTACACACTACTACATATAAAATAGAGAACCAACAAGGACCTACTGTGTAGCACAGGGGACTCTGCTCAATATTGTAATAACTTAGATGGAAAACAACTTGAAAATGAACACAGTTTGGATTGTTCTTTATTTCTAAGCGTAGAGTACAATCTCCTCGGCTTTGCCCACCAGGCCATCACAACGCGGTCTTGGCAGACTCCTGGAAACCCGGCCCTAGCTTGTCCTCACCCACCACCCCATCCCACTCGGTAACACTTCAAGCCTCAGCTGAAGAGTGAGCGTGAGTCCCTCCTTGCCCCCCTCTCTACCTGTCTCTGTTACGGCATCCGTCACAGAGTCCCGTGGGGACTCAGCCTCTCCCCACAGAAACATCCAACAGCGCAGGTCAGCTTCTGTGACCCCCAAGCCTAGCACTGCTTCGGACACGTAGTAAGTGCTCGAATCTTTACATCGCGGTGCTCAGTGCTGTAAGAGACACAACTGCCTAAGGCTTCGTCTGCATCTCCCGGAGCTCTCAGGCCGGAAGGCAACTGGACAGGCAGACGCAGCTGCAACCCAAGGGAAACTGCCGGGTAAGTGCTTCGTTAAGTGTCGGGCAGGACAAAGCAGCAAGGAAGAAGGCTTCAAGTCAAACTGCCGGCACAGATGTTTGAATGTACTGAATTATAAGGGCTAATTTGCAGTGAGTGGTTTCTCTGCGCCACGGACCAGCTAAGCATTTACACGACGTATCAGTTTCCCGTGGCTGCCCAAACCAAGCACCAGAAATGGGGTGGCTGGAAACCTCAGAAGCTTATTCTCTTCCAGTTCTGGAGTCCGGGGTCGGCAGGGCCGTGCTCCCTCTGCAAGCTCTAGGGGAGAATGCTGCCTCGCCTCTTCTAGCTTCTGGGGGTTGCTGGCAGTCCTTGACCTCCCTTGGCTTGTGGCTACTTCACTCCAATATCTGCCTCCGTCCTTCTTCCCCGTGTGTGCATTTATCTGCGTGTTCTCTCCTTTTCTTATAAGGAGGAGAAGACGGATTTAGGGCCCACCCTAACCTGGTATGACCTCATCTTAACTGATCACATCTGCATTCTGAGGTTCCAGGTGGATGTGAATCGAGGGGACGCTAGTTAACCCACTTCACATGCCTAAGCTCCTTTAACTGTGACTATGAACATGTGAGGTAAACGTTATTACAATCCCCATTTGATACATGAAGACACGGAGGTGTCCAGACCTTAAGTGGTGGCCCAAGGGAACATTCCAGAAACGCTAGGAATTCTGGTGTCAGAGCATTTTATCACACTGTGATTCTCCACTCTTAAGACTTAACGAAGTTTTCAAATTGTAAAATATATCGTTCATTTAAAATAGTGTATGCAAAACGAATGTACAGATTAGCGAATATTAATAAAATTAATACCCACGTACCCATCACTCAGCTTACAGAGCAGAACACTACCGGGGCCTTAGAAGCACAATCCTGTTTTATCCCCTCCACCCACAGTGTGGATCTGAGATCACCCCCTAATAAACATTCTGCGTGCTGACCTGCTGACGCCCATCTCTGAGTCAGCTCCCCGGGGCCCCGCCCCTGAGGACTGGCACCAGCAGTGGTCTAGGAAAGCACGCATTCAGGTGGGATTTTGCAGATCAACATCCCACCAGCTGCGGACGATGAAGATTCCATCCCTGTTGGCTGGTGGGTCATGAAGAGCTCTGTGAATTTACAAACGTAGTCTGGTCTCTCTGTGTCTGGGGAAAGAAATCTTCTTTGAGATACTGAATCCTGGGGGGGAAGAAGGGGGTAGGACACCAAGCCCACAGTGGGCTATTCGGTCAGTGGTTTTCACCTGAGGCTGGGGGCTCGTGGAGGGGAAGGAATTCCAGGATGGGGGACTCACCTCCCGCAGCCCCAAGTCAACCCTGATCCCCCGCCCCATTCACTCCACTGTCGGCGGCGGGGATGGAGGTGGACAGCGGGAAGGTAGGCAGGAAGGCTGTTGGAACTAGAAGAGGAGCTTTTCCAAAGACACGGATGCCCCTTTCCTGGCTGGGAAGCACGAGCTTCACCATCTCGCTTTATCAACTGGCCCTTCTCTTGAATTGGAAAAATCACCTAGGTAACATATCACTTATGTAAGTACTATAGAATACTTATCACTTAAAGCATTATTATTATTATTATTATTATCATCATTTATTTATTTATTTATTTTTGGCTGCCCTGGGTCTTCATTGCTGCGCATGGGCTTTCTCTATTTGCAGCGAGCGGGGGCTACTCTTCGTTGTGGTGAGCGGGCTTCTCACTGCGGTGGCTTCTCTTGTTGCAGAGCATGGACAGGCTCTAGGCACATGGGCTTCAGTAGTTGTGGCTTGCGGGCTCAGTAGCTGCGGCTCGCGGGCTCTAGAGCGCAGGCTCAGTAGTTGTGGTTCACGGGCTTAGTTGCTCCGCAGCATGTGGAATCTTCCCGGACCAGGGCTCGAACCCGTGTCCCCTGCATTGGCAGGTGGACTCTTAACCACTGTGCCACCAGGGAAGCCCTTATTATTATTATTTTAAATCCTCTGAAAAGGCAAACATTAACCACCATCTCAGAAATATAATAATTTCAATGGTAAACAGGACATTTTTGTTCATTTTATCTTTTTTATTAGGGTGCAATTGACGTACAACATGATATTAGTTTCAGGTATATGACATAATGGTTCAATATTTGGATATATCGCAAAATGATTACCACACTAAGTCTAGTGAAGTAGACTCTGGTTAAGCAGAGAACATTCTTTCGTGTGCGATTCAGTTATACATACATATATATGTATATATTCTTTTTCATCTTCTTTTCCATTGTGGTTTATTACAGGCTATTGAATCCAGTTCCCTGTGCTATACCGTAGGACCTTGTTGTTTCTCTCTTTTATGTATAGTAGTTTGTAGAGAACACTGTTGCAATGTAGAATTAAGGTAAAGGTGTTTTCTCTTGCAAGAGTTGTTTCTGAAGAGGTCTTGGCACAAACTCCTGCAGTGTGTCGAACCCCATCGTCACACCGTGTACTGTGGATCCAGGCCACACCAGAGGGTGAATGCTGACTCACAAACGGAAACCAAGAGAACTGCCAGCCTCTGCTGTATCAGATCAAGTCAGCTGGGAACGTGCTTTTCCTCAGTCCCGCGCGCCCAGGCCCCTAGAGGCTCAGGCAGCTAGTGAGGCTTCTTCTCTGCGTGTCAGTCAGAGGAAGGGCACAGGGACACCTTGCAGCCTGACCTCCACCACCACTGACTCACGTTCACTCAACACGTGAAAATCCAGTGGAAATAATAAATGGGTGATAGAACCTTTTACAAGAAATAGAAAATCTAGCAGGACTTTTGAGGATGGTAGGAAAGCAAGCTCTTGGATAATGTGGTTTACGTTCCTTTCCCTTTTTTTTTTTTTTTTTCAGTTTTCTTTTTTCTGCCTTAGGAGGCATTTGTGATTTGTATGTTCTGTAGAAAAGAGGGCTTCCCTGGTGGCGCAGTGGCTGAGAGTCCGCCTGCCGATGCAGGGGACACGGGTTCGTGCCCCGGTCTGGGAAGATCCCACATGCCATGGAGCGGCTGGGCCCGTGAGCCATGGCCGCTGAGCCTGTGCGTCCGGAGCCTGTGCTCCACAACGGGAGAGGCCACAACAGTGAGAGGCCCGCGTACTGCAAAAAAAAAAAAAAAAAAAAAAGAGAAGAGGAGCATGGAAATTCTAAATATGATCCAGGAATTATCAGTGTCACTATTTCTGAAAAACGGAAGCCAGTTTTTAAAAATGATAAATGGTGCTCAAGTCACATTCTGCTTTAAAGGTTTGTAACAAACACAGACGAATTAAAAAGAAAAAAGATAAATGCAGTACATGCATTAAAAAATTTCAAATAGTTGAGAAGGATATAAAAGATGAAAATAAATTTTTCTTTTATGCCTCCTCTACCTAAAGATAGCCATTATTAACAATTTCTTATATATCCTTCCAGAGTTTTCCATGCATACACAACATTGAAAAAAACATAAAAATTTGTATACAATATTATGACATCCTTTTTGAATAATTATTTATTATATATTTAATAATATATTGGCATGCCTTATTTCAACACACACAGATTTACTTGATTATTTTTAGTAGCTACATAGTATTCTTTCTATAAATGTGCTTTATATACCAGTCCCCTATTCATGGACATTTAAGTTAGCTTCAGATTTTTAAAAATATTACAATATTACAGTGAGTATTCTTTATTCATATATTTTTGTACATGCACAAATATATCCGTAGGGTAAATTCCTAAAAGCCAAGTCAAAGGGTTTGTACATAAAATTTTTAACAGATATTAACATGGTCTCCACAGAGGCCTTTATATCTGACCATCAATCAATGAAGGGAGTTTCCCTAAATCCTCACCTATCCTAGGTTTTATAAAACTTTTAAGTCTTTGCCAACTGATTTGGAAAAAGAAAAAGATGTCTCCTTTGTTTCAATTTGCATTCCTCCCACAAGTGTCTCCATTTCAATTTTTAGCAAAAAGAAGGCAAAACATGCTATGCCGAGCGGTTTGCAGTCGCAGAAAGAGCGACCTGTGACCAGCAATGCCGTGCTGAGCGGTTTGCAGTTGCAGAAAGAGCGATCTGTGACCAGCAATATTTTGCGTCCCTTGACCTAATTATGTCCGCGCTCCAGATATTTTCACGAAGCAGGTAGCTTTTGAGAAAATCCAAAAAAGGTAGAGTTGGATCTGGTTTATTTACAAACGAGTCTGTTGGTGAGGAAACACTGATGCCGACGTCCGGGCACAGTTCCGGCTCTGCAGCTCTGCAGCCGCCTGCAGGCCGCGGATCGCAGGGATGTCGTCGACAGCTGGAACGCTCCGCGGTCCAGCACTGACCTGGCCTCGGCACCTGAGCAGAGCCAGGCTCGCTGGAGGCATGCACTCCTTAAGCAGCCCTTTGCTTTCGCTTCTGGGGAGCCGGCAGGGCAGCAGCTGTTTAGAATTTCATAAATAAGGCATGGATCAACTCCGCCGGTTTTCTTTATCCCACTGCCCCTGCCCCTGTAGTGACCCTATGGGGTGTCACAGCAGGTACAGAACGAGCAGACCCAGGGCAGGGGATCTGTCCACCTGCGCACAGATTCCCAGCTGCTCACCACCTCCCTTGGTCATCTCTGGAGGCCACGCTTGCTCCCTTTGTGACACGGATTGCCACGCAACCGACCTGTTCACCCACATGACTCCAGCTGTATCTGGATGGCTTAAACGTGGCCCATCAGGTCGGGCAGCGGGGGATAGGCAGGTTCTAGGTGCTGCACGGATCCCGGCCCCAGAGCAGCCACGTGGCCGCCTCTTCCTTCCCAGATGCTTTCTCTTGGGCCACATGGAAAAGTCACCATATGGCGCAGTGGTTAACACTCAGGTCTTGAACCCCACGTGCTGCGGTTTGAATCTTGTCTCCTCTCATTAATTACTGCAGTGCCTAGAGGAAGCTACTTAACCTCTCTGTGCCTCAGATTCACAGAAGATCATATCTAACTCATGGGCTTCACGTGGGATATGATCACAAACAAGACCAGTACTTGGCCTAAAGTTCCAAAAACGTTGCCTGTTGTTATTACAGCCAGCCTGTGAGACTCCAACTCTCCTGATATGAAAAACCTATATTCCATTTGCAGATTGGAGTGGCAGTGAACTAGTAAGTCCAGGATTCATCAGAAATCATTTCTCTTCTTTCGCCTGTCTTGACCTAGTATCTGGTTTATCGCTACACCTAATTTTCACGCAAAGACGCAGACTTTCAGCAGCAGGAGTCATGAGAGAGGGCTTTCGGCCTCAGCTTAGCTGCGTCGCGGAGTTCTGCATTCCGTACACAGCTGTGTTTTCTCCTACACCTCCCACCAAATGTGGTTGTGGACTCAGGGCAGCTATACTCATGAAGGGGCTTGGCATAGACAGTGTCCAGATGTGGGAACACAGCTGCATGGAAACACCCTGCTCACTGGTCACGATCAGACTGAAAGAGATTAAGAGTCAGAGAGAACTTTCTCCAAGATCTAATCTCATGCCCCTTTGCTTCCACGCTCTTGCTTGTGGCATTCAGGCCACGAGGAAGAGGAGGTAGAAATCAAGGATGCTTTACAGTGATTTGTGCGCCCCTCAGCCACGAGACAGCTCATTTCTGATGGGATACCTTCCGCTGGTGCAGAGTTAACCCGCTCCCAGAGGCGGTGTGTGACAAAGAGATAACTACCAGACGTGTGCTGGTTAAATAACACATCATAAATTCAAAAGAGTTATGCAAACTGGGAACGTGACTGAGGGTGGCTGTTTTGCAGAGAGAACGGGTTCAATACCATTGAAGGGTGAGGAATGCTGAGGCCTCAGACCTAATTTACAGCTTCCAGGAAACATAGGGGACAGTGCGGTTAAACTGCCCCAAGGTGCACATGCTGGATCTTTCCTGAAGGTGAAACATACTGCAGGAAAGCTGGCCTGGAATCTTCAAAGTCATCATTATAGGAAAAAATTGGAGAGTGACCTAGGTGAAAAGAGACGCAGTTCCCAAAAGCAAGGTGCAAACCTTAATTAGATCCTTGTTCAAAAAAGTAAAGGAGAACAACCATAAAAGACGTTTAGGGACAACTGGAGATCCTGAAGGATAGGCTGATTCTCAGGCGGCTCTACAGAATTATGGCTAATTTTTCTGGGCATGAAAATGGCCCTGTGGTTACCAGGAGAGTGTTCTTATTCTCGCGAGATGTCTGCCACAGTAATTAGGAGTGAAGCATTATGATGCATGTGGACAACCTTCCAGTAACTCAAGAGTGAGAGGGAGTAAACGCGGCAAATAGGAGAATTGTTGAATCTAGATGGAGGTTGGTCCTGGGAGGGTTGTTCCAGGCTGAATCTAGGTGTTTGCTGTTCTATTTTTTTTTCAACTTTTCTCTAAGTTTGAAAACGTACACAGTGAGAAGTAGAGAGGGGAAGGAGAGGTTACGGATCCAGGGGCTGGCAGCCGTTTCTGGCAGCCTTTGTGGGACAACTCAGCTTAAGCCTGGCAAGCACCTTCCCTTGGGAAGGGGGGAGGCCTTTGATACCATGTCCGTTCTTAAGTTGAGAACTGTCTTGCTGTGGGTGCCTCATCCCCTGATGCCGGACAAAGAGGACACCTCTGCAGAGTCAGCAGCACCTCCAGGCCCAGGGCTCTGAAGGCCACCATCCTACAGGGGGAGGGTGTGCCAGGCCTATTTCCCCTTATAGAACACACCCTCCATCTGCCCTCATTTGGTGCAGAAGACAAGGCTAGGTTTCTACATCACCTCCTTTCTATATCACCATGTAGAAAACAGGATTGTGTGAGAGTTAGATGTCAGATGTTATGTACTTACAGAGTGGAAACTTTGCACCATTGCTCAGAGTACAAGGTAATATCAAAATTTTAAGAAATAATTGAACATTGTGTTGCTCTTGTATCTTATGCTTGGACTCCATAATTTAACCCAAGGAAAGAATTCTCTAATAGCCGGCCTTTGGGACACAGGCAGTAGAGGAGCTTTGGGGTAAGAAGGCCTTTTAGAAGAATGGTTCAAATCATTGAACCTTGAAGGCAGACCCCCTCCTTGATGAGAGGCAACAGACCATTCTGAGTGACTGGAATTCACACTGTGTCTCTCACCAGAAGATACATCTTTAACCAGCTGTAGGAAGCTTGCTTATCACAAAACTAATGAACCTTAACTGGGTATGGACAGCCAAACATGTTGACAGCAGTGGAAACCAATACCCAAGACACTGTTTGGAGAACAAAGCCAGAACTGTGATGCCCAGATGTTAACATCCAGTAAAATATTTGTTAAAAAAAAAAAAAATCCCAAAGATATTGGAGGATTGGCCAAAGCAATCTTGAGAAAGAAAAATGGAGCTGGAGGAATCAGTCTCCCTGACCTCAGACTATACCACAAAGCTACAATAATCAAAACAGTATGGTGCTGGCACAAAAACAGAAATGTAGATCAGTGGAATAGGCTAGAAAGCCCAGAGGTAAACCCACGCACCTATGGTCAATTAATCTATGGCAAAGGAGGCAAGAATATACAATGGAGAAAAGACAGACAGTCTCTTCAATAAGTGGTGCTGGGAAAACTGGACAGTTACATGCAAAAGAATGGAACTTTTAATTTTTATTAAAGGAACAAATAAAATCTATCGTCTGCTTCACCATAATTTCATGAAATGAGGTGCACTTTAATTTCAAACAAGAAGTAAGGACATGATTGGAGAATGAAGATGCCTGGGTGGGGGGCCTAGATGAGAAGAATAACCAGATGGGTGAAGGCGGTTAAGGTGTTAGCACCCTCGATTAGAATGCTGTCCAAAAGAACAGAGCAGAAAAGCATCTAAAGGATCAAAGGAGGGATGATTATGGTCAAAAACGTTTCTTGCCCTACATTTCTGACACCTTCTTATGTTGCTGACACTTTATAATAAAATGTTAAAGGTTTACTCTGCATCAGAAAACAACTATGCTGCATATATGTGATGATGTGTGTGTATGTAAATCATTTTATATTTTCAAAATGCTATTTAATTCATTTAAACCTCACAACAGGAATATGAGATTCTCACCATAAACTTGGTCATCCTATGTCTCACTTTACATCGGACACCAAAGCTCCCAGGTGAATCCCTGATGAATCAGCAAACGTCCTAAAATGTGTCAAGTCAACTGGCAAATTGGTCTGGATCTGAACCTTGTGGGTGATGCTTGACTAAAGGAATCCAGAGTTTTAAAAATCAGAAGTGCTATAAATCTTCTTTAATGTGCTTCAAGTACCTTCTAACTACACTTCAACCCAAATAAGAATAGAATCCAAATGAAACAGTCCAGAAGTTAACAGTGGCCATGATACAAGTTAATTCTGGAGACAAAACATGCCTGAAACAGATGTGGAAAAAGAACCCATGTGAGAGGATTAGGTCACCATCACAGCCTTGGGATTCTCTAGAAAGCAGAGGCGAAGGCGGGATCTAGGTGTGGACACTTGTCTGCGAAGAGCAAGTGCAAAGCACTGGGCGGCAGGGCAGCGGGCTGTGAGGTGGGAGGGATGCAGGGCAGCGACGTGGTCCATTGTACCACAAGCCTTAGACGCAGCAGGTCGCATGGGAGCTTGTTCCTGGGGCACTCGGGGCTTCTCTGGAAGGGTCTGCAGGGGAGCCACATCTCAGAATGATCCCCGGAAGGGACGCAGGGGTGGTGGTGTCTGCCCGGCTCCCTCCCACCCCCTCTCCCAGCAGCACTATCTCATCCATCCATCTATCGGGACCTTACGCCTTACACTTTCCTGTGTGCCAATGGCTACCCGAAAGTCAGATTCCAGGCCCTGGGACTTGGTATTTGGTACAAGTCTGAAAGAAAAGGGACTTGGGGTTCCAACAGAGAGGACGGAGGGAGAGAGGAAGTGGGAGAGAGAGAAGAGGAGGGAGCAAATCTCAAGAGGCTTGTGTCCCGTACAATCAATATCACCTCCTGGTAACTATGAAGCCGCTTAGTGATGTTCAGAATTCTCTGTGCCAGTTAAGACATGAGGTAGCATGAGGGTGGTTTTCAGTGCCCAGAAATACTTTATGAAGGAGCCAGTCAGCAAGAAGACACGGATGCTTTTAAACAGACACGGTTAGATTTTAGCAGGAGCCACGAGCGACCATTTAAAGTCAAATATTTTGCCGAGGATTGAGCATACTGAAAACTACTTAGGTCTCGGTTCTATAAGAACTAGAAGTTGTTTGATTCCAGCTTAAATATGAATTATCAGAGGCAGTTGCATTGTCTTAGACTGGGTTCCTCCAGAAGCTGCCCTGAAATACGAGAATGTGAATACAGGCAGCTTATCTACAAGGTGAAGGAGAGACAGCGGACTAGGGAGAAGTGAGGGATGCCGGGAAGACGTGTGGTTTCAGGCAGATCATCATCGCATATTACACTGCCAGGGACCCTGGGGGCCCAGAGTGAGACACTCTCCAGGGTAATTGCATCCAAGGGGCAAGGAGCTGGGGTATTTACACACTGGCTTCGGGGAGTGTCCCGTTGAGAGCTTCTCCCAAGGGTTCTCATGTCTCCAGAACTTCCAGCCTGCTTTGTGGGAGGACAAAATGGTCTCCAGCTGCCAGATACGCTCGCAGGCAGAGATGCAGATGCTAACAACTGGAGGCCAGGCCTTTGCCCTGGGAGCAGGGCACCCAGACAACAGGCTGCGGGTGACTTTGTCACCTGTCAGGGTGAGGTGACTCAGCAGACGCCTCCAGATATTATGGTGCTTTCTAAGTTTTAAAAGTGTTTAATGTTTGCTAACACTAGATCTCTTTCTTTGTGAAGTAGATGCTTTAAGTCCCTTTGAATGCATTCATCTAGAATGCTTTCTTCTTTGCAAAATTAAACTTAAAAAAATTACTGTGTAGGTAGTTAAAATCAGAAAACTTTGAGGTTGGAAAATCTGTGTTTTTCTTTTTCCTCTAAGAGGCATATTCCTACAAAAAACTTAAATACTTTTAGAAGCTAACTAATCTTGCCAGTTGCCTGAATTGTGGAGGTGAGAGATTGTTCAATCAGGATGACTAAAAGTTTTTTAAAATAAATTTATTTATTTATTTGTTTGTTTTTGGCTGCGTTGGGTCTTCGTTGCTGCATGCGGGCTTTCTCTAGTTGCAGCAAGCGGGGGCTACTCTTCGTTGTGGTGTGTGGTGTTCTCATTGTGGTGGCTTCACTTTGTTGCAGTGCACGGTCTTCAGTAGTTGTGGCATGCAGGCTTCAGTAGTTGTGGCTCATGGGCTCAGTAGTTGTGGCTCGCGGGCTCTAGAGCACAGGCTCAGTAGTTGTGGCGCATGGGCTTAGCTGCTCCACGGCATGTGGGATCTTCCCGGACCAGGGCTCGAACCCATGTCCCCTGCATTGGCAGGTGGGTTCTTAACCACAGTGCCACCAGAGAAGTCCCCAGGATGACTAAATTTAACTAAGAAGGGAAGCAGGCTCAGCAGACACGTTGAAAATAGGCGCACTAGCAGAGGACTCCCAACTTCAGTCCAGCAGATGCCACCCCAACGTTCAAGGCATCCTGGTCAAAGGCAGATGGAAAATTCCTGGCCACTCTACATGAGCAGAGGATGGTCAAGCAGGTATTGATGAAGTATTAATGCACCTCACTCTTGTTCATCTATTTTATTGCTAGCATGATAAACAGCCACTTTCTCTCAGATGAAACACAGAAAGAATCCAAGTACCACAATGATGTCCTTGATGTGAAGACCAGCTCTAGGAGGACTCGAGCATAACTGCTGTAGTGTTTTTTTTCTTAATTGAAGTACAGTTGATATGCAATATTATATAAGTCACAGGTGCACAATATAGTGATTCACACTTTTTAAAGTTTAGACTCCATTCACAGTTATTATAAAATATCGACTCTATGATGATTGCTGTAGATTTTGTTGTTTGCTACGTAAAGCCCTCTTGTGAGTGTTCCCAAACCAGGCTTGGGTAAAACCTTCCCCTCACGACGACCTCAAGGGAGTGTCTGCAACGCATTCATCTCCGTTCTTAAGGTTTCAAGCTGTGGTCTCACATTTAGAACCCACATTCCCCATGCCAGGGGTTTTCCTGGTTGATGGCTTTTTTAGAGGGTATCAGATCGTTTATCAATTCCACAGGATAATGGATGATACCCAAGGTTCATTCCCCTCTATAACTTTATCTAGTACCATAATTCAATTTAGATGCATTTCACAGGCTGTTCTCACCTGGAACTTGCCTGTGTTGAATCCCACCCCATATCATCCTTCTTGCCTCTTTCTGAGTATTCTTCTCATTCTCCAGGATCCTCTGCTGGTTTGGGGCTGTGTCCTAGGGCTCCTTTCCTATTTCATAAGCGTTTCCTCTACAGTCCTTCAGAGTCTTATGCTTTGTTTAACCATGTTTACATTAAAAAAAAAAACTTTAAGCAAAAGAATACTCCAAAAATGTGGAAAAGTCACCAATCAAGTAAACAAGCACGATTCTTATAAACAAACTCAGAAACAAGCGCGATTCTTATAAACACTTCTGTGAACCGTGTTAAGTTGGAAATAGATGTTGTAGAAACATCTCGATTTAATTTTAAGACTGTGAAGTCAACAAATGCTTAGACATATAAGTACTTTCTCCAAAGAATCACTACCCACGTGTCACCAGTCTGTAAACGGACCAAAGAGTCACTACCCACGTGTCACCAGTCTGCAAATGGACAGCCACAGTGATTCTTTGATGTTTGTGCATTCGTTGCTGAGAGTGGATCACACGAAATCTTATCTGAGCCTCAGTGGTTTTTCTCTATTAAATGGGAATAATAATACCTACCTTGTAAGTTTGTTGTGAGGATTAAAGAAGACCATTCATATGCAACACAGCACTGTGCTCAATAAATTATTGTGCTCAATTAGCTATGGTTATGTGAGACATTTTTACCCCTGTTCGTAGTAAAAATTGAAGTGATTAAAAGTTCAGCTTCTGACCTCCACAACCCTCTCCTCTAACTGCCTCCCCAAAGGGCTGATGATGTGACAGATGTCCAGGTGACGCTGAAGGAAGCAGAATGCAGGGCCTCTCCAGAGTCCTGTGCTGATGCCCCACTAGCTGTTCTAGCTGTTCTTACTGTTTCTTGTTTTTCTTCTTCCTTTCACCTCCGTGGTCAAAAGCATAGCTGACGAAATATGTAAAACATCCCGGCACGATGAAGGGATTTTGGGTGGATGGCGGTCACCTAGAGCATCTTGGACAGTCCCCAGCCTCTGCAGTGAAGGCCGGTTGAGTTACTCCAGAACCCAAAAGAAAACAATTAAATAGGCAGAGAAGAATTTTACTTCAAAATCATATTTATGCTTTATTTCTTTTTTTTTTGCCATGTTGGGTCTTTGTTGCTGCATGTAGGCTTTCTCTAGTTGTGTCGAGCGGGGGCTACTCTTTGTTATGGTGTGCACGCTCCTCATTGTGGTGGTTTCTCTTGCTGTGGAGCACAGGCTCTAGGCGCGCGGGCTTCAGTAGTTGTGGCACATGGGCTCAGTAGTGTGACTTGCGGCTCTAAAGCGCAGGTTCAGTAGTTGTGGTGCATGGGCTTAGTTGCTCTGCGGCACGTGGGATCTTCCCGGACCAGGGCTCGAACCCGTGTCCCCTGCATTGGGAGCATGTAGTCTTAACCACTGCGCCACCAGGGAATCCCCTATTTATTTTTTAATATTTTAATGTCTCTCCTCCATTCTTTTTTTAAAAAAATATTTATTTATTTATTTTATTTTGGTTGTGTTGGGTCTTAGTTGCAGCAGGAAGTCTCCTTAGTTATGGCTCACAGGCTTCTTAGTTGCAGCACATGGGCTCTTTAGTTGTGGCACATGGGCTCCATAGTTGCAGCTCACCAGCTCCTTAGTTGTTGCATGTGAACTCTTAGTTGTGGCATGCATGTGAGATCTAGTTCCCGGACCAGGGATCGAACCAGGGCCCCCTGCATTGGGAGCACAGTGTCTTAACCACTGTGCCACCAGGGAAGCCCCTGCTTTATTTCATTTTAAATTCGACATTTCCTTTGTGGAGGTAAGAGCAAGCCCATCTCCACTCACTACTTAGTACAGTGGTTTGAACTGTGTCCCCCTAAAAGCATGTCCATCTGGAACCTGAGAATGGGACCTACGTTAGAACAGGGTCTTTGCAGATGTCATTAGTTAAGAATTCCCAGGGGCAATAATCTTGGCTTCAGGGTGGCCTTCTAAATCTAACGACTGGTATCCTTGTAAGAATAAGGTGGTGTGAAGATGGAAAGCAGGGACTGGAGGGAGGCTGCCACAAGCCAAGGATGCCGAGGCCACCAGAAGCCGGAAGTAGTAGGGAAGGTTCCTCCTCTAGAGACTTCGACGGGAATGTCGTTCTGCTGACATCTCAATTTTGGACTTCTAGCCTCCAGAACTGGGAGAGAATAAATTTTTGTTGTTTTCAGCCACCAAGTTTGTGGCACTTTGTTACGACAGCCCTAGGAAGCTAATACAGACCGGAAAATCCCACCTGTGCCCACACTGTGGAAAGGGGAGAAACAATCAAAACTCCTTCACCTCCTTCACTCCACCTGTCTCCTCTGCTTTATTTGTCCACGCGGTGCTCACCACAATGCAACACATTACTGGTTTTTCTTTGTGCTTGTTTTTGTCTCTCCCCCACTAGCATGTAAGCTCCACGGGGCAGGGGTTTCCTATCCTGGTAACTGCTGTATCCCTGCAGCCTAGATCTATGCCTGCCATACAGTAGATGCTCAGTAAACGTTTGTTGAACTTAGGAATAAATGAAAGAATGAAACAGGCAGGAGTCCCGGGAATTGCCTAGTGTAATTTTTTTCTTCTTATAACACACAAAAATAAGAAGACTAAGAGGATTCGGGGAGAGGAATCAATAAGGGAGTGAATGGCGGAGGGTCAGGAAGACCAGAGCTGCTGGTCTGATGATGGAGAGTTCAGGGTGAGGATGGAAGGATGGACTGGGGCCTGAGTGTGAAAGGCCTTGCATCTGGGTAAAGAATTTGGACTTATCCTGAAGCAGTGGAAAGCCAATGGGTTTATTTAAAGCAGAGGAGTGATAGAGGTTTTTAAGGAATTGCTTGGAAGCAGTGGCAGTGATGAATTCAGGAGGCGAGAGAAGAGTGGCAGGAAGTGAAGTAAGAGATGCCAATGGCCCAAGGGGAAGTCGCCCCATCTGAAGTGTGAGGACAGCCCTGGAGAGGGACTGGAAGGGGCTGGAGAGGGGATCAACCTACAGGGGGCGGCCCAGCATGGCTCCCAGGTGTCTCCCACGGGGGCTGAGTGCCTGGTACTGGACAGCATAAGACATGGAGCAAGTTCGAGGTGGCACATACAAGTCTGGGGCGCCCATGGAACATTCGAGCGGAGATGTCCAGTACAGGTTGGACAGATAGGTCTGGAACTCAGGAAAGAGGGGAAAAGCTAAGGACCTATCACTGGGAGACACTGACAGAGATGCAGGCAGGAGAGTAGATGAGACCACCTGGCTGGGCGCAGATAGAAAGAAAGGGAATTCAAGGACAGACCTCTCGGAAACAGGAAGTAAAGATATCTACATGCAAGCACACTGATCAAAAGCCTGATCAAAAGCAAGCTCAAAATGCTTACAGCTCTCCAGAGAAGGGCCGTCCTTTGGTACTAAGTTAATATTTTTAATGATTCTGTTCTATTTGTCTTTTATCAAGCTTATCAATAATGAACCAACAATACTAATGTGGATAAGATAATAGACTCTACATTAAAAGAAAGATAATTACAACAAGTCTCAATCATCCAAGATAAACACAGGAAATGGGAGTGATGGGCATTAAACTGGACCCAGAACACAAACAGGATTTCCTGTGAGTGGAAGAGGGTAACACAAAGAACCTACAATGTTTGAAAATCTCCTTCATCCTGGATGGATGGTACGGACAAAGGGCCATCTACTTCCTTCCTGACCGGCATGGAAAAACATCCTTCGTTCTCCTTTCTGTAAACCTACCCAGACCCTTCTGTGGTTCTACAATCACCTGTCACTTGTCAACAACCTCCTTGTTAAAAGGTTCACGTGGAGGAAGCACGTGAGTTAGTGCTCTTGCTGTCTGACGCGGGGATTTGGGGTTTGGTTGCAGAATTCTTCCCAGAGGAGGGCCACAGAAAGGTCGGAAGAAGACGTGTGTCTGTCTGTTGAGGCGCCCCTCACATCTGCTGTGGAATTCCTTCTACTCACCAGCTGCTTCTCTTTCAACACTGAGTTCAGGTGTCAGCATTTCTGGGAAGCTGATCACGACATGGCTTCTCACCTCGCCCACCATCTGAACACCCAGAGGCTACATTAGAGCCTCTTGTCTAAGACCCTAGTCATCCTGTCTACATATGCCTAACCCTGGAATGTGATTCCGTAACCATCTGTTTATCTGCCTTTCTCCACCAGCAGACATGCGTTCCTTGGCACAAGGGATCTGTCTTTGTCATCTTTTGTAGAAACAACACCCAGAATGGTCCTGTCCTAGAGCGCAGAACCAGTGACACTGACCAGCCTGCATTGCCTGATGGCAGCCCGGGGACCTCTGCCCGGGCAGAAGGTGCAGGTGATCTGACCTTGACCCCTGCCATTGGCCTGACTCAACTCTCTGTGTCCAAGTAGCTTCCTCGTCCATCTGCTCTGCCTCTCTTGAATCCGAGGACCAGAGCAAGGAGAATCCAGGGGAGGAGGAAACTGCAAAGTCTCCCCGAGAGAAAGGAGGCACAAGATCTAAGAGGAAATGACAGGCAGCCATGAACTTGGGGTGGAGAGCACACCACACATGAAAAAGAGAGAGAAGCCACTGAGACCGGCTTGGGATGGACCACAAGTCTACCTTCTGCCCTCCAAGAGGTTCCTGATCTTTCCTTTACTTGGAGAGCTGGTGACAGGGGCAGTGAGAATGGGTTTACTGCCTGGACATGTAACTGTTCTTACAGCCAAATCCAACCAATGAGAGAGAGGCACCCTCACACAGTTATTCAGTTAGAGCACCCGTGTGAAGACAAGCGCTTCTATAGCAAGACTCTGTTTCCAAAGGGTATTACTGTCCACCATCTTGTTGGTGCTACTAGAATGTGAAATGGTATGACTCTTTTCATTTTTGATTATGGAAAACTTCAAACACAAAAGTAGAGAGTAGACGATGATGCCCCCCCAGAAAGCTCCTTCAACATTATCAACACTTTGCCAACCCTGTTTCATTTGTCTCTACCTCCCCTCTTTTCCTTTTGTATTTGAGTATTCTGAAGCAATTCCCGGATACCATTACTATTTTCACGATGTCATGATCACACCCAACAAAATTATAAATAATTCTTTGATATCATTTAGGGAATAATTGATTGCAGAACTGGTATCCCTACCCCATTATTTTTAATCCACAAAGACAAAAGTGATTAGCCCAAGGTCACGTGGCTGTCAGGAAGGGCACCGCACCAGACCTGGGCTCCTCTGACCTTATCGCCCAACGCACTCCCCACTGGAGCTCCCAAGCCAGAGAAGTGGAAGTGGGGAACAGTCACACAGGCGCAGAGGCAAGATCCAGCTGGTGTGCTTCTCGGTAGGTAAGATATTGCAGCTGCAACTCTTTTTTCTGTGGGAGATTCGTTTACATCGTTTCCCAGAATCAACCCAAATGGCGTGTTGCAGACAGAACACACAACCCCCGGGGCTCGGCCCCTCTGCAGCCACCCGCATGCGGGGGCTCAGGGGGCTCAAGCTGCTTGTTGGAGCGGGAGGGGCTCCATGTGCTCTCTGGATCTCAGAGGAAGAGTCTAGAAGAGTGACAGGACATCCACGTATTACCAACCTCCCCCTGGAGAGGAAGGACAGCCAAGCTGGAGACTTCCCAGGTAATGCTTCGGTGACCAGATCCTGTTTCCAGGTCAGGGTCCCCAGACCTGTCTGTATATTCCATTCCTTGTATACCTGCTCTGGTTCTTTTTGAAGAAGACAATTGTTGGAAAGTTTCTTCCAGACAGGGGATGTTCAATAATACAGGCAGAAAACGGAGTGAGGGATACCTCAGGCTGCACAAGACAACGGGAAAGGATCCTGGAGAAGGAAAAAAGGAAGAAGGTCCAGGATGGGGTGGAGAGGGTGACAGCAGCCTGTGACTGCGGGCGCCGGTGCTACAAAGTGTGTTTATTTCCGTCATCCTGAGTCATCAGCTTCACGGGCTTCCCAGCTGCACGGCTGTGTCACTCCTGATGTTGACATGTGTTTGGGAGGCAGGAAACTTGAGAACAGAGGAAAGGAGGTTTTTAAAAAACAACAACGGCAACCAGCAGCGAGATGGGAACGAGGTCATGGGGCCAAGATTCCATCCTCAGCAGGTCCTGGAACCAAAGGACATTTCAGAGCACAAAAAACAGCCTTACTTTTTTCCTGTCAAAATCCCAGCAAGATTTTTTGTAGATATAGACAGGATTATTCTAAAATTTTGTATGGAAAGGCAAAGAAAATAGAATAGCTAAAATAATTTTGAAAAAGAAGAATAAAGCAAGAGGAATCAGTATACGTGGTTTCAAGATTCACTGTATAGGGACAGTAGTCAAGGCAGTGGTGTTGGCACAGAGATAAACACACAGACCAGTGGGATAGAATAGAGCCCAGACATAGGCTCATACAGGTGTGCCCAACTGATTTTTTACAAAGATGCAAAAACTGGTCAATGGGGGAAAGATAGACCTTTTGACAAATGGTGCCAGAGCCACTGGGTATCCAAAAGCAAAAAGATGAACCTCACCCTAAGTCTTTAGCTTTATACGAAAATCAACTCCAGAAACATAGTGGACTTAACTGTAAAACATAAAACTGTGATTTTTTTTAAAACATGGGAGTTTTTAAACCTCTTTAAAAACATGGGAACAATCTTTGGGATTTAGAGCTGGGCAAAGAGTTCTCAGACTTAACAGCCAAAGCTCGATCCATAAAAGAGAGGAATGGATGAATTGGGCTTCATCAAAATTAGAATCTTTGGCTTTTTGAGACACCCTGTTAAGAGGATGAAAAGACAAGATACATAGAGAAAATATTTGTAGACCACATATCCAACAAAGGTCTAGTATCTAGAATATAGAGAGAGAATTCTCAAAATTTAACAGTATAAAACAAAAAATCCAATTAGAAAATAGGCAAAGGATACAAAGAGCCATTTTACCAAAGAGTACATACAGACGGAAAGTAAACACATGAAAAGATGGTCAACATCACTAGCCGTCAGGGATTAACCATTCCGGTAGAATTAAAGGTGTCGCCTGATAAGCCAGTGGTTCTCACTCATGGCAGCAACAGGAGAATCAGCTGGGGTGGCGGAGGGCAGGGAACGGGTGAGAACCACTGACCCCAAGGGCTTTATTCCAGCTGGACACAGAGGATGCCCACGCTCATCTTCTTGCAGCTTCGGCCTTCCCCAGCTAGGGTATTTTTGTGTCTATTTCTGGAGTGGCCTCTGTTTCCGGGGGCTCCTTCCTTCCCAGCCGCTCCTCCTTGCATCCCTAGTCTGATCTGTCTTGACTTATCAGCCTGTACGTCTTCCCTTTTCTCATGAATGCTCATCCCCCCTCCACTGGTCCCTACTCATCCCAGTTTTCTTCCTACCTCTACAGCTCCACAGAGCAGGGGAATCTCATATGTCCTTCAACCTTCTTATGTTATGTTTAAATTCTTCTGGGGAGAAATTCTGAACCTGAGTCAACAGGAAAGCATGATGTCTGAAATTGTGGTTGCCTCTCAAAATTTTGGTTGTATGGCCATTATGCCTTATAAAAAACATGTGGTACCCTCTAGATCCCCTGGAACATTTTATACATATACCTATATCCACATCAATGTATCAATATATTTATATATATTACATATATTTAGACATATTATGGAGTAGAATCCTGAGAGTTTTTTGAAGACTGGAGAAATGCAAGTTGAAACATGTGCAGAAGTCTTCTAACTTATCCAAGATCTTTAGGAAATAAAACCACGTCAGAGCCGCTAAAGGTAGATATTGAGTATTCCTAAGGCCAACAAGGTTGGTAAAACAAGGAAAGGTTCAAGCTGGTACCTGTTATCATAAGACAGCAAGTAAAGAAGTCTCTGAGAATTCTAGGCCAATCAAAATGTCCTCATACGGAAAAAATATCCAACCAGATAATCAAAATCAATTCTGGCAAATAAGGTTCTGGGTCCTAAAGGTGTTTTATTAAGTAAGATGGCTTATGATAATATTTATTGTAATAATAAATTGTATCAGTCATAGTCAATATATTTCCATAAGGGTCAGTCTTGTAATGATGAACAAGTTCTGGTCTTGGATCCACTGTGTACGACACGTGAATAACAAGGTGGGAAATGATGCTCCCAGGGAATTATAGCAAGTATGGGCATGGGAGCAATTTCAGAGAGTGACCGTGGGAGCCAAGAGAACCCTCCCTCAAGGGGTGGTGGCTGTGTTGTGAGGAAGGGTCTCCAGTCTCTGACTTCCACTGACAGGGTCTTCCCCAAGAGCTGGGAGTCAGGAAACGTGGCTTCAGGCACTGGCTGTAAGGCTGAAGGGCTCGTCATTCAACATCCATTGACCTCATGTTTTGAATTGACAATGATATTAGCATTACCTTTATCTAGGATATTCTATAGGACAGGGCATTAAAAACTTATTAGCTACCATGTCTAGGTCACGCCACTTTATCCAATGTCTAGTGGCTTCCTAGTAAAAATATGTCCCACAAGGGACTCAATACTGTCATTACTGGCCAGAAAACTCATCAATTTCTTGGCCCTGTGATTTCAGACATCCTCTGAAAGTTCTTCAAGTCCAATTCCTGACGCCTGGAAGGCTGTTGTGAGTTAAGAACAGGGCAAATCTAAGCCAACAGTCACACAACACCATCAAAGTAAAGCGCCCCATCTTGTATCACGAGTCCAGGTGGAAACTAACGGTGACAAAGAAGTTTTCCCATGATGCCATCCGCCTACAAACACCTCTGCATTAGTTACCTCCAGGGATTCAGACAATTCACCACTCCTAGGAGTTTCTTGGGAAACACCACTCGTGTCCCTCTTCTAGGGTACTCTGCAAGGGGTCTCTGCTTTGGGAGAGTTGTTTTGCCTCTTTTCTACCAGATCTGGAACTTACGTCCCCAAAGTCTTAGCTGAGTTAAAATACTGACTCTTTGTTAAATACAAAAGTAATATCTTTAGTTTCAAATCACTTCCCTTAAAATACTTACTGATTACAAAGGGGAAAAAAGGGTCTGACAGACATCACCTCATCAAGGGATCAAAGTGAACATCCCCAGTAACAAGACAAACTGAAATCATGAACTGATAAGACGCAGTGAGAAAAACACAGCATCACTTCTGTGATACTCTTGCCAGACACACAGAACCTGAATTTCATCATGAGAGAACATCAGGCAAACCCAGACTCAGAGCCATTCTATAAACGATCCGGACTGTCCTCTTCAAAGCTGTCAAGTCATGAGAGTCAAGGAAAGCCTGAGGAATGTTCCAGATGCAAGGAAACTAAAGAGACATGACAACAGAAAGCAATGTGTGATTCCAGACTGTCTCCTTTCACTACCAAGAAAACATTAGGATAAGTGGCGAAATTTTAATCGGGCTGAGGATTAGGTGGTAGTAATGCATCACTGCTAACTTCCTGCTTTGCAAGGTTGTATAATGGTTACGGAGGAGAATGTCCTTGCTTGTGTTCGGGGGGGATAGGGCATCGGATTAGAAACTTCCTCGTAAATAGTCTAAGGGGAAGAATTATTTGTACTGTACTTGTTACTTCCTTTAAGTTAGTGATTGTTTTGAAATCTAAAATACATACACATATATGTTTTTAAAAGTATGCCTTACATAGTAGAGAGCTAGAAGAGAGGTTTTTGTGTGTTTTTGTTTTTTCTGGGTCCAACCAGGCTGGATAAAAGTCTTCTTTATTGATGTATCTTTCTCAGAGGTGGCTGGTAATACTGCTCTAAGCTTGGCACCATCTTCAGAGGATGAGTTCAGCTTTGAAATTGAACAGACAAATGTGAAAACGTCCAGGACTGTTGGAATTATCAGCCTGGGCTGATAAAAAAAAAAAGCTTCATATAGATTGTATGCGTTATTTCAAACCAGGGCCTGGTTCCGGAACCACAAAATATGTGGGGTCCCTACTCTCACACTGAAATGTTAGAATCTACTCACTAAAGAAAGTCCTTTTCACTCATTACAGTTCTCCCAGGAGAGAGAGAGAGAGAGAGAGAAAGAGACGCCTGTGTTCCTTTGAAACTGCCCTTCACAACAAAGCACCACCTTTTCCTAATAAGGCCATCCACACTCTCAGACAGAATCAGCCACGCAATATAGTTCAAGTTCTCTGCGCATGCAATGTCAGACAGCAAGCAAAACATCTATTTACATGTTTTGTGATAATGATGTGTATCTATCGTTCAGTCATTTCTCTACATCTTACAAAAGAAGCAGTGTTCTTGGGCACAGTCCTGGCTGCATCACTCCTGGCCAAACATGGGGGACTTGACCATCACCACAAAGTTGCCTCTAGTTACGGCTTGGCTTCCAACTTTGCCCTTTTACCCTTTTTAAGCTGAATAGAACTAGTTAATGAGTGAGGCATAATCTGGAGGTGGAGGTAGCAAAGATGAATTTAATTTGGCCAGAGGTCTGCAACTCAGTCTCTTTCCTCCTGAGAGCGGCGTTCTGTTATGCTCACAGTACATTCCCTCTCTGGTTTGTCCCAAACTAAACGGAGAATGGAATGCGCCGCGGTTCAAACAGAACCCAGCTCGACAATAAAACCAGGGCCAGGCCTGCTGCTAACCTACGGGAGTGTTATTGTCAAAAGTCTTCCTGGAGGAGAAGGAAAAAGCCAGTGTCATCGCTGAGATGTGTGAAAACCAGGGGTTGTTCCGGGCCACAGATCACCCCTTCCCCTCCTGTTTCACACAGCTAATGTGAGTGGAGATGCCTGGGGCTGCATCTCCTGGTGGAAGGTGGGGCTTTTGTGATGGGCTTGGAGAAACTCTCCAGGGATAAACTGCTCCAGGAGCAATGGAGGTAAGAAGTGGTTGGGAACAAAAAAAGAGAGAAATGTCACCGAGATCAGTGTTGCAGGAAGCAGTAGGGAAAGTCTCCACGTGGGTTACTGGAGGGATTTGAGAGAGACTCTCTGGATCCAGAGTTTCTGGGCGAAGGATGCTTGTTTCTCCTTTCTTTAAAAGAGACAGGTGTCTTAGGAGGTCTATGGCCTGGGAAAAAGAGGTTTTTTCTCATTCTGAGTCATATGAAGAGCATTCATCCTCTGGGCCAGGTGGGCGATCTCCCAGGAGACAATAAACCACTAACAAGGCTAGGACCCCTCTGTGATCCCACTGGCATGGAGTGACAGAGAAAGCTGACCTGGGCAGCAGGAACCCTGAGTTCCAGCTGCAGTTTTGAGATGAAGCGCTGGTGGGACCACAGAAGGAGCCTCTGAGGATGCGGTGACGCAGTTTCACCACCTGTGTAATGAGAGAGCTGTGCAGGGTCCTGCCTGGTTCCACCCTTCGTGCCTCTGGTCTTGGTGAAGACCCAGCATGGCAAACAGGAGGTGCTACTCCTTCCGGAACCCTGCTTGAGAACCACACCTCCCTGCTGTACCATGGAGACAGAGCGGATCCATGGAACCCAATCGATGCTGTAGGAGGGCAAGACTCGACCCCTGCCCTGGCTGTGACTGCTTCACCAAAAGCCCGGAGAGAAAAGATGGGCTCTCCTTCCCTGGTGGGAACTCTAGCTCAAATCGCACTTGCCTTGTGACAAAGGCTAGTGACATAACGACTAAAACCATGATGATAATCTTACTAATGATAGCAGGTGACACCTAATGAACACTCACTACGTGCCAGGCCCCTTCCCAAGCCCTTCCTGTCTTTACTCCTGTACCCTCTCTCTACCTTGTTCACAGATGGGAAAACCAAGGCACAAGAAGGCTGGGTTGCTTGAGTTAGGACACACAGCCAGTAGGCTGTGGGGCTGCGATGTGAACTCCGACAGGCAGTGGCCGTCCATGCTGTCCACTTTGGGGCATCTCTTTTAATGATCTGATCATATAACACCTTTGCTTAAACACTTCAGTGGCTCCAATCACCTAGACTATAAGCTAAAGTCAACCCCCTTGGCAAGGAGCGCCCAGCCCTGCATGGCTGCCCTGGCCACCCTGCCTGGCCTCACCTTGCTGTGCTGTCCACCTGCATCCAAGGCTCCTGATGTGATGGTCATTTGCCTTCTCCAAGTGGCCCATGCCCCCTCCCTGCCCTACTTCTTTTGCTTGGTAACGAGCCCATCACCATGTCCAGCTGGCAAATTCCTGGTCAGACATCACGTCAGGAACAGGGTGGCCCCTTCTAAGGAGACTTTTCTGGCTCCTCCTGGTGGAATGAACCACATTTCCCTTCTGTGTTTCTCCACACTGTGTCCACAGTGTGCACATCTCTGTGTTACAGACCTGAGCTCATCGGAGCAGAGCTGCCTGCTTGCCCTGGTCTGTTTCCCCACTGAACTGGGACTTCCGCTGCATCTCATTTAGTTTTGTATTCCCAGTGCCTAGCACACAGCAGACTTGCAATAAATATTTGCGGGATTCAATTACATGACTTGGTAACTTTGGATTCATATGTCTTCCCGAGGCAAACTTTAGATTGTCAATCCCTGGAAGGCAAGGACGGTTCCTTCCCCCGCACACATTTCTCGGTGCTGGGGGCATGGTTGGTGCTAAGCAAGTATTTGTTAAGTAAATGAATAAATGAACAACTACCTTGAGGATAAGCTTTAACATGAAATGAGTAAAAGGGAGATCTAGATCCAGTTATCAGAAGAAACACCCAGTTTTCTGGATCTTATCCGCAGAAGTAACCAATGGGGCTAAAAAGGGTGGACAGTGGGAAATAAAGAAATGATTTCAGGAACATAGAGCAAGTAGAAGGTCAAGCAGGGAACACAGCTTTTTAGATTAGGAGAAGAGCCTTGTTAATATAACAGTAATTGCTATTTTGTTCCAGGGGAAATCTGTGTCCAGATTTTATTTTCCTCTTGATGTTGTACTGTTTACATTAAACCAAAACTACTCTGATGCATGAGTACCCCTGACTATTCTTTCCACTAAATACCAAGAAAAAATTTGCTTCCACCAGTCCATAAACAGACACTCATTTTCTTTCTTAAGTCTTTATTTGCTCTTTGTCCAATTACTTGAAAATAAGCTTTATGCTTCTGCAGGGTATGAGGTGATGAGATTCTGACCATGAGAAAGGAGTTTTCACAGTCTACAGATATAAATCTTGGAAACTTGCGCTAAACCACAGAAGAAATATTTAAACAATGACAGATTCCTTTCTTCCTTTTTTTTTAAGGATTTAAATTTCTTTCCAGTAATTCTAATTTCCCACTACAGGTCATTGAAAAGGAGGCCCCAGAGTAACATTTTACTGTAGATCCCAACTGAATCTCATCCCTCCTGGAAACACTCCACCCTCAAAGGTGGCCTTATAGTTTAGGTCGGAGTTTGCTGTTGCTGTTGTTTTTAGGTAGCAACTACCTCTCTGGCCCTTTGATTTACGTCGTACTTACTTCAAAAGATACAGTCTTTGAGGGGAATAAATGAGCAAATCTAATGTGTGTTTAAAATATTCTCTTAATTGTTTCTGTACGTATTTCTGGAAAGAAGGACATTTTTGGAGGAAGAGTGGTCACGAACATTACTGGCAGATACAGGCCATCTGGAAGAGTTTATAAAAATCACAGAGGTTTTGCTCTGGCTGGGGTTGACGGTCTGGCCCTACTTTTTCAGTTGGGGAAACTGAGGCTTCTTAAGGGCCTGGAGGAGATCTCAGATGCTGGCTGAGCGGGGCCCTCATTCCAGCCTTCCCGATGCCCAGTCCAAAAGAGCCAATCACAATCCCACTAACTGCAAAAAGTCCTCCTGGTGACCACGACTCTGAAGGGAATTGTTGGTTAGGAAAATTCCAACACTGGGGAGCATTCTCTGTTACAGAAGATGCCAGATAATGAACCTGCTTTACAAGCGTGTGAGCTGTTCCGTTGGAGGAAACAAAGAATAAGGGGCATGGAAGTGAGGCCCGTAATGGGAGAGCACCTGACTTTCAAAAAAATGACTTTTATAGTTAATTCGCAGCCCTGGCTCTAATGATGCTCCTCCCTCCCCCGAAAGGACAAATGGTCCACCCATTAAAAAAGATGATGTGCTCTCTGAGTTCTAGAAAGCATAGAAAACAGACTAAATAAATCCATCATTAAGTCAGAAGGAAATGATGCATGGGAGAGAAGGGATTTTCATATTTGACCTGAATAGCGGAAGTTTAAAGCTTACATTACCATGGAAGTGTTGAAAGGGTTAGAAACAGATAACGTACAAATGGGCAGAAAAAATAAGATACCTGCTCCAGATAACACCAGGCAGAGATGAGAAGCCCCGCCCACCAGATGTGGGAAGCATGGCATCAGGAATCCTCTGGAGGGCACCAGCCCGTTGGGAGGGGAACAGCTTCCTGCACACAAAGAGCTTCCTGGTGTCACCTGGGGGGATTCAACTCAGCTGCCCTAGGGGTGACCCTGTGGAAAATGGACTAGAGGACAATTCAGCCACACCTATCAACGTGCAACATATGAATAGAGCCTGGGTCCGACAATTCAACTGCAAGGGGTTTAGTCTACAGATATACTCACAAATACACACCAAGTCATGGAAAAGGCTGTATTACAGCAGTATTTGTGACTACGTAATAGGGGAATGACCTAAGTGTCCATCAACAGGAACGGGTCACACAAGGAACGTTTGTATGAAAGGCATGAGGTAGAGATACATACGAGCTTCTCTGCAGAAGAGTGCTGGCATGTTACCTTTCATGTAAAAAGCAGGGGATGTACTTATGAATGCATAAACAATGTCCAGAAGGATACATGAGAACCTGTTATCTCTGGTTCCCTCAAAGTCTAAGGAAATCTCAACAATGACAATAACATCATCTTTCGCAAATGGCACCCATTTGCGAACTTTACATGAATTAACAAACTTAATCTCCATTTTACAGACAGGGAAACTGAGGATCAGGGAGTTTCCATAACTTGCCTAAGGCCACCCAGGCTGGCAGTGGAGGAGCTGGGTTTGAACCCTGGCAGTCTGCCTGAAATCTATGCTCTGAACCATTACACTGTGAACTTTACTTTTCATTGTATATCCTGTTTATTTGAATTTTTTCCGTTACTGTATTTATTCATATATGTTTTCAGTGAAAAAAAATTTAAAAAGAGACTGGTTGGCCCCTTCCCTTCTTCTCATTAGAGCCCCAGACCGGTCTTTGGGTGAAAGACCCATAAGAGGGAGGATACAGTGCTGGCAGTGGGTCCGGATGCAGGAAGAGTCCAGGGGACTGAGGTGTCTGCTGGGGGCGCACTGGGGTGGCTTGGGGAACGCGTACGTGGGGGGTGAGGAGAAGCGATCATTTCTCCATGGGCTGCACTTCCTTTCTTTGATCACAACTCTCTATCTCGATTAAAGATTTGCTGTTTTCATCCTGCTGCAGAACATGCAAAACTTTGCCTTACCAGCAACTGTCATTGACTTTTCACCATCCATCATGTTTTTAAGAGTCATAACCAATTTTTATTTTCCTGCAGAGCTGTGGGAGCATCTGACTTTCCCACGCCAAGAAGCGGTTCTGAGGGAGTTGACTCCCATAGTGATCTCTGTACACTTCAGGTGGAGGGAGAGTAGGAACTTGATAAACCAGTCTGAGGTCAGAAGAAAAGCAGGAGAGGGGTCCCAGGTAATGTGTGATGTGACCTCACATGCTCCCAGGCTCCAGATTCACCGAGCCAGGCAGGGAGCATGGCTTCTTCCTGGCCACCCGTTTTTCCCAATGGTTCAATGTATTACAGCGCTGAATGCAAAATCCTTTTGAAATTTTACAATAAAATACAAGACACCTTACGTGTGTACTATGAATTCTGTATATGCCTCCCCCTTCCCCGAGCATTAGAGGTGATAAATTCACTGACTTCCAGGTAGGGGTAGCCTGGGAAGATTACTGAGAAATGTTCCCAGCCTGCTAATTGGTGGGTTAAGGATGCTAGGGCAGGAAAGGCAGGGAGGTCAGAGTCTAGCTCAGGACGAGTGCGGTGGAAACCTTAGGATGCTTTTTAAACCATAGGATGGGGGCTTCCCTGGTGTCACAGTCGTTAAGAATCCGTCTGCCAATGCAGGGGACACGGGTTTGAGCCCTGGTCCAGGAAGATTCCACATGTCGCGGAGCAACTAAGCCCACGTGCCACAACTACTGAGCCTGCACTCTAGAGCCCGCAAGCCACAACTACTGAGCCCGCGAGCCACAACTACTGAGCCTGCGCTCTAGAGCCTGGGAGCCACAACTACTGAGCCCATGTGCCACAACTATTGAAGCCCGCGCACCTAGAGCCCATGCTCCGCAACGAGAAGCCACCGCAATGAGAAGCCCGCGCACCGCAACAAAGAGTAGCCCCCGCTCGCCGCAACTAGAGAAAGCACAGCAACGAAGACCCAACCCAGCCAAAAATAAATAGAATTTAAAAATTTTTTAAATAAATAAATAAATAAACTATAGGATGAGAGACGTGATCTGGTGTATGTTTTTAGCTGCTGTGGAGGGAACACTATCGAAGGAAGAGTGGAATCAGAGCAGGTGGGATGCTGTGGTGAGATTCCGGGTGAAAGACGATGGCGACCACAATGGCGAGAGCTGGGAGGTGGTGAGGAGTGCTGGGCCCGGGGTCTGCTTTGGAGGTAGAGCCGTAACATTTGCTGACGTGGGAGAGTGAAGCGTACGGGAATCCAGGATGACTCAGGAGGGAAGCGGGTGTGGGCTCTGAAGGGTGGCGTGCGGCCTCCTGCCTTATTCCAGGCGGCCTCTGGCGGGGGCGGGGGGGGGGTCTCTGGAAACAGGGGCTGGGGGTGAGGCAGGTGCTGTTGTGATAAGGAGCCCTGGATCCAGGGCCGGGTCTCCTGGTCACCCCCTGGTCCTGCTGGGCACTAGCTGTGAGGCCTTGGAAACGTACTTAACTGCTCTGTGCCTCAATCTCCCCATCTGGGAAGGAAGGAGGGTTCCTGTCAGGATCAACACACGCGAATCACTTAGGAAAGTACCAAACACACGGTACGCTCAGGAGACGCAGCCCCAAGAAGATGGAAAGCAGGAGGGACCTTGCGGGTTTGGGGGTCAAGCCGAGGCTAGTTTCTCCCACGTGGAGCGGTCTTCGCTGCGGTAGAGCTGCCCACGGAGCGAGCCTCTAACCGAAACTTCTGGGAAACTTTCAGAGGCTTCAACGTGACCGTTTATCCAGCCAGAAGTGATCTGTGAGGCAAGTTGTTCTCCAATAAACACAGCAATTTGTGAAGAGTTTTTGGTTTTGTTCTTGGAAAGGGGTACTGTTGTTATACAGGCTACAGTGAAGAGAACGATTTGTAAGCCTTAAGGCCTTGGCCTCAAAGTTACTGTTTTATTGAACTGCTCTCTGAAATAGTTCTGTTTTGTCTTTTTTTTTTTAAAGCAGTATTTAATAAACCAATTTGAACAGGAACAGAACCCCTGCAAACGTAAGAGATGGGACCCTCATACAGTAAAAAGATAGTGTTATAGTTAAGAGCTGTTCTCTAGCATTGAGCTGCCTGGGTTTGGTCCTGGCTCTGCCTTAGACCCACTGTGTGACCTTGAGTGAGCTACCTAACCTCTCTGAGCTTCTGCTTGTGTCAGATACGAAATGGAGATGATAACGAAAGCTTACACATAGCTTGTGGTGAGACTGGAATAGGGTCATGTGTACAAAGTAAAGCTCACCACAGTAAACCTGCAGTAATTGGGAATATTATAGTAGTAACCCATGATGTACAAAGTAAACAAACATAAGACATTTAAAACCCCCCACAATGCCCACCCCATTTTCTCACTCCCTATTAGAAAGTATCAGACAGTTTACACTGCAGTAAGGAAACACTCCGAACCTCAGTGGCTTGGGAGAGGGACAGAGATGGGGGGTGGGGCAGGGGTTCTCCCTGGTCTGTGATGTCATTGGGTGGGTGGTGTCACCTCTGGTGGCCGCGTCTGCACCAGAGGGAAGGGGAGCTGGAGAGCCAGGCACCGCCTCTTAAATGTTTCCTCCTGGAAGTAACACACGTCATCTCTGCTTGCGTTCACCAGCCAGAACAAGTCCTGGCCTCGGGGAGCTCCAGGGAAGTAGGGAAGTGAAGTCCCCCCATGGCCGGAAGTAGAGGCTGGACAGTAAGTAGGTCTCACCCAGCCCCCCAGGGCCCCACCAGGCAATGTCCCAGCTCAGCAGGAGAATGAGGCGTGTGTGTCCCCCGAGACAGGGGACTCCGTCCCTACAAGGCATCCTCTCAGACCCCCCCGTTTCCTGCCCTCCCAGCATCAGTGTGGCCCCTAAGAATGTTTTTAAAAGTACTGAGTCCTGCAAACTCATCAAAATGGCTCTAGAAGCCTGTCCAATAAGCACCGTGTGACCTGATATTCTAGAATTCCGGGTTCCACTGTAATTTTGATGACTAGGTGGTCGTCACCATTAGAATTCATAGAAGAAAGGCTGAGAACTAGACACCAACCGCCTCTCGTTTAATATTGAAGCAGAATGTAAGCGAGGTGCTCTAATCATTAGCTCGCACGATAAGGTTTAGATTCACCTGAAATCCTCTCAACGTTTAAAGTTTTTACATTATGAAAATGTCAAACATACTGAAAAGCAGAGATGATAGTGGAATGAAATCCTTATACGAAGACTTGGTATCATTTCCCCACTGCTGCTTCTGGGTCTATCTCTAAAAAATACAGACTTTTGTTTTTACATGACCACAGCCCATCATGACACCGAGTAGGTCCTGGGGCCCTCTTACTCCCAGCCTGTGATTAAACTCGCTCAACCGTCTAAAATTTTTATTTGAAGCTGATTTGTTCTACGTGGGATCCAAATGAGGTCTACAAATAGCTGTTGGGTGGTACGTGTCCCTTTTTTTTTTAAAAAAAAGGCTTTTGTTGATTTATTTGCATCTCTTGGATTACTGACGATGCCGTAACACACTGTCTACCACCTGAGGTTACTTCTCTGTAAGTTGCCTGGTCAGCTGCAATTCTGTTATTTGTGGGTTATTTTCACTTTGTTTGTGGAACGGTATTACGTGTTATTTTAATTGAAGTATGGTTGATTTGCAATGTTATATGAGCTTCAGACGTACAGCATGGGGACCCCACGTTTGTACAGGCTGCACTCCATTAGAAGTTATTACAAAATAGGTTGTTGTGTCTCCTAAGCTGGAGAAGCGCCTATTTCTGTCCCCGCGCCCCTGCGTGCCCTGGGCTGACGGCAGACACAGGGTCACTGTCCCGTGGATGCCCCGCTTTCTGGGTTTGTCTGCTCCCTTCCTTGAGGTTCACTTTCTTCTTTTGGGTCCTGTCTCCAGGAGTTAGCTCTGGAGGCATGATTTGGTTTCGACTCAACCGTTCTGGTAAGGAGCTTTCACAGGAGGTGCCGGGCGGCCCACAGCGCATCCCATCCGCAGGTGCGCGGGGTCCCGTTGCTCACCTAGCGGGACGCTCAGCGAGTCTCCCGTTGTCACACGGACGTGCAGTCGCCCCTTCACGTGCAAATCATTCACTGGCGAGGGTGGCTTGATCAATCATTTCATTAGAGGTTGCAAAAGGCTGTTTTTACAGATTCATTACCTTTTCCCATTGCTCAGTGAGATTCCTTCAATAAAGTGGTTTTCCCTTATCCACTTAGAAACGGGGTCTGTTTCATTACCCTCGAATACAGTTCATAAGGAAGGGCTGGAGGGGAGCTTGATTCTTTCCTTTTGAGGCTCACTTTCAGAGTAAGGAGTTGGTGCCCTAGTTACTTCCCGTGGTGTCCAAAGGTTGCGTTTCTTGGTTGGTTGGTTGGTTGGTTTGCTCGTTTTTTTCTTTTTTTGGGGGGATGAGAGTCTCTCTCTCAAATGATGAGGATGATTATGGTGATGGACTCTTGGGTTTTTACCTATTTAGTGTATTTCAATCAATTGCATTTACCAATCCCTTTTGTTCTTCTATTTCACCCTCTTTAGCCACTGGGAGGCCTTCCACTTTGGCTCCTACGTCCTTTTCACGTGACCCATCAGTCTCCGCTTTCTTTCATCACAACGTATCTCAGCTCCTCTCGCCTGTTTCCTGCCTAGACTTGGCAGTAGCTGTACCTCCAAAGAGCCCTGCTTCCTCCTAGTGGGCCTACTGATTGCATTCCAGAACACAAAATACATGTCTCTCTACGCTCATCAGCCTGGGCACGAGAGCTAACATCTCTTCCTCCCCCACCTCCCCCAGAGCCGCCCACTCAGCAGGTCGGCTTTCTCCCAAAGGTCTGGAATAGATGACATTCTGTGGTCCCCTCATAAAGCTTCACTGCATTCCAAATGGGTAAATAATTGCATTCTTAGTATTTTCCCGATGCAGCTGTGAGTCTGAGAAGTGACAGACGCAGTGAGATGTAAACCAAGGCGCAGGCTAGTCAGAGAGCAATGTGGAGTTACAAGCAAGGGGGACCCTGAGGTCCAGGGGGCAGTGAGATGAGGGGGGAGGGGACCAAGACACGAGGTGGTACCGGGTCTTGCCCTGAACACATGTGCCAGCCCTGAGGGACTGGCCTCCTTTCCCTGGGAACATCACCGTCTTGGAAAGAGGGAACACAACTTCCAGAAGGATTCCCTGGGAGCAGAGGAAGAGGAAGGGGACCTCTGACTGAGATCAGCTGGATACACCAAACCATCAATGGTGGGTAGGGGGAACAGGCACCAGAGACAGATCCTGTCGCGTCCACACCCACCAGGAACCAGTGACACAGGAGGGGGAGGACGCTGCCCTTTGCAAAGACAAATGAGCAGATCGGATGAATGAACAAGGGAACGTCCATGCCAAGTTCCCTTGAACTTGAGTAAGGAAACTTTGTACAAATTATAACCATTAGTAAACGAACTGCCAATTGAGTTCTTGAATCACTGGCAACTTGGAATCCAGAGGAGAGCCCTTCAGAGACGTGACAGGGATTCTCTAGGTGCGAGCTGAGACAAAGATCTGATTTAACCACGGGCCCTCCCTTGGAACAGCGTGTTATCTTTCAGAGAAATGCAATGTTGATCTCTTCTCCTCGAGTTTGGCTCGGGACAGAAAGAATCTTCCACTGTGTGTCTGGAACTCGTGGAGACCGGGCATGGGGAATCTAGCTAAAGTTACGCTCTGGGCCGCACGCCATCTGCTGAGCCCTGTTGTGCAATTAGCAGACCTCGCCTTTGTAAACCGTGTGGCCTCCTGCACAGCTTGCTTGAGTCCCTGCCATCAGAATAAGTTTTATATGGGCCGTCACTACTCAGTGTTCTGCAAGTCATTTCCCTCGCTTGAGACCATACAAGGTTAGGGTCTCTGTCCACTTTGTTTCAAGGGTCACCTAACCAGGTCCTGCAGGATTTCACATCTGATTCAAAGGCACCCGGCGTCCTGGTGTTCCCAGGAGAAATGTGGGGAAATAAAACCCATGGCTGACACATGCAAGAGGCTGCTGGGGGTGCTCCGAGAGTTTGTCCAGGTGGGCTTTGCAAAATCCCGCGTTCAGGCAAAGCCCCGGTATTTTAAACAGACAGGAAGCTGGCAGAGAGCGCCTCCCCGAGTGACCAGCCTGTCGATATCATTTTCTGCCTGTTGTGCCAGTCTGTCTCCAGAGGGCACAGAAATAAGTCTGTGCTGGCTTTGAGATAAGCACATTCGGGGTGTGCTGACTCGTGATCTCAGTGCTGCTGGGGTCCCCAAATCCAAGGAGAAGCCGCACCCAGAAAGCTCTCAGTGGGCGCGGGGGTGGCTTTGGAGCACCGGGTCCAGCATCTGTTCCTGCTACTTGTACTGTCACCCTCTCCATCCATCACCCTCTCTTTCCGTCCCCCCTCCCCACCCAAACGACCCCCGCCTTGCCAGTGGCCGCGCTCAGTAGGTTAATACTGAATTACGAATGCCAACAATTACTGATACTGGTATTACTGAATGCAATACTGAGCGTTGGAGCTGAAGCGAGACAGCAGGGGTGGCGAGATCTCACCTGGGGTCTCTCTGGGGAGGGGGTCCCATCCCCTTCTTTGTCCTTTCAGGGATATGATACTTTCGAAGACTACCGGGAAAAGGTTTCAATTTGAAAAGCGTTAAGATGCACGTTCAGCTGGTAGAAGCCGCCACTCTTCAACTGATGAGAAGACACTGAAGAAGTTGGGAAGGGACTTCCCAGGTGGTCCAGTATCCACCTTGCAAGGCAGGGGACACTAGTTCGATTCCAGGCGGGGGGACGTAGATCCCACATGCTGCGGGGCACCTAAACCCGCGACGCAACTGCTGAGCCCGCGTGCTCTGGAGACCACGAGCTGCAGCTAAGACCCGATGCAGCCACGTAAATCAATCAGTAAATATCTTTTTTTTAACGCTGAGAAAACTGCTGGGCAGCTGATTTCAAGGCTGGGCTTCTGGACCTTTCTCTATCTTCAAGCAGGACTGCCAGGGCACTCTATTCTCAGAGCTTCTGTGCAATTCGGGGCGGAGGGCCGCAGGGGAACGTGGGAGGAAGCAGAGACAGGCTTGCTTCAGACTCCCCCGGACTGTCAGCGGGGTAAGCATGTGAGGCTCAACGTCAAGTCAGCTCTTAGCGGCCTTGCTCTTCGATCCCCCCACTGAGCTCATCTGGGGGCCTCCCCTGGCCTGGGGGCAGATCTAAGGGCCCGGGGCCCCAGATCCGTGCAAACCGCCGGCTTCCAGGGTGTAGTGTGGGACCGCCTCCTGCAGGAGGCGCTCGGGAGCCCCTCACCCTGTACACTGGGGTGGCGTGGCCGCGCAGAGGGGGCGGCGCCAGCTCTGCGGGATTTCACTCTGGTGCCAGAGAACAACCCCGTCTTCTCTGCCCATCTTTTCTCTCTCCTGGTCCTGCTACGTAGGGGCAGTTCCTCCTCCCAGTCTGCGTCCCATCTTCCATTTTCCTGCCCCCTTCTCCCCCTCTCTTGGTTCTCCTCTTTTCTCCTTTCCTCTACCTGTGGTCTTTTCGGCCTGCATCATCGCCCCCGCCCCTCATCAGTCCATCTAATCAGTCAACTCACCAAGAGCCTGCTGCGTGCCAGGCGGTTCTCCGCACCGGAGATGGGGCAGGTACAAGGCAGAGAGATCCTGGACCTCTAAAATGGACCTGGTGGGCGATGGTGGGACAGACTGATGACAAGGAAGCCGAGGGGTGGATATGGTAATCTCAAGAAGTGAGAGATGCAGTAAAGAAGGTATATTAGAGAAATGAGACCGAAAGTGACAGTGGGAAAGGGAGAACTCTTTTGGCCAATTTGGTCAAAAGGAAGGATTTTTTTGAGAAGGTAACATATACTTCGGACTTGAATACTGAAAAGGAGGTGGCTGTGTGAAGAGTTGAGAGAAGGTTTGGTAAGTGCAAAGGTCCTGAGGCAGCTGGGAGCTGGTGTATCTGAGCCAGGAAGGAGGCTAGTGTGGCCGCAGCTTAGCCAGCCCCAGGAACCAAGGTGGATGAGGAAGTGGGAAAGTCGTAATCTGCAGGAAAGGGTTTGGGTTTGACTCTGGTTGAGTCAGGAAGACGCTGGCAGTATTTAAGCAGGTGAGTGGTAAGAGAATATTTCTGTCTTAGGAAGCTTCTGTCTGTGCAGAGGGGCAGGGGTGGTGGCCAGGAGGCCAGCTGGGAGGCTTTGCAGTAGCCCAGAGATAATAGGGGCTTAGACCCTCAGTGGAGCAGAAGAGGGGGGACGAGAGGTCAGATTCAGGGTACCTTTGGGAATCCGACTGGCTAAGGCAAAGAGATAAAGAGGCTAAATTTCCTTTCCTCCCCTTTTCTCCCCTTTCCTCTTCAGCTTCCTTCTTCTCCTCCTTTTTCTCAATTGAATGGTGCCGTATATTGAGAGTAGCAGGTTAGAGGTGGGGAGAAATCAAAAGATATACTTTGGTCATGGCCTCAGCTAACCTATAAAGCAACTTGGAGAGAATTAGAAAGGCACCCCCATGGAAGCTACCTCCTCTGCTCTGCGGTTGGAGCCCACACCTGAGCTCAGGGCTTAGGAAGCTGGACATGGGCTGCACGCCCATCGGGCTCCCTTGGCTGGCTGCCTTAGGCAGTACACAAGCTGGACAACGGTCCATGGCGACCCTGGTCTGGCCCGTATCACATCTGAGATACCTGTTAGGCATCCAAATAGAGATGATAGGTAGACAGCTGAATAAGCGGGTCTGAATTTCAGGGAGAAATCGGGGCTAGAGATGTGAATTTAGGAGGCATAAGAAAAGACGGAATTTAAATTCAGGGGGCTGTTTGAGATGCCCTAGGCTGTGAGGGTGAAAGAAGAAGAGAAGCAGGCTAGGAAGTAAGCCTGGGACACTCCATGATGCAGCAGTCAGGAAAGAGGAGGGGAACGCAGCAGAATGACCCAGAAAGAGCTGCTGGTGACATGGGGACAACCTGGGAAGCGATGACCCAGACAGCAAATGAAGAGAGGATTTGAAGAGGCAGAGATGGGCTCTGTCAGGTGACGCTGAGGCTTAAGTAAGATGAGTGGTGAGCGGAGCATCTGGTCAGATGGAGACTCGGGGTGCAGAGTGCGGGAAACGGGGCAAAGCTTGATTGGAATGGGCTGGGCACAGAGAAGGAGACAGAGGCGACCCTTTGGAGGCGTTCTGATAAAAGGGGAGAGAGAAAAGCAGGAGGTGAGTGCGAGCACAGGGCAGGCAGTGAGGTTCAACCAGAGCAGACCAGGAGGGCAAAGAAAGAGTAAGGGACGCAAGGGACCAGAGGGTGTCTGCCGAGTGATCATTAGAGCATAGGACACAGACTCTTATTAAGGGAAAAAAAAAAAAAAAAAGGCCTGAAATACACATAAGAGAATATATATAGTCAAGACCTTTCCTAGCTCAATCGCAAGGGCAGAAAGTATTAATAAGAGGACTAGGTGATGAAATGATACATGTATCAAAGTTACTGTAAAGGAATCTGCAAGCAACACTTATAAACTGACTTTGAAGCACTTGCTAAGTCCAAGCTCTGTAGTGAGAATTTTATACGCATTATTATTTAATTAATTTACTTATTTATTTTTGGCTGCGTTGGGTCCTCATCGCTGTGCGCGGGCTTTCTCTAGTTGCGGTGAGCAGGGGCTACTCTTCGTTGCGGTGCGCGGGCTTCTCATTGCGGTGGCTTCTCTTGTTGCGGAGCACAGGCTCTAGGCGTGCGGGCTTCAGTAGTTGCGGCACGTGGGCTCAGCAGTTGTGGTTCACAGGCTCTAGAGCGCAGGCTCAGTAGTTGTGGCACACAGGCTTAGTTGCTCTGTGGCATGTGGGATCTTCCCGGACCAGGGCTCGAACCCGTGTCCCCTGCACTGGCAGGCGGATTCTTAACCACTGTGCCACCAGGGAAGTCCCTATATGCATTATTTATATTTAATCTCAGTACAATACTTTTTTGTAGGCACAGAATCTGAACTTTCAAGGCTGTGCAGTTAACTAAGTTATAATGCTTCTTCAAACTTGGAAAGGATATTTGCAACATATATGACAATTTTAAAAGATTGAATATTCATTAAATATTAAAAGCTCTTATACAGCAATAAGAAAAAGAACCACTTAATAGAAAGATAAAGCAAGGAGCCACAAACAGGCAATTCAACAAAAGAAGGAAATACAAGAGGCTAATAATATTCTCCTCGGCATCCCTGAGATACAGGAAATTCAACAATGATAAAAGCCTATCAGTTTAGCAGAGATTAAAACATACCGGAAGTTGGTACTGTCGTGCATTTTGCCGGAGCTTAAATTGGTACAAGCTTTGTAATGTGGCCCATTTGGCAATATTTGAGGTCCTCTCCTTTCACCCAGTGATTCCTCTGTAGAGTTTATTGTATAGAAATCAAGCAGGTAAAGATATATGTTCAAATATTTGGTTTACATTATTTATTATAGAAAAAAATCCAAATGGCCACCAATCAGGAACTGGTGACATAAATTATGGTAAACCATGGAATGAAATATAATGAAAAACTTTCAAATATTGAGGTAGAAGCCAAAGAACTGACCTGTGAAAAGTCTACAGCATATTGTTTAGTGAATAAAAGAGACGTATTCAGTGTGTAAACGGTGGTTCTGTTTAGCCGCATGTCTACTCGTTTGTGCAGAGCCAAGGTACAGAATAGCATACACGCCATTGTAAAGCAATTATACCCCAATAAAGATGTTAAAAAAAGAAAAAAGAATACACACACGGAACTATTCTCCTTTGGGGGTGCTTTTCGGGAGGCTTTCACTTTTATTTTCTATGTTTCATTGTTTATCTTCCACTGAATATATATTATTTTTATAGTTATAAAAAAGGAAATAAAATGTGATATAATTAAGACACCTCATCAGGATGGGAGTTCCTTTTTTTTGCCTCTGTCAATCGTTACCATTTTCCCTCTCCCCCTCCCTCTGCCCCCACTTCCTCCCTCCTCTTCCTCTCTCTCTTTCTACTGATTCCAGTTGAGTAGCTGTGTGCCACCCTGCGCAGCTTACAGCTGTATCACCTGTGGAGGGCGGGACTCTATCCATCAGGCATTCTGTACCCGGCACAGTGACCAGCACCCCTCCAAGTGCAGGCAGCCCCGGTTAGCACTTGCTAATGAGCAGTGGGTTCGATGATGGTAACACATCTCCTTTCCACTGTTCCCCTGGAGCAGTGAGGCTGTTACACTTGCTGGACCCACTGTGAGCGGAGAGCTCACTACACCGAACGCTCCAGGTCGGTTTGTTGAAGGGCTCACAGAGAACTCGGGCTGCCTTGAGGTCTACGTTCGGCTCAGCTATTTGCCCTGTGCTTAGCACAGAAGCCACACTGCACGTACTCCATAAATGCCGGATGCGGCGATTATTATAGTTAACACTGCCGTACGGTTACTCGCAAGTTATTCAGAGGGTAGATCCCAAGAGTTCTCATTACAGGGGAAAAAACCCCATTTTTTCCTTTTTTTTTGTATCTATATGAGATGATGGATGTTCGCTAAACTTATCGTGCTAATCATTTCCTAATATATGGAAGTCAAATCATCATGCAGTCCACCTGAAACGTATACAGTGCTGTACATCAATTATATCTCAGTAAAACGGGAAAACATGACTAAGATAAAAAGTAAACGTTGAATGAATGAATGGGTGGACAAAAGAATAAATACCAATGTATCTTACCATTTGTGGTTCCTGAAATATTCTGTGTTCAAAACCGTCATACGTGAGACTGCTCCTCGAGATGTGGCCTGAGGGCAGCAGCATCATTTCACCTGGGGCTCATTAGAAATGCAGCATCGTGGGCACCCGCAGACCTGCTGAAACAGATGTGCATTTGGACACGATCCCCAGCAATTCGCACGCGTGTGTGGGGCCTGCTTTAGAGGGGAAGTGGGTGGCTGCTGTTGTTTTAATTTCTGGGTTTAATGTTCTCTAGCTCTTTGGTACTTAATTATGAGACTTTAGAGGTTTCACTGGAGGATAGGCTAAGAGGAGGTGGCCCTGCATAACTGCAGGCTTCGGCCGGCTAGGAGAGAGTTGACGGAGCAACTTTTAAATCAAGGATGAAATGTCTGTGTTCCCACGATGTGGCTAGCCCTCTATTTCCGCTTTAGCCGTGCCTGGTCCCAGCCTCCCCTGGGATGGGCAGGATTAAGGCAAGGCCTCCTCTCTGGGTGAGTGAAGCAAGCTGGCTGTTTGCCCTCCACAGCCTGTGCCTGAAGCCAGGTCAGTGGTCCTATGAAGCCACCCGGCGGTGGAGTGTTTTCCATCTGGGAAGTAGCTCAGAGCCCGGCTCAGCTGCCAGGGACAAAGAAGGCCGTGGCTCCCGCCCTGCTTTCTGCCCACGCTCTCAGAGCCCCATGAAATCAGCCCCCTCCATCCAGCTCTTTACAGACAGGCGGGGTGTCCAGGATTATGATGAAGGGGGCCCTGGCAGGGAGGAGTGGAAAACAAGTCCTGATTCCAAGCCCAAGTCCTGGTTATGAGCCCCTTGCTGCTTTCCAGAAGACTGCTGATGCAGGCTGCCCTCGGCCAGGGCTGGTCCAGCCTCCAGAGCAAGGCCCAGGCTGATGTCCACTGGGGGGGGGCACACCCACTCCCCATGGGGAGGAAGGTGGCTTCACCTGGTCCATCAGCTGAAGAGCTAGAAAGTAGCTGGGCTCTCCCTCCCTCCCTCCCTCCCCCCTCCTTCCCCCTCCCCCCTCCTTCCCCCTCCCCCTCCTTCCCCCTTCCCTCCCCTCTCCCTCCCCTCCCCCCTCCCCTCTCCCCTCCCCCTCCCATATCCCCTCCCTCTCCTTCCTCCTCCCCACCTCCTCCATGCCACCCCAGCCCCACCTCCTGTCCTTCTCTCTCCCTTTATCTGGGGGCAGGCAGGAGCGAGCTGAGCTGGCCTCTGATGATTCTGTCTTTGGCTGCAGAAACTTGACTTTGGGTCAGGATCAAGATTCCAAAAAGACGGCCTCTCTGCCGTCCTGATTTTATTGAAGGGCTCCTGCCAGTCTGTCTGAAACAGCAGAGATAAGTATAATCCACTTTCATCGCAGCCAAGGTCGCTGGATAAAGTTGGAATTTGATAAAGAGCTAAACTGCTGTTGACACACGGGAAACCTTGCTGAAGCGAGTTCTTCTAGCTGCTTCCTCACGCAGAGTGAGTGCAGGGCGCCAGGTCCAGCCAAGACAGATTCCTGGGCCCCGCAGCTATTGACTTCAGCTGCTAATAATTTAGCTTGCTACTTGTAACTCCCTCACTCACCTGCTGGGAGAATCCCGATAACTGGCGGAAGCTGAGTCCAAACAGCTCTCGGGGAGCAAAGCGTAGATGCCCCCGCCCCCCGCAATGCCTCAGGGGCTGAGAAGGCAGTTCCCATCTGGAGCAAGAAGCATCCTCTCCGTGAGCATTTGCAAGGTGTGTTCCACGTGGCCTCTGCGGCGTGGCAAGCGTGACTGCAGGTGTGCTGGAGGATGGGCAGGTACCGCCCAGGGAGCATTTAACCCCGCCCCTCGCCGGCAACTAAGTTATCCCTTTGGAGTCCCAGCTCCTTTAGTTGTAAAATGGGAACAGCAACGCCCACTACAAAAGTCTGTTGGTTAAATGAGGAAAGATCCGCCTTGCTCCACCGTGGGTGCCAGTAAATATTTGTTCTCTTTATTGGCACCAAAATTCTTGGCGGAGATGTGGGAGAGAGGATTGGGGGTATCACAGTGACTTTTTTTCAACCTACGTACCTCTAACCCCCCAACTCCCTGCTGCCTGAGCCGGGTATTCAGATGTCCTCCTCTCCTGCCTTCGCCTCCAGGTCCTTGCAAATCACGGCCACACGCACAAACATCCCCAGTGGGAGTAGGCCTTTGTCAAAGTGCGAATTCTCCTTGGAGGAGAAGCAGGCTGCGTCCCGCCCCCAGGGCAGGAGTGCACGTCTTGGGTGTGCTCTCCTAATCCCCAGAAGTGCTTCAGCTTCAGGAGCAGACCAAGATGGGGAGGAGAGGGAATGGTGAAGGGGGAGAGGTGAGGAGAAGAGGAAAAGACCGGAAATGGGAGGCATAGGCAGCACAACGATGATGCGGGTTCTCGCCCTCTGATGGCAAATCATTTAGTTTGTGGAGGACAAACCTGCTGCTTTATAGGGGACCCTTCCTACACTGGCCATTAGAGGTAATAGAGATTTTCTACAAGATCCCAGTAGGAACCTGATTTTACAGTGAAGCCAGATTTGCACCACGTGACGTCATCTTGAAACGAAATCTGCCCCCAGATATTCCAGGATATCAGCTTTCAAAGCCAACATTTCCCTTTCATAGACGCAGGTAGAAAATTTTTAAAAATGATTTAAAAAAAACTGCAAATCTTTGTTTTCCATCAAGATGTATTAAATATTGAAGACATTCAAAAAGGAATAAAGAATACTATAATGAAGGTTGTCATATCTCTCAACCAGTTTAATTGTATAGAGTTAAAGACAAAAATACAAAATATTTTCCTAGAATATGTATCAACGAGATAACAATGTGTAAAAAGGGTAGCAAGGGCCTAGTGAACAGACTTGGGGATGGTGGTTACCTTGCGTGGGGACATCGAGGGAACAGGGTAGGGGGGACCCAAGGCTCGGGGAGCTGTTCAGGTCTTAGCCTTCTTAGACAACGGCGTGAACCAAAGTCTGTTAAATTCTGCCTTCAAAATTCAAAAAACAAAAAGCCCAAGATGCTCAGTGAGAGAAAATTCTAGCTCTTTTCAAAGTCACAGGTTAAGAAAGGACACTGGACTTCCTGAAGTGACATATTTCATTCGGCGACCAGGCAATTTGGATTCAGTTCAGATTTGGGCGTCGAGCCCACGTTTTTACTAACGCAGTTTACGCGCACAAAACGGGGTGGTGCCTAGCGAGGCCTGTTCTGTTTAGGTGACTAAAGAAGCATTAAACAAATCACACAAAAAGCACAAGATAAAGCCTGTGTGAGCAGCACATATGGACCTTTGTATTATAGACCATTCTCCCTTCTTTGCACAGGAAAGGCATTTCCATAAAGTGAGCGAATTTACTGTACATCTGGTATCAGACCTATTCAAGATCGCCGTGAAAAGATTATTTATGACTCAACAGCTACTCTTGTTTACTACACAGATGACATCATCATCCCAATATTGTTACATTACATCAGCCTCTGCCCCACTTTTATTGCCTTTGCTATCAAGCCCGTGGCTCAAGCAAAAATGCCTTCCAAAGACGAGCCCAGAGACTAATAAAAACGTGCAATTCCAGCCTTCTCTGAGCTTGAAGGTTTATCCCAGCCGGACCACCCTTGGCCCAAAGAGAAGCCCCCTCTGTCTGTTGTCTTGAGCATTCGTCCCCCTTAGTGGGAGCATTTCTCAAGGAGGGGCAGAGTAACATCTTCCAGGGGTGCAGAGCCTAACAGGAGTATGAGAGCCAGCATCCATTCATCTTCCTCAATAACACCACCCCAATTTCGAGGAGGGAGGATGGAATTACTCCTGTCCTGCGAGATGGATCTGGGAGAAATTGTTATTCATGGCACTATGCCCTCCTGCGGTTAAGAGACCGTCATTTGACACAAGCTGGACCAAATAAGCTCTTCACAACCCAGGACCACCTCTGGATTTTGAATCGTAATCTCCCCTTGCGCACAGGAGGGAAAAACAAGGGGCAGAGGTGAAAAGACAGAAGCCACTGGAGCTCATTTATGTGAGTGGCAGTGCGGTCAGCCCTCGGCATCCACCAGGGATGGGCTCTAGGAGCCCCGTGGATACCAAATCCAAGGATGCTCAACTCCCTCATATAAAACGGCGTCCTATTTGCATATACACATCCTCCCGTAACACTTTACATCTTCTCTAGATGACTTATAATACCTAATACAATGTAAATGCTATATAAATAGTTGTCTGCGAGTGGCAAATTCAAGTTTTGTGTCCTGGAACTTTCTGGAATTTTCCCCCCAAATGTTTTCAATCCAAAGTTGGTTGAATTTGCAGACGCAGAACTGGCCGATACTGAGAGCCGACTGTCGTTGGGTTTATTGAAGAAAATTTCTAGTCCCTAGATGGAGACACTCCTGCCCTGGGTGCCCTGACAGCCAATGGAAACTACGCCCTATCTTATAAAAAGGTCCAGGCTTCTGCCCCATGTTGCAGGTCCCTGGATCCTTCCTTGAGAACGGGGACCACCCACATCATGAGGTGTTGAGTAGAGTTTGTTTGTATCACTTCCGTTGCTGTCTTTAATCATCTTTAACAGGCTACACTGACGCCAAGTTCTAGGTCCCATTCCTTCCAATGAATTCCCTTTATCGTTAATGAAGCTGGCGTCTCCGTCTATCGCTCGCAGTCAAAGACTTGAAGCCCAGCCCCTGGACTGCTCCGTAGCTGTGTGGACACCCCAACTCCAGGGACAAGTATGCTACAGCCTGTCCTGAGGAGTCAATCACGCAGCCGGCAAATGTGGCAGCCCCAACAGGGACAGCCCTGTGGATGGCGCTCAGGCTCCGTCACACCCACCCTGAGCGCCTCGAGGCTGTGTGCCGTACAGAGAATCAACTCAGCCTGCAAACCGAATGCTTACAGGTACCATCAGCTCCTGACGCTGGGTATATGCTACCCCCACTGGAGAAACAATCGGCAGTAGCATCGCTCCCTCGGTCCCATAAAGGACTTGAATTCCGAGGTGAATCCAAGGGCCGTCCTGTAACTGTCCCCAGGGTTGTTGTTTTCCTTCCCCCCTCTGCCCACACCAGGCAGCCATTCATCTCCCGGTAGCAGGAAGCTCTGCCTGTCCCCTCATCTCCTGGCAGCTCTAGGAAGCAACGGTGGCAAAGGGGACACGGTCACCAGCACCCCCTTCCAACCCCACTGGGGAGATGTGCCAGGGCCAGCCGCCTTCATGGAAGCCGGGAAGGACCCGAGAAACGAATGCTCTCGTGAAAGGAAACCTGGAACAAACAAGTGAAGCTGGCTGGGAACTGGGCTTGTCCCACCTGGAGTCGTGTCCTGCTGAGGGCCGTCCAGGACACTCGTACCTGGCTAGTCATTAAGCAATTCAGTCCTTGTCGCTGAACCCTCACTCACTCAGCAGAGCTCTCTGCATTAATCCGCTTGAAGCACAGGCCCCGAGACAAGTGTTCTGGTTACTGGCGCTGTGAGGCACAGCCATTTTATGGCGCGTGCAGATTGGGACGGCGACCCGGACGGGCCCGGCAGGGCTGGCTGGTCCCCGCTCCGCAGTGCCTGGGGCCTCGGCCGGGGCTGGCTCCACAGGCTGGGGGCTGGACAGTGGCGGCGGGTGGATGCCTTCTGAGATGGCTTGGTCACGGTCACGCGCACCTGGCACAGCGTAGGGACGGCTGGAGGGCCAAGTCCGGCGGGACTGCAGGTGCAGAGCCCAGCGGGGCAGCCCTGGGAGGTGCACCACACTGCCTGCCTTGGGTACTCAGCCACTACCTGTTGGTGGAAGTAGCACCACCTGGCCCAGGTTCAAGGGGAGGGTGTCAACGAATTGGGAGCCATGTTTAAAGCACCTGTGGGCTGGAGAGAGACTGTCCAGGCGGGATGTCGCTGAGGGCGGGAGCCCGGAAGAAGCCTGGCCTCGGTCACTGTTTGCATCGCACACCTCTCCCACCTCTGGGCTCCAAATACAGCTCTCAGAAGACTCTCTGCCGCCCTTCAGCCTTCAGCGTGAAGCGCACAATCTGAGGACTGAGGTGCGAGGGCAGCACAGCTGACCCACATGCTGAGCCTCAGAGCACCCACGAAGGAGCCGGTCCATCCCTCCCGCGTCGGGATCCGGGTGGGGAGTGATGCAGGGGGGCTGGGCTGAGGCAGGGGTCGTCCTTTCTCTCCCTTGTCCCTCCCCACCAGGCTGCCCTTGACTGTTCCCCCTCCCCGACAATGGGGGTCTGACCTTGACCCTGACACGCAGCTCCAGACTTGGGACTCCATGGCCTTCACCGCCTGCCGAGTCTGCAGCCCCCAGAACCTGCGGTCCCTGGAGCCAACTCTGCACAGCCTGAGCTCATTCCCTCCTGGCAGCCCCGGGATCCGCGGGCTCAGGTGAGGATGGGCTGGCGGCACACAGGTGACACTGTCTAGAAGGGCCGGCATCCAGCAGAGCTGGGCACCTGCTCCTGTCTGCGTGCGGCACGAGTCAGCCCGGCACCAGCCCGTGCAGGACGATGCCTCTGCCCACCTGGTGCCTGACGGGCCAGGCGAGTCCCCGTGTCACTTTAACTGGAAAAGGAAAGAAGGTGTATGGGGGATGGAAGGAGTAGAAAGATGTTACAATCAGAGCTTTCAAAAAAAAAAGAATAGTAAAAGTCTCTGCAGCAAGGAGTGAAATTCCAGCAGGCTGGTGGGGATACAGGGCGAGGGAATGTAAGTGTCGCGTAAGAACCCGGCACAGAGCATGGAGGCGCACAGGTCAGTGTCGCTCAGTCTGGATGGACCCTGGGCCCCCGCCACCGCTCGAGGTTCTTTCCCTTCCAGAAAGCACAGTGTGTGGTCAGTCCTGTGGGCTGTGGGCATGACTGTCCCCAGAGGCAGCCCCTGGCTCTTTGCAACTCCCCGCATAAAATGAGCTGGACCTTAGATTCCACATATAGATGTTAGCATACGGTTTTTGTTTTTCTCTTTCTGACTTACTTCACTCTGTATGACAGACTCTAGGTCCATCCACCTCACTACAAATATCTCAATTTTGTTTCTTTTTATGGCTGAGTAATATCCCATTGTATATATGTGCCACATCTAAGGAAAAAAAAAAGGTCATGAAGAACCTAGGGGTAAGATGGGAATAAAGACACAGACCTACTAGAGAATGGACTTGAGGATATGGGAAGGGGGAAGGGTAAGCTGGGACAAAGTGAGAGAGTGGCATGGACATATATACACTACCAAACGTAAGGTAGATAGCTAGTGGGAAGCAGCTGCATAGCACAGGGAGATCAGCTCGGTGCTTTGTGACCACCTAGAGGGGTGGGATAGGGAGGGTGGGAGGGAGACGCAAGAGGGAAGAGATATGGGAACATATGTATATGTATAACTGATTCACTTTGTTATAAAGCAGAAACTAACACACCATTGTAAAGCAATTATACTCCAATAAAGATGTTTTAAAAAATTCATGTAAAAAACCAATATTTTAATGAAGACAGTGTTATTTTCATTAAAAAATTATCTTACAAAAAAAGAAAAAAAAATGAGCTGGACTCTTGTGAAAGGTCACGGCCTCTTGCACTGACAGTTCCTACAGGCCTCACTGCAAACCAAGAAGCAAAAACACAGTATAGAACTGAGGCCCGGTGGGACATTCATGTTACACACTACGGCCTTGAGTGCCGGGGGGAGCTCCCCAGCTCTCAGCCTCAGTAACCTCCAGGGTCAAGCACGGAGCTCCTCCGGGCTCCTCTGCCCAGTGTGGAGAGCTACCACCCAGGCTGCCGAGACCCCACCACACAGCATCCAGGCTGCACGCCTGTTTCCTACCTTGCTAGTAGAACAGAGTGTATCGTCTGAGTCTTCATTCTCAACAACCCCTGGACCTGGCTTAGCTTTGTGGCTGGCAGAGTGCATCTCTGGATCCTCATGTGGTCCACTCGAGCTGTGAGGCCCTCTTAGCCCTTTCCCCCACAAGCTCGCACTCTCCTATCTGTAACTGGGTTAGCCTGAACGGTCCTGTCTTTAGGTCTTGCCTGTCCTGCAGTTTGTACCCTGTGTCTGGTTGGGTTATCCTGATTCTTCACCTGTCTCTTCTCATCTATAACCACATCTCCATTCCCTCACCGTGTGAAAGAATTAACAGTACATATGTGGAATCGGCCAAGCAGTCATCCTCATCCCATTAATGTTGGGTTTGGGCACCTGTTTGGCTGGTAGAATGTGTGTGTGGGGAACATGATGTGAGTGTGTGGGGCTTGGCTCCCTCTCTTGTACTCTGGTTCCAGAACAAAATACACAAGAAACTGACAAAACCCAGGCAACCTACAGACCCAGAAACAGGAAAAGTACATGCTTGTAAGCACAGAATTTGGGGATTGTTTGTTTTACAGCATGTTCGATGCAAAAGCTGACTGATACAGACCCTGTGCAGGGCAAGAGCCTGTCTCATTGCCAATTTTGTTCTTTCTGATTTTGTGACTTCAGCTGATGACTTCTTCTCCCATGACCAGCCACTTACACCAGCTGGGTCAGCGCTTTCCTCAGTCTCCCCTCCTCAACTCCCTCCCACCCGGTGGGCTGACGGAGGACCCCAGCCCCTTTGATACTAGGTTATGCAGCTTGTGATAGATGAGGCCCATGGTTCTACAATACAGACCACACAACTGACACAGACCCTCTTGGCCATCCTTCTCCCCTGGTTAGAGATGTCCTAGTGATAGGGAGAGAGCACAGTTATCCCTCCTGGTAGGGGCCAGTGCTGTTTCTTTAAATTGTGGTAAAATACATAAGCACAAAATTTCCCACTTTAGCCATTTTTAAGTGGACAGTTCTGTGGCATTAAGTACATTCACATTCTTGTTCCACCATCACCACCAGGCACCCATCTGAAAGCCTGTTCCCATTAAACATTAACCCCCATCACCCCACACCCCCAGCCCTTGGAAGCCACATTCTTTTTCTGTTTCAATAAATTTGACTATTGTGGGTACCTCGTATCAGTGGAATCATACATGTGTCCTTTCATATCTGCCGTATGTCACTCAGCATCATGTCTTTTGGGTTTAACCATGTTGTAGCATGTGTCAGAATTTATTCCCGCTTTAAGGCTGAATAATACTCCACTGCATGTATATACCACATTTTGTTTATCCATTTGGCTATCAGTGGATATCTGGATCGCTTCTACCTTTGGCCGTTGTGAATAATGCTGTGAAGTACATGCGTACCGAAGGCTGGTGTTTCTTAACTATGGTGTCTGCAGCTGGAGGGTAAATACCAGTACTTGTACTTTGCGGGGAGTGCTGGGAAAATGAATCAGACCATGATGTCTCCCTGAAACCCCTCTCACTAGGCTCAAGGTGAAAGACAAAGAGGGAAAGAAAAGTGCCTCTGCCTTCCAACAACTCTTTCCAAAGAAACTCTCTAACTTCTAACCTCAAACACTTTCAACCCTTGGCCGGTACAGAGCGAAGGGTTGCATAGAGTCTTCAGTCCTCTCCTTTGCAAATCCTGCACAGGTAGGTGCTGTATATCATGCCCATCGCTTCCTTCCCTCCCTGGACGTTCACCCTGCTGCAGCTCATCAGGAAAGTGGACTCTCTTCCTGCCCTGCCCCTCTCGGTCTGGCCTGGCCCTGCCATGTGCCTTGACACCCTGCACGTGGCGTAAGTGATGCTGTGACAGCGCTGAGCCTCGCCTTTAGGAGGCCTGGCGTCTTCTGCTTCCTTTCCGGGGAAAGGTGAGCAGACCTGTAAGCAGTCCACCACCGGGCCCACCATGCCGCGAGGAAGCCCAGGCTAGCCGTGTGGAGAGGCCACACAGGAGCTCTGAGGACCCAAACTGACGGGAGAATGCAGGCCCCAGCCACAGGGCCCCGTCACGCCACCTCAGCCCCCCTCGCCCCTTTCCCTGATGTTCTGGGGACGCCAGCTGAGGCCCAGACACTAGAGGCACAGGCGAGCCGTCCCCTCGATGCCCTGTGCAAGTTTCTGACTCAAAATCTGGGGGGAAAATAAAATAGCTGTTTTATTCCTCTGAGTTTCGGGTGCCTGTTTATGCCGCCACGGACACCCGGAGCAGAGGTCTCACACCTCACTTTGCCACGTGGGGACCCTCGGCCCTCACGCTTTTGTTCTCAGCCCTTGGGCGCCTCAGCAGAAAAGGGGACAAATTCCATCTTCACATCCTGCTACATACATTTCAAGACACTCTGAGAACACTTAGACGTGGTGCTTTGTCTTTTATATTTTTTCACTGTAGTAACTTTTTTCTAAGTCCCCGTGGCTCCCCAAGCCCGCAACACCACGGGGCCAACAGCGGGTACAGGTCTTGAGGCTGTGAGGCTACAGGGCTCCATACGTGGTGGTATGTTTCCAGCACTGAAACGCACTTCTCCCCCCGCCCCCACCCCCGGTCCTGGGGCGCCGGAAAGGGACCCCTCGGCGGTGGGAGCGCCCCCACCTATTACCCGAGAAGGGGTTCGACGCTCCAGAATCCCGCCGTTACTGGCTGGAGCACGGCGGGAGAACCCAGCCTCACCCAGCCTCCCGACTCGCGGCGGGTCATCACCGTAAAGTTTGAGAAATGGTCGCAAGGGAGGGGTGTCCGAGGGGCCTGAGGCTGCTGGCAACAGTGGCCGGGGGTGGGGGAGGGGTGGGGAGGGGGAGGGGTGGGGAGGGGCTTAGGGGGTGGGCGGGGGAGGAAGGGGAGGGGGAGAAGGGGTGGGGGAGTGGGAGGTGGGGGGTTAGGGGTGGACGAGTGGGGGAGGGGTGGGGAGGGGAGGGGTGGGGGAGGGGCTTAGGGGGTGGGCGGGTGCGGAGGGGGAGGGGTGGGGGAAGAGGGGTGGGGGAGTGGGCGGTGGGGGGTTAGGGGTGGGCGGGTGGGGGAGGGGTGGGGTGGAGGGTGGGAGGGGGAGCGGCTGGGGGCAGGCGCTTACGGGGTGGGCGGGTGCGGAGGGGGAGGGTGGGTGACATGCCCTCGCGGCCCCTCCCCAGGCCCACCCTCCGCCCGGCTCTCACCGTCCACCTGCCTGCTGCTGGAAGTAAACGTGCCGGGAGACCCGCAGACCCGGATGCCAAGGATGGGCCCGGCCGCGTGAACTTGCCGTGGAGCATGGCCTGGGTCCTGTTGGGGTGTAGGTCCCCCACGCAGAGCCACGCCGTGGGGTGGCTGGGGTCACAGGGACTCTTCTCGGCACTGCTGCCTGCAGGGGGCCGGAACACGAAGGGACACAAATCAACCGGAATCGGAAACTCCTGGACGGCCCTCAGAACCTGGTCCATCCGCCCAGGGAGGCCGGGTGGCGGGGTTCCGTGGGGCAGCGGGGAGACCTCCGTCTCTTGGTTCCTCCCTGGAGTTGACGGGGCCGACGTGTTACCCTTTAGCAGCCTGCGGTAAAAGATGCTCTCGTGAAGAAGGAGCCTCAAAAAAGCAAAATTCTGGGCTTCCCTGGTGGCTCAGTGGTTGAGAGTCCGCCTGCAGGGACACGGGTTCGTGCCCCAGTCTGGGAAGATCCCACATGCCGTGGAGCGGCTGGGCCCGTGAGCCATGGCCGCTGAGCCTGCGCGTCCGGAGCCTGTGCTCCGCAACGGGGGAGGCCACAACAGTGAGAGGCCCGCGTACCGCAAAGGGGAAAAGAAAAAAAAAAAAAGAAAACTTCTGACCATCAGCAATCAGTGGCTCCTCACGTTTCTGTACTCCCGGGGCAGGAGTACAGAGACATGCATGCCATCTGCCTCTTAAAGGCAATAAGTCAGGCTAACAACTTATTACATTCAAGAAAATATGTTCTATCTCCCAGTTGTGACAAAAAAAACACAAACCTTCATAACCATCTCGAAGGCCAAGTTCAAATTCAGAATTCTCGACCCTTGGGAATTGGACACCGAAATATGGTGTTGGTGGCCCCTGGGCTTTGCTCCATTGCCGGCCTCTTCCCAGGGTGTCGTGGTCATGGTCCGCATTACCCGCTCCAGGCCATGGCAGTGGGCACAGGGCACTGCCAACCAGGGAAGCCTTCCAGGGCATGGCTTTGATTGAGCCCCCATCTCGTACTGCCCACGTGGCTGACCTCTAGTCTCCAACCCCTCCTGGAGTCTCGGCCTAATATCTCCAGAGGTTGGAACTGATACAGTGCGTCCTGAGTCCCCATCGTAGATCATGTTGTCATGATGCGCAGTGGCTAAAGCCGTCAGGAAAACAAAGACCCTCTTATTAGGAAGAACATTCCAGAGGCTCAGAGATCCCCTCCCAGTAGCCAGGGCAAAGGCCAGACCTCACTCTAGGTAAGGCTAATTCTTCACCTCACAGGGACCCAGAGTTGGGCCCCTCCTACCTAGGTCAGGGGTGGTATTGATCAGAAACCCTCCCCAGGAGGTGACATAATCCCAGGAGGAGTGACACAGCAAAAGAAGCAGGGTGGCAGCATCACGAATTCTCAGAGGAGCCCACGTTTCCAAAGGGAACAAGGTAAGGAAGGAGATTCCCAGTCCAAGAAGAGCAGCCCAGAGTGGCCAAGCCTGGCAGGGGTAACGTCAGGAAGGCCTAGATCGTGCTGAGGCTCACGGCAGTCACCAGTTGGAACAGCCCTTCTAGCCACATTCCAAAAGCATGCAAAGGACCGCCTGCTCCGGGCACCAGGGGCAGCGCGGCAGATCTGCTCCCTCCTCCGGAAGCGCCAGGGAATGAAAGCTGTCCACTTGTCCAATGAGAAAAGCAAGAAAGCTCTGAGAAAATCAAAGCGAGAGAGAGGGAAAGGCTGAAAGAAGCCAAACCATTGCATCCCGGACTTGGATTCAGCTGGAATCTGAAAAACTCCCTCCTGGTACCTCGTGTGAGGTGAGATACAGAGACAGAGACCAGGTGACGGCAGGTACAGTCACACCTGGCTCCAGGCCCCTGTGCTCAAAGGTGGACGATGCTCTCACCTGCAGTCACCTCTAACCCTCTGTTTGGGTTCCTCATTTTTATTTTATTGTCAACTCGGATCAGGAGACCAAAGTTATTCTTGTCACCTAACAGATGACGTGAAGCCAGAGGGCATCCCTGACACCTGAATAGAAGAATCAGGACTGAGAAGGGTTTTGGCAGACCACCACAGCAAAGGAAGTTTAATGGAGATGACTCTTATATCTGTAAGCTTGAGTTGGAGGAGACCTGACTTAACAGGAATTCACATGAAGAAACAGCAGAGGTTTTCAGTTTTTGAGAGTCCTGTATGAACCCACAATATGGTTATTCCCAAGTATTAGCCGGATCTTAGAATGCATTGAGAGAAAGAAAGCAAGTACATCAGTGATGTGCTTGTCAGATGGCTTTGGAGGACTGTGCCCACCTGCTGTTTGGGCTTCCTGTTTTAATGGTCAGGTCCAGAGAGAAGTGGTTCAAGTGGTGATGACTCTGGAAATCACATCATTTAAAATTTTTGAAGAAGCTCAGGGCTTTGAGTCTGAAACAAGAAGGCTTAGAGGAGACTTGTTAGCTGTCCTCCAATATTTAGAGGACCATCACGGGGAAGGGATAATAGACTTATTCGATGATACTCAAGAGGGGGAAGATTAGAAGGAATGAGTGAAGGATACAGGAAGGGCTTCAACTCAACACAGGGAAGACTTTTCCAAAATGAATGTCTTATATCGTAGTTAACTCCCATCCCTGGAATACCCACCTAGGGATATTACAGAGAAGACTTTTGGAATTCAGCGAGGTATAATATCTGACCAAAATGCGGGATCCCTAATGGTGGAAACCCAAGCACTGTGGCAGGCTGCAGTGCTCATCAAATTGGACCACGAAAGCAGCTATCTCCTGCCCCTACAGTAACCAAAGGATGGCTTCGGTCCCAGAATCAGATTACTTTTCCCCTTCGTTTTGAAGGTTGGTCATAAATCAATAGCTTTGTTGTGGCCAGACTGAGGTTCTGGCTTTCCACATTGGCAACAACAGTCTCTCATTTGACTGGAATGCAATTGGAGTAAAATTAACTCACTTTCCATATGTTCAGGTGTGCAAAAAGCCCGTGTTCGGATTCATTTTTCCTGGATTGTGATTCTTTGTATGTTTCAAACATCTGCACTGTTCGAGGTCTCCTATTTATAGCTGATGAGATGCTGAGATGGCCCAGGGGTTGACTTCTTATGCTCGTTCCTCTGTAACACTCACAGCAGCTATAAAAGCTAGCTATTTTCTAGGAATGGTACCTCTATTATTTTTTTGTATACACGATGTGGCACCTGCAAAGGCATATCAGGGCTGACCTTGTAGAAGTTCAACTTGGCTTTTCTTTTTCCTGCAAGCACATGTGATGAAAGTCAGATGGGGTTTAGGTCATCAGTGGGAGTTTGCCAATGCAGCTATACTTAAAGGGATGGGAAAATAACAATAGATGTGTGTGTGTCCTCAGGCTAACACACTAATTTGGTGAAAAGGACACTTTCTGAGGAAACAGGAGGCTTTATAAATTTACATAAACTTAGGAGAGCTCTTGGGTGTTTCGAGCTCGCAGGGATGGATTAAAAAATTCCCCCGAGAGTTCCAAGGCTGACTTTGCTGAGAATGCGACTCATTTTCCCTAATGTGTGTGTACGTGTGTCATGGCGGCTCTGGTAGACGTGTGCTCCAGCAAATTCCCACAGCTTATCAGACAAGTCAGTAGATTACGGTCACGTTGCCACCTCTGTTCCCAGCCCAAGTTGAAGATGGTCTTGTAGCTTCATCCCCTGATATTAGCACATCCGAGTGGGTGTATGATGCTTGCCAACACGATAAATTATTATGGCATTTACTTTCACCCACACGCTCTTTTTTTTTTTTTTTTGGCATTTAAAAACGACCTTTTCACGTTTTAAGAATTTCTAACAGTCTGAGAAAAGAAACAACCTCATCGATGCCATATGGAGTGTTTTACCCGACGGATGAGCTTTGGTACGTACTCATCGGGACATACACTCAATCTTCTCAAAAGGCCAATCAAGAATTAACCCCGTGGGTACAGGGACGCCCTTGCCCTACCTTCTTCATTAAATCCTTGGATGAAAGAAGAGAGGACAAATGACAGCATATGTTGTCACTGGAAGTCACGACGTGGCCTCGAGGAAGGCTCCACTCTCTGTGGGTGCAGACCCACCGGTGTGTCGGGGCCAGAGGGCGTGCAGGTGGATGGAGAAGCTCTCCTGCTTGTAAACACGCAGGGGTCCTTGGCTCCTACACTGTACAGAGTCTGAATTTGGAACAGGAAAGGGTCTTTAGAAATAACCTTGCTGCATGTTAGAATCTGCTGGGGGGCTCTGAAGACAAAATCAAAACGATAGGTACTGTCAACTGAAAAAAAAAAATGCACAACCTAGAAGCTGAGAATTATGTTTTATTCGGTAGACTTTCTGAGGACTTAAGCCCAGGAAGCAGCCTGTCAGGTAGTTCTGAGGGACCATCAGAAGAGGTAAGGGAGAAGCCAGGATACATACGGGGTTTTGCAACAAAGACCAGGTGGTCAGAACTTCAAAAGATGACAGTTAATTAAATAAAACCAGACATCTCAAGTTGAGGAATTTAGCACTTTTCTATTTATGGGAAGATGCAAGAATCTGGACTTATTGAAATCATTCCCTTGATGGGCATCTTAAGTAGGGCCAGTATCCTGTTACTTCCCATCCTGAATCCCCTCAGGGTACACAGCTTGGTGGAGGCGGGGTGGGGGGCACTACAGTGGCTGATGGCCATATGATGGCCATATCCTTTGTTTACTGATATGACAGATGACTTTCTTCATCAACGCTACCAATGCCTGTGCTATAAACCACGCGAATAAGACTTTCTGGGGATAGGGCCCAGGCATCTGTATTATCTAAGCTACTAGGTAATTCTGACATATATTAAGGCCAAAAAAACCCCATTGATCCTGGCCTAATCCCTTTATCTTACATATTGTGGTCACACAGTTAACTAGGGCCCAGACTGGAGACAGATTCTCTGGTATGTTCTCTTTAAATATCAATAACCCACAAGAGGAAAAACATAAAGTTGGTTCTGGTGTCTCCAGTCTTCCCACTCTTCTGTATTTACTTCTTTGGCTATGTCCTCACTCCCAGCCAACCCTCTTGGGTTTCCGTGCCCTCAGAGTTCTTCCCTTTCCTGCTACCCTTTGGTGCTTAGGAAAGACCCATTTGCACTCATGGTGATCGGTGTGTATCGTCTCCCTTCCCCGGATATATGCATTTGAACACTTGCAAAGCCTTGAAAGCCACTTCATTCTTCTGGGATTTCAGTTCTATCAGCTGTAGATAGAGTTTGGGGTTCAAGAATAGGGTTCTCACAATAGAATTGTAGATATTAGCGAATGGGTCATTAAGGAATTCTAATTTGAGGAAGAGACCTTCTCTCACCCTTGAAATCACACTCACTTAGTTGCCCACACTCCACATTTTAAGGGGGACTGTCCCAACGTGTGTTCAGCCCACGGCACTGATTTCGTGCCGCTTCTGTGGCGTCGAGGAACCCACACCATCCGTCACGCTACTCCACCGAAACAAGCTCTTCCATGTTTCTCTGGGAAATCAGGAATTAGCCGTGAGGCACCTAAATGGGAAAGATGGGCTGAAAAAAAATTTTTTTTTCCTAAAGGAGAAAATTAGAAAAATGGACTAAAGGGAGAGAAAGAAAATTTCTAAAATGTGTGAACAGTGAGCTGGCAGGTGCTTTCAGCGTCTTTTTAAAAAATATAATTTTATAACCAAGTTTTTTATAAGCATGCGTTATTTCTATAATCAGAAACACAAATTAATATTTTAAAAGAACAGACCCATTGCTGGGGGTTTGTGGGCCTCCAGGATTGAACACTCAGGCTGTCTGGTTGGCCAGACGCTGGCCTCTTATAGGTCAGCTGGTAAAACGCTGACCAGGAGCGGTCTGACCCTTTGACTGTGAGCTTGCCTGGGGAAAGTACAGCAGCTCAAGGAGAGGAAAGGTTTCAAGTCTTAGGCAGCAGTAACGGCTCCGAGTGGCAGAGTTGGTAAGATTCTTCCTTGGGGGCAGTTCCTGGAGGTGATGGTTCAAGGCACTCGGGGCAGGGTGGGGGGCAGGCCCGCAGGCTGCTGGGTCGCTGGTGTTTCATCGTCCTCCTTGAGTTGTGGAACTGCCCTGCCGCCTTGGAACTTGCGGGCTTGTGGTCCGAGGAGGTCAAGTGAAGGACTGATTCACTTTCCCTAAGAAGGTGGAGGGAGACTGTGGTCCTCCAGATAGAGCAGTTAGGGAAGTGACGGGAATAGGGTGACTTCCTTCCTCTCTGCACGTGAAGAGAAAGTGGCTCTATTTGTAGAAACGGTTGAGGGAAAGAAACACGGGGCATATATGCTTGAGGGGTGATCTTTGTGCGTAAGAGACACATTCAATGAGTATTTATGGAAATTGCATCTGCGCTAATGCCTGACCCAGGAGCCCATTCCTTCCTCAAGGAACTTACATTGTAGTGCAGGGAGGCCGGCGACAAGCAACGATCATAACAAATGAGGACGTGGCGTGAATAGTAAAAGGTGCCAAGTGTGCAGAAAAAGCAAGGGGTGAGGAGGCAGCAGCCCTGGAACTGACCCCACTGGGTCTGGGGAAGAAGTTGGTTCTCGGCTTCCTTCCCAGGTTGGGAGGGAATGGGACGCAGCCGGAGAAGGGCTTGTTGGTCTTGGGAGGACAGCACATTCCTCCGAGGGGAGGGTGGGGGTGCTGGGGGCGGAGGGATGCAGATGTCCAGGTCAGGAGTTCCATTCTTGCGGGCCGAGGAGGAGAAGAAGCGGGCACGCCCTGTTCCTGGGCTGGATGACCTAATAAGGCCTCTTCCATCTTGCCCGCTGACAGTCGGGCCGCAGAGAGATCTCCCTGTTCTCCCTGGCAGGCGCTGCAGAGGCCACAGTGTTTAGGATTTCTGAGCACCACTGAGTGTTCCAGCCAAACACTTTCCATGTGACCTTCCCCTGAGCTGGGGGGAAGGGTATGGGAGGGAGGGAGGGAAGGGGGAGGGTGTGGGGGGAGGGGATGTAGCGGGGAGGGGGAGGGAGGAGGGGGAGGGGGAGGGGGAGGCGGAGGGTTGGGGAGAGGAGCTTCCCATCTCAGCCTCTGGCACCAGGCTTTCCGCTGAGACCAGGCAGACAGGGAAGAGACAGAAGGAGAAAATGCCAGGGCTCCAGCTGTACACGGAAGCTTTTCGAAAGTAGCTGGAGCTGAGAAGGAAGGTAGTTGAGAAGGTAAAGAGAACAAAGGCCTGTCGAAGCAGGGGCGTTTGGGGCTTGGGGGCACTTCTGCAGCCTTTCTTCTCGCAGGAGCCCCGACGCAGGGCTGGGGCCGCGGGTCACACTTCTTTCCCTGCCTCTTGGGAGATAATTCGGGAAAGGACTTCTCCGCCTGGGGAGGGGAAGAGTGGGTTGTGTCCTATCTCTTTCAGACTCCTTGCGTGCTGAAGCCGGAGGAAGCTTCTAGATCACAATCACCGCGTCACATGCTGGGGCCTTGGCGAGCACCGTACAGGGAGAGCCGTCCGTCCGAGGCCAGGCCCGGGCTGTCATTTCTGCGAGGCCGGTCTCTGATCTGCCTCCATAAATAAAAGCCTGGAAGGGAGGCTTTGCTTGTGTTTGCACGTTCTTTTGCCATTAAAGGGCACATTTGGAGACCGCAGGTCCAGGCTGGTGAGAGTAGATGCCCGAGGTCTGAAGGAGGATGCAGTCGGGGTTCTCAGGCTAGAGCTCAGGTTTTATGTTAAAGTGAATTTCATCACCTCTACATCGGCTGCACATTGAATGAGGCACGGGGTGTGGGATTGTTAGCACGATGCGTGAGTCCACAGCCTGCCTGGGTCCTTTGGGACCAGGCGGCGGCCTTCCCTGCGTGGAGTTGCCCCGGGCTGGCGTGTCCTTCGTGGCTGGTGGGGAAACGGGTATGGGCTGTGGAGAGACTCGGAGTCCTGAGCCAGGAGCGGCCTGGGAGAGTCACTACTCGCTGCTATGGGACGCTGGCTGAGTCCCTTCCCTTCTCAGGCCCTTTGTTTGCCATCGTTGCGGGGAGGGGTTAGAGGAGACCCGTGTTTCTGGAACTCTGCTGCTTGGAAGGTGAAGGAGGGCTTGGGGCTGGGGAGACAGCTGCCACATGTCCCCATCCACAGCCCTGAGAGCTTCTTTCATGTAATACAGTATGTGGTATGTTAGAATGTGTTTAGAATAGAATAGAATAGAATATTACGGAGCTGGACTTCAGGGTAAGCTTGTGTTTGCAAGAAGGGTTCCATTACCTGAAAAGTTTAAACACCCCTGCGTCAGGTGACTTCAGAGGCCCCTGGATCCATGATTCGATTTCTCCTTAAACAGTCCTGAGCAGAGCCAGAGAAGACTGGCAGTGTTCACGCTGCTTACTTAGAAGCCTGAAAAAATGCCAAGAATTCACAGTCAGAAAAACACCCTCTGGTTCCTCATTTATCTGGAGGGCAGAACAAAGTCGCTTGACAGATTGTGTGGTTCTGGGGAAGCAGCGCGGTGGGAGAAGACCTCGCTGATGCTCGGGACGTTTGCGATTTCCAGCCAATCCGGCGCTCACTGCCCCGGAACGTGCTTGCGCGCGCGAGGCCCGAGCCCCCCCGCGGGGCAGGCGGCAGCTGCTCTGGAGAGCCTGGGGCCTTTGCCACCTGCGGACGCGACACTGACTTTTCTCACGGTTTACAGGGAGACGTAAGATCTGTGACGCGTGGTGAGCCTTCGGTCTCCAGAAAGGAGAGGTTGCGCTGTTGAAGGTTAAGTGAAGTGACCGGAGGTGATGGGGTGCTGTCTGAGGGGGGTCTGATTGCCGGTCACCTTGTATGTAAAGCCACAACCGCGAGGGCCTTTGCTAGTCTGTCTCGTGAAGGAAAAATCTGACTTTCAAGCTGCAGGACCAATGCCTGGGAGCAAGTCTCTGGGCCAGCTCAGCCTTGACATCTCAGGGTGGCTTCCCAGTTCTTTACTTCACTCAGCAAATATTTATTAAAAGCCCACCACGTGCCTGGCACTGTCTGAGGAGACGGGCTATATCCTTGAGCAAGACACATGCAAATTCCTGCCCTCAAGGAGCTTCCATTCTGATGCCCATTCGCATTCACGGCCGCTTGCTGGGGGGTGGGGGTGGGGATTAGGACACAGAGGTCAGAGCTTGGGGGTTGGTGTCAGACACCTGGCTTCAGACCCTTTGCCCATCCTCTGGCTTAGTTCTCTCCTTAAGCAGGTTCAAGGCCCGTGGCCGTTCCCTCGTCTGGTAAAGCGGATGGTGCGAGGTGTGGGGGGTGGATTAGGCAGGTTGGGGTGGTGCCTGGAGCTTAGTCAGTGCTCCGTAAGGAGGGGCCCAGCTGCTGTCAGTTCTCTGCCTGCGTCCAGCCTGCAGGGCTTTAGGGACTGTGCCCTTAACCCTCTGTTCGGTTACCACGGGCGCTGTATCCGTGGAGGGCCTCAGCAGGATGCGGTGCTGTCAGGCGTGGATGCGTCCTCTGTCGCTGTCAGGCCAGCAGGTGCTGCTGTCCGGGAAGGGAGTGGTCGACTGTCCCCAGGGCCACTGTGCCCACCTCCCCTGGGCAGATGGCCAGGGGGCCGCCTTCAGCCTCAGGGCAGCGCCCACTCCCAGCACTTTGGCTTCTTGGTCCAGGCAGGCCGCCTGTTCTGCGTGAGAAGACCACGCTCCTCCTTGCGGTCGCCGTGCGGCAGGCCCTCTGCTGTCCCGACACCCAGCCCAATGCTGCCCTGAACGGGCTGTGTGACCCGAAGCCAATCGCTTCACCTCTCTGGTCTCAGTGTCCTCGTTGTCAGAACGGAACTAACAATGCTCGTGGCTGAGGGGCGCGTTGTCAGGTGAGACGAGGAGGTGAAGAACCGTAGAACTGTAAGCAGGGCGCTCATCCCCCCATCAAGTCTCTATTCTGCCCAATCTTTGTCCCCCCCAAGCACCTGTGACCTGGCGACGCTCCCTTCCCTCAGCACAGCCTTTCAGCACGTCTGGCCACCTCTGCCGACTGTGAAGCCGGATGGGCCACTGGGGCGTAAGAAGCATGAACTTCTGTTGGACTGGGAGTTTCCTGAAGCAGGGCCAGCTCTGTTCCTCTCTGAGGTGCCCCCTTCCTCTCCCGCAGAGCCGAGCCTGCAGCAAGTGCCCGGCACACAGACGTGTGGGACAGACGTACAGACGGACGTGGGTGAGGAGCTGGCCCCTCTCTCCTGATGCCCCGTTTATGTTGTGTCATGTAAGGACATTGTTTCTGAAACTGTCGCTCAGAGATCTAAATTTAGACTTCCCAGGAGCCCTTCTGCCAGGAACGGGTCTGAAGTATAGTCCTCAAGGCTTGCCTTTCTTGGTCTCTCAGAGGCACCACCAGATAGCCAAGTCGGGGCAGCGTTCAGCTCGGAGTCTTGGAGGAGTTTCTGGTTGAGCGCGGACGGCTTGTACCACCACCCGGCTGCCTGGGAGGCCTCGCGCCCCGGTGATCCCGCAGGCTAGCCGGGAATCCCGCGGCCGCGCCCCCAATGTGCGTGCTTCCTAGCCTACCTGTCCTGCCCTCCTGGCCCTCAGGGCCGCTTAGATGCTCGTCTCAAGGACTGCCGATGACACGGCAGCTCAGATGCGCTTCTCGTATCTGGAGTTGAGAACTAAGGAGGTTTCTCTGCCAACACCTCGCAGGTGAGCTGGTCACAAGAGCCAGCAGAGAGTTACGGCTATCTTGGGGTCACGTATCCAAAGCTCCAACTTTCCCCTGATTATTTGAGTGATACGATGAAGACACTAATACCTAATATAGGAACTAGCCTGCCCGAAGGACCAGATTAATTACTCTAATCCTCCATTGCCCACTTTCAGTGAGGATCTGGTTTCAGTCAATCATGTAGTAAGTGGTACCAGATTAATCTGGGCAGGGAGAGTAAAATGGTACAGACAGAGATGATGGATGCGGAGGGCTAATGAGAAAACAGAGCATTCGCAAGTGCCTCTAGGATTTAATGAGACTGAGTCTGTGGGTCAGAGAGGAAATCCATCTCATCACCCTGGTTTTTTGTTGCCTCCCGCGTCTCATTGTTTTAAAGCCAGTCGGCCGCAACATCTCTCTTCTGGTGACACAGCTGAAGGAAATATTTGCGTGATGGCCCAGGCAGGCTGTTGATAAAATAAAATCCTCAATAAACCATGCCTTCCAGCATCCATGTCCCTGCGTAGTGCTCTCCTCAGATCTGGGCTCGTCCTCTAATTTGTCTTAACCAGTCAGCTGTGATGGGATTTACACTCTGATGATTCTGGGCTGTGGCCTTAAGGAGGCCTAGCAGCCTCTGCTTTTGCATTTTTGGATGCTCTGAGCTTCTATGTAAGAGGTCACGCTCCCTTAATGGAGACCACTGGAGGGACATGTGGAGAGGTCATATGGAGGGAGTGCCGCCCTGAGACTCCACATAGAGAGAGAAGTCTGACTATCCCAGCATGCCAGCGGAGCCCAGCCTGCAGACTCTTTGGACTCTGCACATATATAATAACATCTGGGCATGTGACTCAGCCACATTGATACATAAAGTTAACCATCACATCATCTATCGGCAAAAAACGAGTGTTCTTTAATTTCACCAAGAGGGTAGTGTGTGCCTTTTGGAGAAAGAACCTGACTAGGGAATAAGAAGACCTGAATTGTGATTGAACCACTGAACCACTGTATCATCAGTGAATCTGTTCATTTCTCTGACCGTCTGCCCAGGTTATGCAGCTAGCAACCGGCAGAGCGAGGATTTGAACCCAGGGAGTCTAGATCCAGAGTCACTGCTCTCAACCACTACGCTAGTGCTGAAGTGCTGATTTCAGGCTCTTCTGGGGACTCAAGAATGGAGGGGACCTGTGGCCTGCTTTGCAAGGCAGAGTCCTGGAGTTAGCGCTGTCACACACACGTTGTGCCTTTGTGCCTTGTCCAGGCAGATGGGCCGGGGACAAACTTGCCAAGGGCTCTGTGTGTCTCCCCTGTCCCTGCCATGGCACAGAAGTAGCAGAGGGACCATGACGCTCCCCCTTAATGTGGCTCAGCTGTGGTGCAGGGGCCCAGGGAGGTCACATGCCCTGCAGCGAGGGTCAGCTCTGCAGCCACCTAGGAGGGGTGGTGACCACGTGTCAGAATGGGAAGAAGGCTATTCCAGGGGATGCTTGCCTTCAAGCCTACATGTGCCCTGAGTGCCTTGGCACTAAGAAAACCTACTAGAACTCAGACATGACCCCAGGGAAAATGGGGAAACCTCTAATTAATTGATAATCCGCTCTCTGCAAAATTGACTTTTTTAAAATAATTAATTAATTAATTTATTTTTGGCTGTGTTGGTTCTTCGTTTCTGTGCGAGGGCTTTCGGCAAGCGGGGGCCACTCTTCATGGCGGTGTGCGGGCCTTTCGCTGTCGCGGCCTCTCTTATTGCGGGGCACAGGCTCCAGACACGCAGGCTCAGTAGTTGTGGCTCACGGGCCTAGTTGCTCCGCGGCATGTGGGATCTTCCCAGACCAGGGCTCGAACCCGCGTCCCCTGCATCGGCAGGTGGACTCTCAACCACTGCGCCACCAGGGAAGCCCAACATTGACTTTTTGAACAGAAATTAATTTGAACAATAGAGAAGCTAAGTTATTCATACGTATCTGAGGGTCAGAAACCTTTACCCACAGTGCTTTCAATAAAACTGTGTTAAACAAAAGATTGATGTGAGTACATTGAGCAGAAGTCTGCTTCCTACAAGTTGTATGCATTTGTTTTAGCCCCATCCTTTGAGCCTAATCTAAATGGTCGAATCCCTCTTCTACCAGATAACTCTTGTTTGTTTGTTTGTTTGTTTGTTTTTTGCGGTACGCGGGCCTCTCACGGTTGTGGCCTCTCCCGCCGTGGAGCACAGGCTCCGGACGCGCAGCCTCAGTAGTTGTGGCTCACGGGCCCAGCTGCTCCGCGGCATGTGGGATCTTCCCAGACCGGGGCACGAACCCACGTCCCCTGCATTGGCAGGTGGACTCTCAACCAGTGCGCCACCAGGGAAGCCCAACTCTTGTTTTTGACAAACCAACCATTCACAATCCCATCAGAGGACTCCGCATAGGTCACACTTCTTTTTTTAAGATCAACATTATGGAGACATAATTGAGGTACAATAAATTGCACCCAATTCAATAACTTTTGACAAATGTATCCACCCATGTGGCCACTACCACAGTCAAAATGTCCAACATTCCCATCACCCTCCAAGTTCTCACATGGCCCTTTGCAGTCGTCCCTCCCCCCAGTACTGGCCCGAGGCAACTTCTCTTCTGCTTCCTGTCATTCTGTATTAGTTTTGCCTTCCTAGGAGTTTTTCTTTATAAGTGGAATCACATGTCATCATGTTTTAAGTATCTATAAAATAAATGGGAAAACCAGAGAAATCCCATCAGATGGAGTGGGGACCACTGATGTGAGTCTGCTTGGCCAGCTTGCCGGGCGCTGCTGGGACCAGAGACAACCCGCCTCTCAGAGCTAGCATCCCTCTGTTCCTGGTCTCAGGATCCTTCCCTGTGGCTCTCTGTCTTCATGACCACTTTCCCTCCCTCGTTCTTGGAGCCGTATTTCCTTTCTTGGCCCACATCTGCTGACTAAGTAAACAGCCAGTGCAACCCCTGGAGAAGCATCTTTGCTGAAGAGTTTGCTCATCTTTGGGGAGAAGCAGACAGGAAGTGTGTGTCCACTCAGCTCTCACCAACAGCCCAGATAACGTAAACTCCTCATTTCTTCCACAGCTGGGTCAGGGTTTGGCCTCTCGGACACAGTGAGGGGACTTTCAGTCTCTCGTTATCAAACAGCTGGAAGCCCCTTGCTCTCCTGGCACCTGGGGCTAGCTCTCCCTCTCCTGTCAAGAGCTTCGATTTGTTTTTTTTTTCTTTTTCTTGATCTTGTTCACCTCCATACTGAAAAGAGTGTGAGGGAGAGCGATGGTCTAGTGTTTGAATCATTTCCTCCTCTCCCTAAAGCTGTCTGGTTCTTCACTCACGTGAAGAAGATTTTTTATGGCTGAGGAGACAGACATGGGCTTCTGGAGTCCAGCTAACGGTTAACATGTTGTTGTTATTCTTCTCAGAAAAGGTACTTCCACAGAAGAGTGACTGGTGGAAACCGAAGACGTCTGCAGAAAAGAGAAGATGTATAAACCCGAGAGCCTGACCCTCCCCTGCATCTCTGGGCATCATCAGTGCAGGCAGGGGATGAGCCTGTGCCTTCCACAGCATGTAGGCTGGACCAGTGGGTCCCAAAAGGTGATCTTCAGACCAGTGGCCTCAGCATCCCCTGATGTATTTGTTATCTGTTATGTGTAACAACTTGCCCCCAAACTTGGTGGCTTCAAGCACCAATAAATCTTTCTTATTTCTCACAGTTCCTATGAGTCAGGAATTTAGGAGTGACTTACCTGGGAGATCTTGACCCAGGGTCTCTCATGAGGGTGCAGACAAGGTGTCGCCCAGAGCTACAGTCATCGGAAGGCTCGACCAGGGCTGGAGTGACATCTTCCAAGGTGACTGACTCCCAGGAAGGTTGGCCTTCCCCAGGGTGTGTGACCTGAGAGACACAGAGAGCCAGAGCCAGAGACACAGAGAGGATAGAAGCTGCTGTGCCTTCTAGAACGTTGTCTTGAAATCCATCACGTCTATCAGATACAGTTAGAAGCGAGTCACTAAATCCAGTCCACTGTTTTCAGGGAGGAGTGTCAAAGAATTTGTGGTTGTATGTTAAAAATATCTTACCTGGTTGAGAAACCTTACCTGGTCTTGGGCCGCCCAGACCCCCTGAATCAGAGTCTCTGGGGTTCACATCCAACAATCTGTTTCAACAAGCCATCTGGGTGATTGTGATGCTGGGTGAAGTTGGAGAACCACCAGACTGGACCAAAGAACACTGAGAAAACCTCAACTCACTCGTTGGTACCTGGCGTGAAGCCTTACTCACCAAGGCTACCTTCTAGAAGCTGAGTTTTTGTGAATTTGACAAAAGGTATTGGTCTTACTTCAAGGTAATCCACAAGAAAGATGCGGTAGGCAGGATAAGGGGCCCCCCAAAGACGCCCGCAGCCCAGGAGCCTGTGAATATGTTACCTAACGTGGCAAAAAGGACTTTGCGGTTGTGATTAAATTAACACTCTTGAGGCGGGAGATTATCTTGGCTTGTCCCGATGGGCCCAAAGTAATTACAAGGACCCTTGTAAGTGGGAAGAAGGAGGGTTAGGGTCAGAGAGAATCAGAGAAGGAAAGTGCTGATGGAAGCAGGTCAGAGACAGATTTGAAGATGCTCCACTGCTGGCTTTGAAGACAGAGAGAGGGGCCACAAGCCAAGGACTGTGGGCCTCGAGAACCAGGAAATGTCAAGAAAACAGATTGTCTCCTAGAGCCTCTGGAAAAAGTGCAGCCCTGCCAATACCTTGATTTCAGCCCAAGGAGACTCATTTTGGACTTCTGACCTCCAGAACGTAAGAGAATTCATTCGTGTTGTTGGAAGCCACCCTGTCTGTAGTCATTCATGAACAGCAACGGTAGAAATCTAACAGGAAAGGGTTCTGGTCTGGGACTTCCTTTGGGTGGAATAAAGAGAAAAAGAAGAATGGGATGATCTGCTCCCTTAGGTGTTTCCACAGGAAGGGTAGACGTGTGTCATTGCAGGGTCTGTGCTTGTATTTTTACCTGCAGAATAGAAATACTGTAGCACTTCATTGTCTAATATAGTAGCCACGAACCAGATGTGGCTATAGATAAATTTACATTTCAGTTAATTAAAATCACATAATATAAAAAAATTAAGTTCCCAGTCCTCCAGCCACACAGCAAAGGCTCAGTAGCCAGACATGGGCAGGGGCTAATGTACTGGTCAGCATGGACACAGGATATTTCCAAAATGTTCTATTGACATTTGTAAACGTTCCACTAGACAGCACTGCTCCAGCCTCTTTGATCTTCCCGAGTTTGAAATAAGCTTTTGCAAAAATCTTATTTTACGATTAAATCTTATTCTGTGGCTGTGACTTCCAGTCGAGACTATCAGAATCCTTCAGCTCCATCACTTGTGTGTATCTGCATTGCTCATTCCCTAGGTTTTATAACCTCCGCGCTTCAAGGGCTCCTGGGGATTCAGAGATGCTGTGTGGACCAGAACATGGGGGAGGGGCATATCTGTGCGTCCATGTGTGTAGGGGGCTATGGGGACAGGGCCTTCACCCTGGCTTGAACTAGAGCAGCTGCCCTCGGCTGTGTTTACCTATTGAGCTTAATGTACCGTTTCATTTGGAGAACGGTCCCATGACTTTCAGAAGAAGAAGAAAAGTCTGAAAACCCTGAGTGTGGAAGGAGGGTCCCTACCCCCCCTTCTTTGTCCCCCTTCGTAGTCTCCTGGAAGTCATTTGGACACGGTTCCTTCTCACTTCAGACCATGACCAGAGCAATAAATCACTTGCCCCTGGACATTTGCATGGGGTCATCATCCAGAATTTCTGGGTTTATGGAGAATTCTTCAAAAACTTGAACTAAAAGTTTATTTTAGAGGATGCAGTTAATTTGAAAAGTAAGTATATTGGGTTGATCATTTTCCTCCTAGGATTAACTCAACTATTCCGTATTTCTATTCTCAGAAACATTATGTTCTGTCCCACTTACAAACACACACGCCCACCCGCTCACCCACACAAACACGCATTTTACAGAGCACACAGTCCCTGCCTGTTGTAGTAAAGTTTTATAGTGCTTCTGGCCCCAAACAATAAACTAGGGATACAGATGGAGGGCCTTTGGAAGTTTCTTCAAACTGCGTAATTCTCAGCCCCCAAGGGGCTTCTCAGCAGAACTGACAGCCCCTTGGCTCAGCAGAACCTGGGGGACCAAGCGGTGGGAGCCTCACCTTGATAGATGAGGTTGTACAACTTCTTATATTAAACATTAAAAGCGTTTAATACAATGAGATCACACTTCTCGCCTCTGACAATAATTTCACTTTTCTCCGATATGACCTTGCATTCAATACGTACAAATCCCCCAATGAGAGCCAACTTCGCTGGGAGTGGTGAGCGTGCCTGTCCTTCTCCTTCCCCAGAGGAAACACTAAACACTGGCCGAGGTCATTGTCATGGTTCTTGTACAGACGAGTGTCTGTCTCTCTAGCGTTAGCCTGGGCCTCAGTTTTCTCATCCCTGAAAATCCAGGTTTGTAGATTAAAGGAGTTCTGTCTCTTTCCAGCTCTGAAGATCTTTGGTTACGTGACGGATGAAAATAATTAGACTCAAAGAACTCCGTTTTCAGGTTAGAAGTGAAATCTGTCATGCATGATAGTAATAGCAGGAAAATTAGGCCATATTTGATAGCAATCATTATTTCCATTTAAAAGATGAATGCACCCGTAGCCAGATGACAGTGAGAATAAATCTCATTTAAAAATACCACTGAGCAGGGTGGGGCTGGAGGAGCGCTCACCTGCAGCTGCGGAAGATACAGCTTAGGGGCCCCTCACTTCAGTGGGTCCCCGCCACAGCCCTGGGAGGGGACTCTGCAGCATGATTCCATCTTCATATATTTTGTAAACCTTGAAAAGTGCAGGCTTTCGGATGTAATATGTTAAGACTGCCGTCTCCTTCCGTCCACGCTTTCTCCCTCTTGGGTGCAGTTGGGGTGGTCTTGGACACTTGGGGGATCCAGCTAAAAGCAGATGAGCTGGCCTGCATTTACTCTGAGCTCAGTAGGATACTTTGATGTGGTTTATTCCGAGGACTCTAGAAAGTCACTAAGAGTTCAGGGTTTTTCCCATTCCCACAAAACCTCTGCTGGAGAGCTTAATGAGGCAAAGCCATTATTAGAATGTAGGAGAACAGGAAGGAAGAGAAACATGAAACTGCCTGGATGAGTAGTTTGAAGAATCAGTCCTGTTTTGTTTGTTTTTTTTGCGGTACACGGGCCTCTCACTGCTGTGGCCTCTCCCGTTGCGGAGCACAGGCTCTGGACGCGCAGGCTCAGCGGCCATGGCTCACGGGCCCAGCCGCTCCGCGGCATGTGGGATCTTCCCAGACCGGGGCACAAACCCGTGTCCCCTGCATCGGCAGGCAGACTCTCAACCACTGCGCCACCAGGGAAGCCCATCAGTCCTGTTTTACTAACCAGCAGCACTTTGGAACTAGGCATGTTGAGAACAAGGATTTAGAATAAGGTTAATTTCAAGTCTCAGCTGTGCCAAGTGTTTACCTTGTCATCATAGGCTCAGTATTTTTCTTTGAATTTGTTCCCTCCTCCATGAACGGGGAAAGGAATATTTATCGGGGAAAAGAATATTTATCTCCCATGCTTGTTGGGAACTTTCAATGCTGTAAAATAATGTGGAATATTATTCCAAATAGGAATTCCGTAAATTACAGCTTGTTTCTTTCCTTAATCATACCATGGAAGGTTCTTGCATGGTACACTTAATTTGAACACCAAACATTCCAAGCAAGGGGGAAGATCTCCTTCAAGGACTGTTGAAGTGGGGAGGGACCTTGAGATGTTTAAGTGAGGACATTGGGGTTTTGCAGAGCTGTGACGTGGACCAGCTCATGCCCCTAGGGAATGGCAAAGCTGGTCTTAGAACCCACCTGTTCTAACTAGGAGTATAATCAGGACAAGCTAGAAATGTGTGTACCTACATGTGGGCCTTCCTTCCTGACTGGTATTTGCTGGAACAGCTGTTTAGTTGTCTTCAGAAAAGGACATTCTCATTGGTTGTTGTTAAACTCAGCTGTTTTCAGGACAGATTAGACTGTTCTCTCTTTTGCTAAAGCCCAGATCCCCCTTGACTAGAGTTCACCTCTAAGGTCAGATGTGTTTTGGGGAGAGTGTCAGCTATACCCTCAGAGATGGGGCTGCTGTCAGGGAAATCCACAAGACAGCATTGAACCTGGCTCTCGGTCAACAACACATATCTGTTGGATGAATAAATGAAGGATATATAATGCTCCTAGCAGAAGAAAACATTGAGAAAATCGCGTCTGTGGCTTTAAGAAGAAAGAGAAAGGACTTTTTGGCAATAGCTCCGAGATCCCTTTAAGAACTGGGAGAATTTAAGTGTTCAACAGAGAAGGTGGCAGTGAAATGAGAGGGAAGTTGAGTACGTAACGTGAGTGAAGAGGGAGCTCAGAGGGTGAACAGACATCCCTGTGGATCCCAGAAAAAGGCTGCTTCACATCAGAGCAAAGCACCCTGCTTGATCTCATGATGCCATTTAAAGAAAGCAACATTTCTTTACTGCTTGAATATTGGAGTCGGAGCTTAAATTTTTAAATGCTGTATACAAGGAGAGGCTGTAAGAATTAATATGATACTAAGTTCATAGGTGGGTGGGAAAGGAAAGGAGGCAGGGGAAATGACAATTTCATGGTGTGTTCTCCCCCTACCCTTCCCGTGTGCTTTGAGCATCTGGTCCATGGCCACTGAAGCTGCTTTCCTGTCCTGGACTGATGGGGCTGCAGTCAGCGCTGGGTGCAAGGCAGCAGTGAGCATTGCCTGACAGCTGCTTCATTGCAGGAGCAAGAAGTTTAGGAGGAAGATGGATTTCTAATCGACTTGGGCAAAGGAATTTCTCTTCTGGGAGAAGCAGAGTCCCTGAGTCCACAGTGGCACCTGCAGGGAGTGGGCTGGTCAGGGAGAGGTGACGTCACAGTCACCTGGGAAGAGTCGATTGCCAGGGGACCCTCTGTCCATCAGAACTGAGTCAGGGCATTTAGGAGAATCTGCTTATAGGCTGATCGATACTGATTTGCTCAGGGAAATGCCGTCTCCCTTAACTAGGACTTATGCTATCCACTGTGTCCTCGGCTGGTGGCAAGTGTCAGGGACCACGTCACAGGATGTCTGGCCATCACAGGCATCCCTCTCACTCCAGCCTGGGTATGACTTTCCCAAGGGTAAGCGGGTGGGAGAATCAGCTCGGATTGCCACCATCCTTGACAACCACGGTGAGTGCATCCCAGCTCCCCGCTAGCAAAGGAGCCAGGTGGGTACCACAGAAAAGTGGTCAGGGCACTGGCTGTGGTCCCAGCTATTCTTGGGTTCAAATCTCAGCCAGGGCAGGGACAGGATCCGACAGGGCTGGGATCGGGGTCAGGCAAGTAAGGCTGAGTTCTGCCAAGTACAAGGTCAGATCCTGTCTTTATTTAGAATTTTGATGTTTTGTTCATTACGGAGTTTTTCATTCATTTTGATTTTCTAAATATGGCATTTAGAAACACATTCTTTGCCCTGATTACTGAGTTTGGGGCTCCCCTTTACATTTTACACATAAGTTGAGCATCTTACTTGCCTCCCTAGTCCTGACTTTACCCGGCCCAATTGCTCACCAGCCCTGTGAGGTTGTGCAAGTCACTTTAAGCCTTGCTTCGCTAGTCTGTAAAATGGAACCATTCATAGGGTCTTTTGTGTTTCCATACTAATTGTGAAATTTTTTGTTCTAGCTCTGTGAAAAATGCCAGTGGTAGTTTGATAGGGATTGCATTGAATCTGTAGATTGCTTTGGGTAATAGAGTCATTTTCATAATGTTGATTTTTCCAATCCAAGAACATGGTATAACTCTCCATCTATTTGTATTATTTAATTTCCTTAATTTCTTTCATCAGTGTCTTATAATTTTCTGCATACAGGTCTTTTGTCTCCTTAGGTAGGTTTATTCCTAGATATTTTATTCTTTTTGTTGCAATGGTAAATGGGAGTGTTTTCTTGATTTCACTTTAAGATTTTTCATCATTAGTGTAGAGGAAAGCAAGAGATTTCTGTGCATTAATTTTGTATCCTGCTACCTTACCAAATTCATTGATTAGCTCTAGTTGTTTTCTGGCAGCATCTTTAGGATTCTCTATGTATAGTATCATGTCATCTGCAAACAGTGACAGCTTTACTTCTTCTTTTCCGATTTGGATTCCTTTTATTTCCTTTTCTTCTCTGATTGCTGTGGCTAAAACTTCCAAAACTATGTTGAATAATAGTGGTGAGAGTGAGCAGCCTTGTCTTATTCCTGATCTTAGTGGAAATGGTTTCAGTTTTTTCACCATTGAGGACAATGTTGGCTGTGGGTTTGTCATATATGGCCTTTATTATGTTGAGGAAAGTTCCCTCTATGCCTACTTTCTGCAGGGTTTTTATCATAAATGGGTGTTGAATTTTGTCGAAAGCTTTCTCTGCGTCTATTGAGATGATCACATGGTTTTTCTCCTTCAATTTGTTAATATGGTTTATCACATTGATTGATTTGCGTATACTGAAGAATCCCTGCATTCCTGAAATAAACCCCACTTGATCGTGGTGTATGATCCTTTTAACGTGCTGTTGGATTCTGTTTGCTAGTGTTTTGTTGAGGATTTTTGCATCTATGTTCATCAGTGATATTGGCCTGTAGTTTTCTTTCTTTGTGACATCTCTTTCTGGTTTTGGTATCAGGGTGATGGTGGCCTTGTGGAATGAGTTTGGGAGTGTTCCTCCCTCTGCTATATTTGGGAAGAGTTTGAGAAGGATAGGTTTTAGCTCTTCTCTGAAAGTTTGATAGAATTCGCCTGTGAAGCCATCTGGTCCTGGGCTTTTGTTTGTTGGAAGATTTTTAATCACAGTTTCAATTTCAGTGCTTGTGATTGGTCTGTTCATATTTTCTATTTCTTCCTGGTTCAGTCTCAGAAGGTTGTGCTTTTCTAAAAATTTGTCCATTTCATACAGGTTGTCCATTTTATTGACATATAGTTGCAGTAATCTCTCATGATCTTTTGTATTTCTGCAGTGTCAGTTGTTACTTCTCCTTTTTCATTTCTAATTCTATTGATGAGTCCTCTCCCTTTTTTTCTTAATGAGTCTGGCTAATGGTTTATCAATTTTGTTTATCTTCTCAAAGAACCAGCTTTTAGTTTTATTGATCTTTGCTATCATTTCCTTGATTTCTTTTTCCTTTATTTCTGATCTGATCTTTATGATTTCTTTCCTCCTGCTAACTTTGGGGATTTTTTTGTTCTTCTTTCTCTAATTGCCTTAGGTGTAAGGTTAGGTTGTTTATTTGAGATGTTTCTTGTTTCTTAAGGTAGGATTGTATTGCTATAAACTTCCCTCTTAGAACTGCTTTTGCTGCATCCCATAGGTTTTGGGTTGTCGTGTTTTCATTGTCATTTGTTTCTAGGTATTTTTTGATTTCCTCTTTGATTTCTTCAGTGACCTCTTGGTTATTAAGTAGTGTATTGTTTAGCCTCCATGTGTTTGTATTTTTAACAGATTTTTTTCCTGTAACTGATATCTAGTCTCATAACGTTGTGGTTGGAAAAGATAATTGATACGATTTCAATTTTCTTAAATTTACCTAGGCTTGAATTGTGACCCAAGATATGATCTATCCTGGAGAATGTTCCATGAGCACTTGAGAAGAAAGTGTCTTCTGTTGTTTTCGGATGGAATGTCCTATAAATATAAATGAAGTCCATCTTGTTTAATGTATCATTTAAAGCTTGTGTTTCCATATTTATTTTCATTTTGGATGATCTGTCCATTGGTGAAAGTGAGGTGTTAAAGTCCTCTACTATGACTGTGTTACTGTTGATTTCCCCTTTTATGGCTGTTAGTATTTGCCTTATGTATTGAGGGGCTCCTATGTTGGGTGCATAAATATTTACAGTTGTTATATCTTCTTCTTGGATTGATCCCTTGACCATTATGTAGTGTCCTTTTTTGTCTCTTGCAATAGTCTTTATTTTAAAGTCTGTTTTGTCTGATATGAGAATTGCTACTCCAGGTTTCTTTTGGTTTCCATTTGTATGTAATATCTTTTTCCATTCCCTCACTTTCAGTCTGTATGTGTCCCTAGGTCTGAAGTGGGCTGCTTGTAGACAGCATATATATGGGTCTTGTTTTTGTATCCATTCAGCCAATCTATGTCTTTTGGTTGGAGCATTTAATCCATTTACATTTAAGGTAATTATCGATATGTATGTTCTTATTCCCATTTTTAAAATTGCTTTGGGTTTGTTATTGTAGGTCTTTTCCTTCTCTTCTGTTTCCTGCCTAGAGAAGTTCCATTTGTTGTAAAGCTGGTTTGGTGGTGCTGACTTCTCTTAGCTTTTGCTTGTCTGTAAAGGTTTCAGTTTCTCCATCAAATCTGAATGAGATCCTTGCTGGGTAGAGTAATCTTGGTTGTAGGTTTTTCCCCTTCATCACTTTAAATATGTCCTGCCACTCCCTTCTGGCTTTCAGAGTTTCTGCTGAAACATCAGCTGCTAACCTTATAGGGATTCCCTTGTATGTTATTTGTTGTTTTTCCCGTGCTGCTTTTATGATTTTTCTTTGTATTTAATTTTTGATAGTTTGATTACTATGTGTCTCAGTGTGTTTCACCTTGGATTTATCCTACATGGGACTCTCTGTGCTTCCTGGACTTGATTAACTATTTCCTTTCCCATATTAGGGAAGTTTTCAACTATAATCTCTTCAAATATTTTCTCAGTCCCTTTCTTTTTCTCTTCTTCTGGGACCTCTATAATTCGAACGTTGGTGCATTTAATGTTGTCCCAGAGGTCTCTGAGACTGTCCTCAATTCTTTACATTCTTTTTTCTTTATTCTGCTCTGCAGTAGTTATTTCCACTATTTTATCTTCCAGGTCACTTATCCGTTCTCCTGCCTCAGTTCTTCTGCTATTGATCCTTTCTAGAGAATTTTTAATTTCATTAATTGTGTTGTTCATCACTGTTTGTTTGCTCTTTAGTTCTTCTAGTCCTTGTTAAACGTTTCTTGTACTTTCTCCATTGTATTTCCAAGATTTTGGATCATCTTTACTATCATTATTCTGAATTCTTTTTCAGGTAGACTGCCTATTTCCTCTCCATTTGTTAGGTCTGGTGGGATTTTACCTTGCTCCTTCATCTGCTGTGTGTTTTTCTGTCTTCTCATTTTGCTTAACTTACTGTGTTTGGGGTCTCCTTTTCTCAGGCTGCAGGTTTGTAGTTCCCATTGTTTTTGGTGTCTGCCCCAGTGGCTAAGGTTGGTTCAGTGGGTTGTGTAGGCTTCCTGGTGGAGGGGACTAGTGGCTGTGTTCTGGTGGATGAGGCTGGATCTTGTCTTTCTGGTGGACAGGTCCACATCTGGTGGTGTGTTTTGGGGTGTCTATTGCTTTATTATGATTTTAGGCAGCCTCTCTGCTAATGGGTGAGGTTGTGTTCCTGTCTTGCTATTTGTTTGGCATAGGGTATCCATCACTGTAGCTTGCTGGTCGTTGAGTGAAGCTGGGTGCTGATGTTGAAATGGAGATCTCTGGGAAATTTTCACCGTTTGATATTACGTGGAGCTGGCAGGTCTCTTGTTGACCAATGTCCTGAACTTGGCTGTCCCACCTCAAAGGCACAGCCCTGATGCCTGGCTGGAGTACCAAGAGGCTGTCATCCACACAGCTGCTGTATGCCTCAGTTTTCCCCTCTGTAAGCTGGCGGGAGTAGGGCAACCTCCAGTTTATTCTTTCAATGAACATTTTAGCATATCCAAAGAACACTTATTGGGTGTCTCATATAAATATGCCATATTAAAACTGGATAGATTTCATGCTTACCAGTAAAGTTGAAATCATCTCTTTGAAAATTTTGGAAAACTTCCAGACAAGAGATTCTCCATGGACTAGTGAAATTTGTGGACTTGTTTTACGTTTAAGGTTTTAGGCATTGAAAACTTCTGTCCTATTTCCTAGGATAAAATTCAATTCTAAAAGGAATGATAAGGAGAGAAGTGATTGATGAACTTATGATTTCAAACCTCTTTATGACTTGAGATCTGGAAACATCTTGTGTGACAGGCAGAAAAATGGTCCCAAAGATGTCCACGTTCTCATCCCCGGAACCCGCATTACCTTCCATGGCAAAGGGACTTTGCAGGTGTGGTTAAGTTAAGGATTTTGAGATGGGGAGAGTATGTGAATGGGCCCAGATTAATCATGTGGGTCTTTAAAATCAGAGAACCTTTACCTGCAGTGGGTAGGGACAGATGTGACTGTGGAGGAAGGGTCAGAGAGGTGCAACTTTGATGGCTTTGAAGCTGGAGGAAGGGGCCACAGGCCAAGGAATGTGAGCACCTCTAGAAACTGGGGGGGGGGGGGGGGAGTAATGGACTTTTCCCTAGAACCTCCAGAAAGGAACACAGCCCTGCTGACACCTTGACTGTAGCCCAGTGGGACTGTGTTGGACTTCTAATACACAGCTGAAATCATGTCACTTTTCATTAGTCACTTTTATGACATATTACAGATTTATTAGATGTTTAGAAGCAAACCCTAGCACAGTAATTTTTTTATGTTATTATGTTCATTGCTGGGTTTTCCATCCTAGTTTTCCACATTTATCTCAGGATACCTCAGGAGGGTGCTGATGGACTTCTAGACATGAAAAAGGACCCTGGAATTACTCTCCGGGAAGCTCCTTCTTTCCAACCCAAGAGATGAGAATGTGGCCATGCACCAGGACATGCCCAGTGAGAGGAGAGGCTGTAACCGTGGGAACTGGGCCTCTGTAGAACAAGATGTAAATCGTTAAAGTCGTTTTTAATGAAACGTAAACACGGAGTTAGCGTGAGGGCCACAGTTTCTGGGTGGTTGGCTCTAAGTTTGGCAATCAGGATTTAGAGGGAAAATTCACCAGTTTTAAGGACCTCCAGATGTTCTTCTGGTTCCAGCCAGAACGTTTTCATCCTTTATGGTTACTTTTTATTGTCAGCAGCAGAATTTTCTCACAATATCTCCAAATCGGTGGAAGTGGCCGTTAGTCAGCAAACAAACCCCAAATAAGAGTTTAATCTTGGGGTCACTTTAAGTGTCGCATCGCACCCCATTTAACTTATAAGTTTTTAATAGTGTAGTGGCCAGAATTTTCAGTTTGTATGACAATGGACCAAATGAGTGTCCGGATGACAAATCAGTCACTGAGCTCGTATGAATACAATGCCCCATTTTAACAATGGTTGGAAACTGGCCGATGTTTAGAAGGAGGAAACAAGGATGTCAGAAGGCCGCCATCTTGTGTGAAGAGGCAAAAGGTTTATTGCAAATTACAATGAACTACCTCGTCATAGAATTTAGATTAAACACTCCGTTCGCATCAGTTGGGAAACACTGAAGCAGTTACTTTTCAGAAGCACTCTTTGGGAAATTCAGAACTTAGAAAAAAAAAGACAACTTCCGTTTTCTAGAGCAAGAATTTTGTGACCACCTACACTTAATAAAACTTGACTCTATAGGATTCGCTCTGGGATTTGGTTTAAATTACGTGACGTAGTCTAAAAAGAAGTAAATCACTTCTATTCATGCTTCACTTTCCTCTGAAGAAATGAGAAGAATGAGGAGAGCAGTTCACCTTTCTGGAAGTCTCTTCTGAGAACCGCCGTCCACGTGCCGTCTTGGATTCATAAGGAAAGGACTGCATTGGGTGGCTGCAGTGAGTTCCCATACGCTCGTGATGCCACAGCAGGACCTGCTGGAATTAGGGTGAAAAGGCGCCTGAAGAGCCTTTGTTACTTGCCTATTTATAAAGGACCGGCTTTATAACTTGTTAATAAGTCACATCCCGCTTGTCCTGGCGCTTTTATCAAGGGCTTTTATCTCTGCTTATATTCATTTGTGTCGCTGGATAATTGTTGAGATTGACTCACCAGGGCCTATGGGTTCATGGGTAATTAGGGCCTGGATGATAGGCCCCTCAAGCCACTTAGCTACTGAAGCCTTGTGGCTACTGACGGATAATAGAATCTCTTTGTTTTTACAAAATGGTAATAAATCATTTGACTCTGTACTAAGCCTTTAATCAGTAGCCCCCCACCCACGCACCTAGCAGAGCAGTTGGGAGTTTTACTACTTACAGAGAGGAAAGGTCCTTCCAGAATGTTAGAACAAAGGCGAGATGTCACTTCCGACCCTAAATGCACATGTAGATTTCACTGGGGAAGACTTCTCCCGTCCCGTGTGGTTTCCGTTCTCTTGCTGGTTCGGGGTCCACACAAGCTCTTCCCAGCAGGGAGACGCGGTAGCAGGGGGCCCAGCCCCGTCTGGAGGGACGGGCAGGGCACGCAGCTGGAGTGGACAAGATTTTAAAAATACAAGTTTCAGCGTTCATAAATTCTCTCCTCTGCTGATAAGTACTTTTGAAAATGTAAACCGCAGACGCATTCTTTTAGGACATTTTCCAGCAGGTACTCACTGTATAAAGTCTTCTTAGACTACCCTTGGCCCCCTTTGAAGCCCAAGGCTGATTTCCAGCATCTACAGTCTCTCCAGGGCCCTATAATTACCGAGGCAATGAGCGTCAGTCCCCGGTGGTCTGCGGAATCCGACCCTCCCAGGCAAGGAAAGGCATCCCTTTGCTAATTGGAGTCCTGGTTTTTTCCTCCTTAAAATCAGCACGTGCGATATGATGGGTCGCATGTGTGATGATGTGACGTGATCACATGAGGGGTAATGAGAGAAGTTCTGCTCTAAGACGATGCGTCACTTCATCTCCTCTACCCCTCCCCCATCACATTGTTGAAAATGACAGCAATGAGAACGATTACAACAGCAATGAAGAGAGCCAGCATTTGTTAAACCTTGATTGTGTATCAGACACCCTGCCGAGTGTACAGCCTTCGTTGTCTCCTCTAATCCTCAGGAGGACCTACGAGCCAGGCACCATTAGTATGTTTACCCTATTTTACAGATGGCCCTGGAGCGGCTAAGATACTTGACTTTGGGGTCAAGCATTGAACCCGTTCTTCTCTTGCTTTTAAAATGTATTCATCTGTTCTTTTAACAAAGATGTATTGAGCACCTTCTGTGTCCCAGGCCCTGTTTTAGCCTTAATACGCTCTTGGGAAAGATGTAATGAGCTCAGCAAACCCCTTTGTTGTTAGAGAAGAAAGGCGGTTTTGTAAGAGCAATGGAATTCAGAGGAAAACGAGGGAACTAACCTCAAAGTTTACTGCCTTCCTACTTCTGCCTCAAGCGACAGTAATAAGAGCCTCATCTCACAGGTGTGCGTCTGTCATCCTCACCTTTTCACCTGGGTGGGGAGACTGTTATCTGGGGAATGTGAAACGTTCTTCCTCCCGGCTTTCTGCGAAGTCTGCTGGGGAGTTTAGGGCCCAGAAAGGTCGGGGGAGTGTCCAGGTCTGAGAAAACTCACTGACAAACTTAGTATCCTGGTATCTCTGTCTGAAAGGACCCCAGAGGCCCTTGCGTCCAGCCCTTAAACCAAGCAAGATCCCTCCTTGATGAGGGGTCAGAGCACCTCCGTTTGCATACTTTCTGGGGAAACTGGGGAGCTCTCCATCATGAGGTAGCCCATTCCGGCGCTGAAGGCTGTTCTTCATCCTACTGAGCTGACACCTTTCTCCTCATCACTTAATGATGTATCGCTGGTCCCAGCTCTGCGCTCTGATGGCGTGCCCAGCTCGCTGGTCCCAGCTCTGCGCTCTGATGGCGTGCCCAGTACGTCTAGCTCCTGCCTCACAGGAATGTAGTGCCCTTAAGTGTCTAACCTCAGAGATCTCATCCCCACTAAGACCTTCTCGCCGCCTCAGCCTTCTCCTATGCGCTATGATTCCTAAAGCCTTCAGCCTCTTAGCTGGAACGAGAGAAATTGGAAATAAATGGGCTGAACTAACTCAAGGCTCCCTGGGAAGAACTATTAATCAACACACACTTAAGTGACAAGAGGCAGTGAAGGAGGTGCAGGGGGGGCAGCCTCTCTGGCCATGAAAACAAGGACAAAGGGTCTTTAGAGTCGAAGAGGTCTCTGAGGTCAGGGCTCATCTGGCTGGTACTTGAGCCCCTGAATAATGCTTAGGGCACTCAAAGTCGTTTCTAGAAGGCCAGGCTGCAGAGTCTGATATCCTAGGATTGGGAAGAGAATCTAATGTTTCTAAGAGCATCCTTGCTCCTGGAGTTTATGCAGCTGTCTCTGGGGGGAGTTTTATTTACAGGAGGAAGGGGACGGGTGGAGTTAAAGCTACGGATGCGCTAAACCCTCTTGGAAAAGACAGCTCCCGTGAACCCCAGTTCTTTCACCCGCATAAACATTTTCCCGATCTTTTGTAAAGAACTGAAATTGAGAAAAGGCCACCCGTGGTACCATAATAACGCCCACTCCACCCAATGACGTCACGGACTCTAAGAGTGAGTAAGGGCTTCATTTTTTAAGGTTGCTTTTCAGTGATAAAACCAAAGGAGCTAAGTGTAGGTCGCGTAGGCCAATCCGGCCCCAGTAATAGAAACACATTTTTTTCTATTTATATGGTGACAAGTTAGTTTGCTGTTTGCCTTGCTGACGTTGTCGGAGGAATGTGTCCTGGGTGAGCCCATGAAGCTTGGCTACAACCTAATGTGTAGGTTCAAAGCCATGTTGATGTGAGGCGAGTGTCATTTTGTCCTAATTTCTTCCGCTTAATAGAATGATGCTGCTTGACTGTGTTAATTGTTGCTACACGTTGCCAATAGTTCCGGTGATGATGACAAGGCCTCCGGTAGGAGGTAAATAGTAGTAGCTCCCTTTCGCAGGTCAGGTAAGCTGAGGCTGAGAAGGGTTCAGTGACGTGCACAGGGCTTCGTGCCCCTGAATAACAGACCCCAAATAATATCCCAGTCTACTGCCCAGTGCTATTTCCCTTGCAGAATTCTCCAGAAAATGAGCAAACTAAAACGGAGGTGTGAGCGTTAAATCCACAGAGGTGCATTTCCATTCCAGACCCATGGGAGACGCTGGCGACATCCATTAGACCTGTCCATTGCACAATTAAAAAGAAAACAAAACTCGATCGTTAGGTCCTAAACAAAATCAGCGAAAGGCGAGTCTCTACATCTTTGAAAATCTTAACGAGGGTAAGCTTTTAAAAGACAATGGTCTCCCGTGGCATGTAAGCCACGAGGTAGGGTAAGCACTTGATCATCCTAGATTCCCTAGATACATAGAATTTTCCTTCTCTCCATATCTGGGCAGTCTTTTTTGGAGTCTGCAAAGAGTAAGGCACGCAAACTGCTTTAATTCCTCAAAAGATGAATATACCAGAGATAGAAAACAGGCTTGTCACTGAGGTTTGATGATTGCTCCACCAAAGCCACAGATCTGGCTACCCTCAAAGTGGTCTGTTAGTTAAAGAGTAAAATTTAAGGAGAGCTCGTCTAATTCTTTGGAGGTTTAAGATAAGCGCTTGTCAACTGGATACCGTAATCTATTTCTTTGGGAGTAACTGGAAATATTCTTTTCACTTTTATGTAAGATATGTGTTAATGTTGGCTCTGAAGGAGAAATTTATATCCAAGGTTCTCAAGGAACTCTTCTGAGATTAATTCATTTTGGACAAGCATAACTTACTTGCTTCCATTTCGCAGAGATTTAAATGAGTCCTGGCAGGGGAATGTTCCTCTTCCAAGGAAGGTGTCGTACATTAGAGGCTGAGTTCTTACTCAGCTCAGGGTCTGTTATCCTCCTAATGGGTACTCTTCCACTTCATTTTGAAACAGAAGAGTGTTAAGACCCACAATTCACGTTAAGAACATAAATTTTACATATTGATGCCATACTTACATAAAAGAGGTATCTAATCAGTTACTGGGGCTAATGCCTTCATCTGACCACCTACCACCCACTCATCCATCCGTCCATCTTCCATCCACCATCTAGCCAGCCAGCCATCCCTCCATCTGTCCATCCATCCATCCACCATCTGTCCATCCACCATCCATTCATCCACTTTCCATCCATCCTTTGATTCATTTAGCTTTGGGTAATGGTAAGTGCATGGTCCAAAGCCTCACTGCAGATCGTCTGACTTTTAAACGTTTGCACTTAACCAGCAAGGCAGGACGGCTCTAACCCAGGCACAAGGCAGGAAGGGTCCTTCTGGAGCAGGGTGGCCAACCATCCCAGTTTGCCCGGGACTGTCTTGGTTTTAACACTGAAAGCCCTCTGTCCTGGGCAAATGGGATGGAGGGTCACCGTAACCTGAAATTACTGTTGGCAGATAACTTGACAGGAACAGTGTGGAACGGACGGCCTGAGTGGTATGCAGTGTGTTCACCTCTCTTAAACCTATTAAACTTTATTTAGGATTATTTAGCCCATTTATTATTTATTTAAACAGCAGAGGGGTGTGTGTGTGTGTGTGTGTGTGTGTGTGTGTATTACCCAGTTTTGGTCCCTGTAGAATTATTTTCATGGAGATTCCCTTTTTCAAGATGCTCAGGGTCTCCACAGCCGGGGGCGGGTGTGTGTGTGAAGAGTCCTGGGACACTCACATATGATTCCCTGTATGGGTATCATTGAGACCTAATTCTCTATGTTACGCTGTGTTGCCCTCCTGAGGACCCTGGGGGCAGTTTCAGGACTGGGGAGACCTCAGAGTCCCAGCTGCTGGGATGGTGGGTCCTCTCTGTGGCTGTCCTGGAACCAGTTGGGGTGAGTTCTTCCTGATTCGTCTTATTTTCTTATATTTACATCTAGAAATGGAATGAAATTAATTGACCGTTTCTGGCCCTACCGTACCTGTGCCGTGTGCTGTGATGGAGGGAGATGTGTCAGCTCGTCTGCCTGTGGTCAGTGCCACGGGGACCCTCTCGGGATGGTGACGGTAGGTGGCTGAGTCCCGACCCTCAGAGAAGGGCTCAGAGTGGCCATCAGTCTTCGGAGGAGCACCTTGCAGTGATTCTGTGCAGACAGAAGGAAGTTATGTAGGAGAATCATCAAGAAACCCACGTCAGGAACCTTCTACCGGGGCTGAAGTGAGAGAGTCATGTCTTCAGGCCGGCAGCAGTGGGATAAAGCTCTGAACTAGTCCTTAGTCTTAGACCCCATCTGTCCACAGCAGAGAGCGAGAGAGTGACACAGGGGGGATGTAAGGCGTGTACAGGAAGGTTTGGGTCTCAAGCAAAGTGGGTCCTACGCTCTGCTCTCCCCAGGCCTACGGAAGGGGAATGACAGATCTCGGGGAGTCAGTTGGCAGAGGGGTCCTGGGTCTCAACCTCTCCTGGACCCAGCTCTGGGAAAGGGACGAGATCCCCAAGTGGAATGAGCCCTATGAGAGCCTCCCAGGATGCCCACGCAGGTCGTGGAAGAAGCTGGAAGAGACCTGGGCCTGAAGAGGTGGCAGCTACCTGTGCGCTGAGACCACACCTGGATCTCTGGGGTTGTGGACCAGCCCCGTCCCCAGCACCTTGGCTGTGTGGAGGTCAACCCTCCTCCAACAAGGAAAGGAGGTGAGGCTGGATTGCCAGAGATGCATTTTCCTCCAAATGGGGGCTCGAAATAGACGGTGAATTCAGTTTTAGAAAAATAATGTTACATTTCCTTCACACCTGACCTTGTGGACTGAGATGAGAGTCGCTCGGGTAAAAGGATGATGACAATGGTCATGGCGGAGACCCTGAGAGCTGATATCCGTGGAGCATTTATGACGGGTCTCTACCTGGATTAACTCGTGAAATCCTTACAACAGTTAGGTACTGCTTAGTCCCCACTTTAGAGGAAACTGGGGCACAGAGAGGATGAGGAACTTGCTCAGAGTCACAAAGGAGGATGCAGGATTTGAACCTGGGTCCTCTCCACCACCCTTTAGCGGCACACTCAATGTTCAGAAACCAAGTGGTCAGAAATTCTTCCCTAATCTCCAACTGAAGCCTTCTTGGGGGAGTGTAAACCTCTCCTTCGTGTCTTGTTCTTAACAGAAAGAGCTAATAGTTACTCACGTGATCCATATCTTTTCTCCATTTCCTCTTTTTCAAGCCAAATGACCTCAGTTGCCTCAGCCTCTCCGCAGAGTGGCTGTGACCCGAGGCTGTCGCTGCTGTGCTCACTGCTTTGGTGTCTGAGCCTGAATTGGAACAAAGGTTAGTACCTGATGAGTATTCTAGGAAGACTGCATCTTTCCGATTCCCAGATCAATACATGCTGGTGTTGGATTTAACAATTTCTTTCAACAGGGACAGATCACTCCCGTGGTCTCCCGCGGTCCTGGCCTGAGCCTGCGGTGCTTTTATGAAGATGCCCTAAGCCTTTCTCCAAGGCTTCTGGGAAACAAGCTATTTGGCCTTACGGATGTGGCCGATTGCCAGGCCTGTTCTCTGTCCATCTAAGTTATGATGGCAGAGAAGATAAAAATACAAAGACCAAAAAGTCATTTTTCTCCCCCCAAAACACCACAATTCTTTGAGCCTTTCATTTTCTTCTGCGTTTTTTTTTTGCTGATAACGATGAATAATGGTTTCTGCCTCTGCTTTTATTGGCTTAGCATTTGGGGTTATAAGAATGTAAATGTTTCCCCAAGGAGAAATACATTTGGGGGGATTAACTAGATTGTTTCTTTTATTTTTAAAATTTTAGTTCTAAAAGGAAGAAAGAATCTGCGAACTAAACCAAGTCACGATCCCAAACAGGAACTGGAGAGCAGAGACCACCATTCATTTGGGTCGGTCACCTCTGGGGGTCCCATTTTAGTTGGCACGCCTTGAAACAGTTCTATTTTAAAGCCAATGACAGTCATCTTTAAACGTATTCATAGTTGGGTCAGATCACGTGATGATAAACCCGATTTCGTTCAGCATTTTATCCCTTTAACTGACCGTACCACCCGATTTCCACAGCAACTCTTCAATGTGGGTGTATTTAGCAAATGGTTATTACCTTTTCCTCATCACCTGTTTTCCCCTCGAGTCCCTCATAAGCTGTCATTTACCCTCACCCCTCCATTGAAACTGTGCTCTTAGAAATCAGCAAAAACCTCCTTTAGGTCAAATGGAAAGAACTCGAGCTCTTTTCTGTTGCTCTACCTGAGCCCGTCAGCCCTGTTACCCCTTCTCCTTCAAGGCTCCTCAGTCCTCGGCCTCTTTGATACCATGTGAGCATTCCTTCTCTGGGGAAGCGTCCATCCTCCCTGGATCCACCAAAGCTTGGCACCCGTCTCTAGGCTTCATTTTCTCTGTGTTCATCTTAGCTTAGGCTCCTATCTTCAGCTGTCAACATTATTTATGTTGTTCCCAAGTCCACATCTCCCACCCCGCGTCTCTGAGCTCCCAAGCAGCAACTCCATCAGCTTCTGAACAATTTCATTTGTTAATTTGCTTTACTCTGGCACCCGAAACTCAGCAGACCGCCTGCCCAAATCATCTTCCCTCAAGTTCACTCTTCCTGAATTCTCTCCCAGCAGCACCATCATTTCATCTCTGAATCAGTGGTCCTTGTAGACTCCTTTCCCCAGACTTTAAGCTCCAAGGAGAGCAGAGGTTGTTCCCACCGTTTTCACCACCACCCCCTGGAGCCTGGCACAGTGCTTGGTGCATAGTAGGAAATACAGTAGGTCTTTGTTGTTTATCGATTTTATACATAGTAGTGCATACCTGTTCATCTCAAATCCCTAATTTACCCTTCCTCCCTCCTTTCCCTTTTGGTAACCATAAGTTTGTTTTCTATGTCTGTTATACTTTAGTTCTGGTCATAAAGGGAGGGAAATAATAATACCTACCTGTGTGTGTTGACGTGACGATTAAGTGAGAGAATGTTTATTAAATGGATATAGTAAGTGTTCGATAAGCTTTCTGGATGATGGTGATGTTGGTGATTATGATGATGATGATGGTGATGATGGTGATGTGATGCTGGTGATGATGATGGTGGTGATGATGGTGATGATGACGACAGTGATGGTGACAATGGTGATGGTGATGATGAAGGCTGTGATGTTGATGATGGAGATGATGATGGCGATGATGAGGATGGCAGTGATGATGAAGGTGGTGATGATGGTGGTGATGATGGTGGTGATGATTATGGTGATGATGAAGGTGGTGATGATGGTGGTGATGATGATGGTGATGATGACAACGGTGATGGTGATGATGAAGGCGGTGATGTTGATGATGGCGATGATGATGGTGATGATGAGGATGATGGTGATGATGAGGATGACAGTGATGATGAAGGTGATGATGAGGATGATGGTGATGATGAGGATGACAGTGATGACGAAGGTGGTGATGATGGTGGTGATGATGATGGCGATGGTGATGATGATGGTGATGATGAAGGTGGTGATGTTGTTGATGATGGCGATTATGATGGTGATGATGAGGATGACAGTGATGATGATGGTGGTGATAATGGTGGCAGGGGAGAGGCATAAGCTGGGCCTGGTGAGGTTTGGAAGCAAGTGCAATGCTGTGAGGAAGGACGTCATGTTGGGGTGTGGGCGAGCAACTGCAGCAGCTGTCAAGATCCAAGGTACGTTCAGGGCAGAAGATCGAGAACTCCGACGGGCATGAAACGCGGCTGGAGAAAAGGCAGAACCGAGCAGACTCAGTAGGGAGGTGGGCTCCAGCCGTGCTCCTCAAGGTCCTGGGGTTTTCTTGGAGGGTCTCAGAGACTCTGTGGGTGGGGACAGGGACGGCTGTCCCTGTGGCTGAAGGATTAGGCACTAAAACATACAGGTGTGGGCTGACTAAAGGGGGAGAATGTGCTAGACGTGTGCAGATCTGAGCCAAGCTGCTCTGCTTTTGTTTTACCTCTTGGTTTTCTAAGATCACCTTTGAAGGAAGAGTCTTGCTGCTTTATATAAAAAAGTGAGAAAATCACCGGTGTGGGCCTTGAAGGCGAGCTGAGAAGTTTGAGCTTTCTATGTTTAGCACTGGGGAAGCTGATGAGATTTGGATGGAAGAGTAGCAGGACCAAAGCGACGCTTTGTCAAAACTCTTCTTCTTACAATTCATTCAGTGGTGGTGGTGTAGCTAGCTGGGCAGGGGAACGAACACATTGCCCAGGCAGGAAGGGCCACTGTGAGACTGATTCTCCCTCCAAAACACCCGCTCTCTGCCCCCTGCCGGGTGTTCTCTTGGCCAGCAGTGCGGTGTGGTCCCAGCATCCTGCGTGGAGCGTGGCAGCCGCCCCCTAACCCTCTGCCCTCGGACTCTGGCCCCCCATCCAGGTCAGCTCGACAGAACTCCCATCTTGTCGTTCCATCCATGTGCCAAAGCCGCCCGTGGTTCTCCCTGGTTTGTTGGAGAAAAAGCAAACTCCCTTGCTTGGCATTCAAGGCTCCACAATGGAAAACATTCTGTTCTTTGAGTCCTCTCTGCTACTAGCTGGTGTCTGCAGCTGGTGAAACCTTCTTACAGCACCGATACCCCCGAACACAGGGTGTTTATTTTCTCTTGTGCATTTCGTGCCATGCCCTGGTCCTGGGATGCACCCCCCATACACACACACACACACACACACACACACACACACACACACACACACACACCCCTGTACTTAGTTTTCTATCCTTGTAGACTTCACACAAATTCCCTCAGCCTTCCTGACCACACTTGGTCGTAACTGTCTCTCCCCGTGTGAATTCTTGAAGGAACCCTGCCTCTTAAATGCTCATTCTGCAGCCATCAGTAGATTAGTGGTTCCAAGTGTCACCTAACATTGTGCTGAGCTCATTGCAGACCGACAAGCCTCAGTGACTTGGTCCACTGAAGGGGGAGCATCCCCGATTCCTTCACTCCTTCTCTGCCCGAGGCCACCTCATGCCCCGCCCACCCCCCTTCCTGCAGCACCTCCCGCCCTAGCCTGACGTCCTCCTGGGTCTCAGGACAGGACTGCTCAGGGATTTTGTGCAGCTGCCTGTGTTTTCAGAAGTGGCTTGATTCCAGCCAGCATTCCTTCCCAAATGGGGCTTTTTATGAAATGTCTTCTCGAGAAATGCTGGCAGATTGGAGATTCACCTCACTGTTCATCAAAGGAGCCAGAGCCCTGCCCGACAGACCTGCTGCTCCAGGCTCTCTCGGCCTACATGTTCTAGTCAGAAGCCATTGGGAGAAGATTCTGAACAGGCAGTAGAGGCCCCTCCCCTCCCCACAGGCAGGAGTGACAAGAACAATTTCAAGACACGCAGCTGAGGCAGAGAAGAAGCATTTCCTGTTCCGCACTTGGCCAGGTCCTCATTTGTCAGCCCCCAAGCAGTACATCTGCATCTATAAAAAGCATCCTTTGCCCCGAAAGTGCCAACATTCTAGTGACAGACAGACTCATTATAAACCTGTGTAGCCGGCTTCCTCTTTCAAGACACAGGAACCATGGCACAGATGGCTTTGTTGTCATTGATGGACGGCCCCCAAGGACTCCTCTGGCCTGTGCCAGGGATGAGACATGACAGGCATGAGATGTGCCGGGTTCTGGTCTTCAAGGAGCTCCAAATTAGGAGGGGTGATGGGAGCTGCCATAGAGAAAAGAAAATAACAACAACAAAATCAATAAAATAAACAAAATAGTTTCTGGCTAGCTCAGGCTGAACGCCAGAGCAGTTCAGAGAGGGTTGCAGGAGGTGGAAGGGGACACACGCCATGGGTGTTCTACCAGCAGAGGGTCCAGGAGCAGAGGATAGGATGGACTTGGGCTTGAACAGCCTGAGGTGAGAAGAGGGAGGAGAGGAGGCTGGATTCTTCCCCAGACGCTGTGCCCAAGGTTAGGAAGGGGACTCAACCTGCTGGTAGACGCAGTGCGTTTCTCCTCTGAGCAGAGAAGGAGCATCTTTCCCTCCAGGCAGCCCCGCTGTGAAGTGTCAGCTTTGCAGAAGACAGGCCCGAGGGCCCCATCAGAGGACATCAGAAAGGGGACAGGGGAACGTCCAGGCTTCTCCTGGTCACACCACATGGCTTTGATTTCTGGCCACACTTACCCCATGCTCTGGGGTAACCCAGATATCAGTGATGAGGCCAGATATCAGGAATTACCATCTGAGCCTCAAGTTAAGTTGGGCCTACTTCACCTGAGCTGTCACAGGTGGGACAGGTAAAGGAGGGTGACAGGTGACAATATATGAAGGGCCACCAGCCTAAATGACAGAAGCATCCCACCTTAGTCGCCTTCTGTGCAGGAATCCCGTATTTTTAGGGGAAGCTCAGACACAGCTCTCAGTGTTCCCACCATGTGGGTGAAGGGAGAAGCAAGGAGAAATTCAATCCACGGACAGATCTCAGTCCCAAGTTTTAGTCCTGGTTTCCAGCATCTTCCTCATAAAATCTTTGCCCAGAGCCATCACAAAAAGGACAAAATTGTCTGATTTCCACATTGTCTTTCTGTCTTCCGTCAATAAGTTGGCTGACCTTGAACGAGCCCATTTGGTGCTCACTCTTTCCGGTTGTATAATGAGGATGGCGTTGGTCTGGGAGCACAGAGGTCACTGCCAGCACTAACGCTTTACGGTTGTCTCCCAGTAACGCTCTTCCCTCTGCCGGGCTGGGAGATGGGGATAGCTGAGCAGGCGGCAGTACTGGGCAGTGCTTTGCCTCTAGAGTGGGAGAGACTTGGCTTAGATGTTGGGCCCTCTCCGGGCTCAGGGCACCTCCTGCTCTGATAGAGGTCGGCTGTGAGCGTTAAACCAGCTAGCTGGCCTCCATCAACCAGACCTACACGCCAGGTCAGGCTTGAACTGAGTCAGCACGAAGATTGTCTAAGGGATTTGGGACAGAATCATGACCATGGCTCCATCTCAAAATCAGGAGAAAGTCAACATTCTTATCAAAACAATCTATCGTAAAAACAACACGAATCAGAATGAAGCCTTTCCGATGTGGACCCAGCTGCCAGGAGGGATGAGCATTGGCCGGCCTGTGTGGTGACCCTGGGGCTCATGGTGTAAGAGGTCAGGCTTGGGGGGAAGCCAGCACCTCTCAGCGGCCTGAGGGTGGGCGAGGGCCCCGTGTAACCATCCATCCAGCTAAGGAAAGGCTGGGAGGCAGATGGGTGAGGGGAGAGGTCCTGCATGAAACCTTTTCATTTTTCTGTAGAGCGAGGACTCTAATGGTAAAAAGTGAAAATAATCACTTCCTTTTCCTCAGGCAGAGGATGACACCTTTTAAAGAGTTTCTCCTAACTGTTCCCTCAGGGACTAGATCCAAGGTCCCTTTTGTGCTCCCCGTTTAGACTTGATGTTTTAATTGGGAACACTTAGCGTTGCAAGCACAGGGAATTTCTGATCGCCCACTGTACCTGAAAGCTGAAAAAGCAGCTCTATTCCCAGCAAGCCCGAGGCTCTGGCTCTGTGATGGAATCATGCAGCTGGACTGTGCGGGGGCCGGGGAGAGACGCAGATCCCTTCCTCAGGCCACAGGCACATCTGTTTCCCACCGAATGGCCCAGCCCCGGGGGTCCTTTTTCAAAGGCTGCCTTATTACTGGGGCTCCCTCCTATTTTGTAGGGCAGCCACTCCGCCCTGGCCCGTTCTTCCACCTACAAAGCACGTCCCCTGCTCTTGGTGAGGCTGTTCTGTCGAGCAATAACAGATGCCCCTTTTTATTCCCAAGGGGATGGGACAAAGCACAAATGAATTACAGCCATGAAGCCTTCAGTTGGATTTTCTTGTCCAGTACGCTTCACGTGGATGGGGGACTGTGTTTCATCTAAGAAGCAGTAAACAGGGGAATGAGGTTCTAGAGACATTTAAAGGGAACCTAGAGGGTTCTGACATTCCTGAGACGAGGAAGCATTTCGCTCTGAAGTTTCAGGTCACTAAGCGGGGCTGAACCCCAGGAAGCTGATGCTGGTGGGAATGTCCTGGCAGAAGGACAGGAGCCCCAGGCTGGTCCGACACTCCTGCTACTTGGCTGGGAAGCCCCGGCACTGGGAAGACAGCTCATTACTTATGTCTCTGTCTATTACTTGCCTCGATGTGGAGGCCCCGTGATGAGTTGCACTGACATCAAGAAAAAAAGTTGAGGGGGAAATATACCGGATAGTGACAAGCTGGGAAGGCTGGAGGACTCGTAATGTTCGAAATGTTCACTAGATTATTCCTGAAAATGAGGTTGGGTGGGAAGAGAGCGGCCTGTCCCCTGGCTTGGCTCACTGGCCAGGTGGGCTCTGGGCATCGTCAAGGCCACCAGCAGCAGGGTTTTCAGATGTCCTACAGAGCACGTGGCGGTCCTAGGGCGTCTCAGAGATTCAGATCCAGTAACTCCAGTATCGCCCAGGAAACGGTCTTCTCTGCAAACGCACCAAGCCTGAGAGCTGGACGTAACAATGCCTATCGCGTTACATCAAGTTCAGGACCAGCTTATTTCTGTCAAGTTCAGGAGCAACTTCTGGTCCTGCAAGTTTTCAAGGAATGGGACGTAAATGGACAGGCATGTGCCTCTCACCCACTCAGGGTAGGTCCAGGATTTGTGGGACCAATGCTTATTCAATTCAGAAATAAGGGAAATAGTACCACATCGTCAGTGCAAAAGCAGGGGCAGCGCCTTGGAAGGGACTTGTACATGGCAGAGACTCAAGCTTAGGCGCTTCTAACTTCACAGTACATTATCTCTGTCCCCTGCCATGGTTATCAGCAAAGGGCAGTTAGGTTACTCACCGCAAACTTACCCTCTGGTCGTGGAGTCACAGAACATGGCGACCGTGGCCCTTGGTGGCCTGAACAGGCTTTGGTTCCCCCCAGCAACTAAGGCAGCTTCTAGAATCTCTGTTACAGAAGATAAAGCCAAGAAGGCGTGCGTCCCATGTCCTCCAAGCGCACATCATGCTCCCCAGGGGACAAGTGTCTTGCACCCTTGCCTCTCCTGGGGCCTGGCCGAGTGCTGGCAAAGAGCCAGCTCGTGGCTGAATGGATGCGGAAGTGAAGAATTAAACTGAAAGAAAAAACCCAGATCCCCAGGTGAGAGTGAAATTCCCAGACTGGGCTTGGAGGCGAGGGGCAATTCCCTTCCTGTGCCTACGAGACAAGTGCGCTCCTGCTTTGCCCGCAGTGGGATGATAAGCCTCTCCCCGTCTGTCGAGGAGAGGGGTTCTTCTGGGTGTGTCCAGGGCCCCCAAGGAGCCCTTAGGCCTGGGCTTCCCGGCACGTGGGAATTTCTCTCTCCAGAGAAGGTGTGCTGAAGGGACTTGCAGAGGTGATCCAGCTGTCGTCCCTCGGCTTCCAGCCCCTCACCCTTGGCTCCGCTGCTGAGTTTGGACAAGCAGGCCCCTTCCTGCTCTTCCTTGAGATGGTGCCTGGACCAAGTGCTTTCCACTGTGGGAGACGGAAAGATGAAGGTCTCTGCCTCGGCCTATGAGCTGACAGGGCTTCGAGCCAGAAGTCAGTGCGTGGAAGGAAACCTCGTGCAGGGTCGGATTTCGTCTGGTAGAAATTGGTACGATGTGGGGCGGGGTCTGGACATGGGGGTAGAGGTGCTGTCGACAGCACAGGCTTCAGGTGGGGCTAACCTCTGTCCACAGGCTGGATGAGGGAGGGCGTCACTGTGTGCCGAGCCCAAGTGATGGGTGAAGGAGAGTGTTCCACGGGACACTGACGCAAAGAGCCACTGTGCCGGGAAAGAGTGTCAAGTGGGTTTGGGGAGTGGCAGACGCCATCGCCTGCTGGGACGTCTGTCGTGTGTGTAGCGTATTAACGTCTGAAAAGGCTTACAGCTGAATAAGCAAAGTGAAACAACATTCACTCTGCCAGCATTTCCCAAGTGTGCTGGTCACGGCACCCTTGTTCGGGTCACACCACGGACATGCCACGGGCGACACTGGAACTGACTCGAAACCCAGCTGAGGCTGAAGACGGGACTGACTGAGCGGGAGGGTGGCCCCGTGTGGCTTCGGCTGGATGGAGGGACGGCGTGGGGTGTGCAGAACACTCATTGAGCCTTGATGCTCAGGTCTCTGCCCTGCAGTCGAAGGCAGGAGTCTGTAGGGGAACCTTCGGGAAAAGGTGGGGCAGAGAGGGTAAAAAATAAAAAAACCCTCAGGCAGTAATGCATGTCTTGCTCGGGCAAGAGATATGGGGGAAACAGGGTCCCACTGTGTGAGGTCAAGGAAAGGGAGCCCACGGGGAGACTGAGAACCTGCTGCAGAAGATCTACTAGGATGACAGGTGTTCCCAGGATGGGTGTTATTAGGATGAGGGGTGTTAGTGATACACCTGAAATATGACTGTGATTATTTACTGTATTTATTACCATGAGTGGTGATGCTAGCGTTTATCTGAAGCTTTATTGTTTGCAAGTTATTTAATCTCCTTGGATCCACAGAAGAACTGTGAGACGGATGACGGTCCTTAACGTTATTCACTCTTGGGGGGAGATAAGTTGAGTACGTTGCTGACTTTCACTTAAGCGATAGACGCTGGAGCTTGGACTCAAGCGCTGGGCTCGAAGCTTCTGGTCCTTTCTTCGGGGGGAGCCAGCAGTCCTGTGGCCCTCTGGCTGCCCTTCTTGGGGGACAACCCGCAGGAGGGGGCCAGGGCCCCAGGATCCCTTTGGGAAGGATAAGAGGAAAGGCTGCCCGGGTCCTTCAGCTGCCATGTTGCCCAGAGCCAAAGGCACAGAGGTGGTAGGAGATTGTGCCCTGTAGAGGTTCCCCTAAAAGTTGGGGATGGCCAGGGTGCGGGGCCAGAAAGACAGCTCTTTTCCCTCACATTTACCTCTTTGGTCCCTGCTAAGCCAGAAGAAGACGTGAACAGGGCTCCGGCCCGTGCAGGGTTTTCTAGCTTTGGAGGAAAGGCACAGACATCTGCCCTAATTATAGAGCAGGCTTCTCCCCGAATTGGAAAGGCGGGGTGAACAAGCCTGGATCCATTTTCAAGCTGTCTTATAGGCTTGTTCTGGGGTTCTGAGACCCGAAGGGGACGGGCTGATTCCAGGTGTTCAGCCCCAGGGCCCTGAGCTGCAGGTGGACCGGGGCACAGGGAGGGGTCCACGTGTAATCCCACCCCAGCCTTTGGTCATGGGTGGATCTCGAAGCCAACCTGGGAAGGCTGTGGCCGTAAAGACCACCTGGAGATGATCCAAAGTCGCGAATCACCCCCAGGGAGCAATAGGCCTGATCCACAGGCCACCTGGGGCACGTTCAGATGCTCTGAGCGAGGGATGCGGTCACAGGGCAGAGCGAGGCGCAAGCCTCGAGGCTTACAGGAGGAAGGTTCGGAACACAGAGGGGCTGAAAGCAGAGCCCTTCGGGACAGTGGGAAGCAGCCCGGCGGGGGTGGGATTGCACCGAGAGGGGCTCAGTTGGAGGGGAGGGACCCAGGGCCAAGAACTGCCGGGGGTGGGGAGACAGCTGAGCGCGCTCGGTAGGAGAGAGAGCAACGTGTGAGCAGAGGGCCAGCGAGGCCAGGACTGTGGGCTGAGATGAGACAGAACGAGTGAGACAGGCAGGCAGAGGCACGGCGGGGGCGATGGAGTGGACGCCCCAGGGAGCCCCTCCTGGGCACCGTGCTGGCGGGCTTGAACTGCAGCGGTGGTTGGTACCGCGTATTGGGGGGGGGGGGGCAGAAGGGAGGAACAGAACCAGGAAGCGGGCTCGGCGTGCAATGCGAGAGCCTCGCGGGCTGCACTACCGGCCAGAGAAGGCTCGTGGGTCACGGCCAAGGCGGCAACAGTTTGGCCTCCCGTCACCGTGAGCGATGGGGCAAGGTGTCGTGAACGCATCTTCTAGAACACCCAGTCCACTTGATGTCGACCTGCACCCACTCCTCAGGCCACAGAAGGAAAAGTCTTGCGGGTGATTCCGAGTGTCCTGCCTGGGGAGCTCTGCACCCATGGGCTCCCGGGTCAGCACACAGCCTCCTCGTCAGCCCTGACGGCCCAACGTCTCCTCCAGGAAACCGTGCAGACCCCCTTCCAGCGGGAACTCCCTTACGAGGGCACCCCTACCGTGCCTGTACCTTCTCAGCCGCCTTGCGTCCCATACCAGGCTCGCTGCCCCAAATCCCCTTCTAACTGTACCACCTGCCTGCCTGGAAACGCAAAGTGATCCACAAGGTGAAAGTAAGGCAAAGTAGAGATGCGCGTCCTTGCGGTGCCATGCTGGAGCCTGACCCAAAGGCCCTTCCGAGGATGGTTCAAAACCCATCCTTTGCTGGGCTAACCATTTGCTACAGATCAGGACCTAAATTCACTGAAGTTACTCGGAGATTCATGCCAGATAGCGATGCAAATTATTTCTGTCAGATAGAAAAGTCAACCCCAAGCGGTATGGCTATATGGACATAAACCAATTTAGAAAACTCTAACCTGGTGTCTAATTCCACACGCTTTCTTCAGTGGCTGTAAATACTGTACTTCAAACGCTCTTTAAATCAGCTCGTCTGTTTGTTTCCTCATTAACGAGTTAAATGAATCTTTGACGCAGGTTTATTCTGTTTTTATGCATTGGTGTTTTTAACATTTGGGAAATTTGGCACTTTTAGAGATTGTTTCATAGAAAGGCCCCCATGGGCTTCCTTGTTGAAGCCCATTAAACTGTGTCACCCCCAGAAGAGTCCCATGTTCTCCTTGGTCCCAGGCTTGCGCTTTCCTGGGTCCCAAAGTCAGTCTCTAGGAGCGAGAGAACGCCGTCTCCGGTGACTCTCTGGTTTTCAGGGGTTTCTTGGATTTTTGGTTTCAATGTTTCAAATTCTGATTCTATGTTTCTGCTTTTTTTTTTTTTTAATTTATTTATTTTATTATTTATTTATTTATTTAGGCTGTGTTGCATCTTTTGTTGCTGTGCACGGGCTTTCTCTAGTTGCGGTGAGCAGGGGCTACTCTTCGTTGCAGTGCACGGTCTTCTCATTGCGGTGGCTTCTCTTGTTGCGGAGCACGGGCTCTAGGCACATGGGCTTCAGTAGCTGTGGCACACGGGCTCTAGAGCACAGGCTCAGCAGTTGTGGCGTATGGGCTTAGCTGCTCCGCAGCATGTGGGATCTTCCCAGACCAGGGCTCAAACCCGTGTCCCCTGCATTGGCAGGCGGATTCTTAACCACTGCGCCACCAGGGAAGCCCTATGTTTCTGCTTTTGTTTCTGGTCTGTGTAACAGTCTCTTTCCACTGCCCGTTCCAGTGAAACCAGTTTTTATCTTGGGTCACTAGTTGGCCTTGACGTTCTTCTCATATGTCAGGAAACTCTGGGTCTGGGCCACACTGTCTTCAAGACCGGTGGGTGTCTGACCACTAGGCTGGTCTCCACTGCACGGGGAGAGAGCACCCTGTGTATTTGGTCTGTGCACAGCTGCAAAGTTAAGCCTCCTCGGTGAAAGCAGGGATTGGAAATCTGCCTTTATGGGCTGACCTCTTGGTGACCCATTATGGTCTGTTGGGCTGGGTGGATGATGGGAGAATCTAGTTTGTTAATTTTTTGTTGTTTGTTTATCTATTAGGAATCAAATCAATTAAGAAAATATTTCACGCCCACTGGAACGGAGAATGGCTCTTTGAGAACTGGATGGGTGAGTTTCACTATTTCTGTGATTACCTTTGACCTGCAGCTCAGCGTATAGAACTACAACTGTAAGTTCTCGGTGGGTCTGTACATCTGTCATTGAGAACAACCTCTGTTTCTCGTTGTTTCCATGTGAAATATTTTCCGAATATTAATATTAATAAATATTAATTTATTTATTATTAATAAATATTAATATTTATTAATATTAATAAATTGAGGGTATAAATTTGATGATGTATTTTCTAAAAGAAGTTCTATTCAGATTGGTTTATAGAGAATTGTAAACACTTACCTGTATCTAATATTCCCTGAATTTCTAGAAAATAAAGAAACTGAACTTCTAGTACTTTAGATGTGCTGGTCTTTGAAGGAAAAAAAAAAGGCCCTCTTACAGAAACTGCTAGTTAGGAATCTTTTAATTAAGAATCTCAGTTCACATAAGCAAGGTGAATGGTTAAATAAATCAAACTGGTTTAATAATTTTGGTTTAAAAACCAGCTGCATGACTTTCCCTCGATTTTATAAGCGAGGACTATAATACAAGGATACATTTTACTTAAGATTTGGATTTGTTTTCTCATGAAGAGACTACTTATAATGTAAACTTCCTGAGGTTTTTTATTTATTTATTTTTTTACTGGTTTCCTGGTCAGGTAAACTAACATTACTTCTATGTAATGTTTAAATTAAGAAAAGTATAAAATTACATGTTCAACTAATTTGAATTCTCGTTCTGACAATTTTTATATCAACTTTTACTATATTCTATAGTGTATCAGCTTAAATATAAGTCTCAAAATCCTTCGTTAACCTAAAACCTTGAATTACATTAAATCAAGGTAATTAATGGACAGTTTTTGGATGCCTGAACAACTTTTTAAAATAAGATAGACTGTTGAAACACTATAATTTAGAATAGACGGCCTCCTTTCAACCAGGATAAATTAGGCAAAGTAATTGTGCAACCGAGGTCATGCCTGGAATGTCACCATTAAAAATTGTTATTTTATCAGATATGTATGTATATATATCTACATAATTTCTATATAGATATATATAGAAATTTTTTAACGAGGAGCCTGTATTTTCATTTTGGACTGAGTTCTGCAAATTATATGATCAGTTCTGTATGTATTTGTGTGCATGTGTGTATGTGTGTACATACACATATATGTATTCATATCTTTGCTTGTTATTGTTATATATAACAATATATATAAGCTGTTCCTTTGGGTTTTACTTATCAAACATGTTCATTTTCTGCCATTTTATAAAAATGTGTAAGGATGGAGGTAGCCGTAGGGGATCGTAGTACGTGTGTTTGTGGGATTTGCGAATCTGCTGAAATACTTGTGTAGGACGGAGAACTTTCAATTACTCACCTTTAAGTTTTCTCTCTGGTTCAAGTTATACTTTATAGGAATATATAATCAATATAATATGTTTATCTGAGACTGTATGAGGAATAATAATGGCAAAGAAACACAACTGTATGTGCCAAGTAATAAAATGTGGTTTTGCTTTTCAAGAGAGAAAGAGGATAGCTTTGTAGTAAAGTGTCAGGTGGCGCCAGAAGGTGGAGGACTTCAGTGAAGGGTAGAATGCTAGTGGCTGCAGCACCTGTGGAAGGTGTGAGTGGAGGTGGTTGATTGGCCTTGGATTATAATACCTGGAAATAACAAATCTAAAAAAGTGTAAGAGTGTGTCTGAATTTGCCAAACTCTACTCAGTTCTCATGGGTTTATCCATAAGATAATTTTATTAAAAGTTCTGTGACTCCCTTCCTGGTAACAGACCCATGTAAAATTAGAATTTGGTTTCCTTTCTGTTAAAATGACTATAGGTCTTAGAATATTTTATCTGCTTGTACTAAGCAGTAGCAAAAGACCTTTCTTTACCTTGATCATAATTTTCCTAGGCAGGCGAGATGCCATATGTTAGGAGTAACTTTTCGTGCTCTGTGCTGACTTTTATCTTGATTACTTTTAAAATTTCAAAGTTCCTCACATCTGAAAGAACTAAGATCCCTACCCAACAGCTGTGTTATCTTCTCAGTGTGTTTCGAAATATCATATTGTCATTTTGATGCATAAGTAATCAAGCTAAAATCACATTTTTCCTAGGTAACTATGATCCTTTCAAAATCCCCTCTAATAACTTTAAAACTTAAATGAAAATTTAAATTTTGCCCCCCGCACTATTTAATATTTTTAAATTTCAAAATAGATTTTACACCTAAACTACATATGTTATTTACCAGAAGGTCCCTGGGCAGTTACAAAGATTCATTCTTTCATATTATATACAGAGGGATGATAGAAATGATTGGGTTTGTTTGTACGTTGTCTATTTGGTAAATAGGTCAACACTAACAAGAGCTATACAGGAAGACGGTCAAGTGAAAAGAGAACTCAGGTTGCCCAAGTTAATTTTTCACAGGTAGTATGTTATTAATATAAATATATTTCAGAGATTTTACGTTTGACAGGAACTCCTACAGGTCTGCCAGCGCTCTCACTGCCTGTAATACATCCCTCCCCTGAAGGTAGCCACGAACCAGAGCCTTGTGGACCAGTGAAGTTATTACACTTAGTAACTGTAATAAATTAACCATCACTATTCTGAGTTTTTCTCAACAGGTGGTTTTTGCTTTCCCCTCGTATTTGCCGGAATTTTCTATAATATCCAGGTTAGCATTGGATCTTTAACCAAGGATAGTCTCAGAGCATTAGTGGAAAGGCTTATAGCAGGTGCACTAAACTATTGATTCCTGGCAAAATACACTCATGCGTACAGGTTTGGGAGTTTAATCAAGGTGGCATCACTTACACAACTCTGACAGCTTGTATCAGACCAGAGTCACGTTTCTCAGCTCTCTCCAGTCCAAAAGCAAATAACTCTGCAAAAGCAGCTCGCTGACCCATGAGCCAGTGGTACAAGAATTAGTTGAAGAGAACTGAACGAACAGATGAAGGAGATTTAATTGTGTGGGGTTTTTTAAGGATTATTGAAACTGTTTTTAATATTTTATTAAAATAAAATATTGTATTTTAAATAATTTTTAATAAATAATTTAAAAAATATTTTATTTTTAATAAAATAAAATAAAATAAAAATTTTGATGTCTGTATGGCGGAACTCTTCTTTTTCGCGGTAAAATATACGTAACGAAATAACCGTGCTGACCACTTGAAGTGTACAACTCCATGACATCAAGTATGTTCACAATGTTGTGCAACCATCACTACCATCCATCTGCAGAGCTTTTCATCATCCCAGACAGACGTTCTGGACCCGTTAAACAATAACCCTTACCACCCCCATCCCAGCCACTGACACCCACCATCCTACTTTCTGTGTTTGTGAATTTGACTACCCTAGGTGCCTCATATAAGTGGTATCATACAATATTTGGACTTTTGTGACGGGCTTATTTCACTTAGCATAATGTCCTCAAGGTTTCTTCATGCCGCAGCATGTGTCAGAATTTACTTCCTCTTTAGGGCTGAATAATATTCCATCTTATGGATAGGCCATGCTTTGTTTATCCATCCAACTGTCCGTGGACTTTTGGGTTGCTTCTTGCTTCAGGTTCAGAAGCCATCTCTTTCCCCACCGTTCTGACAGTTTAGGCAGGCTTGTCTTTTCCATAATCTATGAAGGTCGTAGATTTCCTTTATCTGCAAGGCCGGCTATACTGGGGTTTACATAGCTTGCACCAGTTTCCAAGCTCACTCATCCTCAACTCATAGAATGTTAGAGCTCAGTGGAAGGCCTGCCTTCCCTCGGTTATAAAGAGAAGCTGAAGCTGAAAGAGAAAAGGTTTAGGTAGATATGATAGAAATATTGTAATTTATTTCCGGCCGTGTATTGACATACGATCTCTTCCTGTCCATGTATCTTTTTTCCATATGTTTGCATCTTAGACTGTGAGTTCCAAGGCCATAGGGACCATATGTATGACTTCTCTCCCTGCAGCTTTACTGCTTCCCCAGAGGTGAACGGGTATCGTGTAAGTACTTTTCGATGGGGATGAAACAAAGGAAGAAATGTTTCTGGAAGCAGACATTCTGGACATTTCCAGAGAACTCTGTTCAGAGGTCAGAAGGTGACTATTCCTCTGTCTGAAACTGCTCTAACGAACCCTCCCTCCCCGGGGAGATGATTCAACTCATCCCTGCCTTTAAGCTCGGCCCAGATGCCTCCCTGAGGCTCTGCTTGGGGAAGTATTATCAGTGTCACTACCTAGGAAGATTTTTGCTTGGAGCAAAAAGTTTTGTTACTTTTGGCAGATATAGCTAGAGAATGGCCAAGAAAGGATGTGACATGAAAATTCAGCAATTTAATTCTGAAAACCCCGTGGTTTCAAGGCTGTTCATTTCTTGTTAGAGCTTTGTTTTTCCTCTCTGCTCTTAACGAGTGGACTTCCAGGGGAATATTTCTTCTTACAAATTAAGGAAATTTTCAGAGCCAAATTTCAGGTCTTTCCTGATCTAAAATAAAAAACAATGAAAGGATAGTGGGCTTGGCTTTGAATAGTAGCCAGGGACACTACCCAAAAGGATGACTGTTATCACACTTCCTAACAAAGCAATGCTATTTTTGAAAAATAAATGCTTTTGTTATTGAGGAAAATCTAACACTTTTATGGAACCTCCACTTGGAGGTTCTCGTAAACATAATTCTAACTTTAGAGGAGATGGGAACGGCACAGTGCAGGGAAGAGATTTCTTTCTAAAGCAAATTTGGAACCAAAGCTAGAGATGCAGGTATTACAGCATTTGACCCCATCCTCCGTGAGGTCTCCTGGTGTAAAGAGCTTAACCCAGTGGTCCTTGACTCCTGGCTCCTTGTCGCCAAGGGGAAAGTCACCGCTTGAGCCTCAGCTTCCTGTTTGGTGAGATGGGGTCGTCACACCAAACTCACTTCGATGCTGGGAGGATCAATGAAATAGGAGGACGAGAAGAGCTAATATTTGGGCTTCCCTGGTGGTGCCGTGGTTGAGAGTCCGCCTGCCGATGCAGGGGAAGCGGGTTCGTGCCCCGGTCTGGGAGGATCCCACATGCCGCGGAGCGGCTGGGCCCGTGAGCCATGGCCGCTGAGCCTGCGCGTCCGGAGCCTGTGCTCCGCAATGGGAGAGGCCACAACAGTGAGAAGCCCGCGTACCGCAAAAAAAAAAAAAAAAAAAAAAAAAAGAATAGCTAATATTTTTTGAGAGCTTACTGTGTGCCAGGCACCTATGTAAGGACTTAACACATTAATAATTTAAGGACTTAGCACATATTCTATCACTGAATCCTCACGACAACCTCCGATGCAGAAACTATTTTTCTTCACCATCTTACAGACCCCTATCCGTAAGACTGAAGCACAGAGAGGGCAAGTTACTCAGTCAAGGTCTCACAGCTACTAAGTGATGGAACCCATGGTCAAATCCCCACTATCCAGCTTCAGGACTGTGTACCCAGACACTGGGCCACGTTCCATGTCCAGACTGCACGCGTGGATGTATCTAATACAGTGTCAAATATAGTGAGTATTCAAGTAATTTCAATCTCGTGCTTACAGATACCACAGTCCGTTGGATGCTGTGTTGTGCCCCCCAGATGTCCCTTTGGAGGAGGACTCACTGCCCAGCTGCTGGCAGTGCCCCTGCGGGCACCCCTCAGCTGTTGGCCACCTTTGGTGATTGGCTCTGCTGAACTGAGCTACCTTGTCCAAGGTCACGCTTCCTTCCGGGGATGGGCCACAGCCAAACGATGACTGGCCTGGGGATGTAAAGGCCTGGCTGTTTCCCCGCACTCAGGACAGCTTTGCAGGCCCATCTCATCTTCAGAATCCCTGCAGCCCCATCTGAGGCCACCCCTAAGACTGCACCGCCGCTTGCCCTCCCCCGTCTGATCCTGCTTCCAGCCCGTCCCTTCTCTTCCCCAGGTGTCGATCCTAAGAGCATATGTCCTCAGAATCTTCTTCTGTGCAAAAGTGCACCTCAGCAGCTGCTTCTAGAACCCAACCTGTGACCAAAAAGAATTTCCCAGATATATTGGAATACGGAATCTTCATTTTTATGAAACACCTACCCCCTGGGGAACATTCAAGAAGACAATTTTGGGAAATGTAACTCCAGCAGAGGAAATACTTGCAACCAAAACAACTGATGTGTATTCAGACCTGCCTGTTGATCGGCTGTTTCGATCTTGATCAAGCTTCCTGTTCTGCGGGAGCTTCAGTCTATCATCGTAAAATGAGCACAATAAAATCCACATTCCAGGACTGCGAACAGACCTACCAGTGCTTAGGTGATCCGTCCAAAAGGCTCCAAGAAGCAGGCATTTTGGCCTGGTTTATATACTACTATGTCCCGAGTGCCTAGAACTGTGTCTGGTACGTAGTAAGCATTTGATAAATATTTGAATTCATTAAGTAGATAACACACATCGAATCTTGAAAGTTTTTATCGAGGTATATTTCCAGTCCATATTGTTGAATCGGTCATTTATGAAAAGAACACCTGAAGATTATTTTCAGAAGATCTGCTTGCTGACCTTTCCCGCACTGACTGCGGAGCCATAAAAGTATCAGCGCCGTTACTGCTGAGGTTTCGTGGGCAACGTCCCACACACCTTTAAGTGCAGCTACCCATTTGGTTTGCTGACCCTTCCTGTAATTTTTGGTGTAGGTCATATTCTCAAGCAAATAACCAGAGAGTCACTTGCATTGACAATTGTATTAGAGTAAAGCGAGCTTCATAAAGTCCCAGTGAAATGAATTCTGAAGGCTTATTAATTTGAACTGTAAAACCTCTTGAAGCTTACTGAGAAGAATCAAAATGCCATGCCATGCTGGCCTGCCGTAGCATGAATAGGACAAAGGAATTCCAGCTTCATTGAGCATGTCCCAAGGCTTATGTGGTGAGGAATTTCCTGCTGGCAGTGGCATCAGAGAGCCACAGTGAACAGAATTCTTCAAGGCGGCATTGTCTGAGTTGGACTTTGTGCACGATTTTGCTAAACGACGTAGTCTCTTCCCAGAGGAAGACTTCAGCTAACAGCAGCAGGAGGTCTAACACCTTCTAGAACGAGGAAAGGTTTGGGGTCTTGCTCTTGACTCTGAGGCATAATTTTGTGGGAGAAAAACACACCACCACAAACTTCTAGAAGAAGAACAAATAAAAGATCTGTGTGGAGAGATCCCATCAAGTAGAAAAGGGACCCAGAAGGAGGCTACTAATTGTAGCCTGAGCTTGGAAAGACATCTCGAAGAAGCTGTCACCTGAATTGTGTCCTGAAGACTAAATATAATTTCTGATGGAGGGGTCATGAGGGAGGGGCATTCCAGGCACAGTACAAAGGGTACAATCTGGAAACCGATCGAGACGGGATACTGGCGCCAAAGGCTAATATGATGGGCAATGAGAATGCACCGATGGTGCCGGGAATTAAAGACTTACGAACATTTCATTACGTGTGATCGGTCACTGAGTTAGGAATTATCTCTTCTAGTTCTCACAGTGTATCTCACGCCCCAAGTCTTCAGCCAAATTGTAGTTCTTCTGTTCTCACTCCGTGCACTGGCTGGACTCAAATGAGAGTTTTGCTCACCTTGCCTGCTGGGCGTTGGGTACTCGGGCAAGGATGTTAACACAGGGAGAGTCTCCAGGAACCGTACACGATTGCCAAGAGGCTGGCAGGGGAGGGCGGGGCCAGCAACGCAGACATGTGTCTACAGGACACACTGCGCGTGCTGGGCCACATCTTAAACCATAAAGAGGACGCGGCCAATGTCATAAGAGTGTCCCCGGGTTGATATGAAAGGCTGAATTCCTTCATGCAGTCCAAGTACCTTCCATAACCAAGACATCGGGAATGACGTGGGGATGATAGAGATGAATGTGACACTTGTTTTAAACGGAGCTGGCAACAAGTCGGGCACTCTACACACAGCTAGGACATTTTCCATTCAAAACAGTCAAAATGAGCAAAAGTTTGAGTCATCTGAAAAGAAAGAAAAAAAACATGCTTGCGGAGGAGGCTGATTTCCCAGCCTTGTGGATAAGCCTTGTGGACGGCTTATTTCCCAGCAGAATTTCACGATGAATCATCGGGTCCGCTGCGCAAGGCTAGGACCAGGTGCTCATGGGTTGACTGCCAATTGAACGGGTTCTGCTTTGCTTTTGTTTTGCGCAATAAAACGGGTAAGCACCGGTTTTTCCTCCATTGGTAACTAAACTTCGTCGCAGAGAACGGGTGCTCCCTCCCCATTCCCTGTTCCAACTCCTGGCACTGCCATCCTGAGCCTTCCAGACTGGAAATGGGGGGCGTCTTCAAGTCTTCCCTGCCCCTCACCACCTTGCCCAGATGGTCGGCCCAGTCTACAAACCCTTTTCTGTAACATTTTGTCCATTTGTCCCCTTCTCCTCATTCCTACTTAAGCAGGTAATTCTTTTCTACCCGGATGGTTGCAACAGCCTTTTGGAAGGCAGCTGTACCCCGTTAGCCTTTAAATCCATTCAGTCCTACACCCTCTACCGGAAGATGCTCATCTGAGAATCCGGCTGGGACCTGCCCGCACCCTGACCATCAGCACCTCTCATAAATCACTTCCAGTCACTGCTTCTCAGCAACGGGGTCAAGACCTGCTTCTCAGAAGTATTGTTGGAAGGGACAGTGTCACTTCTGGGTAGAACACTCAGCACCGGGGTGAGACCCTCCAGAGCTTTTCTTTTCCTTCTCCCGCAGTGACCGGTGTGCCCCAGACGGCAGCAACCCCACCGGCCTGAGTCCTGGGGTAAGGACGGTGTAAGGACGGTGTGCAGTGCAGCCTGCAGCTGAATGTAACATACATGGCAAGTCCCGCTTGCAGTCTTAAGCCATCGGGGTTTAGTGGTTGCTTATTACAGCAGCAGCACTGAGTCCATCCTGACTAATGCAACCCTCCCAAAGGCTTCAAAGAATCCCCGTTACTTTGAGACTCTCTTTGAAACCCCTTGACACAGCATTGAAGGACCCTTGATGCAGATCTGCCCTTCCCGCTTGCTCCCCCGAGATGTCCCTTTACACACTCTGTATCTCAGTTAAACTGGACCAGTTTCTGCCCCCCAAGACTCTCTCCACCTCCATCCCTCTCCTCACAGGATACCCTCTTAATATGCTTTTTCCCCATGCCTCCCATTACCAGTCAAATTCCGCCCATCCCTTAGTACCTTCCTCAAACATCCTTTTTTTTTTTTTCGGACTGGGGCACGAACCCGTGTCCCCTGCATAGGCAGGCGGACTCTCAACCACTGCGCCACCAGGGAAGCCCTCAAACACACTTTTTAAGATGTAGCCTTTCCTGACTTCTCCTGATGCCACCTTTGTCCCCTGCGAGTGTCTCTGTTGTCTGTTGCCCTAATCACTTTTTAAGGTCCTCGAGTGAGAAACCTGTCACCCTGGGCATTACGTTATCATTACCTAGAAGCCAAGCCCAGAAGCAACGCCATTCACTGCTCCTGGAGGGGATTCCCGCCGCTATGGGCTTTACCAGTGCGACGCCCCCAGCCCGTGGGGGGCAGGTTCCACAGGAAAAGCTCATTGCAGCTGATTCCTGGGGAGTAGGGGATACGTTTTTTCTCTGAGGTTTTTGTTTTGTTTTTAACAAGGAAGCTCTGGTCACGATGAATAAGCCCTTTAGAGGACACTATTTCTTTCCTTCTCTTTCTCACGTCCCCCAAAAAGAAGGGAGAAAAGAACCCCTGCGGGGTGAATGGAAGGTTTCCGAAGACATTCAGTTTTTCAGCATTTTCTAAGCAGGCCACAAATCAGCCTAACTGATTCCAGTCGTGGGCTGATGGGAGTCCAGGTTCACATGTTGTCTGCCAAGCAGACTGGGTCAGGCTTTAGCCAAGTCTGCATATGGTTGGTGTTCGGAACATATCTGTGATGGATCGACTGAGTTCTGTGTGCCAAATCCAGCCGTTTCCAAAGTGAAAAAGGAATAACGATGGCTCTCTCTTTTCCTGCTTGAAGGAGTACACTGTGTACAATATTCCGTAGGTCCCTGGGACCGGCCTGAACGTCTTCCAGTGTAATCAGATCCCTGACTTGTTCACACTTAGAGGATGTGGTAGGAAAGCAGAAGATAGAACTTTTCGATTCAACTCTCAAGCGCTAATTAGTCTCCGTGAAGCCCGTGGTTTCTCCTGCCTCCTTGTTACCAGTAGGCGCTTTAGAAAGGGAGGCCCTGACCTTCACAAGTGAACACACGTCCCCTGCAAGTCAGGGCTCGTAAAAGGAACCGACTGCATAAGCAGAAGTGGGGTTTACTGAAAGTACACTGGGAAGCTGAAAGAATTGGAAAATCTGAGAATCAGGTTCAGGGCCTCCATTGCCACCCAGAAACATCTCATTGTGGACCAGCCCGGGGTGAGACCCACCATCTCGCCTGTGGGTCCGGGGTCTCCACTTGCTCCGCCCTCCTGGCTGGAGCTGTGATCGCTCCTCTGCTCCCGGAATCTTGCTCAATGGCCCCCCGCTCCAGTGAGACTGGTTGCCTGGTCCAGTGTGGAGAGTGACTGAAGGGCAAGGCCAAGGTCACAGGCCCACACTCTCAGTTGGCACTTGAGGACGTGCCATTCTCGGGGGGGTCTCACTACTCACAGTTTGGGACGCGGAGGAAAACGTAATTCTGGCATCGCCTGGCTCCCACCAAGACTCAGGGTCGGGGAACCTCGCTTCACACAGGGAGGGGCTTGGACGCAGGGTCGCCAAGAAGAGTGACAATGTCCGGACTCCTTAACCAGATACGCAGCACTCGCTGCGATATATGTCCGTGTTGTTTGGTCTATGAAACTCCTTAGGAAGCAACTGGGAACAGGATGTGAGGGGAGAGGCTGAGGTGACTCCCAGGCACGTTTTGGGGCCCCCCATGCAGTCCCAGCAGTTAAGGTGCCCGAGTGCCCACGTTGTACCCAGCATGGCAGGAGGGGACCCTCATTCTGTGGGGCTCTTTGTACCCCTGGTTGGGAGAAACAAGTCCACCTCTCAAACCAAATGGAGGATTAGGACGGCATCGCAAATTTTGTACCAGCCTCCTGGGGACCTTGTGAAATGTGCAGATTTAAGGGTTGAGGCTGGGATCCTGCATTTCTGACAAGCTCCTGGGCGACGCTAGTGCTATAGCTCGTGGACGTACCTGGAACAGCTGAGCACAAGAGAACAGCACGTCACGAGTGCCACAAACCAGGAGAGCACTTGCATGGATCACAGCGCCACGGCCCTTCTCAGAGGGGAGATCCCAGCCTTGACAAGCAGGCAGGAATTCATTAGGTAGCCTGGGTTGGGCCTGGATGTGTGTTACACCAAGTCCCGGTTTGCCCTGGACTGTCCCGGTTTAAGTGCCGAAGGCCCTGCGTCCTGGGAACAAGTGATGTGCTTCTCTGATATCTGCCCGGTAACACCAGCCAAAGTCACACAGTCACCACGTGTTATTTGCTTGACAGATTGGCCAAGTTTACACTCTGGAGGCTAAAGTCACAGGGAGTCTGTTTCACTTCTGGTCTTAGTAAAGGCTCCGAAAGGAAGCAGTGGCGCTTTTGGTATTTTTTTCCTTAATATCATTGTGATGTCAATGTTCACATCACTGTTTTACAGTAGCAGGGTTCCTGAGGCTTTCTTTTATTACCGAGAACATTTTAAATTCCGGTGCATATATTCCCACATGCGTATGAAATGTCAGCACCACTGTCGGAGGCCCCCGAAAAGGCAGTCTCGGTGCTGCCTGAACCATGCCGCCACAGTGCAGCGCATCAGCTGGGCCGGGCATCCAAAGCGTCTGAGCCGCCAAGGCCCCGCCACGTCCCCGGGGTCACAGCTCCGTGCACGGGTTCAGGAAGCCGGCTTGCTCGGCACCCGGAGAGAGGCCCGTCCCACGGCTGGGGCTTGTCCTCAAGAAATGGGTTTATTTGCTATGATCAGTTTCCTCCTTACCCACAAGCATGTTTTCCATTCCTGGTGAGCCAGAAAGACGCTCATTAAACTTGACATCTAGGTTCCCTGCCCCAGAAACCCAAGCAAAGTCCAAGAAAGACCAGCTGCCCCTTTTCACGGAGCAGATCCTCCAGCCAAGCTGATAAGCACACGTGGCCTGGGCATGGGCTGGGGGAGGTGAGGGGTCACCTGCACAAGCAGCATCCAGGCGCTGGTCCTGCAAACAGTCCCCTCCTGCTTCACAGCGTCAGCGGTCTCCTGCTGGCCTGGGAACGCACTCCTATTGGAACGTGGAAGCCCCAGTTTCAAGAGCACAAGTCATCCTGTTCTTCCTCTCCTGCCTCCTTCCCTTCTCTCCACCTCCTCTTCCCTCTCCCTCCCCCTTCCTCTTCCCCATCTCCCTCCCCCTCCCCTCCCCTCCCCTCCCCTCCCCTCCCCTTCCCCTCCCCTCTCCTTCCCCTCCCCTCCCCCTTCTCCCTCTCCCCCTCCTCCTCCTGCCCCTCCTCCCCTCCTCTTTCCTCTCCCCACTTCCCACCCCTTGCCCCCCTCCCAGCCTCTCTCCTCCTCTCCCCGTCTCACCCCACACACACTTCTCCCTTTTTCCTTTCCTCCTCCAGAACCTTGAGGGTTCCAGCTCCAGGTCTTGAAACTGTCACTATCTTTTCCAAGCTTGATGCCCCCCGGAGCTGAGCGGCCTGTCCGGTCCATGCATGGCTTGTGGTTTGAATCCCTAACTCTCCGAGCCTGTGGCTGCCTCTAGTCCTAACCTGCAACCCGATCGCAGAGACCAACGTGTCTCCACGGGACCTAATTGTGACACGAATCCCACGGTTCCCTGGACTCCCTCCCGGGCTTAACTCCTCTCCGAGCTACTCAGGGAAGTCACCCAAGTTATTTTTCACCGAGTTTTAGAAGATGGTGGGCAAGATTGGGGAATAAGCGGAGGGCAAAGGAAGGCCACAAATCGACCTTTGTTTGGGGAACGTGCTGTGCTTTGGGAGCTGAACGTTAAAGACTTTGGGTGCATCTGAGACTCAGCGCTTGCTACAAAGATTAATCCGTCAACTCTGCTCAAAGCCCAACCTCCACCTGGATTCCTTCTCCTACTTGGCCCCGGGCTCTGACCGCTATCCCAGGAGCACCGCCTTGGCTAACGAGCCTCACTGGCCTGGGTGGCTGCTGGACTCTGCACTCAGGGACTGTGACCCTCCAGTGGCTGCAGGGACCAGGGTGTGGATGGAGGGACTGGCGAGGTCGTGACAAGCGTGTCCCAGACTCGGGCTGGCTCCGGACCGTTTCTCCCCTCCTGGAAGCCTGCTGTTTCTGCTGAGTTTTTTAAAATATGCACGGTTGTCTTTCTGTCTGATCTTGTTGGAAGTTGCTCTCCCCTTCTCTCTGGGGTCTGGGGCCGCTTTCACCTTTGTGACTGGGTTTGGGCCCCTGAGCTTTCTGTAGGATTCAGCAGAATCTCGCCATTGGTGGCGGTGTTGAGAGTTAAGTGCCCAGGAGAGCGGGGTTCCGGGCCTGCCGTGGGTCCCCACACCCCAGGGCGGGTCGGAAATCCAGGGGGCAAGGGCTGGACTCACGGCGCCCCTTCAGGACACCCTGCCAGAGCCATTCCCGCTCCGTCCTGGGGCCCCGGGCAGGCCTGGAGAGGCTGGGGGAGCAGGCTTAGAGGAGCACAGGGCTCCAGTCTTGACCCGAACGCACATTAGCTGTGCAGCCTTAGTCAAGGTAGGCACCTCTCTGGGCCCACATTTACTCCTCTGTAAACTGGAGCTTATAGTCTCTCCTTCTGGAGGGTGATTGTGGAGATCGGATGAGAGCCTCTGCACACTTCCTGACCTAGGAGCTCGTCGACGGTTGCAGTAAATGCCCAGTAACGGACACTTGGCTTAGAGAGCAGAAGGGAGAAAGAGGCAGGAAGCAGTGAATGGTGGCGAGCGAACGGCGAAAATATCAGAACAAATGCAGGAACTGACCCTTAATCTCGAGCCTTAGGTATGGTGTCTGTTTGCATGAGGGATGCAAGCAGAGACAGCTTGCCTGTGGAGCCACCGGGGGCACCAGGAAAACCGCTCCTGAGAGCCGGGGCAGCGCCGCCTACAGCAGTTAGGAGCAAGGGCGCTGGATCTGCACAAAGGACTCGAAGTCCTCGTAGGGGAGATGCCAGCCGCCTCCTACATACAGTGCTCGTGGCTGACTTCTCCGAGACAAATAGCAGTTTTCTCAGTTCAGAACTGGGAGCTGGTGGCTGGGAACGACAGGGTCCTTTAAACCTTTTGCTCTTGCTCGATGTAACATCTGTCCCCATCTCAACGCACAGGCTCCCCGAGAAGCGTCCAGCCCTCTTGGAATTTCTCGTCACAATTCCAATCATCCCAGCTGTCGCTTCCAAGCACCACTATTTTTGCTAACAAGGGTCCAAGTGCCTGGGGACCTCTTTCACGTTGAGTCCACACCCTTGTGCTGGTTACACAGTGGCCCTGAGCTGAGTCAGGCCTGCAGAGCAGTGTGTGTGTGTGTGTGTGTGTGTGTGTGTGTGTGTGTTGGGGTGAGGGCGTTGACCCAGCTCCAGGCCCCAGCATCACCCTCACCCTGCTCTGTTCCCATCTAAGAAGGTAGCTTGGGGCTTCGAGGTAGCTTGGAGGAGAGAGATTTGGCCTTGAAAAGCATTTCCTGTCCATGAGTGAAATCTCTCCTCTCTCTCCCTCTCTCTCCCTCAGACCCAGGGTAGCTTTTGTCAACTGATCTCAACCAGGAAGGCTGAGTTTTAAGTCTACTCATTTATTTTCAGACAGATCCCTTCATGGACGCCTCCTAGTGGTTTAGAGAAGGCGCGTTCTTGCTAAAGCACTGTCTCTGGGCAGGGTGCGGGGTATCAGTCTGAAAAGAGGTGATGGGGTAAGCGTGCGCATGGCTGTGTGCTAATCACCTTCCTTCCCCTTTCCCTTCCGCGAGGCTCTAATTTTGCGTCTCAGAACGAAGATAGAAGAGGGCGTGGCAGACACACACACACCCGTGTCTTCTCTTGAAAATTCTCTAGCACAGCGCCGCTATTTTTAAAGGGCACATGGATCTCTGCGGCGGCTGAACAATGCAGGGAGCTATTTGCGTCTAGTCCCGGCTTAGCACAGGCCTGCCTGGGATGCCGGCGTTTTCAGCTCCAAAGGGAAAGCACGTGCTCACCCGCAAATGCCTGCCTGGGCCGGGGGAGAGCTCCAGCTGCAGGGGAGTTAGCTGCGCGAGCTCCGACCTGGAGGAGTCTTCTCTAGGCAAATGGGAGGCCGCGGAGGGTCACTGGGCCCCGCTGCAGGCTCCCGAAGACAATTAGGAAAAGGAAGCAGGATGCGACACCCATAGGATGGAGGTCCTGGGGGGCCCTGACAGCATCAGCCAGCGTGTGCTCCTGTCCTGTTTCCTGCTTTTCCCTCCCATCCCAGCCTCTCTGCCTCACTCTGAGTGAGAATGTCTTCAAATAGACCGTCTCTCTCGCTTCCCATTGTTTGACATCCCATCAGAAAAGCACAGGGGAATTGTGTCCGTCTGTTTAGGACAAAACACCCTGGACCGGGAGGCTTGAACTGGGGACATTTCTTTTGTCAGTTACTGCAGGCTGGAAATCCAAGGTCAAGTGTCGGCAGGTTGGGGTCTGCAGCAGGCCCCCTCCCGGGCTTGCAGACGGCTGCCTTCTTGCTGTGTCCCCCCCGGCGTCCGTGCTCTTCTCACGAGAACACCAGGCCACCCTCATGACCTCATTCAACCTTCATCACTGCCTTAAAGGTCCTACGTCCACACACAGTCACACTGGAGATTAGGGCTTCGGCGTAGGAATTCGGGGGGAGCACTATGCAGTCCAGCAGGGGTGTTCCTGAACTCACACGTGGACACAGCACAGCCCACAGATGCCCCGGGCCCCCTGCGTGAATGTGGGCACGCTCCCACGGAGGCCCCAGCACACCACGACAGAGGCACACGGGCCCACGGACAGGGCCCGCACTTACACAGGCTGAGGCGACCAGCAGGGGGCACACGTGGTAGGACGCCCAGGGACGCCAGCACTGGGCAGGACCCAGAAAGGGCACCTTTGCCCTTTAACCGGAACCCTGAAGGGCCTGGAGGTTGGGTGTGGAGCAGAAGGGCCAGCGAGCATATGTTCCCGGGCCGGACGGAGTGGGGACAGAAAGGGTCAGAGCCAGGCCAAGCCAATCCTGGACCTCGCCCCTGCCTCCTCCCAAGGGCTCCGTCTGTCCTGAACGGGCAGCCGAAACCCTGAGGGAGGGGACGCCTTCCTGAGGCCTCAGGTCTGGGCCCCCCGCCAAGTCAACGTGGGCAGCCCCATCCCTGAAGGCACCAGCTCTGCGGGTACCGGGGGCGCCCGGGGAAGCCTGCCTCGCGCCCTCCCCATGCGGGAGGGGAGCCTGGAGGTCAGCCGCCCCGCCCCACCGCCGCAGGGGATCCGAGGAGAAGCCAGCGAGAGGCACTGCCTGGAGCCTGTGGTCAAAGACAATCACCTGGCCTCGCCCTGCAGAGCTGCTGCCCTTGGGGGGAAGGAATCAGATGGAAAGAAATAGAGTCCTGCCCCCTCCCACCCTACCGAGCGGGGTACCCCTCAAGGCTGGGGCTCAAGAGAAACGCCTGGCCTGCGTTACCGCTGACGGCCAGCAGGGGGAAGTTCCCGTTTGCCTGAGGGCGGACGGGCAGTGAAGTTTCTGGACGTCACATCGTCTCCTGCAGGGAAAACGGTAAAATACTGCAGAACATTGAAATAGCTGTCCTAGGAACAGAGTCTTAAATGCTCCCGTAAGCCTCTGAGAATCTCAGGATGCTGCGGAGGGTTACGTTCCCTAATTCTTCTTGTTTTCTCCCAGCGTCTACCTCTTGCATTTCCAAAGATGGAGTCTAACGGAGCTCCTGTTAGGCTCAGAGTAAACGCCGAAGTCCTCCTAAAGGCCGCAAAGCACTGTCCTGGAGCATCTCTGAGCACATACAGAAGGACCCCCGTGGCCCACCCCACTCACGACCCTGGGTCCCTGCCGTGCCCGAATGGCAGGTGTACATCTTCCCAGGGCCTGTGCACTTGCACTGTCCTCTCCTGGGAGCCCCCAATCCCAGATATCCACACGGCTTCCCCCTCCACTCCCTCAGGTCGTGGTCAAAGGTCTGCTTCTCAGTGGCGCCCTTGCCACCCGTCTGAACTCTCACTCAGGCTCCCGCACCCCCAGCTCCTCTGCAGCACTTCCCGCACCTAACACCTCTGCATTTTCCTTATTTATCGTGAGTCTTTTCCCCATTAGATTCTAAGCTCCACGTCTGGTTGGTTCCTCGCAGCGTCTGCAGGGCCCAGCATAGTGGCTAGCAGATGCATAAACAGTTGTTGAATAAGAACGCGTCCTTTTAACTTGAAAGCCCATTTCTCTCTGTGATGCATGCAGAAGGCCAACGTTGTTGGAAGGACTGCCCTGTGGACTGGGATTGTTACTGAAAGTGGGTCCGGGCGCTCACCGCTCAAAAGCCAATAAAGAAGCAAGGCTGGTGGAAAGGAAAGTTTGCTTTATTTTGGAGGCCGGTAACTGGGCAGGGGAAGGGGACAGGGGTGGACCCCTGTCCAGAGGCCAACTCTCCTCCACACACACCCTGACAATCAGGGGGCAAGACCTTTTATAGACAGAGAGAGGGGGCTCCGTGCAGCTCTGACGGTCATATTGACATTGGTCACGCAGTGGTCTGACCAGTGTCATCCTGATTGTTTAAGTACAGTTAGTCTTTAGTTCCAGGGTTGCTTTGTTCCCATTTCTTGGAGGCCAGCTCTTGGAATTGTGGCAGCTTCTGTCATGGCTACAGTCAGGTCATCATGTGGTTAACTTCTCCCACCTGGTGGGGCTTCAGGACCTACAGGACAGCTCACAGGACATGGCTCAGAATATATGGTTCCTGGGCTTCCCTGGTAGTGCAGTGGTTGAGAATCCGCCTGCCAATGCAGGGGACACAGGTTCGAGCCCTGGTCTGGGAAGATCCCACATGCCGCAGAGCAACTGGGCCCGTGAGCCACAACTACTGAGCCTGCGCGTCTGGAGCCTGTGCTCCGCAACAAGAGAGGCCGTGACAGTGAGAGGTCTACGCGCCGCAATGAAGAGTGGCCCCCGCTCGCCGCAACTAGAAAAAGCCCTCACACAGAAACGAAGACCCAACACAGCCAAATAAATAAATAAAATAAATTTATAAAAAAAAGAATATATGGTTCCTCCTTGAGAAAGAACTAAAGGTCCTTGACTCTGCTTAAAGACTAAACTACTATTATTGGTCTCATTTGAGTGCTGTCCTTTGTTTCTGCATCTTCTCCCTTCTCTGATTCAACTTATTCTTGCGTCAAAATTTGTCCACAGACAAAAGGCAAGCCGAGGACGTGGGGGAAGGACTGTAGGGTCCTGCTTTGTTTCAGGATGACCTTGGGAACTCCTTGCCTCCAGGGTGGATGGTGCTCCCCAGCGATGGAGCTCGTGCACACCTTGCAAAAATCAAAGTATGCAGAAGCACAGGGCTTTCCATTTGTCTACGTATCAACTTGGTTTCTGCTTCCAGATCACATCCTGCTGGGACGATGGAAACTCCCCCTTTCTTTTCCCTGAGGTTGTGGCTTCTATCACCCAAGTTCCAGGGGGCTGACATTCCACCAAGGAGCCAGGTGGTGGGTAGCATCTGGCCAAACTGTCATCTGCTCACATCAGCACCCCCTAGAATGTTCAGCATCCGTCTTGGCCTTTGCCCTTGGTCCACACAGGTAGTGCAGTGAGATCCTTTGCTCCCCTTCACGTGCCGCGGCATCCTGGGGGCTGTGTTACTTCCACATGCACCCAAGGTCACAGAGGCAAGTTGTTGTTTCTGCTTTGTGCTTGATGAGTGTGACAAAGGCCCAGGGTCGACCCACTGCACGGACCGCTGTTCTGCTCCCAAGGGCTCTGCCTGGAAAGCAGGGGGCAGGATGTCACCCAGCTTTCTGAGACCTGCCGGGGTCTGATAATCTCATAACTTGTCCTCTATAAAATCAGAGTTTTCTCTGGCTGGTGGCAGAAGGAGAAGTCAGAGATTCAAAGCACAAAGAGGAGGCCACGTATGCCGTTGGTTTTGAAGATGAAGGAGCTGAGAGACCCCTCAGTGCCCGGCTGCAAGGACCTGGATCCAGCCAGTGACCTGAAAGAACTCAGGGTGGATCCTTTCCAGAGGCCCCAAGAAGAGCCCGCCTGAACAACACCTGGATCTCAGCTTGGAGACCTTGAGCGGAGCGCCCAGGGGGACCACGGGACGTCTGCCCTGCAGGGCTGGGAGTCTGTGAATGGCGGTTGTACGAAGCCCCTAAGTCTGTGATGACCTGTGACACAGCAACAGAAAATGAATATGGGGACAAAAGTCACCGTGCCTGACGCTGAGACGGCACTTAGCAAATTCCATGTGATTTCCTCTCCTTTTTGCTTCTCGATGTTTTGTAGATAGACTGCAGCAACAGGGCTCAGCAACGGATTCTTCAAGCGCATTTCTCTGCCTTTCTCGCCACTCGGATGAGGCCGTATCATTAACCTGGGCCCGTGGACCAGAAGTGGAAGTGATGGGTGTGCCCCTTCTGAGCTGAGGCAATTAAACTTGGGTGCTTCGTCACCTCTTTCTCCTACTTTGCTGGGGAGCACGTGCTCCAGACGGTGCAGCTCCCAGAGCCCCGGCTCCATCCACCAGACCCTGCGTGTCTGCGTGGAGCTGAGGGCCTGCCCACCTGTGGCACTCGTGCTTTACGTCTGTCATGCCGGCAGCGACGCTTGCCCTGGTTAACACGCACGTGGTCGCCCCGTGAGCACTGCTGTTAAAGCTTACAAAACAAAGGAGAAGGAATGCTTCATGTCAGAAGTTCCCTTGAACAGCAACCTCTCCACTGTAGTTCAGTTTTTCTTTATATTGGTCGGGAAGGGCAGGGTGGCCAGAGGAAAGGGTTTGGAAGCACTGCCAAGAGAAAATCAAACGATGAAGAGAGAGCCATCACTGAAATAAGTCAGTGGGGAAATACTCGTTCTCTAAAGTCTATCCACAGATGTTTTCCTAGAGCCTTGGGCTTCTTCTAAAGAGTCAAGCCCATTGCTGAAAGCTTCAGCATTTCTGGCCCATCATCACTGTCTGACGGCCTGATCTCTGGCATCAGCATGGACCTCACCCCACGAACATGTTGCTTCCACCTTCTCCCTACAGGTTTCTCTGGCTGCAGCTCTCTGCGGGCCCCTGCGAGCTCCACACAGACAGCGACCTTCTAGGAGATCAACAGGCCAGTTCACTCCCTGCCTGAAAGTCTTAGGAAACAGCCAAACCCCACAGCACGTAAGAATCTGCTGCTTCTGCCGTGACCGCTTCCCCCTTCATCTCAGGACACAGCTCTCTGTCACTTACCATCCCTGAATCCCGTTGGTGTTTTTCCTGTTCCCCAAACAGACCTCAGGGTGTACATGTGGTTCCCTCTGCCCGGGGTTTTGGGCCTAATGCCTTCTGCCTAGACCCTCCCTTAGACGCTTGAAATGGCCCCACTCCTGAGAGGCCGCCCTCACTGTGATACGTCCACCATGAGACACACTGTCTGTTTCAGCCTCTGATCTGTTTCTCTCTGTCACTCTGACAATTCAGATTACTTTGCTTGGTTACACGTGTTTTTCTTCCTCCATCAGGATGTAAGCTCCGTGGGAGGTTCAGAACGCTGAAGGGGCTGAGGTTTTATCCTCCCCACTGGGAGGATAAAACTGGGCTAGCCTGGCCCAGCTGAGTGGATGCTGGCAGAACGCGAGACTCCTGGGTCAGAGACAGAGATGCAGCAGCTCCGGCGGCGGCAGCAGCTTCAGGCTTGACCCTCAGCTCCCCTCGTCCGTCAGGTTCAGGTGGACGCTGCACAGGCAGGGCTGGCATCACAGCTCAGGAACCCTGTGCTTAAGGAACCCCAATCATTTATCACGGGCTGCAAGCACACCTGACCTTGGCCTTGGAGAGACTCATCTTTATTATACGGGATAGTACAAACCGCCCTTTTCTCTAAAGGGAGGTGCTATCTCTATTTTCCGAGCTACCTGCAACACAAACATCCTTGAGAAGACGTTGCCTCTGCTGGCAGGGGTACAGAGATGTGGGAGACCACAGAGAGCCGTCTCCCTGCAGAGGGCAGAGCTCACGAAAACGCTGGTCGCTGCTCTGGCCCGTCAAACCAGGGGCCACTCTCAGCTGTCAGCCACAGAAATGAAGCCACTGGGGCTGCGTCAGCCCAGTGGAACTGGTGGCATTTTCAGTAACACTGAAGAGCCATACAGGCTAGCAGAGTCCTACGAAAAAGCACCTTCTTTATTGCTTTCCACACCTTGGAATTCCATTCTGGAATCTGTCTTGGCTTGCTCCTGCCCGGAGAATGAGATAAAGTACTGTTTAAATCTGACATAGACGTGATGGGACAGAGTTGTCTCCGGGAGATGCTTGAGTATTCTGGTGGAAAATCATGATTTTAAAGATGACTTTTGTTTAGGAAACTCCAAGATTAAGACAGACACTGTATAAGGAGGGAGGGTGAGCGTCCACAAGAGGAAATAACTGGGTGAGTGTTTGCGGAGGGCAGTGGCTACAAATAGAAATGGTGTTTATCTCTGCTGTCTGTAAACATTCAGAACCTGGGTTATCTTCCTGGGGAGGTCAGCGGGCATGAGCCCAGAGGCTGACTGCAGAACTCTTCCGGACACCGCAAGTCCTACACCTAATCAATCACGAAGGCTGGTCTTGTGTTCCTTCCTGTCCCATCCCCGTGGCCCCTACTCGATTCAGACCATCTCAGACCACCATTGCATCATTTCTTCACCCTTCTGGTAGGTTTCCCTGCATCCAATCCACACCTCTGCCTTGGAGATCTTTCTCAAATGCAATTCTGATCTTGTCATTCCCCGTCTTAAAACTTCTCAGTGATCTCCTCTTGCCGTAAGGATAGAGCTCTAACTGAAAAGGGCTCATGAGACCCTCCCTCTTGCGTGATTTCTCCCCCCCGCCCACCTCATTCGGACTGTCTCTCCCCCTCTTCAGCCACAATACAAGTGTTCCCTTGGGCAGGAATGCCTTCTCCGCCATTCTTGGGAAATTTATGTTTTTCAGAATCCCAAGAAAAATCAGTCCGGGAATCAGGAAATGATCATCTTACAAGAATTAAGGCTTAACCATCCACATAGGAATGTTACCAGTTTGGAAGCATCCACGACTACCAAGTGGAAAGTGAGAGCAGGAAACGCTGACACGTAGAATCCGGAGTCAGAGGCACATTGCTGGGGACCCCGGGACAAGAACCAGCAGGGGAGACGTGGTGGAAATCGCTCGGTCTTGCTGGCAGCCGTGGCCACGTGAAAAGTGTGCTTATGGCTCTATCTCCTAATTAACAGGTGATTAATTCTTGCAAATTAAAAAAATTAATTACTTTATATACATAGTATACCTAACACAAATCTTACGAGTAGCTTTCCGAGAAATAACGAGGCAGAACAACAGATGTCCCTGACGTGCCTCCCCATCCTTCATGTCTGGTTAAGGTCTGTTCCTCCAGGAAGTCACCTTGAACTTTAAACCTGGGTTCCTTGTCCCTCCAGCGTGCTCCTACTGCTCTCGTAGTATTTACATCAAGTGGAGGATTATTACTTCGTAGTCCCCAGAAGAACCGCGCCTCCTGCTTTGCATAACCTTACGTGGCCCCTCCCACACTGACTGTGGGCGTGGTCATGTGACTTGCTTTGGCTGTCGGGACGTGAGTCAGAGTGATACAGGCAAATAATTGATAGCACCTCTATCCTGGAGCTTGTTTCCTTGGAACACTCCTTGGGAGGCAGTCACCACAGCCTCAAGTAGCCCAGGCTAGTCTACTAAATGACGCGAGACCCTGGGGGATGACAGGCCATCTTGGACCTTCCAGCCCCGCACTCCACCCCACCCCCAGGCTCCCAGCTGAATGCAGCTGCTCCAGAATGTGGAGCAGAAGAGCTGCCCAGCTGAGCCCCGTCCACCCAGAGACTTGTGAGAAACAAAAGCCATCTTTTTTTTTCTTTTAAAGCCCCTGAGTTTTAGGATGATATTTGACACAGCAATAGAAAACCCAAACACCCTGTGTTGTCATTACCTGTTACTTCTCCCTTTGCAGATAAACTCTAAGTTCTAGGAAGATGAGTTCAGGCCTGCCTTGCTTTAAGTAGAGGCTCATTATACACTGTTGCTCCCTAGCCTCAGGTTAGTTCAGACCCAGCAGCACTGCCAACTCAAGCTCAGCTGCGTGAAACAGGGTGTGATTAAGCCTTTTGTTTCTACTTGCACCAGTGTTATTAAAGAGCACAGGCTGACTTTCTGTATCTCGTGCTGAAACTAAGTTACGACATCAAGTGAAGGAGCAGGATTACTTTAGGACACTGCTACTTTGCTGGGCTTTCTTGTTGTTCTTTGGAAGCAAGTTTAGACGGACAACGCTTCTTAGAACTTTGCTTGGAAAACACCTCTGCTTCCAAACACCCAGAGGATCCGGGGGGAGGAGAATGGAAGGTGGTGAAAGGAGAAAAAAATAGTTTGGACTGAGTCCAGGCTACACTTTTTAATCAAGTCCGCCTCTGACTCAGCACCGGTGTGAGGCAATCACGCTTCTTCTGAGCTCCTGGGAGGTTTTTATCTGGACCATCTGGCAAGCAATCACGGCGCGCCCTGTGATCTCCTCCTCTGTCTTCTTTGCACTGGGTCCTGCCATGTCATTTTTCACAGGTTTGTGCCCGGCCTCTTCGCTGAGTTCCCACAGAGTCCAGCACATTGTAAGCACTCAGTACATAGATCCCAGGGGTTGGTTTTGCTCCAAGCAACCCTACCAAAAACTGGATGGGAAGGACTTTGAACAGCCCAAGGTAAGATTGCAAAGATCCAGCAGGGCTGGAGTACACTGGTGTTCAGAGGGGGTGAGTGTCAGCCTGGCGCAGGGAGAATTGTACACGATTTGTATCTTGGTCTTTGGAGACATCCGACCCCAAACCCAAGGCTTTCTCAGCCTTAAGCCGAGGGATGGACGATTCATTGCCTCTCTCTGCCTCTGTGTCTCTTTCTGGCTCTTTCTCTCTTATCTGTGAATCTATGAATCATTTTCTATGCCTTCACCGAGGTTACAAAAAGATGAGGATTTCAGTCAAACAGAGTCTGTCCTGCCGGCTAGAGATACCAGCCTGGGTGATAGGGTCTCGGGGCAGCAGGCGTCTCTTTCCAAGGATGTCTTCAAAGAAGAGAGAACTTCTCTGCCGGCTGCCATGATGTCTGTCTGCATCCAGTTATCGATTCCTCACTCTCTGATGATACCACGTGTCTCAGGAATAGACCTGGACCCACATTATTCTGAGAAGCAGCAGCAGAAGCAACATCTCTCCCCCAATATACAGTCTTTCTTTAAAAATGACCAACACATCCATGATTCTAAAGGAAACTCAGGAAATAAACCTGGCTGGGGCTATTCTAGCTTTAACCCCAAAGCTCTTCTCATGCTATGGAACTTCCTAGAAGCTGGGGAGGTCTCAGAGCCTTATGCTGACTGTCAGTAGCCCAGCCCTTTCCCCTTCCTGCCGGCCTGATGCCCTGAGCCCATTTCTCCCAGGCCACATTCTAAGTTCTCTAAGATGGACTGCAAGATCCTGCCCCCTAGTGATCACATGCTATATAACCCCCTCCCCCAAGTACCAGATGAACAGGATGGCTGGCCTCTTCCTGGATAAGGTTATATCCTACTGGCAAAGCGATGGGATGATTTGGTCACATTCTATATATCACATATTATGTGCCCTTCATAGCTGACTGAAGGGAGATTTGAAGGGAGAGCCATTCTGTTGGCTCTGAGCATCCCTGTTGGGGGTGGTCAGAGGCTAGGACCCAAGGCGGGCCTCTAGTAGCTGAAGGTGACCCTCCGTGACAGTCAACAAGAAAACGGGACCTTATTCCTTAAAAAAACATATGATCCAGCAATCCCACTCCTGGGCATATATCTGGAGAAAACTATTATTCAAAAAGATACGTGCACCAATGTTCATAGTAGCCAAGACATGGGAACAACCTAAGTGTTCATCAACGGAGGAATGGTTAAAGGAGATGTGGTACATATATATTATACAATGGAATATTACTCAGCCATAAAAAAGAACAAAACAATGCCACTTGCAGCAACATGAATAGACCTAGAGACTATCTTAGTAAGTAAGCCAGACAGAGAAAGACAAATATCATATGATACCACTTATAGGTGGAACCTAAAACAATGATACAAATGAATTTATTTACAGAACAGAAACAGACTCAGACATAGAAAGCAAACTTCTGGTTACCAAGGGGGCAAGCGTGTTAACATACGCACACTGCTGTACGTAAAATAGACAACCAGCCAGGACCTACTGTAGAGCACAGGGAACTCAGCTCAAGACCTTGTAATAACCTACATGGGAAAGAATCTGAAGAGGAACATGTGTGTAACTGAATCACTTCGCTGTACATCTGAAACTAACCCACATTGTAGATCAACTGTACTTCAATAAAAACAAACAAACAAACAAATAGAAAGAAAACGGGACCTCATCCTACCCCTGAAAGGAACTGGATCCTGCTGCCAACCAGGGACCCCGGAGGGGGCCCTGGTACCCGGACGAGCTCGGAGCCCCTGTGGACACCTTGATTTCAGCCTGGGGACACCGTGAGCAGAGGCCCCAGCTTTGCCGGGTCCGGACTCCTGACCCACAGACCCTGTGAGATGAAAACTGAGTTGTTCTAACCACTCTCTGTGTGAGTTGTTACCCAGCAGAGAGGATGAGTGTAACCGTCTCCCCTCATGGTAGCCCTCAGCCTGCTTGGTCACACAGCGGCCCTCGACCGGCGATGGGTAACTGAGCAGCGTTTTTGCCCCGGGATACCTGCTTTGAACGGGAAATGCCTTCAGTCTCCTCCATCTTGGACCATCACCCCCTCCGCCAGACCCCAAATGCTCGGTGGGCACCAGGCTACACCAGGAGCTCTCACACCCACCGCGAGGCCCCCGGAGCCTCACAGCCATGCTGCCCTTGGGGCCTGGGGGACACTGCGCCCCCAGAGACACTGCCTTCCTGCACTCTTAACACCCAGACAGAAGGGAACACAGAGACTGGAGCCCAGGTTTTCCCAACTCCGAATTCCATGCTGCTTCCACTCTGCACACTGCGGAACTGCAGACGATTTCTGAAGGCTTGAGGAGGGATGTTGGAAAGCGGTGGTTTTCCAACATTACAAACTAGACCACAGTGCTAGGACCCTGGGTGGAGGGACCTTGCCGGAGGGAAGAGCCGGGGAGGGCTGAGCGCCCGAAGCATGGTTTCTGCCTCTCCGTGGTCCTTATCTGTCCTCAGTCCTCCCCAGAACATCACACACCGTCCAGGAAATTTGCTTTCGCTTTGGGAGTGGCTCTGAGGCTCCCTGAGAATCCTCTGGCCTCTGCTTCCCTTCCTGTGATGCCATCTTTAAGTGTGACGCCCGGTACAGTCCTGCCTCAGCAGGTGGGAGTGATCTCCCTGTTCCTGGAAGGCAACAAGCCCAGAGAGGAGAATAGGGGGAGAAAGCGGGGTACTTCCTAGTAATCTCTTCCTTCACCACTGATCCCTTCAAAAAGCAAGTAAAGGAAAGAGGAGAAAAGGGAACAACATGGGTGGAGTGGGGTAGAAAAAAAGGGTTTCTGCCCTAAGCACCGATAGGGACAGATTTTAGGGGGGTGGAAAAGGAACTTACCAATACATGACAAGTTCCAAATACCAGTCAGCATTATGTCTCCATTATCCACCAATCACTGCCCGTGTGGGCAAACCGTGTTCTTTTTATATATTTATTTATTTATTTATTTTAGTGATAAGAAGAAATAACATGCAAACGGTCATAGTTCAGAATCTGTGGATTCTTCCTGAAAAATGCCGAAAACAAGTTGATGAAGCTTTAATTCCCGGAGAGATTAGCCTCTGGTGCTGGCTCGGCCACTATCTCTCCTTAACACAGCTTGTCTCTGCTGATAATGTGGGCTAATCTCTCGTGGGGTGAGGGGTACATTTGTGCTTTTCTCATTGCCTCTTTTTCAGGTGTTTGTTTTGTCTTCCCCAAAGCTGGAACAGGAAATTGTCTTTTGTTTCCAGCAGTCTTTCTGTCTGTCGTTGCCATAGAAATATTCCTGGATATCATAACATGGTCCACAGTACGCCCCAGTGCCAGCCCTGCGTCCTTGCTTCTTTCCGACGCCCAGAGGGTCCTGAATTATGAAGATGTCTGCTCTCTTCTGCTCTGCTCGTACATGGCTTTTCCCTCCAATATTTTATTATGAAAATGTTCAAGCATACAGCAATGTAGTAAGGAGTTTTAACGGACACCTACCACCTAGATTCTATAATTAACGTTTTCGCATACTTACTTCATGCCCTGTCTGTCCAACTCCGTTATCCACCCAGCAAGCTTCCTTGTTTTAAACAAGGCAGTGCCAAGTAAATTACAGTCATCGGTGCACCATCCCCTAGATATTTCAGCATGCATGTTATTAGTGAGGGTTCAATGTCTGTTTGTAGTTTTTCCTTTGGATGTAACATTTGCATGTGATGAAACGTGCACATCTTCCATGTCACTGGCTGTGTTTTGGGGATGTGCATACACTCTGGTAACCTAAGCCCCTAGCAAGATAGAGAGCTTTACTCCCCCGCCATGGGGACATTGCTCTGTGCCCCTTCCCAGTCAATTCCTGTCCCTACTCTGCCCCCAGAAGAGCTTCTTTTCTGATTTTCCACCATAGATTAGTGTTTTCTCTTCTAGAAGTCTGTAATTGAGGATACTTCCACGCAAAGCTTCTCAGCACGATGACCGTCAGCTCCATCTACGTTTTTCCTTTCTTTTGATCGCTGCGTTGATTCTCTTCCATGAATGTGCTTCCGCTTGTTTATCCATTCTTCTGGTGTTTCCAGGTTGGGGCGACTCTTTACATGTATTGAAGGGAAGACCAAGTTGAAATCACAAAAAATTAAACCAACAACAATAAAAATTAAACGAAACATACCCAACACACACACATTCATGAAGTCTTATCTTTGGGCTAGAATTTCATTACTTTTTCTTACATGCAGTTCCTAACAGTATATATTTGTTAACACAATTTGTACACTAGAGAGTCTATTCGGATAAACAGACTAGGATTACAGGCCATGAGCACGTTATTTAGTTGCATAAAGATGGGTACGAAATGGTAGAAACCAATTTGTTTTTCCTAAGCCAGGCTGGCATTTTAAAAAATACAGCTCAGGACAATGGGAAATGATCATCAATGTCTAATGATTGAAGTCTAAATGGACTATAAAGGAATAGAGTACTATCCTCTGGTCTAGAAACGGGATTCTCGGGTACGGTTTTATAGCTATTGGTCCCTCTATGTGTTGAACAACGTTTTTCCAAGTAAGAGGTGGTGTAGTGTCTTAGAAAGAGTGTCACATGGGAGGGGTCCAGGCTGAACCCCAGCTCTGTGGTCCTGGGGACACCACTTACCATCTCTGGGCCTCAGGCATCCTCTTAAAATGAAGAGATCAGAATGGATAATCTTGAGGGTTCTTTCCAGATATATATACATGCTGATTTTATGGTATTTTTAGGTGCTTTTTGTCAAGGTCTGTTGATTTTAAGGAACCAAAAACCTACAAGAAATTATACATTGGAATATCAGCCATAAAAAGAAATGAAATTGAGTTATTTGTAGTGAGGTGGATGGACCTAGAGTCTGTCATACAAAGCGAAGTAAGTCAGAAAGAGAAAAACAAATACCGTATGCTAACACATATATATGGAATCTTAAAGAAAAAAAAAGAAAGGTTCTGAAGAACCTAGGGGCAAGACAGGAATAAAGACGCAGACGTAGAGAATGGACTTGAGGACACGGGGAGGGGGAAGGGTAAGCTGGGACGAAGTGAGAGAGTGGCATGGGCATATATACACTACCAAACGTAAGGTAGATAGCTAGTGGGAAGCAGCCGCATAGCACAGGGAGACCAGCTCGGTGCTTTGTGACCACCTAGAGGGGTGGGATAGAGAGGGTGGGAGGGAGGGAGGGAGACACAAGAGGGAGGAGATATGGGGATATATGTATACATATAGCTGATTCACTTTGTTATACAGCAGAAACTAACACGACAATGTAAAGTGATTATACTCCAATAAAGATGTTAAAAAAATTTATTCAAGAACAAAGAGGGGAATTAACATGTCATTGTAAATCAACTATACTTTAATAAAATAAATTTTTTAAAAAAGAATAAAGGGGGGATTTGTCGTAAGGCCAAAGAGACAGCCTCACGACCCTCCAAAGGCCGGCCGTCTGGTCCCCTGGGTCTTCCCAGGATGATCTGGGTCCTGGTGGGTTGGGGCCCAGGACTCTGTTCCCAGGCATTTCCCACAGCATCCGTGGTCCATGGACACGGCTCCCCTTCCTCCCGGATGTAGACCTGCCTTCTCTTCATCCTCTGCTCACACCACCTGTCACTGCCACTCTCTGCTTCAGTCCCACTGCCAAATTTTATTGCTCCACAAGTGCTTATTTGAATGAAAAAACCAAATCCATTAATTTCCCATGTATAATTGCTGTTGCCCTTGGAAACTCTTATTCCTTTGTGGGGATGTGACTCGGACACCCTTTCAGGAACTAGAGTGGATTAAGAGGAACCCCACTGGCATCTTGCCAGTTGGGACTGTTTGGAGCGCTTAATAAGAAAAGGTCAATGAAACAGGTGACGTGGGGCTTAAAGAATCAATAAAGAGTAGCTGTTCTGATGATTGTAGAAAGGATCACTGTTCACAGTTCACAGTATCATCTGCAGAGCACCTGTTTTAGATGGGAGGGGGAGTTTTGTTAGTTGGACTGGTTTGGTTTTTGATGGTTTTGAATAGAGTAGAGAGCAAGGGCAGTCCATCTAGGCTAAATAAAGCTTAATTTAGCAACTATTTTCACAGCTTAGTGCCATGTTTATTTGGAAAGATGTGGGTTAATCCCACCAGCTTTGGTGACAAGGGTTTCCAGAGTTCAAGCTCACCTGGCTTCCACAGGGCCCTGGAGTTTGTACTTGGGTCTTTTCTAGGAGCCTAAGATGCCACCCGGTAATGGCGGAAACATCAGCTTTCTTCTCCCGGGCTGGGGAGCTGGGACAAAGGACTTGTCCCGGGGAGCTGCTGACAGACAGCCCCCCGTGGGCTGAGGCTTCCCGGGGCCTGCTCCATTGTCCCATCAGACTTTATTTACAAAATACACATTCAAAACTAAAATTTAATCATCAAATTCATTATATGAAGGGCATTAAAACCCAAATGTCGGGCCCTTCTGAGCACAGGGCCCTGGACGTCTGTACTGGTGGCTAGCCCGTGAGCCAGCCCTGTCACTTAGGGACACTTGACAAGAGTGGGGGGACCCCAGCGCTCGCCACCGCATCTGCCCCACCTCGGCTTGGCCCATTCCCTGCCGGGCCTCCAGAAGGGTCTGGATTGCAAGCCCTGGGTTCAGCCTCCACAAGGCAGGGACGGTCACACGTTGCACTCTTCAGAGTCTGGCCAGGCACTGGCCCGTCTCACAGGTTTGCGACAGTGTTTGCTGTGTTTAATTGGCTCCTACGCATGGGGCTCCAGCTTGTGCTGTCTCTCTGGTCCCCTGGTAGGTGGACGGCCTCTCCTTCCTGGATCTGCCTACCTGGGCCACTTCTCAGGAGTTAGCCTGAGAAGCCCCCAGGCAAACCGTCCTGCACGCCCAGAGCTTTAGTCAGTGTGTTTTCCTGAAAAAGGGAGATTAGGGGATATCTAGCAGTTTTAGGGGGAGCCTGGTAAAGAGGGCTTCCACTATAGTGGCGAATCTGTAAAAGAAGTAGTGAAAACAGAGAAGGAGGGTTTCTGGCCCAGCGTGCAGGCAAACAGTCGACACACAGCTGGAGATTCCTTTCCTGCCAAGTCGCCCAAGCTGCACAGCAGGCTATTATGAAACCATTTCCATGAAGCAAGTTTTCCAGTGAGGCAGGGTTGTTGATGTTCCCAGGAAAACCACTCTCCTTGCATTCAGGTTGGTTGGCGACATGGCCTTGGTGACCCCCGGCTGTGACCAGCACACTTCCGCGTGCCCCTCCCATCCCTGGATTTGTTAGATCGCACGTCCTCACTTTGCTCTTTGGAAGGAAACCCACTGGGACGGGACAGAATTTTCTGGAGTGACGCTAGTATAGTTTTCTTGTCCAACGTCTTTCCTGGTCAAAGCTGGGTGGAGAGGCAGCCCGGGATTATCTTGGTTTTGGTTTGAACCTGAGTATGTTCTTTTTTTTTTTTAAATAAATTTACTTATTTATTTTTGCCTGCATTGGGTCTTCATTGCTGTGCACGGGCTTTCTCTAGTTGTGGCGATCGGGGGCTACTCTTCGTTGCGGTGCGCGGGCTTCTCGTTGCGGTGGCTTCTCTTGTTGCGGAGCATGGGCTCTAGGTGCGTGGGCTTCAGTAATTGTGGCACGTGGGCTCAGTAGTTATGGCATGCGGGCTCTAGAGCACAGACTTCAGTAGTTGTGGCTCTCGGGCTCAGTACTTGTGGTTCGCGGGCTCTAGAGTGCAGGCTCAGTAGCTGTGGCGCACGGGCTTAGTTGCTCCGTGGCCTTGGGATCTTCCCGGACCAGGGCTCAAACCCGTGTCCCCTGCGTTGGCAGGCAGATTCTCAACCACTGTGCCCCCAGGGAAGCCCTGAACGTGAGTATGTCCTGAACCTCCACAGGCCCACTTCTTCATCCCATGTGCAAAGGACCCCAGCGGTATTTCAGTCTGGACGCGCGAGCCCCGTGCTCCCAGCCCCGCCCTCACCTACCTGTCAGCCCCCCTCCACCGCCTCAGCAGAGCCCTCCTCACACCCTCCAGACACACAGCAAGAAAGTAAATCTTTCTTAGGAGAAGATAAATCTTCTCCCAGGAGTTACTGCCTGACAGAGTCTGACGCAAGCTTCAGGATAGGCTGCCTTCTCCTAGAAGGACGTTCTTCTTGATGTCCCTGCCTTGTTACCTCCAGTATCCGATACTCATGAAATCCTGTTAGCTTCACCTCCGAAGTAGAGGGGATTTGACTGCGTTCCCTCTACCACTACCCGTGACTCCCCCTCACTTCCAGCCCTCCTCACCTCTCCTCTGGACCATCGCCAAGGCTCTTAGCTGGGTGTTTTGCCTCTAGACTCTTCTCTACCCACCCCTTTCTTTAAGAGACTCCAGGTGCAAATTCGATCATGTTACTTTCCTGTTTGAAATCCTTTACAACAAATCAGAAAGTGCACGGGATAAAGCCTAAGTTCCTTGACCTGGCACACGGGGCCCTCTGAGATCTGGCCTTGCTTTATCTTTGCAATCTTCCGTCCTGTCATCTGAAGCGCAAATCACCGGTCTCATGTGGTCCACATAGTCAGTTTCACTCGTCCTCCGAGATGGTTTCCAGCCTCCATTTTCTGAGAAACCTCCCTCCCTGTACCCGTCTGCCCTCAGCCAGGACTGTGCCCTGCTCTGGGGCTGTCATAGCCCCGATCACAGTCACTGTGACCATCTGTCTTCTTCTAATAAATGGTGAATACCTCCTGTGTCCAGGGCCCATTGTAGAAATATTCAGATTAAAGCACTTACTTATTCAGAAATATGCATGGAAATGTTGATTGGGACACCGTCAGACATTTGAAGACAACCCCAAAATATATATTTCTTAATTCGGCAAGTGGTTTATTTTGAGACAGCTATAAGTCGACATTTTTGTTTTTAAAGGCTTATATATTGTAAACTAACTATACTTCAAAAAAATAAAGAGCTTGTATATAAAAAAGGCCCAAAGACTGTTTTTAAAAGAGATGCGCTCCAGTCTTTTAAAAACGTGACCGCTGAAGCAACGCAGTGTTGTGAAGTCTTTCACCTTCTCCAAGGATGCCCAGAAAATTATCTTAGATGGATAGATGCAAGAAAAAATGGACAAGTCAAAGTGGAGTATGACCTTTCAGCCTCCTTAGCAATATGGGGGAAGGAAGACTGGGGAGCCCCGCCAAGGGTCAGAAACAGAAACGTCTTTCTGTGCTAAAACCTCGAACGCTGGGGCAAACTCAGAGGCAACACTCGTTTGCCCGAGAAGCCTTGGTGACCGTCAACCTTCCAAGGAGGACGACGCTGTAGGGGGGGTAGAATTACGTCGCATTCCTAGAATAGGGCAGCAGAAGTCCCTCTGTTGAGCAAAAGTCACCATGCTGAGCTGAAGGAGGCTGCTGGCACAGGACAGAATGTTCCAGCACAGGGATGGCTATGTCGGAGCACAGGTTGTGAAAGAGGTGAGTGTCTTCTATGGGGAGCAGCTCACTGGTACCTACAACACCAGGTAAAAGGCTACCATGAAGCCGCCTTACTGAGTCTGGGGTCCCACACCTGCAGCTGTCACGGATGCCATGAGTCTGAGGAACTTCCTTGTGAGTGAACCAGGAAAGTCCAAGATTGATGGAGACAAGGCAGGCTGGCCTGACAGAAGCCTGGCTCCTGCCCTGCAGAGGAGACACCAGCCGTTGTCCCCTCACCCCCGCCCTGGAGGGCCGGCGTGCTTCCCTGGGCCTGTTTGAGGGAGGTGACCTGAGCCCTGGTGTCACGAGGTTCCTGATGGACAGTTTGCCCTCACTTCCTCATGCAGCTTCAGCCTGAGCAAAGTCAGGCCGCAGCCGCGGCTGAGGTTCCCCGGAAAGCATCCTCCTGTGCCTCTGCCGTCCTTTCGGGCTCCTGCCCCCTCTGGTTTTGACTGTGTTTCACGAACACGGGCCAGCAGCTTGCCGGGATGCCAAGGTCAGAGCCTGTGGGAACTGCCCTCACCTGCGGCTGTGGGTCTGAGAATAAACGTGAGGTCCAGAGGTGGTCCTGGTTAGGGCTAGGGTAGGATTAGGGTTAGGGCTAGGGCTAGGGCTAGGGTTAGGGTTAGGGCTAGGGTACGGGTTAGGGTTAGGGTTAGGGCAAGTGTAGGATTAGGGTTAGGGTTAGGGTTAGGGCTAGGGTAGGATTAGGGCTAGGGCTAGGGGTAGGGCTAGGGTTAGGGCTAGGGCTAGGGTACGGGTTAGGGTAGGATTAGGGTTAGGGTTAGGGTTAGGGTTAGGGTAGGATTAGGGTTAGGGTTAGGGTTAGGGCTAGGGTTAGGGTTAGGGCTAGGGGTAGGGTTAGGTCTAGGGGTAGGGTTAGGGCTAGGGTTAGGGTTAGGGCTAGGGGTAGGGTTAGGTCTAGGGGTAGGGTTAGGGCTAGGGGTAGGATTACGGCTAGGGGTAGGGTTAGGTTTGTGTTAGGCCTAGGGTTAGGGTTAGGGTTCAGGTTAGGGTTCGGGTTAGGCAGAGTGCTTCCTGCCATGGTGGGATGGGTCTAACCCATATGAATTTTTCACAAATTTGCCCAAGTTGCCCAAAGTTCTTATCGTGGGAAGCCCCTTAGTCCTAGGCAAATGGGGATGACGGCTCTCCCCTTCAAAGCCCCCAGGGTTTCTCAAATCATCATGCTTCTCCTGCGCTGCTGAGCTCTCCTCCTTCTGGCTTCTTACAGGAACGCATTGTAGGTTCCTCTTTGCAGTGAGCATGGTTAGTTGCTGCATCGCCCTAACAAACACGTACGGGGCCATGTGATGTCTTTAGTGTGTTATCTTTCTCCTGCCAGCCTTTTGCTCTGTAGTTTCCCTTGGGCTTATTTTAATACTTATTGTACATTGTACGTCCTTTTGTTTGATGGTCTATCTGAAAGACCTACATATTGTTAGTTCCCCCTCAAATCTCTTGCAAGAAATCTTTCCTAGCTGTCCAGGCGCTCATCTGAATGCCCCAGCCTCGGCCTGGAGGCACAGTTCTAATAAAATCCACCTTATTGGGCATATGGAGAAGAATCACTTTTCTTTTAGTGTTTCTTGCTACATACAGAGCTATTTTCAAAAATGCCTCGGCTTGGGAATTCCCTGGTGGTCCCGGGCTTAGGACTCAGCACTTTCATTGCCAAGGGCCCAGGTTCAGTCCCTGGTCGGGGAACTGAGATCCCACAAGCCACGCAGCTCTGCCATCAACAACAGCTGCAACATAAAATGCCTGAGCTTAAGAAAGGTCTTAAGGGTCCATCAATGAACAAATGAATGCTAGACAATGTTGCGTATATATATGCAATGAAATCCTATTCAGCCACGGGAAAGAAGGAAATCTTGCCATTTGCCACACGGATGGCCCTTTAGGGCATTTTGCTAAGTGAAATAAGTCAGACAGAGAAAGACAGATACCATGTGGTCTCACTTACATGTGGACTCAAAAATAATAATAATAATGATAATAATAAACAGAAAACAGCTCACAGATACAGAGAACAAATTGGTGGTTGCCAGAGACAAGGGACGTGGGCTGCTGGGAAGCAAAATGGGTGATGGGGGGTCAAAAGGGGGATGCGACATATGGCGCGATGACTGTGGTTAATCATACTGTCTTGTATATTTGGAAGTTGCTAAGGCAGTAGTTCTTAAAAGCTCTCAACACAAGAAAAAAAAAAAGATTTGTAAACTCTACGTGAAGAGAGATGCTAAGTAGATTTATTGTGGTGCTGATTTCACAATACATACAAATATCAAAACATTATGCGATACACCTGAAACTCATAATGTTATATGTCAATTAGACCTCAATAAAAATAAATAAAGTAAAATTTAAAAATTAAAAAAAAGAGAAAGGATACTTAGTCCTCCAATTGTGCTCATATTCTGAACATGCCCGATAGTTCGTTCTGCCGTAGCAGCAAGGTGAACGAGTCCAGCTGTTACCCCGCACTATCACTAGCGTGGTTCCCGTGCACTGATTTCTCTCTAGTTGGAAGACGGTAGCTTTTCCCGCATGGGAAATTCTAAGTACAGAACTACTGTTTAGGTTTCTTGGGTTGAGCCGAAGGAAACCAGCCCAGTTAGGCTCTGTGAACACCAGGCTGTGTCTGGATGGACGCTAGGGTTGGTCTGGCTTTGATGAGGTGTGAGGAACACAATTCCACCGGCCACAATGTGGCTTCAAGAATGGGCCTTCCAGTCGCAGTGTTACAATGCTTCGCCCCTGGCTGTTCAGATTCTCAGTCTGAGAAGTACTCTTGGGCTAATGAACTCTTCCTTTGGCACTTGTGGAACGAATCCAGGCACCGTGGGGCAAAGGAATTTGGACGTTTCTTAACTGAGTAGGATTTGGACACGGGATCAGCAAATTTAGGAAAAATCACTTAGAAAATGCGTCCTAGGTGCGTTAGCGGCAATCAGCCCCCTTTTCATGTACCTTCACAGAAATTCACTCCCTGCCTCAATCCCATTCAGATAACAAGTTCATCTTTAGACCTGAAAAAACGTGGGCTGTGGTCTCCGCGCTGTTATCTGAATTGTCCAAGTGGCCCCAGGAAGAATGGAGGTACATCTGACTGAATCCTCTGACTTCCCAGAAGGTTTATGATTCATTGGGAAAATGTTTCCTGTGGTTTTTAGAGCATTTTCAAGCCACAGCCATAGTGAAGAGGTCTCGGCTATGAAGACCGGATACTAAATGACACGTTATCAACCCTGTTGCTGGGCAAATGTCTTCATGAAACCTGAAACCTCAGTTAGCTCTGGGTTCAAGCCAAGCAAAGCATTTTAGCTGATTTCACCAAAATCTCTCCCAGACCTTTGACCTTTATTAGAAACCATACTATGAGGGCTATGCCCCACTCAAAAAATGTACTTTTGTTTCTTCCCATGAAACGTTGTGGTTGTACAGAGAAGCTTGGCAGAGGTACCAGTTTATGTTCAGTTTAAGATAACTGTGCCCAAGACGATACATTCAACATGATACGTGGTTTCCTTTTCTTGTGAAATTTCGGTCACCAGACCTTCCCAATTAATCAGAGCAGCTGAGCTAAACCAAAATCCCTTTTGGGGTTTGGTGTTCCACTCTCCTCGTGGTTGGGACCTGCCCGTAACACAATGGGACAAACTCTTATAACCCCGCCAATACCCCCTAGATGAAAACTACTCAGTCCAAATACAGTCCATGCCTTTGCCCAATGGAGGTCCATGGGACTCTGTGACTTTGTCAGGGAAAGGAGAGAGTGCCTAGAAGGTCACCTTAACCCCATGAAAGAAAGGCCAGGAAGAGAGGCATCATGTAACATGCAGAAATCCTGGCCAGTTGTGGCGGCCAGCAATGTTCTCCCCCATTTTTACAGAGACCAGGACCCTTTTAGGAAGTGTGTACAAAGCATGTCACCTGCCATTTCAGTAAAGAAAGGGTGTTCAGGCCATCAAGCCATCAGCCATGGCAGCCCCCCTGATGGTACGCCCTGAGGGGAACTCAGGATGGAGAAAAACAAGATACTGGCCCTAGAGAGCTAAGATGCTTATCAAAGGAATGACTTCAATGAGCCCAGACTCTTGCATCTTCCCATACACAGAAAAGCACTAAAATCCTTAACTGAAGACGTCTACTTTTTTATGATTAGCAGTGATCTTTTGATGTTCAACTACATTTTTTTCCCCAGCAAAAACTCCTATATAACCTGATTCCTCCCTGACCTCTTTGGAACAGTCCCTCGGAGTGATCTGAGAAGCTGCTTTCCTGGGCTATAGTTCTCAGTAAGGTCCCCAAACAAAACATAATTCTCAACTTTTAGGTTGTGCATTTTGTTTTGTTTTGTTTTTAGTTGACAGAAGAATCAAAAATTAGATTCACTGTGGTAGGAGGTAGTACTATACACATACTTTCTTGGGAGGCTGAGTGGAGGGAAAGAAGGAATTTAAACATGTTTTTGGTGGATAAACTCCCAGAATTATTCTCCCAGATATGGAGCAAGGATGAGGGGCATTAGAGTAGTTGGGAGTGGGAGAAGAATTTGAGAATTTGAGAGAAGCTGTTACCCACTTTTAAGGCAAAATAGAGTCACCATAGCACAGGATTTTTGAAAGCTCTGTGCAAGATTGATTGTAATGGTACCATTTCACTACATCTTAACACAACATCTAAACTCTCTGCACCTTCCAAATTTCTGTCTGATTCATCCCCGAGCTATGAAATTGTTACAGATTTCATCCCTGAGGGGTTAGGGAGTATCTTCCCATTGTAGAGATAAGTAAAGCAAGGTTCTGTGGATTTTGTTGGTTTGTCTTCTGGAGAAGAGACCTCTATTCTCTTAGGTTCTTACACTGAAATTTTTGCCAGCATTTGGTTGGTATATAACGTGATTTCCTTTTCTTTACCTTCTTTCTCTTGGAAACGTGGGCCTGACACCATCCTTGACCAAGGACTACCAGCAGATGAATATATTGAAAGTTGATGAGTACAAAGGAACTTGACCACCAACCACTCGGCGTAGTGAAAGGATGAGCATGTAAGATGAGGATGGATTAGAACTGGCTGGGATTTTCTGATCCCCGAAGTTGCAGTTTGCCACACAGGGACAAACACGTGCCTTCCATAGCCCTTGGTGTAAACAGGGTATTAATCGGGCTGTGACTCCGTGTGCTGGGAGCAGATCAGAGCTCAGTCCAGACCAAGGCTGCGTCCCCTGCCCTTGGTGCGTATGGACAAGTCCTGGACCAGCAGCTGTGGCCGCTCTCAGGTGACAAACAGGGTGCAGCTGGAGGGGCAGCGGGCAGCCTAGGGCCTGGGCTCTGTCCCTCGGGCCTCCTTGTCTCTTTGCTTTACTGGGATCCTGGGAACGAGGTGTGGTGTCCAAGGAGAAACCAGAGCCTCCAGATTCCTTTCTTACAAACCTTTGTCCACTTTATTTAAAACACAAGCAGGGCATGGGCAGGCCATCCAGCCCTGGCCTCACATTACACCACACACTGCTGTGTGTCAGCAGCCCACCAAATTCCTGAAAAACCAGGTAACTGTAGAAAATCTGTCACGATTCCTTTCAGGGTCATCAAGATTATAATAAATATTTCTAGAGGGGACAGCCAAACACTTGTCTTTAATATAATAATTATTTTTAATATATTTATAAATTTATAATTGTAACAATAAATAATAAAACGTTATAATCATAATAAAGCATACTTATACTAAATTAAATTATAGTAATAAAACATAATAATTATATACTTAATCATAATAAATTAGAATACAAATAATATAAATAATTTCTAAATATAAACGTAGAAATGTATATTTTAATAAATGGGCCTATGTTATATTCAGTGGGGTGTGGTGTGTATATGTAAATATATACATATATTTATATTCAGTTGTTGTTGAATTTATCAGCGCCCACCTCGGCCTGCACCCCAAACAGCAGAAGGCGATCAGAAAGCTGGGGGCTCCCTTGCCGTCTGGCGGCGGCCGTCCGGTGAGCCGCGATGGGCACCTGCGCGTACACCCGGGAGCTGGGGCCGAAGCAGCCGTCGGACGCGATGCGCTTCTGCTCAGGGGACGCCGCGGGCAGCACCCCAGCTCTCAGCGCTGTGCCGCCCCGCGCCCCGCCGGCCCGACAAGACGCGGCTGGGCTGCGAGGCCAAGCAAGGCTATGTCATGCATCGGCTGGCGTGTGGCGCGGTGGCCGCAAACGCCCGGTCCCTAAGTGTGCCTGCCACCTACGGCACGCCTGTCCACCATGGCGTCACCTACGGCACGCCTGTCCACCACGGCGTCCACCCGCTCAGGTTCGCTCGAAGCCTCCCCTCTGCCGCCGAGGAGCTAGCTGGGCGCCGCTCTGGGGCCCGGAGGGTCCTGAAGCCTTACTGGGTTGGTGAAGATTCTACGTACGGATCTTTGGAGGTTGTCCTCATTGATCCATTCCATAAAGCTAAGAGAAGAAACCCTGGCACCCAGTGGATCACCACGCCAGTCCACAAGCACAGGGCGGCGCCTGCAGGCAGGGAAGGCCACAGGGTCCTCCGCACGACCGGTGGTTCTCGCCGCGCAGCCTGGAGAAGGCACAGTGCTCTCCAGCTCCACCGCTACCACTAACACGAGTAACGCTTGTAAAATCCTTACCTAATAAACAGTTTAGGACATCCGTGTCTAATCTGTCTGTTAAAACTAGTTGTCTGCGGACTGTTTCACTGAATGCATTGTCAGGTTCTGAAAGTGCAATAATGTTTGAAGACCTTAAGTGATGGGGTATCTTGTTTCTAATAAGGGAAATGCCTTTGTTTTTGCTTTATTAGGGAGTTGATATGTCCGTGTTTAAAATGCCTTTTGGTACAATAGGTGTAAAATTCTGGAAAAGAGGAGCGCAGAAACTAGCCGTGTATTTGTTGGTGCGTGTGATGAAACCTACAGCTTTATTGGGGTGACGCAATGCTCTGCTGGTTTACTCTGCTGTTTTATGGAGTTTGGCAAGGACACACTTTCAATTGGGTTTTCCTTGGAAATGTGTCGTGGTCCTTTATCATAATCATATGCAGAAAAATAAAGTTGAGTAGGGCCCACATTTTTAGACTTAATCTGCTATTCCATATATGCAACTGCTGCTTCCAAAAGGCGAAAAGTAAAGGAATGCCACCATGTTTAAAGAGAATTGAAAAAACCTGTTGCAAGATGTTTCTCTTACCAACTGAAACAAATCCTGGTTAACCTAAACTAAATTGCCTTGGCCTTGACGGTACCACTGAAGTTCACATAAAAGGTGCGAGGGCTCCCCTGGTGGCGCAGTGGTTGAGAGTCCGCCTGCCGATGCAGGGGACACGGGTTCGTGCCCCGGTCCGGGAAGATCCCACATGCCGCGGAGCGGCTGGGCCCGTGAGCCATGGCCGCTGAGCCTGCGCGTCCGGAGCCTGTGCTCCGCAACGGGAGAGGCCACAACAGTGAGAGGCCCGCGTACTGCAAAAAAAAAAAAAAAAGAGTAGAATTTCCAGCAGAATGCAAATGACGGCATTTTAAAATAACACAGTTCATCACTCTTTAAAATATATCTAATGAAAGGGAAAAGCTATAGTGATTTTATGTCTACTATCATGCATTTAAAAAACATACCAAATTCTCTCCTCTAGGTGTTGGAAATTTATTATCTTTAAATTGTATTTCCATTCCTCTTCCATACAGGATCTTATTCCAAGAGAAAATATTTTTATGATTGAAAAATCTTTCAGGGAATTCCCTGGTGGCACAGTGGTTAAAAATCCGCCTGCCGATACAGGGGACACGGGTTCGAGCCCTGGTCCGGGGAGATCCCACATGCCACGGAGCAACTAAGCCCGTGCACCACAACTACTGAGCCTGTGCCCTAGAGCCCGCGAGCCACAACTACTGAAGCCTGTGCGCCTAGAGCCCGTGCTCCGCAACAAGAGAAGCCACCGCATTGAGAAGCCCATGCACTGCAACGAGGAGTAGCCCCCGCTCGCCGCAGCTAGAGAAAGCCCGCGTGCAGCAACGAAGACCCAACGCAGCCAAAAATAAATAAATAAATAAATTTATTTAAAAAAAGAAAGAAAATCTTTCATTGATTGCCCACTATACTTCTTTGTTACAGAAATATGAACAAAAGTGGAAATTAAAAAATTATTTCTTCCGGATTTAGTTATTTTAACATTAATCTACATGTGATCAAAACAAATACATTGTAATAAGCTTCGATTAAAATAATTATTAAATATAAGAGGTAAACATTTTTGGAAAAGTATCTTTGATGAGATGGTTAGGGATGTCGCAGTGCCTTCATTAAAAGACACCTTGCTGATGCCAGTATTCCTAACTGTCCCTTCCTTTGGTACCCAGTACGGCAGATAGACCCTAGGGTGGCCTCCACTTACGCCACTTCCTGGTGTCCACACACTGCGTAATCCCCTCCCTGAATGTGGCTGGGACCTGTGACTTACTCCTAACCTGTGAAATATGGGAAGGGTTTTGGGGTGTCAGTTTTGTTACATAAGCTTGCAACTTCCATCTTTCCAGAAGACTCCCTCCCTCACTGGCTTTAATGGAGCCCACGTGGCTGGGAACACAGGGCAGCCTGCAGGCGACAGCCAGCCGGGCTCTGAGGCCCCCAGTCCAACCACCCGCAAGGAACCGAACCTGCCAAAACCCTCAGGAGCTTGGAAGTGGTTCCTTCCCCAGCTGAGTCTCCGATGAGAACCCAGCTCCAGAAGACGCCTGAGTGCAGCCCTGAGCAGAGGACCTAGCTAAGCCACACGGGGACTCCTGACCCACAGACACCGTGAGATCATATACGTGTGTGGTAAGCCACTAAGTCTGGGGTAATACTTTATGCAACAAGTGCCCCACAAGTGCTCCCAAGTGCCCACGTCCTGAATTAAGGGCTCTAGCTTTCTGCCCGCATTGCACATGAGGGGGGCGAGGCAGGAGGGGGACACCCTTGTGACAGCCAGGAGGAACTCCTTGCTCTTGCGAGAGAGAAAGACCTTTGAGTGCTTTCATTTATTTTGCTATGAGTAGAGCCGATCTCCCCGACAGGGTATGGGAGGGAGGGTTCTGGAACATATTCTTGCCTCCTAGGGGTGGGAAACTCTTCCAGGATGTGTCTGGTCTGCCATATGGCAGAGAAACCGAGCCCAGTGGGGCACTGGATGACTTGGAGTGGGTGGCCGTCCTGGGCAGACATCCTGGGATAGGAGTTCCAAGGGGTGGATCTAATCAGATTGCTCCTTCCCAAGAAAACAAGGCACTGGTGGAAAGTTTAATTACAATACCGACCAAACAACATCAAAGATGCCACAAGGCAGTGGGCAGATCCCAGAGAGGAGGCAGGCAGTGGGGCTTGGGGACTCGAGGAGAGGGGGGCGCTGCGGTGGGGTTAGTGGTCAATGGGGTTTCTGGGGTTCAAGGGCATTTGAGAGAGATGGGTTAGGCCCCCTGGCTAACCGCAGAGAGCCAGGTCTGTGGAAAGCCAGACTGACTTCTGAGGAAACCTTTAAAAGAAGCAGGAATCAGGAAGATGATTCCAGCCAGAACCCCTAGGATTTCAGCCCAGGACAGGAGAAGCCCTGGCCGCTGGGAAGGCGCTGACTTCTCACAGGACAGGCCCGTTTCCTCCGTGGAGCATAAGTCCCTGAAGCTTGGTTGACGGACCACACCGTGTACTCCCTCCATCACGGCTGAGAGGAGAAACCAGGCCACAGAATGTCATGCTCAGACGTGGAGTGGAAACCAGATGGTGAAGCCTGTAGCCTGTGGCAGGCGTGAGGGATGCTCCCAGGTACCAGGTGCAAGGTTGGGCGTTTGTGTAATGACTCTGTGCTTCTAAGCCCCATCCAGTGGCCTCTCTTCAACCCCCTCCAACAGCCTTCTCTGTCTGGTCCCAGCTGTCAGCACACAGGTCAGTTCTAGTGCCTGAAAGGTGATCTGCCAGTGAGGCTGAGCAAATGGAAGCATTAGATGTTGGTGAGACTTGCGGAGGAGTTAGCAAAGGTGGCCAAAGCAATGCGCCATGATATAGTCAGATATGCTTCCAGAGAAATTCTCTGAAAAGGTTGTTTGGAGCCTGGGTAGAGAATAGCCATTTAGAGGGGGTCTAGAGAACAAAATGCTTTATTCTCTTCCTCAATTCCAAGCGGAATCCATCCTTGTGTTCATTTATGAATCCATTATTATGTTCGTATATGTATTTCTTCTCAGTGTGCACCAAACTTTTTTCAGCGTGCACTGAACTTTGTTGGCCTTGTGAATATTAGAGTACATTTTATTGGCATTTGTAAGCATTGCAATAAATTAGACATTTAAAAAAAATACACATCTCTGAAAATAATTACTGGAGTTTTGGCTAAGGGAGAGGTATCCCCAAGAGAAGCATCAATTTCTTTTGTTGGAGAAAAGGCAAATATTTTTATGAAAACAGTGCTCACTCCACATAGCGGTAGATGTGGGCGTATACACAAGAGATGATGCAAGTTCTTTTCCCACGCAGCTGAACTGAAAAACAAGACCAATATTTGAACAGCTTATATGTCAAGGAGACATGTGCAGACTCCACTTGTTAAAATAATAATGGTATCGCGGTGCACTGAAGTGGTACTTTCATCTTCAAAGCAATTTATGAACGTTCATGAATTGACTCGGAACAAAAGATCAGAAATTGGCGGGAGGTCCTGGGTATATGATTTTAAGAAGAATGGGTGGGATAGAGATCAAAGAAACAGCCCTCCACCCCCGAGGCTTTGTTAAGTGTCCCTTGGAGCCTAAAAGGAAGCCCGTGATTCTGCCCTGGGGGGTGGTTTCTTCTGCCTGTGGAAGCTGACAGTTCAAAGGCAGGAAGAGAGGTTGTACCCGTTTTTCACCAAAGCCCACTTCCCTAGCCCTGTGTGGTCATGGTCCTAGAACCAGGGTGGGCCAGGAGACACATTCCCCACCAGGGTCCCAAGGACCACCTCACACCCAAAAGAGGGAAGAAATTTCAGCTCCTGATATGGCCTCTACCTCACTCCCATCTCCTTGGGCCAGGATGGGCCGTACAGCTTGGATCCAATGTCATAATAGTGATTCTGGAGGCAGGTAGGGGTGGGAAGGATAGATTGGGAGCTTGGCATTGACATGTACACACGGCGATATTTAAAACACATAACCAACAAGGACCTACTGTATAGCACAGGGAACTCTGCTCAGTATTCTGTAATAACCTAAATGGGAAAAGAATTTCAAAAAGAATAGATACAGGTATATGTGGAACTGAATCACTTGGCTCTACACCTGAGACTAACACATTGTTAATCAATATAAAATATTGATACTCCAATATAAAATAAAAACGAAAAAAAGCTGTGATTCTATTTACTGAGAGCCTCTAATGGGCTAGGCCCATGTCTCTTCACTTGGATCAGCCGTTTAATCCACACAACTGCTCTTTGAGGCAAGCACTCTAATTGTCCCCATTGTTCAGATGGAGACAGTGTGGTTAAGTAGCTTTCCGAGGTCAACAGCCACAGGCCGTGGAGCTGGGACCCATTTGCTGGCAGTCAGCCTTCAGGCCTCATACCAGCAACCCTGCACCACAATGCCTCCAAATGACAGCGAAAGAAACCTCAAGTTTCTAAGCTTCAATATTCTGTACACAATAAGCTTGTCAGAACCGCAACTCTAGGTTTGTATTCGATTGTTAGGCTGTCCAAGGTTATTTAAGAATGTTGATGCAAAGGGCAAAAAATCCTAAGTGGCCTTTGGTACATCACATACCAGGGGCGACAGGGAGTTGAGCAGTAGACTTTTTTTTTTTTTTTTTTTTTTTGTGGTACACGGGCCTCTCACTGTTGCAGCCTCTCCCGTTGCGGAGCACAGGCTCCGGACGCGCAGGCTCAGCGGGCATGGCTCACGGGCCCAGCCGCTCCGCGGCATGTGGGATCTTCCCGGACCGGGGCACGAACCCGTGTCCCCTGCATCGGCAGGCGGACTCTCAACCACTGCGCCACCAGGGAAGCCCAAGCAGTAGACTTTTGATCTTGACTTGCTGGGTCAGGAAACAGTAAGAAGAAATCTTTGAACTGGCCCTCGGTGAAACGTGGGCCTGCTCCCGGTCCCGAGCCGGCTGCCTGCTCTGTTCGTCCCCAGAGCTGTCCTGCTTGGCCCCGGGCCTGGGCTTTCTATTCGTCCTCTTCCGTTCTGCGCAGAGCTGTCACCCTTTGCCCACCTGTCTCTGGGCTGAATGACTCTCAAGGTCCCAGTCACCCTCACTTCCTTCCTTTTTTCTGTTAACCTCACCTAACGATGGTGCCCGGGGGGCGGAGCTGATTCCATGGGCACCCCGTGCCTGGATTTGTTTCCGTGTGTCTTTAATGGAGTGTTTCCGGAGTCCCCACTCTGTGCTGGGCCCCTTGCTGGGTGCTGGGGCCATGGTGTGAATAAGGCAGTGTTGTCATGGCCTTCATGGAGCTTCTGGTCTCAAGGAGTCAAGCATCCCACGCGTGAATGAGCACTAATTTATCAGGGGAAACGCGCCCTATGCGTGACGACTCCAGGGAGCCAGGAGAGCCGATAGCAGGAGGTCCTGACCTCATCTGTGGGTCAGGAAAGGCTCTCTTGAGACGGTGTTTGCGGAGGACGCTGTGGAAGCAAACGAGAGGAAAGAGGGGTGGGGTGGGGGGAATCCCGGGAAGAGGCAAGGCCTGAGGTGGCGGGAGCCAGGGGGACTTTACAAAGGTTAGCGTGGCTTGAAGCCAGGGAGGGTGAGGCAGTGGGAGAGCGAAGGGGGGCTGGGCCAGGCCCTGCAGCGTTCTGGGGGTCAGAGGGCAGACTTGGGTTTTAAGCTGAAAAGCAGCGACAAGTCAACAAAGGATTTTCAGTAAGAGGGTGATAGCATCTGATTTACATTTTTAGAAGATCACCCTGGCTTCTATGTAGAAACCAGCTGCACAGGGCGGGGGCAAGGGATGCCTGAGCAGGACCCCACTGTAGCCATGCAGTGGGAGAGGGTGGGCTTGACGAGGGGTGTCAGAAGGGATGGAGGGCACTGGAGGGATGTTAGTTTCTCCAGGCTCAAGAGAGGGTGTTTGCGTATATTCTCGGTCAATAATAAATGTTTTACAAACGTCAACCATCATCATGGTTGTTATTGGTCCACGTATTTGGTTTGGAAATACATAAAGTAACATAACCTCGTTAAGGGAAAGAGCATTCCAGATCAAGAGTTGGCAAACCACAGCCCATCTTGTGGGCCAAAGCTGGCCCACTGCCTGCTTTTGTAAATAAAGTTTTATTGGCACACAGCCATGCCCACTTCTTTCCCTATTGTTTATGGCTGCTTTCACCTGGCGAGTTGAGCGGTTGTAACAGAGACCACATGGCCTGCAAAGCTTAAACCACTTACAATTTTACAGAAAAGTTTGCCAGTCCCTGTTCTAGATCTTCATGCTTCCTGTTGACGAAAGCTGGATTTCTTAATACTTTCTCTCTGGCTTTGCCAGTCCTGAGAGCTATGGGCTCCTCTCTCACTTCTGCCCTTGAGGTGAAGGCAATTGTCAGTCTTCCTGGGTAAAAGGACAGCTGTAGATAAGTGCATACACTAGTTATAATTCTATGTCTTCTTGTTTTACAGAATAAGTAAAAATATAGAAGGAAGGCCACTGGCCCTGGTATTTTATTTTAGGTTGATGTTATGGGTAAACATACTTAGAATATTTTGACCAGACCCTACAAAAGTCCAAGTTGCTGGTAGGCACATTAACAGAGGGTCTGCCCCATGGCTGCTGTCAGAAGCTCCTGGTTATCCAACAGGTGGGAAGCAGTAGCACACCTGTGTCTCACGAAGTGTTTTTAACAATTTTGCCCCTAATAACAGGCAGGTTGAATAGCTCAGGTTTGAAAACATTTCTCAAAAAAAAAATGGGAGGATGGGTAGCTACCAGAGAGTTTGAAATGTCCATGTTCCATGAGGCTTAAACAGACAAACATGTACGCAAATGCATCCAATCACAGACGTATTTTATTTGATTTTCCAAGAAGCAATGACCATCAACAACTATGGTCAGTGGGAAACTTCGAAGGGCAGAATCCCCAGCTTTATGTGACCATAGAAGGAATTAGAGTGGTGGCCTGGGGACAGCACAGGATTTAGAGGGGACAGAGCAGGATTCACCACTCACTGGCTGCATGAATTGGGGCCATTAGCGAATTCCTCCAAAACCTTAGTTTCCCCACTTGTAAAATAAGGATAATGACAGCCCTAACCTCATAGGGTTGTTTCAACGAATATTCATTGGATACCTACAAGGTTCTAGGGACTGTCCTTGTTTTGGAGACTACAATGTGAATAAACCAGATAATGTCCCTGCCCCTGGAGCTTCCAGGGCGAGAAGAGGCATCAGCAGTGCCCAGCAGGGACAAAGCACTGGGTAAATGAAGCTGGTACAGGTACAAGGATTACCCATCCCACCACTTCATTACCCGTCACCACCTGGACCTTGGTAGTAACCCAAGCTTCCAGGCTTGTTGCCCTCTGAGAATCGTACACAAACGCAAAGCCGGACTAGGGTGAGGGAGAGGCAACCATCTCAGATGCAAACTTTAAGGAGACCCCAAAAAACTCCAATTAATGAGACATCATCAAAATAAAAATTAATGCAGGGGGCAGAGTCAAGATGGCATACTAGGAGGACGTGGAATTTACAAACAAAGCAACTGACAAAGGATTAATCTCCAAAATATACAAGCAGCTCTGCAGCTCAATATCAAAAAAAAAAAAAAAAAAAAAACACAACCCAATCCAAAAATGGGCAGAAGACCTAAATAGACATTTTCTCAAAGAAGATATACAGACTGCCAACAAACACATGAAAGAATGCTCAATATCACTAATCATTAGAGAAATGCAAATCAAAACTACAATGAGGTATCACCTCACACCGGTCAGAATAGCCATCATGAAAAAGTCTACAAACAAGAAATGCTAGAGAGAGTGTGGAGAAAAGGGAACCCTCTTGCACTGTTGGTGGGAATGTAAATTGATACAGCCACTATGGAGAACAGTATGGAGGTTCCTTAAAAAAATAAAAATAGAACTACCCTACGACCCAGCAATCCCACTACTGGGCATATACCCTGAGAAAACCATAATTCAAAAAGTCGTGTACCACAATATTCATTGCAGCTCTGTTTATAATAGCCAGGACATGGAAGCAACCTAAGTGTCCATCAACAGATGAATGGATAAAGAAGATGTGACACATATATACAATGGAATATTACTCAGCCATAAAAAGAAACGAAATTGAGTTATTTGTAGTGAGGTGGATGGACCTAGAGTCTGTCATACAGAGTGAAGTAAGTCAGAAAGAGAAAAACAAATACCCTATGCTAACACATTCATAAGGAATCTAAAATAAAAAATGGTTCTGATGAACCTAGGGGCAGGACAGCAATAAAGACGCAGACATAGAGAATGGACTTGAGGACACGGGGAGGGGGAAGGGTAAGCAGGGACGAAGTGAGAGAGAGGCATGGACATATATACACTACCAAATGTAAAATAGATAGCTAGTGGGAAGCAGCCGCGTAGCACAGGGAGATCAGCTCGGTGCTCTGTGACCACCTAGAGGGGTGGGATAGGGATGGGGGGAGGGAGATGAAAGAGAGAGGGGATATGGGGATATATGTATACGTATAGCTGATTCACTTTGATATATAGCAGAAACTAACACAACACTGTAAAGCAATTATACTCCAATAAAAATGTTAAAAAATAATGAATGCAAAAGAATCCATGACGAACAAACCATCGAAATTTTAAATAAAAATGGAATCACCTTTGCTGAATTTTCCTTTTGCCTCAGGGTCCAAGATGGCTTGGCCGCAGCTGCACAGACTCACAGCCACAAGTCAGAGTGCGTTGTTCTGCTCTTGGGCACGCACGACCCTGTTCTGGGCTGCAGGCACGTGTCCTCACTTCTTCGTGAAGCATAACCATTAGATGGAACTCCGATGGCTGAGCGTTCCGTGTTCTGAAACCTCTTTCCCTTTCCCCTCTTTGGATGCCTCGGAAATGGAGTTTTGCTGTGTTTTGTTTTGCTTTGTCGACATTTGCCAGAACATAAACCAGAGAACTTCCCGTCGTTATTGGCTTGGCCTAGGAAAGTAGAAACATAAATAATTGAAATGGCATCCCATCAATCTAGAGACGCAGCCTCAGAGACCTACGGGCCCGGCAGGGGGGACGCGCAGACCTCACAGTCGGGTGGGAAAGAACCCAGCCTTGAGACCTGAAGCAGAAGAGCCTTCTCCTCTCAGGTCCCCGGGCGTCCTGTGAGTCTTCCTCGTCTGTAACACACACACACTCCCACTCACACGCAGATAGGCACACACACACTCACACACACAGACACTCACACACATTCCCACACACTCACACACACTCTCTCACACAGAGAGACACACACATATACACAGAGACAGACACACTCACACACAGACACACAAACACAGACACACACACATCCATGTTGGCTAATTATTTGTGTTTGCCAGAAAATTGAAACTCACCCTTTTAGGGAGTTAAAACAGCAACAGTTGAAATGATTTGTGTCACAATCAGTATATGTATTAATGCAGAAGACTGAAAAAGTAAATTGTGTGCGCATGTGTGTGTGTGTGCATGTGTATGTGTGCATGTGTGTGTGTGCATGTGTGCGTGTGTGTGCGCATGTGTGTGTGCATGTGTGTGTGCATGTGTGTGTGTGAGAGAGAGCAAATCCTCCCAAGAGCACCGAGGACCCTGATGACGTCATCCAGTGGCTATCGCGGTGCAGACGTGGGGTTCAGGGCCGAGCCCCTCGCGGCTGCCGCAACGCCGGGGGTACAGCGAGCAGCCCCCCGTGGATGCTGACATTGGGAGCAGCCCGGGCGTGTCCCGGCTTCTCAGTAACCCGGCCTGCGGACCCAGTTCACCAGAAGGGGATGGTAGGTGTCCAGCGCTTTGCTATAGATTTTGCTTCCAGGCGCGAGGCCTTCTTTGTTGCAGGCGGGAGAAAGTTCGATACATCACGTCCAAGAGGAGCCCCATGGTGATGAAAGATGGTCCAGCAGGTGAGGGGGCGGGAGGGAAGACTCGGCTTGTCTGCCTTCCCAGGGATGGAAAAGCGCACCTTAGAAATCAGTAGACGGTGGGGGTTGGTCTGTTCATCTAGAAAATTACCTGTTCATCACATGTTCATTACAGCCACTTGTGGTTGGTAATAAACTCAGGAGAGAAACATCCAGGAAGGCTTAGGAAAGTTACCCTGTCACCTTAGAGGCAAGTTACATGTACAATAGCGAATAGAAGAGAGGAGCTTGCTTTGTACGAGACACTGGGGAAAAGATTCCACAGATGGGCCACAGAAGACACCCCACCATTAAAACCAGAATGTTAAATCTACAGGCACAGTGGAGTATGAAAAAAGAGGAATTTTAGGATAGAAATTCTCGAACTGATCAAATAGTCTGTTTGTAATATCAATTTCTCACATGACAGTATTTTGACTTTTTTATTGTGGCAAAATATATAGAAAATTTGCCTTTTTTTTTCATAAACACACTTGTCTGAGTACTTTTTTTTTTTTTTTGGCTGCGTTGGGTCTTCGTTGCTGCACACGGGCTCTCTCTAGTTGCGGCGAGCAGGGGCTACTCTTCATTACGGTGCATGGACTTCTCATTACGGTGGCTTCTCTTGTTGCGGAGCATGGGCTCTAGGCGTGCGGGCTTCAGTAGTTGTGGCACATGGGCTCAGTAGCTGTGACTTGCGGGCTCTAGAGCGCAGGCTCAGTAGTTGTGGCGCACGGGCTTAGTTGCTCCGCGCCATGTGCGATCTTCCCGGGCCAGGGCTCGAACCCGTCTCCCCTGCATTGGCAGGCGGATTCTTAACCCCTGTGCCACCAGGGAAGTCCCTAAATGTCACCATTTTAACCATTCTAAGCGTATAGTTCTGTGGCATTAAGTACATTCACATTATTGTGCAAATATCACCACCATCCGTCTTCAGAACTTTTTCACCTTCTCCAACTGCAATCTGTACCCACTCAATACGAACTCTCCCCCAGCCCCTGGCAACCACCATTCTACTTTGTGTCTATGAATTTGACAAGAATTTGACTAGTCTAGGTACTTCATATGAGAGGAATCGTACAGTATTTATCTTTGTGACTGACTTATTTCAGTTAGCATAATGTCTTCAAGTGCATCCAGGTTGCAGTGTGTGTCGGAATTCCTTCCTTCTTCAGGCTGGGAAATATTCTGTTGTACGCCTCTACCACATTTTGGGTATGCATGCATCTACCGACGGACAGTACTTTGACTTTCAGTCTCCTACATGCTAACTACGTGGAAAGGTGGAAAATAAATGAGGCGTCTGTAATGCACTTCGCATAGCTGGAAGGGAGTCATTACCCCAGGCGGTGAGTCAGTGGGCAAGCTCATCCCAGATGTCACTGCTCACGGCTGGCTTGAGAAGCGATGGAAAGAATGTGACCTAAATGTCCATTCGTAGAAAAACAGATATGATCAGGGTAATGTGAGTGGTGATGTCAGCTTTTCTGTCAAGAAGCTCCCAGCAACAGCGTCTCGAAACACCAGAAATAATGGCACCGTGGTATGCACTTATCTGACAAAGGTTTACATGCATACACTGAGCCTGCGTCCACTAATAGTGATGACGGTGATATTTAGTGTCGGGGTTGATGATTCTATTTTCAAATTAGTACTGTGTTTATTTCAGAAGAGCTACTGTCTTTCTCAGTGGTGTATCAACGCTTTTAGGATGGAAATGTTCAAAGTGCTAAATCATTGGGGAAGGAAACAGTGCAGTTTTGGTTTCTCCTTTGTTCCAAAGTCTGCCTTATTAGGGTCCTAGTAAGAGTTAAATTTCTGTTCAACTAAAAGGGAAGTCAGGAAACGGGGGCTACCAACAGGCTGACCCTCAGTGGGCAATGGCTTGAATGTGTCAATCAATAAACAAGAAGCATCACTGTCTATCGGCCTGCGATCCTGTCTCTGAAACGTCCCCATTGCCTCTTTTGATAAGAAACAGGCTGCTCCCAGACCTCGCCACCCTTGGTCCCTCACACACCAGCTTCCCTCCCCGTTGGCCCCCATTGCAGACTGAATAGGATGCAGGTGTCGTTATCCAGGGTCTGCTTACTCAGCAGAATGGAAGGGGAAAAGAAAAGTTCACTCCACATGTGCGAGGAAGCAAATGGCTCTCCAGGGGGGAGAGAAAACCCCGGCCAGCAATTGTGTAGGAAGAGCTGTGTGCTGGGGGAATATTTCATTCATATGAGCTAGTGAGGCAGCAAAGGGTGATTAACATATTATTCACCTCAAATCAGGAACCTAAGGGAACCAAGAGAGGTGGATCCCTTTCCACCCCTCATGGGATCCCCCAAAGAACAGGTCCTGTCGTTTTCCTTTGCGCCTCTATGTTTATTAATAAAGAACTGGACCAATGTAGACCTTTCAGGTGTCTTACTCACCACATCTGGGCTGAGCAGGTGAAACGATGCAGGGTTATCCCCCACCTGGGACAGTTTCAAGCACAAACTCATGGGAGCCTACACCCCTCACAGACTGACGCCATGCAGATCCTGATGCAATGCAGTGGGAATGGCACACATCACCAATGCGGTGTCCTAGTCCCTAGAAGCAAGGGTTGGAAGAATTCCTTTAGAAAAGCCCATAGTGGAAGAATGCCAAATGTCCTGCTTCACTTTGGGGGACTTGAAATTCCCACCCGGCTATGAGTGAAGACATCCCATGCTCTGTGCTTTCCTGTACACTGTTCCTTCCTGTAGAAAGCTCTTTCCTCACTTCTCCCCCTAGAGATCACTTGCTCACTGTTCAAACTGCATCCCAAACTCTCTGCTCCTCTGGGAAGTCTCCGTGGGCCTCGCCAAGCATTGAATTGTGTTATCTCCCCGATTCCACATCCATTTATTTATAGATACCTCTACTCTGCTGCTTAGAATCTGCTCACTGCACTGAAATTCTCTCTGCCCCTCTCTCCGTCTCTGCCTCTTTCTCAGAAGACTCTGAGTACCTCTGGCCTGGGGACTAACTGCGTGTTTGGCAGAAGGTAGCTGTTGAATGAATGAACAGTAACTCACCGTGCACCTCCAGAAGGCCACGTGGAACTGCAGAGCTGGGACACAGAAAGGAACAAAGCATTGATCCACCAGCTTATCGGTTCAGTTGGCTGCCACCTGGCACAGAGCAGAGGCCTGAAAAAATGGGATCTAATCAGAAGGGAGGGACTTTAGGCCTCCCAGTGCCTGGGCCCTACTGCTTTCTCCACCTGCCATGCTCGGAGGAGCCCGCCTGCAGTGGGGTAAGGACACGCAGTCACCGGTTTACAGGTGTTTCCAACATGAACGTCTGCACCACATGTTTTGGGATCTCCGGGAAGCTCGGCCATCAGACGTCATGCCGCGTTCTGTTCTCGTCTGTCCCCGCCGTGGAGAACCAGCCCTCCCCCAGCCCCTCTCAATCCGTCGCTGCCACCTTCCCCGCGCAAATGCGCCCCTCAGCCTGGAAGCAAGCGGTTCAGCACAGAGCCGGGAACACCTGAACTACGACAGACTTGAGCTAGAATTTCCTACCTGAGATTCTGGTGGCCCCGCAGAGGACCGCTATTCGGGAATAATTCTGTGCTGGGCAAAGACCAGGGGGTCCCCGATTTGTAAACGGGGACTCTTTCCTCAACCCCTTGAGGATGTTTGGACCCAGCAACTGCTGCTCCGGGGATGGGGAGGAGAGGATCGCTGAGGACCACTGTCAGCTGCGGAGCGTTAAACGGTCGCACGTGTCGCACACGCACATCATCACGTCCACACACGCACACGCAGTGCGCGCCCGAGGAACGCGCTCACGTCACACGGGCGCACGGCGCACCGCGCACACCCAAGGGCTTCCGAGACCTGGCTGGGCTCTTCCTACAACTGGCCAGCAGGGGGCAGCATTGCGAAGGCTGGAGGTCAAGGACTTCGCGTCAGAGGCGGCGAGGATTAATTAACCGGACAGCCTGCGTCCAGCGCGTATGTGCCAGGCCCTGAGCTGGGTGCTTCGCAGCCCGCGATGAAGAAAACGGGAACACCTCACCTTCCTGCCAAATCTCTTTAGAGTGGGCTTCATCCAGAGCCAGCCATGTGGCGCCTGGCTGAGGCAGGAAGGGTAGGGGAGTTGCTGCCTTAGATGCAGACGCTGGGTTTGTGATGCTGGGTGAGCACGTCATCCCTGCCCCTTTCCTGGAACACGTTGTGGCCGACAGAAAAGCATCGCCCAGTAGAACCGTAATGTGAGCCACATAGGCAAGCCGCATTGGTGACTTTCAGAAAGGAGAAGAAGTAGGTGCCACTAACTTAGTACTGTTCTATTTGACCCAATATACTCAAGTAGTATTTCCATGTGTAATATACAAATACCGAGCTATTTTGCATTTGTTTTTTGAAGCCTTCAAAGCCGGGGCGTAGCTTACGCGTTGACAGTGTACGTCCCCGCGAGGACAGCACACCACAGGGGCTCCTCCGTGTGGAGCAGGCCTGGCGGCCGTGGGAACCGCTGGGCACTCGCCCAAAGCCCCCGAGCTGGGAGGAGGGACGAGAAGCTGCTCTGTGCCCAATCCCCACAGTACGAAGCTGGTGTCGTTCAAGACTTGTCACCAAAGGACCACATGCCAGCCAAGCGCATTTCTTTTCCTCCTTCCAGTGTGCCCCCTATACCCTCCTCTGCACACACGCACAGGTACACACACACACAAATACACACAGGCACACACAGACAAACACACACAAATACACACAGACACACACAAACACACACAGACACACACACAAATACACACACACACAAACACACGCAGACACACACACACACACACAGACACACACACAGATACACACACACACACACACACACACACACACAAAATGTTTGGAACCTGCAGTCCGAGTTTCCTCAGAGGTCTCTTTTATTAAAAAATATACAACAGAGGGACAGAAGGGTGGCCACTGTGCAGAACAGGATGGAGGTTCCATTAAAAACTAAAAATAGAACTACCATATGACCCCGCAATCCCACCCCCGGTCGTATAGCCAGAAAAGATGAAAACTCTAATTTGAAAAGATACCTGCACCCCAACGCTCATAACAGCACTATTTACAGTGGCCAAGACATGGAAGCAACCTAAAAGTCCATTGAGAGAGGAATGGATAAAGAAGATGTGTCACATATATACCACGGAATACGGCTCAGCCATAAAAAAGAATGAAATAACGCCATCTGCAGCGACATGGATGGACCTAGAGATGATCATACTAAGTGAAGTGAGTCAGACAGATAAAGACAAATATTATATGAAATCACTTATATGTGGAATCTAAAAAATAGTACAAATGAACTTATTTACAAAACAGAAACAGACTCACAGACATAGAAAAGAAACTTTTGGTTACCAAAAGGGAAGGGAGGAAGGATAAATTAAGACTATGGGATTAACAGATACTCACTACTATATGTAAAATAAACAACAAGGATTTACTGGATAGCACAGGGAACTATATTCAATATCCTGTAATAACCTGGGCAACAAACAGTAACTTGAAAAGATATCTGCACCCATGTTCATTGCAACGTTATTTACAATAGCCAAGATATGGAAACAACCTAAGGGCCCATAGATGGATGAATGGAGGAAGAGACTGTAATAAATAAATAAATATATATATATATGGAGAGAGGTTTGGAGGAAATTCGATTTTTAATTAGGTAATTAAACTTTCCAGATGTCTCCTCTGATGTGTGCTAGCTGGCTTTGGAAGTATCTCTAAACTTCCTGAACCTCTGTTGCTTCACCTGTAAAACAGGAGTAAAAGTATCTGCGTACCTGGCTCGCAGGAGTGTGGTGAACAAGGGTTTCGGCTTTGGCTGAAGAGGGTTCAGGACTGTGAAGGCTCTGAGGTCGTCGCCCGCCCTGTAAGCGAGGCTGGCCTGGTGTCACAGGTGGCGGCAGAACACAGAAGCATCCTGGGCCGGGAGGAAGGGCTGCGCAGCTGTCAGCAATGGTACTTAGCCGGGTGCCGGCGTTTTCTTGACCCGGATCCAGATCCCTAACCGCCAATAGGCACAGGGCGGAGTGAAGAGGGCCAGGTGACACCTGCCGCGGGACAGGAGCCCTGCGCTTAGGAGACGCATGTGGTCGGAGGGGCGCTCAGCCTGAGCTTGGGCCCCGAGGCACACGGTCTTCATCCCGCTGAGCCGTCAACAAACCTGCACTTTGCCCGGGTGACAGACACTGTCTCTGTCTTTCCAGACTGTTCGTTCTGTGAACATCCTTGGAAAGCTGGTCGAGAGAAAAAGCTAGAACAAGAGCCGTCAGCAGAAGGGCAGGGGGCCCGCAGAGAGCTGTCCCCCGATACAAGCGCCACGTGCAGTGTGGGTACTGGGCGTCCGTCTGGTGCTCTTGCTGCGCGGATGCTGACAGCGCCCCTGTGAGGGGCGGGGCCGAGACGACCCCACTGTGTTGCTTACGAGGATGCGGAGCTGTGGCAGGAAGAGGTGAAGCAGGTGCCCCAGGCCACCTGGCTACCCGGTGAGTCGCCGAGTCTAACCCTGAGAAATCTGGCCTCCGGGGCCCCCGGCAGGATGATCTCTGATGTCACTCGAGCCCCATTCATCCCCACGACAACCTACAAATTACAGCGCTGGAAGCACTCAGCAGTCACTGCCCTTAGAAGCTTCGGAAGCGTCCGAGACTGAGCACCTATGAAAACAGGTGAGAGGTGTGCTGAATACCTGGGCTGCGTCCCGGCCATCGTGCTTGCAGGGGTGGCAGAGGGCTACAAGGGCGCTCGGGACACCCAGAAGCAATCCGGACCTGGAGCTGCCCGGGCGATGGGGCTGAGCCCGGCGGCGGGACGGGGTGTGTGTGTGGGGGGGGGGGCTGGCGGTCAGCCAGCCGCACTCATGCCTGCACGGCCGGAGCTGCTTTGTCCCCCAAGGATCCGTACCCGAGGGGCAGTTGCTATGCAGTGAAGGTGGCCAGGCTCGAGAGGTCGAGGGGTCTGGCCTGAGGTCTGTCTTCGTGCTTCAACAGGTGTCGGCAAGGGGCTCTCACCCGGGAAGCGGGGAGCGGGGTGCCTGCAGGAGCCCCAGTTCCTGCCCCGTCTCCTCCGGGGCTCGTGCTCGGCCTGGCCTCTTCTCCAGGCCGCAGCGTGACTGCTGATGAACTTAGATTGAATAGGGCTTTGCGAAGCTCTCCGCGCGCGTTATTTTATCTGATCCTCGTGAAACCCTCTCTATGACAGCAAGCTAGAGTCACACAGTAAGTGACAAGACGCCTATCCGTCCAAGGCCCCAGTGGCTCTAAGGCCCGTATATGCTTTTCACAAAAGGTTTCTGGTTATCTGCATATTTTCACAAATCAAGTCCGGGTCCAGCAGCAGAATCCCTTAAGAGCCTTTCTTTCGTGCCGGCCCATTGCAGCAAAGTGCCTCAACCCAGATCTTAGATGAGTAGGTCTGGGGGTTCTGTTGGCGGGAAAAGCTGCCGGCCCTCCCCGCAGCCCCGAGGGATCAGATGCTCTGGACCAGCTCGCTTCTCGGCACGAGCCGACGCTGCCCTCTGGTGTCTGAACACCGGTCGGACACCTCCTCTAAGGATGCTCTGGACGGCGGCCCCCGTCGTCCCTGGAACCACAGAAGAGAGCCCACACCTCTGAGCCCTGAGCAGTGGGCCACTTCCCAGCGTCTGGCCACACAGACAGCCAGACGCTTCCTGCAAATCCCAAGCGCGCCTGGCCTGAGCGGGGCTGCCAGCGCTGTCCAGCAGGCTCTGCTCCACAGGAGGGCTTTTTTCTCTGGTGGGGATTCGGGGACACCCTTTGCCACAGTCGGTCATCCCTGAAGGCGTTTATCCCAGTGGCCAAGGGCCAGTGTTGATGCTTGGCTGGAATGCCAACTCGGATTCCATGACCCTCAAATGTTCTGCATCTCCTAGTCTCTCCCAAGTGACCATCCCTTTAGAAACCAAGGATATTTCCAAAGACATGGATCTGAGCACTAAGAAACACAGCAGCTCCTTGTGTGAGGCCTTTGGAGAATACCCCAAAAGCACAGATGCCTCTACTGATTTTTAGCCTTTGAAGAAGGTCAGAGGAAGGCTCCGAGGTCAACTTGACCCTCAGGTATAAACGGGGCGGGTGAGAGGTGAGATATCCCAAGGCAACCAGCCCAGGTCAATCTAGCACTGATGGTTGCCAGGCAGGCATAGGGTCAAAGGGCAGAGAGCCAAACTCTTGAGCACACCCCCTCTCCGGGTGATTCTTCGTATCCCTGAAGGCCCTGACCTCAGGCATTTGCAAGTTATAAAAATTCCTGGATGCCTTGAGAGCGCAGGGTTCTCCCTGTAAATGCAAGCAGCATATAATGAATGATGGAATTTGCCCGCGTCCCAGTCAGCAGCTTTGTCACTGTCACGCTGTGTTAACAAGAAACCGAGAACATTTCAAGAACGTGCACAGTAAGCATTGGGTTCTCACTCACACTACCGTGGGTCAGCTGAGCCGACCCGATTTCAAGCTACAGGTCTTTGGATCGACTGGGGTAAGAATGCCATTCATGTTTCCAGAATGAGGGGCTGCTGGGGTGTGTTTTCATGGCAATGGGTGTCATGCAAACATCACACCCTGTGGACCCCAATGCGCCTTTGAACTAATTGGTGGGTGGAACACACAGAGCTGTGGGGAGGCCCATGCTGGGCTGGCTCCCCAGTCAATGATGTACTGAGACCCACCAGCTTCAAACTGGAGGATTTATGTGCAGCTGCAGAAAAATGGCCAAATGCCACTTTTCATAAATATCACTCAAGAACAGACAAAACTGTGTAACCAGCTCGCAGAGGCTGAGGAGCGGCCCAGTTTCCTAGGACTGGGAGTCTCCGCCCAGGCAGGCGCTCGCTGTTGTCACTGTGGGGTTGCCTGTGGAGATAGCCGCTCCGTGGGAATCGTGGTTCTGATCTCAGAGCTCACTCGAAGCAGGTGGCCCAGCGGAGATTCTTCGATAAGCCATGAGCAAGGCATATTGAAGAAACCTGCCCCAGACAACCACCTGTTATTTTCATAAGAAGATGTTTTCTCTCTATTGCATGTGATGGCAGGATCTAGGCAATGATTCTGTGACTTGAAACGTCTCTGGATAAAGAAAAAAATGAACCCCTTCCCAGACACCATCCATCGGACGTACCCAAACTTAATAAAGATGATCTATTGTAAATGAAATAAATTCTGCAAACTTTAGCTTATTATCCTTCATAGTACAATCTTATGTATGTGGATTGTATCTGAACCAGATATGATATGGGCATGATTATAACTTTGACAGGGGACCTGAGAGTAACAGACACTTATACTAAAGAGAGTCATTTTAAAATATTGGTATAACCTGTGTGGCACAATATTGGTGTGACTCAAACACAGAGTTCTGTCCAAGTTCATCCCTGTAGGGCTTCCCAAAGCAAAGCAACTCTCCTGACAGCTTGTATACAAAAAAGGCAGACCCTATGGTAAAATTACAAAACTCTCAAAATGAATCCTCCCAGGACCCATCTTACATTTCTTATTCTTTCTCCAATAGCCATCATAAATTCCCCTTTTGCTTTCACTTGTAACAGAACCCTGATTATATTCAGATTCATAATGGTGTCCAACTTAAAGGATTACATTTCCCAGCCTCCCTTGCAGCTAGTTTGACCATGTGACTAAGTTCCAGCAAATGGAATAAAAGTAGAAGAGTGTAGGACGTCCTGGAAGTCTCTTTAAAGGAGGCTAACCTACCTGGGAGGAGAAGTCTTCCTCCTGTCAGCTACCTGGAAAGTGTCTGAGATGGCTGGCACTCTGGCAGCTGTCTTGGACCATGAGTTTACCTCGAGGATGGAAGCCACCATGTGAGGATGCTGGAACAGAAAGACGTAAGGAGCCTGGCTCCCCATTTGCCATGGAGCTGAGACGCTAGCCCTGGACTGCCTGCCTCTGAACTCCGTGGAAGTGTGAGAGACATAAGCTTTTATCTCATTTAAGCTACGTTGTTTCCAATTTTCTGACATAAGCAGCTGAGCCTGATTAACAGATGCATTTAGTGTGGTAAGATGTTACCTTTGAATTTCCTGACTCACTGGAGGATCATTCTCTCGTCCTCCTGGGATGAAGCAAGCTAAGATGAACAGCATGCACTTTGGGGTAAAGAAGTAGGTTTAAACCCCTCCCCTGCTGCGAGCTGCATCTGTAAGCAATTATTTGTCTTCTCTGTACCTGTTTGTCTTTTGTAAAGCATTGTACATTAAATTAATGCTATAACCTACCTGGCACACAGTAGGGACCCAGTGATGTTGGTTTCCTTGTTTCCTTCCATCCCATGTTGAGAATTTAATTTTAAAACTCAGAAGAAACTCCAGGTAAATGCACTTGGGTTTGTTTCTACACGAGCTGACCCTGCTGTGATAGCCTTTGAAACTCCAGTGGGGTGAGGCGAGGTAAAAACAACCACAGTTAATGCAGCAGGAAGCACAGGACAGAAGGAGGAACCACGAGAAGGAACAGCAAATAGAGCCTCTGCGTGATCTGGTACAAACCTCCTCTACGTCAAAGAAGAGCTGGGCTCTCCCACTGAATCCAGACGAAACACCTACTGGGCCCGGGAGGAATAACGCTCAGTTTTCCACGGAGCTGTTGTCCCCCAAATGCCGAGCGATGGGGTGACCGACAGCATTTCCAGCCTGTGAAATACAAGCTGAGCATCTGGGGGGAGGTTTATGCTCGGGGCAGAAGCGGAAAGGCCGACTTAGCTGGTGAGACACAACTTCTCCCAACCTGCGTGCATTGAAATCGTGAGAAAAGAAGGCTACTCAGACACTGCAGATTAACGCCTTGGACTGACTGCCAGGCTCATAAACATCCCGGTGCCCTGCTCTAACCTAAGAAAAATGTTTGGGAGAATTCAATGTTGTCAGTCTCTTGGCTGGCCCGTAACTATGGCAGTGGAGAGAGAAGCATGATAAGTTATTGGAAGAGGGAAGTGGACCACCCCGGTGAAGGGATAAGTCGTGGCCGGGCTCCCTACCCCAGCAGTGACCCGGTCCTCTGTCATGCACAGCCGTAATTTTCAAATTATTTTACTCCTGGACTGTTCTGACAGGGCAAAAGACCCTATGGACTCCCAATTTTGCCAAAAAGTAGTTATATCATGTTAGAGTTGGAAGGAACCAGCTAATTTAGTTCAGTCCCTTCTCTCCACTTGTGAAGTGTTTCCAAGTGGGTAGAGGAGGTGGCCTCAGTCACAGAGGGTTTATGCGGAGCCTGGCCCAGGACTGGGCCCCCGATTCCTGGCTTGCGTGTTTCCTCCCATAGCATTAATTTGGTCAAGGGACTCCTTTTTCAGTTATGTTCTAATGTGTGCCTTGAACTACCAGCTGGCTGGGAGTAGCTCTTATTTTAAAACCCGCATCTTAACATGATCTGAAGTTTCAGGCTACCGAGAGGGCACTGGAGCTCCTGAGCTTTGAGGCCCACACACGTGGAGCCAGGAAAGAATGAGGACAACGGTCTGCAAAGCTAATGGGAAAGAGGAAAAAAGAACCACATTTTCTTACAACTCAGAAACAGCAGCTTAGCAGTTTGCTGGGCTGCTAGAAACACACCGAGAGCCCGGTAGGGTAGCAAATTTGCATCTACCTCCAGACCCGCGCTACTGAAAACAAGGCAGTGAATCCCTGCAGGACCCAGGCCTGGATTTGAAAACCTTCTGCCGGCTTCCCACGGGTTGCAGGTCTTCGTGCGTTTCTGTGCACCGAACACCCATCACGGGTCAGGCAGGGGCTTTTATACACTTGATTATTATGTTCAAGGGGTAACAGAGGCAGACGGGGAAACAGAAGTCAGGGAAGGGGCGTGTGCAAGGCCACACGGTTAGTGGTAGAGTCGAAATACAAACTCAGTCCCCAGGTCGACTCCAGGCCTCTCCCCACCTTGCGGAAGATGCAGAGGCGCTGGAACACCCAGGAGGCGCTCGGTGGGGACCAGAGGTGCCCCAACTCCCTGGGCCCCATGTTCCTGCATCTCCGGCCCCATCTGAGCTGCCCCCCCTGCAGCCTGCTACCCTCCAGGGGCCAGCCTTTAAGGCTTAAGGGGCAGCTCTCACCCACAAGGCCAAAGACAACAGACGTAGGTATTTTCAAGCGAAGTCTTTATTTGGAATACGTGTCACCTAGCGGGTCAACCATCCCGAAATAGCCAGTATTTACATCGTGCGGAGAAACACAAGAAGAGCCCCTTGAAGGCAGTCAGCTGAGCTCTGCTGGGGCCACTCGTCTCCCCCGCTTCACCTCTCCCCAGTCAGGGTCTCGGGGGCAGCCTGATGGGGGCCACGACCGCGGCTGGGAATCGGCCGTGACCTGCTGCGTCTTTTCCTGGGACCCTCTCTCCCCGCCTTACTGTGTTAATACGTTATACCGGTGCCCAAAGAAATGATGGGATTACGGGGCGCCGCCTTCACCAAATCCCCTGCGTTTGTCTGTCCCGCTTTGTGACTTGAGGGCTTCGGCGTAGCTTCGCGCAGGCCGGGCGCCGGGCTGACTTGCATCGCGCGCAGGCGACGCTTCTCCCCGGGCTGCTCTGGCTTCCCTGCCGAACGCACCTGGACTTGGACTGGCCTTCTGTCTCCCTCGGTCCCCCCGACACTGGCCCTGCTGTGCGTGGGGTGAGGGGCCGGAGACGGGGTGTGGGCCACCCAGCGGCCTGGCTGCTCCCTGGAGTGGGCTCATCTCGAGCGGAGGGCTCCCTTCACCCCCCAGTCAAGGCCCTGGGACGAATCGCTCGACGACCTGGACTTGCCGGAGGTTCAAGTCCAGTCGCTGAGCAGAGGCCACAGAACAAGGACCTCCCTGCCCTGTGCAGTGCACACCGCCGTGATGGGGCCCTCAACAGCCACGGGCGGGGCTCTGCAGGCGCTCTGCCCCTTCCCTCGCCGCCCGCGGACCCGAGGCTCTCCCGGGGAGCTGTGAGCTGGGCCCCGTCCACCTTTTCCAGAGGCTGAATTAGAGTCTTCACCACTCCCCACACCCCTTTCTTCTTTTTAAAACAAAACATGCAGGCTGGGGGACCATTCTATCTTTCGTGTTATTTTATCATCTCCCCCGTCTTGGCTTGGCGGGTCCCCAAGTGGACCAACCCACGTTCCTGGCAAAGGACCTCCCACCAGGCAGACTCTTAAAGGTCACTTGGAATCTGTCTCTTAAATCTTGTCCTGAGAAGCAACTCTCCTCCCACACACAGATGTACAGAATCTGCAGTTCAAAACAAAATAAGAAGAAAATGCAAAAATCCCCCAGGCCTGCAATAGCTTCAGCTTAAGAAACACCTCCCACCCTTCACTCCATCCCTGGGGCACCGTCTCCTGCGCGCACACGGACCTGGGGGAACAAAGTCCCAGCAGTAAAGTAACTGCGTACAAGTCTCTAAGCCCAGATCTCCAGAGAGGGATTCTGCTGTGCTGGTCAGTTACTAGGAGATGCTGACCTGACACTGAATTGTGTATAATTTAGTCATTTTAAACAAAAGAATAGCCAAACCACACAAACAAGATCTTGGAGGGTCACGGATGAGATGGTGGGTTGATCTTATCTTCCATCAGCCCTTTCTGCTCAGAGCTGGGAAGGAGTCGTGTCAACAGAGGATCAGGTTCATCACTTTTCCCCAGAAGGCCTAAACCAAGGTGCTATCAGAGCAGGTCATTTCACTGCTGGAAAAAGCGGTCGGTGTCTAGTTTCAGAGTCATTTGAGTTCAAACACTCGGACTTCCATTAACGACAGACAGCCCTTCACCAACAGTCACGTGGAAAAAGAAAGATCTACTGAGAATTTCCACATGAATCAAACCTCAACCTACAACTCTCAGAAGGAAGCCAGGATCTCAGAGAGCACATACATTTTTAAGGGAGTTTTAAAAAAGGAACCCAAAGAGTTCACGTACAACGTGGAAAAGGATTCTGAAGATGCCATCAGGGGCTGTGCATCCTTAGGTGTTTCCTGTGGTCTGCAGAAACGGAAGGTTCAAAACAATACTAAAGATATTTGGTTTTCAATCATTCAGAAATTTTCTTCAAAGAAAGGTAATTACAGCTATATTAACATAGTCCCCTTCTTTTGCAAATCGAGAAATACAAATACATTTCAAATGTGATTCCTCATATAATTCTTTTAGTCCAAATAGCCAAAATGAGAACTTTTAATTTTATAAGCCACCAATTATTAAACACTAATAGTAAGTCATCTGAATGAGAAAAAGAATGACAAACACAAAATATGAAAACTTCTTTTCCAGCCACAAATGATAACGGAGGGTTGTGTGTGTATAAGAAACAGAAATAATAAAAGCATAATCAGCTGAACTCCAAAAGCCCTGGAAAAGCTCTTTTTGATTAGAGACTGTATTATTTACCTCAGAATACGCAAGTTTAAAAGCCACATTTTCAAAGTTACCATCCCCACACCTCCCCACCCCCGGAAGACTTATGTACAGTCTGGAATCCAGAAATTAAGGTTAGAAGTATAAATATTGATAATTTCCACCACATTTTCAGAACGCTTTTAGAGTGCTGTGATACAACAATTTAGAAGAAAGGAAGAGGGTCGCAGTTTGGTTGGTTTGTGATATACATAAGGTTCGGTAATTTCTTCCCTTTAGGGTCCTTCTCTTTCTCTCGAGGAATAAGCTGTAATTGGATTCTTTGGGTTAAAAGAAGTGTTAGATGGGACCAATAAAATGTAAGGGGACGTCGGAACCGTTAAGATGTATGTACATGGATGATACACGTACGTGTCTATATGCATACGTATATACACACATGCCCTCCTTCATCTGCACTTAACAGGAATGCACACCCACGAGGACCCCCAGGAGCCGCTCTCACTGAGTGCTACCAGATGACGCCCGTGGTTCACCAACTACAGCACAGTAAAGCGGCCTCTTCCCCACGACATCTTTCCTGGGAAAAACAGTTCCAGCCATTCCTGGCAGAGGCCTGGCCCATCGTCCCCGTGTGTTGTGAGAAGCAGAGAATCCTCTAATTTCACAGGAACCAAAATCTGGAAAGGAGTAACTAGGAGTAACAGGTAAGAACCAAGGCTGCGGGGAAATGTGCTTGAAAAGACTTTTCAGAACTGCTTGGATTCTGTGTTGTTTATTACCATCCAAATACATGAAGTTCTGATGAAATAAAATCATAAGGTACAGATAAAAACAGGCCATGAAAGCCCAGAGTTGTTTTAGGGCCAAACTGCAGACCACCCAATAGTTCACATTTTAGGAATTTCAAATGCCTAAAAATAGATAAGGTGGTTTCTGAAAAAGAGAGAGACAGAGAGAAGGAAAGAAGAAAGAAAAAGAAAAAAAAAAGGAGAGGAAAAGGAGGGAGGGAGGAGACAAGAAACCATTCAGGAAATGTTAGCTCCCAAGAACGCCCGACTTAGAAAGAAGGGACAAACGCATAAAAAATGCATAAACTTTGCGCAGGTTAATGCAATAGTAAACAGGAGAATACATAGGCCTCGTAATACTTTTGTAATGGCATACATACAACGTCTCTAGCACTTTTGAAAACTATGCAGACACTGATTAAGGATGATTCTCGGTAAAAATACATATTTCTTTAAAGGGGCGGGGTGGGAGGAGGGGAGGGGTGGTCTCAGGGCGGATCCCCACGGACGTACAAAGCTGAAACTATGTTTTTTGGTAATTCTAGTGGCTGTGGCAGCAAAAATTTGTCTTAAGGATGTCGGCTGGTTTTAAGAGGGTTATTTTCAAATATAACCGTACAGCTCTCTTTGTAAAAAAATCTTTGTGAAAAGTTAATTTTATTAACCCTGAAAAATGCCTATATTGACATCTCTTTCTAAGATAAACTAAAAGTAGCAGAGTTGTGAACGGGTAAGGGCTATATGCTTTAAAGCAAATGTGAACCCTCTTTGGGTTCCTCTCACACAAAGGGATACAGAGTCTTAAATACAATAAACTTCCTTAAAAATCTGCCACCTAACAATTGTTTACATCATAGAAAAATAGCGTTTTTGTAAAAAGAAATATAGTTACTTTGTTAAAATGGTCTATTTTAAACCAGCAATTATTTTTCATATAAAGAATTTCTAAACATCCATACAGGAAATAAAAATAGATAATACTGAGTGCAAAGCAGACAACATCATGTTTGCAAACGATCAAAGCATCTCATTGCCAGATAAATAACACTATTGGTTCATTATGGTACAAGTCTGAATCTCTCGGCTTTATTCTCTGATGGCAAGTTACTTATACGTAAAGTGACTTCAGCAGAAGGCCAGACTGATGAGAAATGGATCATACATATGCGTTCACATTTCCCCAGAACTCAAAGTGCTGACACACTAGCAGTGGCCTGCATCCCAGACTCTGTGACACGAGCGGGGACCGCAGGCCACGGGGAAGCGAAGGGGGCTTTACGACATTCACGGTCCTTTTAAAAAATCATTCATTATATCATCCACATTTGAGTTTTCACATACAGCCAGATTAACACCAAATCCTTTACCAGCTTGGCTAAACCCATCATTAAGGAGGGTCTTTGTGACTCTTTTCTAAATACAGGTATTAACTCTTCGTGCCATAAAAACAGATGGTTTCAACCGACTACTGCTTTACTTCCACAGAGTGACTCTCTACGGCTGATGAGTTTCCTGGCGGCCGTGGGGACAGGATGTCACAGCGAGGGTCCCAGCTTCCTCCCAGGCGGCAGGGCTGAGGCCACCTCGGAGATCACTCTGTTAGCAGAGGACAGCCCCGCACTCCACTGGCGCGTCATCACACCCTCTCCACCCTGCTAGGGTCGTACGAATCTGCAAAAAAGAAAACGAAAGACAAGTAGCGGTATGTTCAGCTGGTCTGTTGTCTGTTTAAGCCTCAGACCAGAAATAAATATGTTTAGGGAACCAAGTCCACACGTGTAGAAACGTTCATTTTCAGACATCTCACCCATCTTATTGGTATTTTTTACTACGGAGTGAAAAGCTATCTAAACAGTCTAAAGGCTGTTTTAAAGGGACGTGTATGACCACTGCCTAATCGCAGATGGGAAAATGGGAGTTGCTTAGCATTTTGATGGCCCCTTCCTGTTGTTCACAGTGGAACATAATTAACTTTAAATGCAACTCTTGCAAAGCAGCAGTGGCACTCTCAGCTGGCGGTAAAGAGGATATTGTGTGCGCGTAAATCACAACTCTAAGGGAACCTTGCTGCAGAACGTGCGTCCTTGAGATCAGTGATGTCCCAGAAGGGCCTGAGGACCCCGAGACCCTGAGAGCTGGGCTGGCAATGACAGGGCTCCTGTCCCTGACCCGACAGCCGGCAGCAGGCCCTGGGAGTCTGGGCTGCCACGCTGATCCGTTCTACAGGCACACACACTGGGCCCAGGTGGCCTGGGTTTCCGAAACGGGACACCACACGAAAGAACAACAGTCCTAGACCGTCATTAGAGCTGTGGCTAGGCCCTCGGGGGCCACAGATCTCTGGGGCCCAGGCAAACCTGAGGCTTACGCGTGTGGCTCCCATGGTCGGAATTTCCTGCCACGGCAGCTCAAACGGTTCTTAAGTTCTCAAGAGAAAACACGTAGGAAACCTGGACGGGGGGTACAATTCAGCAGTTACTACAGCTGTTGCAGAGCCAGCTCTTCCCAAAGCCTCTGGACCACGTGCATCCTGGAGGCCGCGCGGAGCCCCGCCCCTCTGGCAGCAAAATGTTTGGCCGCCTCCTCCGGACACCTTCTCGATGCCCCATGAGGTGTTTACGACAAGACACCGCAACCGCGACGACTAAGGCAGCGTCTGTTGCGCTCGAGCCGCACGCCACAAGCCAGACGGGACAGGCTCTTCTCGTGGCAAGGAGTCTGCTCCTCTGTAAACATCTGCCGCACCGAGTGCCCCTCTGGCTGGAAGCCGAGTTCCCGCGAGCCAGCCGCCTTCCGAGGGTCCACACTTCACACCCACCGTGGCAGCATGGGTAGCAGCTGAGCCTACATCTCTGTGCTCAATCGGCCTCATCTTAGGTGGATCCGGAGGGACGCCCCGTGAGCAAAGACGCCCTTTTCGCCACTGAGGATGAGGCGGGCGGGCTCACTGCCGACAGCAGAGAGGCCTGGAGAGGCTGTGTGTCTATTAAGCCTCCAGTGACAGAGACCCCGGGCCCGGAGCAGCCCACCCGAGGGCAGGTGCACGGAGATGCCTCCACGGAACGAGCCTGCTCTCTGACCTCCACTGCGGAAGCTGAGGGCCCGGAGACAGGGGGCCACGGAGAGAATTCTGTAGAATAAGGGGCTCCCTCTTCAGATCATGGGGGGGTCGAGGTCCAGTAAAAATATAACGTGAGCCACAGCGTGTTATTTTAAAGTTTCCAGTAGCCGTGTTAAAGCAAACAAAAGGAAATAGGTGAAATTAATTGCAATGATGTATTTTATTTCACCAGATAAATCCAAAAGGTTATCATTTCAATAGGTGATCAAGATTAAATTATTGAGAAGTTCTAGATTTTGGGGGTGAATGTCTGTGAACTCTGGCGTGTGTTTTACACTTGCAGTGCACCTCAATGTGGACAGGCCACACTGCAAGTGCCCAGGAGCCGTGTGTGACCAGGGGCTACCACACCGGCTGGCAGAGGTCCAGAGAACAGACAAGTCATCACCCTCGGTATCTGGAATCCTGGTTCCCATGGGCACCATTTCAGGTGAAGACAAATCACTAAGGCCCGCCCTCGTGGGTATTTCGAGTATGAACACCCTCAAAAGCTACTGCCCTTGAGGACGTGCTGACGCCCAGCCTTCTAACGGCATTATCTGGCATCATTAAACTGCCCCAGGTTCCCCACCGCGGGCCCAGGCAGACAGGCTCCCCCCACTCTTCTCCTGAACGTCTATTAGGAGAGCAGCCAGCTGAGGCTGATGGGACCAGCAGGTTCGGACACTGATGTGCCAGGATTACACGTCTCACCTGGAACAGAATCCGTTCGGCAGAGATGAAGTCTAGGACCTGAATTAGTTTTGAGCTCCTGACTTCTTAGCTAGAGCGCAAAAAACCACTAAAAAACGTTCACTGAAATGACCATCTTTAAGCTGAAGGCAAGTCTTTGATACAATGGGTGCACAACACAGATAATAAGGTTCTAGAAGGGTGTGTGTGTGTGTGTGTGTGCGTGTGGTTACAGATGTACACGGTATAATCTTGTTGGAAAATTCCAGAACAAAATCTGAACTTAAGTGGCCTGTGAGTTCAGGGGCAGTGAAGGGGGTCCGGCACGCTGGGGTGACAGAGGCAGGGGTTGGGCGGGGATGGAGATGATGACTCTCGTGCCTAAAATGATAAAATTCATCAAAAGGAAAGAGTCCAAAAGCTTGTGAGCAACAAGCTTTACTATGTCAATCAAAGACCTCTCAGAAGGACTGGCTTTGGATCCCGAGGCCAGGTGACCATCACCTGGAAGGCTGACGGGGTCACCTGAGCCACTGCACGTGTGTGAAATCGTGCCTGTGGGTCGTGCTATGCGGTCACTTCAGGAAGCTCGAGGTAGCTATGACCACGAGGAGCGCTCTGCCTTCCGATTTCTGGTCATCTTACTGTGTATCAATAACAAATGCACCAGATGGAGAGACAAGAAAGTAATCAAAATCTCGAACTGTCGGAAACTATGGTTAAAAAATATAATAATAAAGTCATGGGGGTGGGGTGGAGTTTGAATGGCTGGCTAAAATGAAAATCAACATTACCTAGGTGATTTCAGACACCCATCTGGCCCCATTCACGTGTCAAAAGGTCAGGCTACAAACTGAGGGGGTACTGAATTGAACTAGAAATTTTTTGTTACAACATATTCCCCAAAATACGTGGCCACGGACAGAGGCATAGCGATCTCTACAAACCGGTGTTTTCCTTATAACAGGATGTGTCTTACTTCAAAATCCTTATAATTCTCAGGAGCACTGACAAAATCATCGTGATTTGATAGATAAAGAAACGCCCTTTAGAAGCCTGTGATGATGTCCTTGTAACCAGCACTTAAAAGCCAAGGGGCCTGTTTTTGGTGGGGGGGAGGGTCTCATGCCACAGCCTGGCAAATCCCAATGGCTCACAAAATGGGCCACGGAGTACTTTCCACCGTGATGGCAAAGGCTCCGCATTCCAGGTATTCTCTTCCGCAGCAAAGACCAACTTTGTCAGCTCAGATGACCCAAGAGGGCCCTGACAAACGAGTTCTTTCGATCATGGATGCTCAGTGAGGGTGGGAGCAATGTTGGCTCGTAAGAACCACTCTGCATTTGTGGGAAAACCGAAAAAGTGCCAAGGAGATTTTTTTGTTTAACCAAAATTTCGGGACTCTTCCAGCTGAAACCAGTGATCTTCTCCGTCTCCTTTTAAACCCTTGGATTTCAAAACAGGAAGCAGAGCAGCGAGGGTTGGGGGTCACCAGGTCGGCGCAGCTAGTCAGATGGGAGGGCCTGGCTGACGAGGCTGGGCTGGGGTCGGGGTCCGGGGACAGCGCCGGAACACTGAGAAAGGGGCGCACTTCACCCTTCCAGCAGAAGGGTCCCTTCTAGTCGGTAGTTTATGATGTGGACTTTGAATTTCCTCTGATCACGGCTAGGGTATATGATTGATAATCCGCGGCGCCTGAAACAGATGCCAAGGGCTCTGTCGCCTGTTCCTGTCAGAGCCGAGAGGGAACAGGTGTCTGGGGGCACCGCTGTCACTGTCATGGGGACCTGCCTTGTGGTTCTACATGCTGAAGAAGGCTCAGGAGACACGTGAAGGTGAGAGGATGCAGGGCTCATGGGCCTGCAGGATGCTGCGGCCAGAGCCAGCTCCCCTGGGTCTTAGCCATCAGAGCGCAGGGGCTGGAAGAAAGAGGGCTGGCGGGTGAACTTCCAGGGGTAGGTGGGTACTGAGAAAAGCAAACTGCTAATTCTGTCTAGACCTCTCAAGTCTCAGGAATGGTGTGGTGGTGAAGACAGATAAAAATGGGGACAAAGGATTCTGCAAGAATCACGGGGCAGGGAGTTTATCGAATCGACTGGTACGTCTTTTCCCATTAGGTTAATAGAGCAACGAGGGTTATCTGGGTGAATGGCTATTATCTGGGAAGAGAATACAGAGTCCACGGTCTCCTACGAGACTGATCAAGGTTCCCGCACTAAAGCTGGAATACTTTCCTGATGTACCTTCACTGTTGGGGGACCCCAAGGTTGTTTATGTCTGGAATTCTACCTAGTTGCTTACATAGATAATTTCTATCAAGACTGGATCATTTAAAATACACTATAAGATCTTGCTTTTTAAGGAAAGCTTCTGGATGATTCTTGGTAAAATGAAGACTCTTTTGGCCCATAATTCACAGGGTCAGTTGCACCTTTTCTGCACCTGCAGGTTTCAGCATCCACCAACCTTGTGTTCCGATGCTCTCGGGACGTCGACTGAACACAACGCGCCCGCCCGCCTGCCCCGATCCTCACCTGGGCACCAGAAGTCCTGAGCGCCGTTCTCCTCCCTTTGTGCTGTCGGATGCCCGTCTTCTTCCAGCGGGGGGGCACCCTTGGGGTCAGAGAGCTTGTGCCTGGCGCTCAGAGCCCCGGGGCCCCTCTCGGCCTTCAGGTCCTCGGCCTCCTCCGCAGAGTCCGCGCCCCGCGAGGTCAGGAGCCTCAACCGAGACACAGAGCTCACCTCCTTCATCCTCATCAGGCGGTCGGGGTCTGCCCTCCGCGGGGGGGACGCCAGTTTCTCCTGTAAACTTTCAATCACTTTGGACGTGCTTCGGAGCCTCTTTTCGGAGGCTGTCAAATTTGGGGTCCTTTCTATAAAATGGAACAAGGTGGACCTGAAGGGTGGCTTTGTCCCCACGTCCTTGGGATGGAAGGGCCGGCACTCCTGGGGGCTGGGGGGAGGCTCGGGGGCCTTGCTGGGGACAGCCCCGTCCACGCCGGCGGGCTCGGAGGCCTGGGGAGCCTGCCGGGCGCTGCCCACTTCTCCCACAAACAGAGGGCTTTCGGTCCAGCCACACCTCCTCCTGCTGTAGAAGGCGTCGGCGGACGCGGCGGGGTCACACCGCCGGGCTGGGCCGGCCGCTGCGTCCCGCCTGCGGGCCTGAAGCCCGCGGGCGCCTCCCTCAGGCTCGGGGTCTTGACTCCGCCCCATTCTCCGGGCGCCTGGCAGCAGGGACTCCACGGCCACCTCAATGCCCAGGATCCTGGCGGCCCTGGCTTGCAGGGACTCGTTTGGGGGGATTTCTAGTGCACTGACTTCCCCCGGAGACCCCGCTAACTGGCCGGCGCTCTGCTCCTGCCCCGGCGTTAGCCCCACAGACCTCAAGTCTGGCGCCGACAGGCCTCGGGCTTTGCCAGCCACGGACAGGGGGGCCCCCGTGGTCCCCCGCCCCCCACCGCCCGCCTTGGGCGCGCTGGCTGCGCTCAGCTCCGCAGCACTGAGCTCCCGACTCGGCGGGGGCGCCCTCGGTTCCGCTGCATCGGGCGGGGGCCCTGCTGCGGCATCGCTCGGCCCGGAAGACGCGGCTCGTCTCACAGGCCTCGGGCTGACGGCCGGCTCGGGCGCCCCAGCCTCGACCTCCCGGTCCCGCCCCTCCGCCATCCGGCTCCCGGGGGGCGACGGCCCTGCGGCGCGCCCGCTGCCGTCTGCCTGCCGGGGCCCGGGGGCCCAAGGCCTCGCCTCCTCGGCCCAGCTCTCGGGCTTGCCCTTGACGCTCCCCGGCCTGGGCCCCGGGTCCTCGGGTGCCCGGCCCTCCAGGAGGCCTGGGCGCGTGGACACAGGCTGGCTGCGGCCTCCCCAGGGCGGCTCTGTCTCACTGTCCTCGCGGCCGCTGCCGCCGTCCCGGCCCCCTTCCTCCTCCTGAAGCTCCTTGTTGAAACTTTCCAACTGGCTGATCAGGTCCCAGGGGCGGCGGCTGACGGGCTTCAGGAGGAACTGCCCAAACGGCTGTCTGCTGTTGCAGGGGCCTGTGGTCGCCCCCTTGACAACCTCGGCCCTGGGCACCGGGCTGCCTCCGCGGACACGGCCGTCCACGCGTGGCTCACCCGGGCCGGCCCTTGGTGCGGGGGCCTGGCTCCTGGGCGAGGAAGACCCTGAGATGGTGCCGCCGCCGCACGGGCTCAGGGGCCCCCCTTGGCCTTTCGGGGAAGGAGCCCCGGGCCTCTGGTTCTGGTCACTGGACGCCAACGCCACGTGCATCTGAACCTCGAAGGCGTCCAAACATCTTGGAGGCAGCGTGGTGTCGGGGGACCCTCCCCACATCTCCCCAGGGAGGGGCCGCGGGCTTTGGGATTCCTGGGTGAAGCTGGTCTGCGTTTGCTGGTCTCTGTACTGCTGCCCGGGCCACGAGCCAGGACACGCGAGCGCTCGGTGTTTCACAGGGTGTGGGAACCTGGGGTCGTCTGTTGGCTGGTCTCCTCCGGGGCTCCCCGGGTCTGATTTCTGGAGCTCCGTCCTCCCGGTCATGCCGCCCATGAGCGCCTGCAGCTCCAGGTCGGTGGAGGACAAACTCAGCAGACTCTGCTCTCGCAGAGCCGCGCTCTTCTCGGGCCCAGGCCTTTCATCCACGTTCTGTTTTAAGTCATTGTTGTTCGTATCTGTAGCTGGCAGATGTGATTCTGACTTAACTGGGATGGAAACCAAACAAAATATCGTCTCGCTCATTTTTTTCTTTGAACTTTTCTTGGTCTGCAGCCCAGCTTCGAACTTTCTGAGCTGGGTTTGTATCTCACAGGTACTCTCGCCCTGGGGGCTCGGGGAGGAGACGAGGCTTTCTGCGTGCACGTCCGGCTGCTGACTCCGAGTGAAGACGCAGGCGTCTCTGTGCTCAGCAAAGCCACCATCTTCTCCACCCCCGGGGAGCCGGTCCCACAGCCAGCTCTCGCTCCCCGAGGGGCCCCGAACGACAGCCTCCCGCTGCAGGCTTCCAGGCGCCGGCTCCGTGGCAGGGACAAGGCCGTCCAGCTTCACGTCTTCCCAGAACCCGTGGGGTCGGGCGAGTCTAATGTGTCGTATCCGTGGGTCGTCGAAGGGGATGTACAGGACGGAGCCGTCACAAGCCGTGGCGGGGCGGGGCTGCGGGAGGACCCCGACAGGAGAGCACGGGCTGGGCCCCAGCTCCTCCTCGGCTCCCCGGGGGCCCGAAGGGGGCTGGCCGCCGGCAGCAGCCTTCTCCACCGGCTGCCGCTGCGTGTGGCGGCCTCCGCCCTCGGGCCTCCGCCCTCGCGCCTCCCCCGGGCAGGCGGGTGCGGCGGCCTGCAGCGGCGACCGGTAGGAGGGCGGAGGCACGTACACCGGGGGCTCCAGGCCGGGGTCAGGCGCGCACGGCTCCTGCCTGGCGGCGTCGTTCGCCTTGGCCGAGGGGGCGGCAGCCGAGTCCGGCTGCCGGCTGTCCGCGTAGCTACCGTTTTCCCCGCCGGCCCTGCAGTGTTGGTGGGAGCCGTAAGATGGAGGCTTGAGGGGTCTCCCAAACCGAGGCCGCGGTAAGGGGGCCGAGGAGCCGCCCTTCTCGGGGTTCCTGGTGGCTTCCGAATCGCGAGCACCGAATGAAGGCTGAAATGCCACTTGAGGGACACCTGGAAAGTGCCCGTCGCTCAGA